>NC_091472.1:209635628-210235628 GCF_036971445.1 Narcine bancroftii | reverse complement strand
TTCAACACTAAACACAAAGGTAAAATTAAAAATGATAAGATGGCTTGTTGGTGAATAGAACTTTCAACTTACAATTATGGGGTCAGTTACAGACCTGGCAAGTTAAACGATCTCTCCGACACACTGTCACAAGCTGGTGCCAGTGCCCAGCTTGAAGAACTAAAGGAGATACATAGCAGACTATGCCACCCAGGAATCACAGATTCTTCCACTATATAAGGGCCAACATCCTCCATACTCCCTGGAAGTAGTCAGAAAACTGACTAGAAGCTGTCCTGTTTGCGCAGATTGCAAACCACAGTATTTTAAAACTCCAGGGACCACTCTCATCAAAGCGACCCGACCTTTTGAAAGGATCAATTTAGATTTTAAAGGGGCGTTACCTTCTAACAACAAAAATGTGATTTTTCTCAACGTAATTGACGAATATTCAAGGTTTCCTTTCGTGATACCCTGTCCTGACATCTCAATGACATCTGTCATTAAGGCACTTGACCAAATCTTTAGTATTTTTGGTTTTCCCAGCTACATTCATACAGATAGAGGCTCAGCATTCATGAGCGCAGAGCTATGCTGGGCTCTGTTACACATGGGGATTGCCACCAGCCGCAACACGAGCTACAACCCCAGGGCAATGGGCAGGTCGAAAGGGCTAACGCTACAGTCTGGAAGACTGTTAACCTCATGCTAAAGACCCATGGTTACGCTGTTACTCGGTGGCAGGAGGTGCTGCCTGAGGCGCGACATTCTATTCGGTCCTTATTATGTTCAGCAACAAATCAAACACCTAATGAACATATGTTTGGTTTTCCTAGTAAATCAGGAACTGGGGCGGACTGGCCAGCCTGGTTATCTGAACCTGGAACCGTGCTGCTAAAAAGTCACACACGGCCACGCAAAACGGACCCTCTAGACCAGCCAGTTCAACTGCTGCACAATAATCCCAATTATGTCTACGTTAGATTTCCAGACAGGAGCACAGACACAAGAGATCTAGAGATCTCTAAGAGATCTAGCCCCACCTGGTTCACCCCTTTCACATGCCCCACTCAGAGTGATCTTGAGAGGTTGGACGCACCACCCAACATACCTCTTGAAAGGGATGCAGTCCTAACTGACATATTGGGTACACCTGACCCGTGTCTCCAAATTGTGACCCCTGGTAATCATTCAAATGGCCATACTGAGGCCCCCCAGTCTCACACTGGTGATTCTGGAGCGAGTCTAGAAGTCCTGCAGTCTCACACTATAGATCAGGGAACGGTAGCAACACCACCAGCTTCCAAGGTCGACACTCCTGCACAGCCTCCACCTGCTCCGATAAGATCTTCTCATGTTTGAAAAAAACCTGAGAGGCTCCACTATTCATAAACATCTCATTATATTCTGATTGTATTGATAAATGCAAGCCTTATTTTGGATATGTCAGTAAGTTCTCAGTGCCATTTATTTAACTGTGTTATCCTTGCAGTAGAATTGCTTGCTTGCTTGTTATTTTTGAAGTTGTTCTTCTCAACTTCTGCCCTGAGAGACTGTGGTAAATCTGTGTCATGCTGTCATTCTCTCACTATGCTTAGAGATATTACACGTCCAATGCCAGTAGCGCAAACTATCATCAAGGGCACTCCCCTTGACTATATATAACTGTGTACACACCCATTATCATTCATTATTGTACTACTGAGTTTCTACTAATAAAAGCCATGATATGTGTTTAACTACACTGCGTTTGAATCTCTTCATTATTTGGCATATCAATGTGCCAAGTACATTCAGCTACAGGACAGTGACAGGGGATGTTAAGATCAGTTGGATTGGGACAGGACAGTGGAAATGGTCTGACCCTGGTTAGAATGACAAGAGTGTGGGTTAAGATCAGAAACAGAACCCAGCTCACGTTTTAAAAAATTTGTTTTATTTTTCACACTATGAACCATATTAATCAAAATAAACACAAACATTTCCCTCTTGAATATAACAGTGGCATTTTCTCCCCCTTTTCCCACCCCCCTCCAAACCCATTAAACATTCAACATATACAATACAATAAACCCATTAAACAATGTCATCACACAATGAAAATAAACAAGAAAATTGTACTTTTACACACTGGATCAAGTCATTTTGTCTTATATAACCATATAACCACTTACAGCACAGAACAGGCCAGTTCGGCCCTACTAGTTCATGCCATAACAAATCCCCACCCTCCTAGTCTCACTGACCAGCACCCGGTCCATACCCCTCCAGTCCTCTCCTCTCCATGTAACTATGCAGTCTTTCCTTAAATGTAACCAATGATCCCGCCTCAACCACGTCTGCCGGAAGCTCATTCCACATCCCTACCACCCTTTGCCTAAAGAAATTTCCCCTCATGTTCCCCTTATAATTTTCCCCCTTCAATTTTAAACCATGCCCTCTAGTTTGAATCTCCCCCCACTCTTAATTGAAAAAGCCTATCCACATTTACTCTGTCTGTCCCTTTTAAAATCTTAAACACCTCTATCAAGTTCACCCTACGCTCCAGGGAAAAAACCTTTCCCTGTAACTCAAACCTTGAAATCTTATCAACATTCTCATGAACCTTCTATGCACTCTCTCTCTATTTTGTTTATATCTTTCCTATAATTTGGTGACCAAAACTGTACATAGTACTTCAAATTTGGCCTCACCAATGCCTTGTACAATTTCATCATAACCTCCCTACTCTTGAATTCAGTACTCCGATTTATGAAGGCCAACATTCCAAATGCCTTCTTCACCACACCATCTACCTGAGTATCAGCCTTGAGGGTACTATTTACCATAACTCCTAAATCCCTTTGTTGCTTTGCACATTTCAATAGCCTACCATTTAATGCATATGACCTATTTAGATTTGCCTTTCCAAAATGTAACACCTCACACTTATCTGTATTAAATTCCATCAGCCATTTCTCAGCCCACACCTCCAGCCTTCCTAAATCACCTTTTAATCTATGGTAATCTTCCTCACTGTCCACAACACCACCAATCTTTGTATCATCCGCAAACTTGCTTATCCAATTCTCCACCCCTACTTCCAGATCGTTAATATATATAACAAACAATAGTGGACCCAGGATTGATCCCTGAGGAACTCCACTAGTCACTGGCCTCCAATTGGACAAACAATTTTCTACCACTACTCTCTGACACCTCCCATCCAACCATGGCTGAATCCATTTCACTACCTCCTTATTTATACCTAATGCCTCCACCTTTTTTCATAACCTCCTGTGGGGAACTTTGTCAAAAGCTTTACTAAAGTCTAAATAGACAACATCCACAGCTTTCCCTTCATCAACATTTTTTGTAACCCCCCTCAAAAATCTCAATCAGGTTTGTCAAGCATGATCTACCCCTGACAAAACCATGCTGATTACTCCCTATCAATCCCTGTACCTCCAAATATTTGCAAAAACCATCCCTCAGAACACTTTCCATCAACTTGCCCACCACAGACGTCAGACTCACGGGCCTATAATTCCCAGGTTTACATTTGGACCCCTTCTTAAACAGCAGAACCACATGCACCACCCTCCAATCCTTTGGGACTACCCCCGTGGCCAATGACATCCTAAATATCTCTGTTAATGGCCCCACTATCTGTCCACAAGCCTCCCTGAGTGTCCTGGGGAATATTGTGTCCAGTCCCGGAGATTTATCCACCTTTATCTTTTTCAACACAGCCATCACTACTTCCTCGGTTATCCTTATATGCTTCATGACCTCCCACTATTTTTCTTTACTTCAACTGGTTCAATATTTTTTTCCCTAGTGAATACCGAGGCAAAGAAATCATTCAAAATTTCCCCCATTTCTTCTGACTTCTCACTCAGCCTACCCTCACTATCTACAAGGGGTCCAATTTTATCCTTCACTAATCTTTTACTTTTAATGTACTTATAGAAACCCTTTGGATTTATTTTTACTCTGTCTGCCAAAGCCTCTTCGTGCCTTTTTTTGGCCTTTCTAATTTCTTCCTTAAGATTCCTTCTACACTCCTTGTAGTCCTCCTTCAAATTGTCAGCTCTCTGTTCTTTATACCACTTGTACACCTCCCTTTTTCTCCTAACCAAATTTCCAATATTCCTCAAAAACCAAGCCTCCCTATGACTTCCAGCATTATTTAATCCCTGAACACTAACAGTTACAAAATTCAATTTAGACATCTTTTTAACTACTAATATATTTACACATTATAAAATAATGCACCCCGCTATAATTCTTCAAAAAAAACCTCTGAAAACTTTGATAGTCATCTGCTATCTGGGTTTACCACATCCAGATTTTTAGGGTATTACTACCTTTGAGTTTCAACACAAAACTGAATGAACTTAAAAAATTTATACTTTTTACAATTGTACCTAAACTGCAATGATTGGGACCTTCCCCCCCCCCCCCCCCACCCCCCCACACGCACACAAAATGGGGTTAAGTTAGAGTTAAATTTAGAGTTAAGTAAGAAATGTTATGTTATTAACACGGGAAATGAGCTGCCCTTGAATCTGGTGGTGTATGATCCACACTGGTAAATCTTCTCCATGGGGAGGAGGGGAAAGGGAGTGTGTCTGGGGAGGGAAGAGTCTTTAATATGTTGGTTCCTTTTCCAAGGCAGTGGGAAGTGGAGGTGGAGTGGATTCTCTCCCTCAATGATAGTGAAGCTGATTATGCTTTTTTTTTGAAAATTTTATTTATAAACAATAGTGAATCATTCAATCAGAATACAGTCCAATGCATAATATTTTATCTCATAAAACCCACCCACCCCTCCCAACCCCCCTTTAAACTACCCCAAAAAGAAGAATGATAAGAGAAGAGGCGATCTACTAAAACAATAGCATTCAGTCATTTGCCAAGGGTTGGGATCACACCACTTAAAATATTCATAATTTAGTCACATCTGCTCGATATATGGGCTCCAAGTTTTAATAAAAAAGCAATAATTATTTTGTAAATCACATGTTATTTTCTCCAAAGGAATCTCATCTCCACCTGCCATCGTTGAATACTCAATTTCGTCTCATTTTTCCATGTAACTGCAAGACATTTCCTGGCCACTGCCAGGAAATTTGAAATTTATCTAATTTTAATTCCAAACTCAGTGTTTTGATATAACCCAATAAAAATATCTTAGGGTCAAGTGAAATTTTAAATTTAAACATAACCTCCAAAAATTCCTTATTTTTATTCCAAAAACCATCTCACGTAACCAAACTGAATGTAAAAAAAAGTACCCACTTTCTTTTGACATCTAAAACATAAATCAGAAGAAACATATTTAAATTTCTTTAATTTCTCCAGAGTCAAGTATAATTGATGAATAAAATTATAAGGAACCAATCTATACCTTTCATTAAAAATTTTAGCCATACTGTCCTCACATCTTGACGTGCAATCATCTGGAGAAATAGATATTCCCAAGTCTTTTTCCCATTTCACTCTAGTTTTATCAACATCTGGTTTAGGCATTTTGTTCTGCAATAAAGCATATATATCAGATATAAATCTTGATTATATATTTTTTAAAATTAAAAAAACAGCACGGTTGAAGGCTCTCTGGCCCATGAAACCCATGCTTTCAATTAACCTACTGATCATGGGGGAAATTGTACAGATGGTACAGGTCTGGATTCGAACCTGGGTCGTTGGTGCTATAATAACGTTTTACTAACTGTGCCACCCAATTACAGGAATTGAATTTCATGTCCTGGATCTGTACCAAATAAAGCAGCTGTTTTTGAAAATTGTCTCATCCCCTTGTAATACACTCAATGTAGATACAAAGACAAGGCCATTCGGTCCAGCTGGGGCCCCACTGGGAGCATCCTGGTATCTCCCCTCCTGTCCGTGTTTCTGCTCCAGACCAGCCCCCAACCACCTCACCCTGCTAGAATACACTTCAATTTCTTTCTCCTCTCTGTGTTCACTGAGCTGCCACTTCTAGACAGCTGCATTGTTCACCTCAAGGTGAGAAACAAGAGCAGGACTGTGGGCATGGGCTGCCCACTCAAATCTGGTGCTCCTCCACTGGAGTTGGCCCCTGACTCATCTATATTTTGAGCTCTACTTTCCACCCCACCCCACTTTACAGAACCCTTTATAAGCTGTTCCTCTTCTCAATGTGAGGGTCTACGAAATGCTCATCCCAACAGGTGCTGCGATCCCATCACTGATTTCAGCAGCACCTTTACAGCAACCAGCAAGAGACAGTTTGTCACTTATTATGCCAAGAACTCTTCCCAAGGCAGGCAAGATCTGTTGCCATGGAAACCTAACCTTCCACATTGACCATTCGTCCCCATCCTTTTTTTTTACAGCCTTTGTAATGGAGCTTTTTTTTGTACCTGATCTGTGGAATCTACTCTGAATAATGTCTCTCAGCACACGCGGAAATTGTAGTTCCAGCTTGCAATTATGATGCTACAGATGACACACTGGCAGGAAATATTGTATGTATTTTGTTCCCACTGGGCAAGGACAGTGTCCCCAGAAGCCCTCCCACTAACAAGAACAAATAAATCATGGGGTGGGGGCTTCAGGAGCTTTTATTTAAAATCACAAATTTGGCCAACTTTCAGTCTGACTCCTCCTGGCTCCCATCACAGGGATCCGACACAGGGACTTGTGGCACCTATTTACAGAGAATGTGAGCAGGAACAGCATCCTGGTGTTGGATGACAGCCCAGAAGAACGGGGCACTCCGGGAATGCCTGCTGACCTGATCCCTGCTTCACCATGGGATAACACAGTGATGGCTGTTCGGGAGCTGTGCTTATGGTGCACCCAAGCGTGAGGACAAGGCACAGGATGTGCAAGCCAAGAGAGGCCTCTGGCACCTGATCGATGACCTTGCACTGCCTGTTCACAAACTCTGGTGGTAAAGGTGCTCACATTTGCCAGCCAAGCTGGAGAAACCAGGCACACGAGTCGATGACCAATTTTTTCTCTACCCTCCCCTCTGACACTGGGGAGCAGCTCTAATCCAATCAACCCAATCCTTTGTTTTACAGCCTTTGTAATGGAGCTTTTTATATGATTGTCATTGAATTTGATTATGTGCCTTGACCAGAATTTGGAAGGCACTTGTGTATATTTTAATCCACTTGATTAATATCATTTTTTAACACGTTTATTGTTCTTTTCTTTTCCTGTTTTTATAGTCATAAAATGTACGAAGAACCATTGATTGTCATTATAGTGATGACGGAGTAATGTGACGTCCGAGGGGTCCAGTGTTGTGTGTGGAGGAAATGTGGAAGGTGTCTATTGTGGGTGGTCACATGTCCTCTCCACATGGAACATATTCAGAAGTCACATCACTGGCCACCCATTAGTGCACACCTTGACGTTGGCTATTAATGACTGGGTCATTAATGACTGGAAGCACAGATTAGCACTGAATATAACACAGCACATTCTCTCTCTCTGCCTTGTGGTCCAAGACCTGGACATTGCTCCACGCCCGGTCACCGCTGTCGACCTCACTGGAAGTGTCATGGGTAAAATGTGAACTACACTGACGCTGAGCAATAGGTCAATACTTGCAGGGATTCACACCCTATTGGTACAGTGAACCGGATGTGTACAAGAGTCCCTGTTTGTAGACTGAAATCCAAGGTAGTAGTAGTAAAAGCCTTTACATGCCTTCCCCACCCCCTCAACATTTAACACTTAACTAACCTCAGTTACACACGACATTGAAGATAGTCACAACAAAGGTGTGAAACATATATCAGGGTTTTAGGGGTTTGTCACGACACGGTGGCCAGAACTCAGGCTGTATTCTTCTCTCAACTTTTCCTGGTTGGGATGGGATGGACCCCCCCCCCACCCGATTAAGGGATAGACAAGGAAGGTGGGGCATTGAGGCACAATGGTCCACTCTACATTTGTACTCCTATAGAATTTAAGTATGGTTGCCAAATTTTTGTTAAGTGTCATACTTTTTTCTTAAGTTGTTAGTGATTTTCTCCAGGGGTACACAGCTTTGGATTTCTGTGTTCCAGCGAGTAAAGCTCAGGCAGGAGTCAGACTTTCAGGGAAATGTTACGCACTTCCTGGCCACTGCCAAAGTGATAATTATGAATTGGATTTGGAATCTGGGCTGATTCATTGTAAGTCTTCTGTCAGTTATGTTTCCCAACAGGGACAACTCTGGGTCCTGCAGGAATTCTTTACCTGTAAATTTTCCTAGGACTTGACCAGGTTCCACCCAAAAGCACCTCACCTTGGTACATATGCATGCTGCATGCACAAAGGTTCCTGTCTCAATGCCACATCTAAAGCATTGGTCTGATCATTCTGGTTTAGATCAGTTCATTTTTTTCCAGCATCAGGTACAGCTGGTGGAGAACATTGTATTGCACCAGCCTGTACAGCACATTAATGATTGCAGTCACACTGGTCCAACACAATGCTCTTCAATCGTCCAATTCCCACCTCTGCCTTGATTTATGAAGGCCTGGTTTTGGTCCTTGCACTTGGAGCAAATACATTGCTCCCACTTTGAATCAGGGTCTCTATGTCACTGCACTCTGGTAGGGCCATGGTTGGACCTAACGTCCTGCAGAAGGTAGCAGTGGAACATCTTATTTGATAAATCATACTTGTGTGAGTTGTTCGAGTGACATTAGCTGCCCCTGCTCATAACAGTCCATATGCACCTGACGCCATTATGATGGCAAGTGTCCAGTATTTTGTTACCCACCATTTGGGGTTGAGTTGTTTTGGGGGACAGCCCAACTTTGATTCCTAGATATTGATTAATTTTATTCCAAATGAGGATGATTTGTTTTAGTATATAGGGCTGCCTGTTTTCCCAGATAACAATTTTCCATTTATAAATAAAGTCCTCTGCTACCTTCTCACGTACCACATGCAGGTCAATATGTGCCCATGATGTATCTCAACTGGGCTGCCCAATAGTATTTCTTGAAGTCTGGCGTTTATAATCCCAGGTCAATATCTCCATGGAGACCCTGGCTATCTTTCCATTCCATAGAAATGTTCTTATTTGTGAGAGCAAATTTTGGAGGAATCCCTGGGGCAATGCCACAGGCAATGTATTCATTTTAACACATTTGACCCTGCACACCTATTTAAGTCTTCTTCCTGTGTGATGTAATATTTGTAGTGTAGTGGTAGCTACACTGCTACTGAAAGAGCACACAACCAGATGGGTTGAGCTCAGTGAGCAGAACTCATTTATTGCTGGCTGCTGGGCTGGACTTGTACTCCCAGCCCAGTCCTGGCTGAGAACCATGCTGGGGGGCGCTGACGTCACCCGGGCATCACGTGGTCCCCCAGCGCAGGCTTCTGAGCCCTGTGCTGAGAAGAAGGGGAAACCCCTGATGGCGCCATTTTGGCTGACTGCCTCACCGCATGGATTACAAGTGGAGCTGGTTCGCTTGCCTAGTGGTGTGCCACCACACAGCCCCCCCAGAACCGACACCAATGTCCTTTTTAGCTGTGTGGTCCCGCTTCTTGGGCTGGACCATGATGACTGGTTCAGTGGGGTCGAAGTGCGCTAGTTGCAGCCTGTCCACAGAAAACAGTTCCCGCCTGCTACCAATGTGCAGCGTGAACGTAGACCCTGAATGCTGGACAACCTTGTACGGCCCCTCGTAAGGTCTCTGCAGAGGTGCCACGGGTGGGCCCTGACGAATAAAAATGTACTCTGCGGAAAGCAGCTCACTGGGGACGTGAATTGGCCATGTGCCGTGTCTGGGCGGTGGTGGAGGTGCCAAGGAGTCCAGCGGGCCCGGTGGTGGGAAAGCAGCTCGTGTGGCGACCACTGGGGGTTGTCGTCTAAGTAAATGAAGAACTCACCAGGAAGTGCCAGCGGTGCGCCGTAGACCAGCTCAGCTGATGACGTCTGCAGATTCTCCTTGGGCATGGAGCAGATGCCCAGGAGCACCCAAGGCTGTTCGTCCGCCCAGTCAGGACCAGTGAGGCGTGCCATGTGCTGACTGAAGGTGGCAGTGCAAATGCTTGACCAGCCCATTGGCCTGTGGATGATAGGCCGTGGTGTGGTGTAGCTAATTCCCCAACCTGTTGGCGAGCGGTAACCAGAGCACAGAGGTGGACTGGGTGACCCGATCGTTGGTGAGATGATTCAGAAAGCGAACCAGGTGACCCAACCGTGCAACAGCGCTCGAAAGCAGGAGTCCGTGGAGGCATCCAGAATCAGGATCACCTCGGACCAATGAGTGGTGCGGTCCACCATCGTGAACAGGTAACGGTTGCCCTGGGAAATGGGTAAGGGCCCGACTATGTCCACGTGAATGAGGCTGAACCGTTCCCGGACATGCTCGAACTCTTTCACGGGCGCCCTGGTGTGCCTGTGTACCGTGGACATTTGTCAATGGGTACATGTTCTAGCCCAAACTACGATTGGCTTCTGCAGCCCGTGCCAGGCAAACCGCTCTGCCACCATCCGGACTGTAGACCTGATGGATGGGTGCAAAAGATCGTGGATGTGATGGAAGACTTGCCTGTGCCACTGCTGGGGAACCACTGGCCACGAGGTGCCCATGGAGACATCACACAGGATGGTGCTTCCGCTGTTCGGAGTCAGGAGGTCTCGGAAATTCAGGCCCGTGATGGCAGTCCTGAAGGCTCACGTCTCCTCATTGGACTTCTGGTCCCAGCCGAGCTGGTCGAAGTCAAGGCCAGGCATCAGCGCGCAGATGGCCAGTCGCGAGAGTGCATTGACGACCACATTGTCCTTCCCTGCCTTGTGCTGAATGTCGGTGGTAAACTCCGACATGAAGGAGAGTTGACGCTACTGGCGGGCCGACCAGGGGTCACTCGCCATTGCCAGTGCCTGGGTGAGGGGTTTGTGATCAGTAAAGATGGTAAAAGCCCTCCCCTTCAAGAAATAGCAGAAATGCTGCACCGCCAGGTATATGCCCAGTAACTCACGGTCAAAAGTCTTATACTTGCGCTCTGGTGGGCAGAGAAGCCGGCTGAAGAATGCCAGCGGCTTCCATTGTTCATTCACCTGCTGCTCCAGGATGGCACCGATGGCTGTGGCAGAGCCATCGATGGAGAATGCCATATGCAGGTCAGTGTGCAGGTGGGCAAGCATAGTAGCCTTCGTGAGGGCATCCTTGGTGGCCTCGAATGCACTGCAGGCCTCTGGGGTCCAGGTGAGCGTTTTGTGCTTGGCTGCAACGAGGGCAAACAGTGGCTGCATGACACGTGCAGCTCCCAGGATGAATCGGTCGTAGAAGTTGACCATACCCGCGAACTGCTGCAGCCCCTTGAGATTGTCCGGACGTGGGACTCCTAGATAGTGGTGACCTTCGTAGCGGTGGGCGTGGCTCCCTCGGCCGTGATGGTATGGCTAGGGACTGCATGGACTCTTTCCCAAACTGGCATTTGGCTGGGTTGATGGTGAGGCCGAAGTTGGCCAACTGGGAGAAGAGGTGAGCCTTGTGTTGCGTCTGATCCCTGCTGGCAACAAGGATGTCGTCTAAGTAAATGAAGACGAAAACCAGGTCCTTGCCCACTGAATCCATGAGGTGCTGGAAGGACAGAGCGGCGTTCTTGAGCCCGAATGGCATGTGAAGGAATTCGAACAAGCTGAAGGGGGTGATGTTGGCCATCTTGGGGATGTCCTCAGGATGCACCAGGATCTGGTGATACCCGTGTACCAGGTCAACCTCGCACCATGCAAGTTGGCTGTAAAGTCCTGGATGTGAGGGATGGGATAATGGTTAGGAACTGTTGCCTCATTGAGCGTCGACAGCAGGGGCACCAGCTGGCAGACGCTTTCGGAACCAGATGGAGTGGCGAGGCCCACAGGCTGACGGAGTGCTGAATGATCCCCAGCTCTAACAGATGCAAAAACTTCTCCTTCGCCACCTGGAGCTTGTCAGGTGGGAGGCGGTGTGTCTTGGCATGAACCGGTGGGCCCTGGGTGGGGATGTGATGGAACACCCGGTGGCATGGCGAGGCAACGGAGAACTGTGGCTTGAGGAGGGCCGGAAACTCATCCAGGATTCACTGGAACTCATCTCTGGGCATGCTGATCGTGGCCATCTGCGGTGCTCTGTGCGGGAGGCGTCAAGATGAACAATCTGGAAAGTATGGGTGTCCACCAGGTGCATACCCCGAATGTCCACCAGAAGCCCATGGGCGAGGAGGAAGTCAGGACTCAGGATGGCGGTCGGAATGGACAAGACGGTGATCCTTCACAAGAATTTTCGTCGGCTGATCTGGAAGTGGACTGTCTTGTCTCCATACGTCTTGATCTCTGTTGTGTTGGCCGCATGGAGGGGAGGTCCTCGAGGTCGGTTTCTGGACTTGATGGCCATGGCTGGGATGATGCTGATCTGGGCCCCATTGTCGACAAGGAACCGCCAGCCGCTGACTGAATTCCATAGGTAGAGGAGGCTGTGTCCTTGGCCAGCTGCCGCAGCCATTAACAACGGCTGGCCTGGTCGTTTCCCTGGAACGAGCAGGGCTGACGACACTTCCGAGCCTTGGTTCCCCAGTGCTGGTGGTAGAAGCAGATGCCTGGAGCAGATGCCGTGTCCCTGGTTATGCTCTTGGTGGCCCTTGCAGGGGACAGTTTCTCTACCACAGCAGTAGGGGCAGCCTTGGCATGGTTATGCCTGTGCCTTGTGACCTGCTGGACTGCCGAACCCTCTGGGAATCCCTCGAGCCATAGCTCTTGGGCCTTCTGAGTGACCTTCCTTGGGTCGGTAAAGCTTGGGTCGGTAAAACCAGTAATGGCCGGATGTCCTCAGGTAGATGGTCAAGGAAAATGTGCTTGAAGAGTGGGCAGTTGGTGTGATCACCCATTAGCATGAGCATCTCGTCCATCAGCTCCATCGGTGACCTGTCCCCAGGGCGTCGAGGTGCAGCATCTAAGTGGCACGCTGGCGCCTGGATAGTCCGAAGGATTTGGTGAGCACTCACTTGATGGTCTCATATTTGTCTTCAGTGGGTAGGTGCTGAACGAGCTGCAGCACCCGTTTTGCGGTGGCCTGGTCCAGGGTGGTGATCACATGGTAGAATTTAGTCGTGTCAGATAAAATCTGGCGGAGGTGAAACTGAGCCTCCGCATGGCCGAACCAGGTCTCTGGCTCCTGAACCCAGAATTCAGGCAGCTTGACGGCTATAGCACTGATCCCAGGTTCGCTCATAATGGGTTCAAAGATGTTTGAACCAGTTGGGGTCACCAATTGCAGCAGCAGCTACACTGCTACTGAAAGAACACACAACCAGATGGATTGAGCACAGTGAGCAGAACTGATTTATTGCCAGCTGCTGGGCTGGACTTATACTCCCAGCCCTGACCTGGCTGAGAACCGTGCTGGGGGGCACTGACATCACCTGGGCATCACATGGTCCCCCAGCATGGGGTTCTGAGCCCTTTGCTGAGAAGGGGAAACCCCTGAAAGCGCCATTTTGGCCGGCTGCACCACTGCGTGGATTACAAGCGGGGCCAGTTCACCTACCTAGTGGTGTGCCACCACAGTAGATGTATTTGGGAGATAAATTGGTAAAATTAGAGTAGGTTACAGACATACACACATTTTAAAACAGATCTTATTTGAAATACTGAATAATTCATATTCAGTGACTTTACAGAAACTATGGAGAATGCTATGCACATTTCAACAGTAGGTGCTAATTGAATGAATGGACTGGAGACACTCTTGGTATTGAAAGCTCTTTGCAAGGGTTTTGACAGAGGGGACAGAAAGGTCACTCCTGTGTTCTTGTTGATCTAAGAACAACAGATGGGAGCAGAAGACTAACTCCTATTGATTTCTGGAGAAGGATGGGGGTTTTGGCAAGTGTGTGTGTGTGTGTGTGTGTGTGTGTGTGTGTGTGTGTGTGTGTGAGAGAGAGAGAGAGAGAGAGAGAGAGAAAGAGAGTGACTGAACAGTCAGCTGAAACAAGCAGGAGAAGCTTGTTGAAACTGAAACAAAAGCTCTGGAGCAGCGGATGGCTGGAAGTGTTATCTGTCTGATGTTTCTCATGGAACAGAAGGGAACTCTGTGTTAGCCTGACAGAAAGAGGTTATCATCTGGAGAACCCTGATGGGGCAAGTTTCATCAGCAAGACATTGTAGTGTCTAATGGTGGTACCTCAGTATAAACATTTACCTTTCGAGCACCAAAACCTGGTGAACTTTATACATGTTAAATTCTGTGCACAGTATAAGAATTGCCTGCAACCAGAGAACTTGGTCGAATGAGAAGTGAGATTGAACTGTGGACCAAAGAACTTTTCTTAAATTTACACACACGTTACATACACGTGTGCTTAGAATTAGAAGGGGGTTAAGTTGGGTTAGTCAATAGAGATATGTTAAAGTTTGATTCTACTTTCATGTTTAAAGATAATTAAAAACAACTTTTGTTTAAGTAACTACTTAACTCAGTAAATGTATATTGTTGCTAGGTTTTGGAGTCCTTTGGGCTCGTAACACCAGGCATGCTCTAAAACCCTTGATGCCCAGATCCTGGCGAATGGCTTTGGCTAGTGGCTCCATGTCTAGAATGAACAAGGCTGGAGATAATGGGCACTCTTGTCTACTTGATCTTGTCAGTAGAAAAGCTAGAGAAATTTGTTCATTGGTTACAACTTAAGCCTTGGGCTCATTGCATAGTGCCCTTGTCCAATGTATAAAATTTAGCCCTAACCCCAACTATTTCACCACTTTAATAGAAAATCCCACTCAAATCTGTCAAATGCCTTTTCTGCATCCAAGGCCACTGCCAAACCTCTCATTTCTGGTTAGTGCCAGATGCATTATACTCAACAGTCTGCCTATGTTATTCACTGCCTGTCTTTTTTGCACAAAGCCCACTTGATCTTTATTTAATTGTTCAGACAAATGTTTTGCCAATGTATTTGCCAGGACTTTGACAAGTATCTCATAATCATTGTTTAGTAATGAAATGGGTCTATAAGAAAATGGCATGAGCAGATCTTTGTCTTTTTTAAGAATCATCGTAATAATTGCTGTCAAAATAGATTCCAAGAAGGTATGGGTCTCCATTGCCTGGTCCACCACCTCCATGTAAAAAGGCATCAGTAAATCTTTAAATTCCTGCTAAAACTCAGGTGGAAACCCATCCTCCCCGAGAGACTTTTTAGTCTGCAGCTGTGAAATATAAAGTGTTCACAATCACTATTCTGGAGACAAAGTCTTGGAGAACAGGTTCAGCTTTATTTCAAGTCTGCAGAGTCGGGGGTCCCTGGTCTGGAGACACACCGGAGGTTCAGAATCATCACTCTTTTGTACAGTCCTGCACTCAACATCACCCCACCTTCATTTACCTTCTTCCACTCAGAATCCCAATACATTACAACATTCTCCTTCTCCCTTCCATCAATACAGGTATCACTCAGTTCCTCCCTCTTCATACATCGCATGTTAATTAGTTCATTTCCCCCTTATGGGCATCTAAGTTAATATTCATGTCTCTATTAAGCAAGCGCTTATAGACTACCTTAGGTCACTGTACCAGCCTGAACCAGATCCTTGCATTCTTGAGGCTCCTGATAAGAGGCCTACTAGCTAGTATTGTTTGTTTTCAAGCTCTCATCTACATTCTTTGCATTCCGTCCCTTTTCACAGAATGGTACGAGTTTAATCATCTTCAACCATATTTCACAATTCCTCCCTTTTCTCTTTACCATGTATTTTTGATTAAACTGCATTATTGTTCACTTTTTGTTTCCTCAAATTGTTGTAACATGATTTGAATTTGTCATTGTTCATCTGCCATGGTTTTTTTTTTAATGCTATCTGCTTCGCTCCAGTAGCTGAGTCGATTAATCTGGTAATAACACATCGTAGGATGGCCAATCCAATAAATAAACCCACTATAATCATTAAACCATATATTGCAAGGTGCATTAACCATGGCCCCCAACCTCCGAAATTCCAGTTTCCCCATGTCCAATCACTCCATACACCTTTTTGATATTTGTCTCTAGCCTCCTGGATTTTCTCTCTATACTTTTTAATAGCACAAGTCCCCCCTATCTCTGCTAAAATAAAATCAAGGGCCATGCAATTTGAGGACTGTAGGTCGAATGGTGGTCATTTCTGTAGTTATTGACTGGACTTGAGATTGTGCTTCCCCAAGCACCAGGTCCATAGCATTTATTAGTTTGTCGAGGGTGGCTGCCAATTCTTGAATCTCAACCCCAGCTCGTGAGGCTCCATATGCCGGGAAAAAATCCACATGAGACGATCGCCTTCAGTCACACTTCTTTTACTTTGCCCATGGGATGAGACTAGTAGAGGTAGTTATTTTGAGTGCAGTTATTTGCAGTCCTCCCATTTCCCTCTCCGGCCCAGACACAGTCCCCAATGTCCTGGATATCCTCTTCCCTCAACGGGTACAATCTCACCATTATACGTCCTTCCACTGGAGCGGTACCGACTCCTAGTCTAATTTGCAGATCTCGCCCCATCAGATTCACCACCCCAGCTTGAGGAACCAGAATCAGGTCTTCAATTGCCTCCCTGTCTTGATACTTCACACAGACCCCCTTCATCAGATATATTTAATTGTGGACTAGTGAATCTAACTTATTCGCTTGAAGAAAATAATGTTTAATGATGATCTAGTGGCCTCTGTGTCCACCAGAAAAACGGCATCCTCTTTGTTGGGTCCCACCTGGAAGAAACCCTGATACCTTTAATCCTCCCCAAAAGTCATCATCTCTTTAATTTGGGACATTCCTGTTTGAAATATCCCACTTTCCCACAATAGTAACACCCTGCCTGCTGGGGTTACCCAAAACTCAAGTACATCAACATAATAACAACTGGAACATTTCCATCACTCAATTTCTCTATCAGAGGTGTCCCTCTGGTGGAGTCTAATCTCCTGGATGGAAGGTATAAGGCTCGTTGAGGAGGATTCATGTTGAACTAAATCTTTGGGGTCCCAATCCTGATAACCCTTTAGATACTTTATCTGCTGCCTCATTAAGTTAAGAAATCATATCTTTATCATGGGTATGTGCTCAACTTTAAACTGCAAACAAATTGGTATCTTGTGTTGCCCCTTTAAGAGTATTCCTGGCAATCTTTGTTCTGTGCTCTGTAGTATTCTGCACAAACTGGCTGCATTATCTCTTCTTCTGGGCTTCCTGACAATTTGCCTGGCTGGTATCTTATGTTTTTATGCTGAGTTCTCTCTGTCCTCACTGAGAACAGCTTAATTTTTGAACTGTGCAAATGCAGACAATCGTGTTTTAACAAAAGCTTCTAGAATTTTCCACAGACTTTAAATGTTAACTTCTTTGTTACAGTGGTCGGATGATTTATCATGGCTCTGGGTTCGAGCACTAATAGTATCTGAAAATACTTTGGGTATTGCTGGCTAGGGGACTAGATACAGGCAGATGATTATGCTAGTGGTGGTCCTTAGGTGGTCCCCGAGGAGTACTCAGGGTCACTCGTCTCTCCCTCCTCCATCAGCCTTAGGACTTCCATTTGACTACGTAGTCTTTGTTTATCCTCCTGTGCAGGAGGCTTCTCCTGCCTACCCTTTGCTTTTTTCCTTTCCTGATTTTTCCTGTCCTGCTCCTTTCATTCTTTCTGGAGGACATCCATAGGTTTACTGACCCACTTTCTGACAGTTTTACAGCATTAGTTTGGCAATCTGCAAACCTATCTCTTTTCCTCATGTTTTTCCTGCCTGTCTGAGCTCTTCTGTCCTGCCTCCTCCAGCTCCGGGGCACAGGCCTCTACCCCTCCATTGGACTCTCTCACCTGTTGGTGTTCCTCGGGAGGGATATCACCAGCATCCTGATGATTCTCCCCTTCCCTCTGACTGTCATATGGCAGGGGAGGGTACTTCAAAGGATCCCAGGGAGGAACGTCTTCCTCCTCATTTTTCACAGCAACCTTAAACAATTCGGTCACCCAGATCCAACACACTGCATAATCCTCCGGGTCTGGAGGACTTCTTTCATTTACGAATAAATTTAATTTCTGACATATTGAATCTTCATCTGACCTCAGTCAGGGTCACCAAACCGAAGTCCCCAGAATTGGAGTCTGAGGCCATTTGTAATAACAAAATTTTATCATAGTCTCCTTAGTCTTTCCCTGGGTCCTTCCCCGACCCAAGTTTCCTAACATCCGCCCCAATGGACTTTCAGGCGGAATGTCAATCCCGGGACCCCCACTCTGGAGTCCCTTCTTCTCGGGTACTCTTATTACCCATATCCCTCTCAGATCACTCACTCCTGACAGAATCTCAATCGCTCGAGTAGTACTTAATAGTCAATTTTTCTTACCCAAGTGTAGTGCACGAGAGTTGCCCTGACTGAACCACTCCTCTTACCAGAGTCCCTTCTTCTGTTCCACTCACTCTACCGGAGCTTCCCTAGGTCCTGTTCTCCAGAGTCTCCTGTCCGAATATCACTCGCTCAAACCGCTGAAAGCAAGCAAGGAAATCAGAGACCACTGAAATCAGTGGGGTGCACCTTCTCGTTCTTCAATAGCCAGTCACCAAGCAGTGGGAGTTGAGGATCCCGGATGAGACCCCAAGCTTGTGAAATATAAAGTGTTCACAATCACTACTCTGGAGACAAAGTCTTGGAGAACAGGTTCAACTTTATTTCGAGTCTGCAGAGTCGGGTGTCCCTGGTCAGGAGTCACACCGAAGGTTCAGAATCATCACTCTTTTGTACAGTCCCGCACTCAACATCACCCTACCTTCATTTACCTTCAGAATCCCAATACATTACAACATTCTCCTTTTCCCTTCCATCAATACAGGTATCACTCAGTTCCTCCCTCTTCATACGTCGCATGTTATGTTAATTAGTTAATTCCCTCCTTAGGGGCATCTAAGTTAATATTCATGTCTCTATTAAGCAAGCGCAGTGCCAGCTATAGACTACCTTAGGTCACTGTACCAGCCTGAACCAGATCCTTGCATCCTTGGGGCTCCTGATAAGAAGAGGCCTATTAGCTAGTATTGTCTGTTTTCAAGCTCTCATCCACATTATTTGCATTCCATCACTTTTCACAGAATGGTGTGAGTTTAATCATCTTCAACCATATTTCACAGCAGTGAATTCAATGCTTTCCCCATCTCTTCTTCTGTAAAGAGAAGATCTAGACCTTCCTAACTCTAATTTAGACAGGAACTGCTGGCTTTATCAGACCTCACTGTTAACCCTCACAGAATTCCCTGAAGGTCTCATTAATCTCTTTGGGTTTATGCCTGGTCCTGCTATTCCCAGCCTGTATTGCACTGAGTGTGCTTGAGGCTTTTTCTGTCTTCTACTCTCTGCTTTCTTCCTACAAGCCAATATTTTACCTACACACCTATATCACCCACACTGATTCCACGTCTCATGAATTTCTGGATGAGTCTCTTGTGCCGGACCTTGCCAAATGCCTTGCTAAAACCCATGTAGACTACATCTACTGCCCTACCCTCATCAATTTCTTCTGTTACCCCCTTAAAAAACTCATTTAGATTGTGAAGCACAACCTTCCTTTCACAAAGCCATGTTTACTCTCCTGCACATACATCCTATCCTTAAGAATGAATCTTCTCCTTTAGTTTACACACCACTGATATAAGACTCATCAGTCTATAATTCCCAGGATTCTCCGCCAATCCTCTCGCACCTTCCCTGCAGTCAGAAAGGATTCAAAGATCATAGCTACTGCCCCAGCTATCTCTACTCTCACTTCCCACAGCAGCCTGGGGTAAATCGTGTCCAGAACTGGAAACCTTTCAAACTTTTTGAGAAGATCCAACAACTTTCCAGGACATGGGCCTGTTCAATTTCAACCTCACCCTGATGAAGGTCCTTTTCGCTTGTGAATACGATGCAAAGTATTCAATTATTACCTCCCCAACCTCCTCAGCCTCCAGACACATGGTGCCTCCTTTATCCTTTAGCGGCCCGACCTTCATTCTTCTTCCTCTTTCAATTTTTTAAAATTGTTTTTTATAATAAATTCAGTACAATTAAAAGGGAACAAAAATACAATATCACAAGTGTATATTGAGATACAAGTTCAAACGGTATGAGCTCAGTCCCCCTTCCACTGCACTAGATGAAGACAGAAAGACATCAAAAATATTATATAATATATACCTAACCTACTCTATTCAAAAAAACTAACCAAAAAATACATCTGAGTAGCTTATCTTTACATATATATTGTAGCTTTTGATTTGAAAAATAAAGATAAGATTATATCACATCTGGAAGAGTGAGTACATCTAATCACCTTAAAAACATTTACATTAAATGAAAATAAGACATAAAAGGTCGCCATGTATATTAAAATTTCACCCATGAATCAAATACATGATACCTAAGTTTTTCTAAAACATAATACGAGAACCACTGAAACACTGTTGGAGGTTTACAGTCTTTCCATTTGAATAGGATGGTTCTTCTAGCCAACAATGTAGAGAAGGCCAACCCATTACGCAGGTACTGAAAAACTCCCTATATCTGGGTTAATAACCCCGAAAAGAGTAGTTTCTGGAATGGGACGTAGCTCCACCTGAAATGCAGTTGTAAAGATATTAAAACTATCTTTCCAATTGATTTCTAAGGATGGACTAGACCAAAACTTATGTCTCAATGCAGCAATATCAGATTTGCATCTGTTACAAGTAGGGTTAATATTAGAAAAGATACAAGCTAGCTTATGTGAACATGATGCACCACTTTGAAATGGGTTAATGAATGTCAGCACATATTGAAGATGTCTTCACCGGTTAAAGAATTTTATCCCTTAGATCCACCGATAAGGGTCTTGTAAGTTCAGCACTTTCCCAGTTTCATCCTTTTCCATAACTATGTTGAAGCTAAGGGAGTTGTGGTCACTCTCACCAAAGTGCTCCCCACCGAGAGGTCCGCTACCTGACCAGGTCCACCACCTGAACCAGATCCAGTACGGCCTCTCCCCTAGTCGGCTGGTCCACAGACTGTGTCCAGAATCCTTTTTGCACAAACCTGACAAATTCGTCCCCATCTATCCCTCTTGCAGTGAGCAGGTGCCAGTCAATATTAGGGAAGTTGAAATCACCCATAACTACAACCCTGTATTTCCCACACCATTCCAAAATCTGATTGGTCATCTGCTCCTCAATATCCTGAGGGTCATTTGGGGTCTTTAGACCACTCCCAGCACAGTGACAGCTCCTTTCCTATTTTTGACTTCCATTCACACCAACTCAGTGGACACCGCCTCTTCAGCGTCCTCCCTTTTTATCGCGGTGATACTAACCCTGATCAGTAATGCTACTGTACACCCCCTATCTTTTATACCTCCCATTTTATTCTTTAAAACACCTAAACCCGGGTACCTGCATCAGCCGATCCTGCCCTTCCTCCAGCCACGTTTCAGAAATGGCCACAACATCATAGATCCACATGCCGATCAATGCTCTGTTCATCCCCTTTATTCCTAATGCTCCTAGCGTTGAAATATACACATTTCAACCCCTCTAACTGGCTATCTTTATGCTTTGACCCTGCCTGTCCTTCCTCATCAACTAAGAGCACATAGCTTCATGCTTTGCCTTCATAATCTGATTTCCACTCCCCTGCCAAACTAGTTTAAACCCTTCCCAGCAGCTCGAGGAAACCTGCCAGTGAGTTTCTCCAGCACTTTTGTGTATTACACTTCAAACACACTGATGGGATACTGGACTGTGCTTTGATGCCTTGCAGAGTCACAAGTGAAGTGTTGCTTCACTTGTAAGGACTGTTGGGGGGGGTGGGGGTGGGGAGCAGCCAGTAGATGTGGGTGTAGTATCTGGTGCAGACACAGGGATGGGCCTCAGGTGGGGGGAATTAGGAGGAAGGGATGAGCGGGTGAGGGAGTTGCAGAGGGAGCGAATCCCTGCAGAGAGGGGAGGGGAAAGGTGTTTCTGGTGGTGGGATCCTGTTGTAAGTTGTGAACCTTGCAGAGAAATTCCCATTTGATGCAAGGGAGAAGAACCAAAGGAGTCGGCTGCATAACGATTGGGGTTGGCACGAGGAGAACCCCTTCCGTACAGTGAGTGGATCAGTCTGGGAGAAGCTGTGGGAAAGGGAGGTGAACACAGGCTCAAATTTTTAAAATAACATAAAATTTAGAGACATACAGCCCGGGTAACAGGCCATTTCAGCTCACGAGTCTGTGTTGCCCAATTTACACCCAATTAACCTACAACCCCAGTACATTTTGAAGGTGGGAGGAAACCAGAACTCCTGGGGAAAACCACACAGACATGGGGAGAACATACAAACTCCTTACAGACAGCGTGGTTTCGCTGGTGCTGTGACGAGCTGTAACCACTATGTTAACCGTTCCACCCCATTTGCTTTCCAAACTAAATGTCTCAAATTAGGCACAAAAAAAGATTCAATATTCCTGTGAATTGTAAGGAGAGGCTGGAGCAGAGGAGGCTAAGGAAGACGGGACCTTATGGAGATTTATAAAATCACCAAGGGCATGGAGAAGGTCATCAGTCTCCATCTTTTCCCCAGGACAGGGGAGTCTAAAACTGGAGGGGGGGGGGGAATTTACAACAGACCCAAGGGGGACACCATGACTCAGGGGATTATTGTTCCTGATGTGGCCTCCTCTATGAGAGAGACTGGACGTAAGACTGGGAGATTGCTTCATTGAGCACCTTCACTCTGTCTGCTGTAAATCACGGGGATCCTCCCAATGAACAACCATTCAATTCTCGGCCCCATTCCCACACCCACGTGTCTGTCCACAGCTTCATCCACAGGTAAACTGAGGCTAACGGCAAATTTGGAGGAACCTCTAATATTCCATCTGGACACCTTTCAACCAGATGGGATTAACATCAACTTCTCCAATTTCCATTAGACCCCTTGAGTCCCTCTCTCTTTCCCAATTCCCCGTCTCCTTTTCTCCAGCTCCCCACTCCCCTTCCCAATCAGAGATCCACCCCCTATCATGCCTCAGGTTCTTCCCGCCCACTTGTATCCACCTGTTAGCATAAGCTCCTCCCTTTTCCTCCCTCTCTCATATCACACTGCAGTCCCAGCATCTGCAGACTCCCCTATTTAACTTTACACAGAGGGTAGTGGGCATGTGGAATGAGCTGCCAGGGGAAGTAGTGGAGGCGGGTGAACTTAGAAGATATATATTCAGCAACATGAATCAGAAAGGTGTAACAGGGATCTCAGCTAAATGAGGCCAGCAACAACAAGCTGGACTGAGTGGCCTGTTTTCTGCCTGTGCTGCATAACTTTATGAACCATCAAGACTAATCCGTGACCCAACTCCGAATGCTCACCCATGCCCTGTGATAGTACAGATTCTAGTGTAGGATGACTGTGATTGGCTGAGAGCGTAGCCATGCCTACTGGCAGGTCTTAAAGGGTTGCTCCTAGCCAGACCAGGTCATTCTGGACTGGTCAATCTACATGTGATACACTCCAGTCTTCTAATTAATAAAAGCCTTGGTTTGGATCAACAAGCCTTTGATTCTTCCGACGCGCTCTACATGTCCCATACCCCTTGGGTCAGAAAACATTCATTCACCTTGAGTTTCCAAATGACAGCTTACGAAACACCAATTCCCACTTGTGGCAAAGGCTTCCAGACTAACTCCCCAAGTTCTGCTCCCCAAATGGCCAGGCACCATAATCCCACCACTCCCCACCCCCAGCCCGCTCTATCACCAGATTAGGGAGAGGAGGGAAAAGCTTTCAGTTGCCTTACAGTCAATGGGACCGGGCAGAATAATAGTTCAGCACAGGATAGATGAGGCAAATGACCTGTTTCTGTGCCGCTCTGTGGTTCAACAGCAGAAAGATCATTCAAATAATTCTAACTGCTGCCCAAGAAAAGACCTCACTGTTCAAGGTCCAGGTTATTTATGTGACATGTGCCAAGTACATTCAGGTACAGGACAGTTACAGGGGCCGTTAAGATCAGATGGAAGGGGACAGGACAGTGAAAACAGTCCAACCCTGGTTAGAATAACAGGGGTGTGGGGTCAGATCAGCAAAAGAATCTGGCTCACTTGTGGACCCGCTGGTGCTTCAACAAGCCAGTTGACTGGGTGAAGCTCTTGCCGCAGCTGAAGCAGGTGAAAGGCTTTTCCCCCATGTGGACCCGCTGGTGTGTCAGCAGGTTGTATGTCAAGGTGAAGCCCTTCTCACACTCGGGGCAGGTGAACGGCCTCTCCCCAGTGTGGACCCGTTGGTGCTTTCGCAGGTTAGAGGAGTGGGTGAAGTCCTTGCCACACTCAGGGCAGGTGAAGAGCCTCTCCCCGTTGTGGACCTGCCAGTGTATCTCAAGGTTGGACCTGTTTGTGAAGGCCTTCTCACACAGGGCAGGCGAACAGCTTTTCACCAGTGTGACCCGCTGGTGGGCCAGAAGGTCAGCAGTCTTGATGAAACCCTTGCAGCACTCGGAGCAGGTGAAGGGCCTGTCATCAGTGTGGACCCACAAGTGCATCTCAAGCTGGGACAAAATGGCAAAGGCTTTCTTGCACTCGGGAGAGATGAACGGCTTTTCCCCAGTGTGAGCCCACTGGTGGGTCAGCAGATGGGAGGTCTGGGTGAAGCACTTGTAGCACTCGGAGCAGGTAAAATTTTTTTCCATGGTGTGGACCCGCTGGTGGGTCAGCAGGTTGGAGAACTGAGTGAAGTCCTTACCACACTTGGGGCAGGTGAAGGGCTTCTTCCCAGTGTGGACCAGCTGGTGCCTCCACAGGCTGGAGGTCTGGGTGAAGCCCTTGCCACACTCGGAGCAGGTGAAAGGACTCTCTCCATTATGCATCCACTGGTGTAAAATAAAAAATAAAAAATAAGTTTTGTTTCAGGTTAGGGACTCCGACTAGCACTAATATTTAAAACTTATGACTTACCAACAAATTCAAACTTCTTTTTTTCCTGGACTTCTTGAACTTTGAACACATATTCCAACGAAGCTTCATAAAAATTTTGCCGTTCCTTATCAATTTGTGTGTCAGCCTCTTGTAAATGTGCTTCCTTTTTCCTTGATGAGAGATTTAAATGTTTTTCCATTTCTCACATTACAATGTAATGTACTGAATTCACCAGACAAAGTGGAAATACTGTTTGAAGTCTGTCATTAACTTAGGATGGGTCATCTCAAAGGCCAAGTTGTGACCCAGACATTCTAAAGCTCCTATTTATTTGTATTCTAAGCCCCTCCTGCACCAGGCCCTCCTCTATCTTTGTCCCCTCTCCATTTCTGATCTAAACACTATCCCTGATTGATCACATTTGCAGACACAAGGCCAGGTTTCACGTGTCCATTAATAATGTTCACCTCTACCTTTCCACCATCTCTGGTCCACTTCACTCTGTCAGCCCACGCATGCTGTTCAGCCAACACGTGGATGAGCAAAAATTTTCCACACATGAATCTGGGGCAGATGCTGCCGTTGTGTTTTGACCCAACACAACCTCAACTTCCATTGTCTGGGACGCAGCAGAGTTTTTGTTTAATCTACATCTACAATTCTTCACTACAGTGTCAAATCTCATCTCTGTACCGTCACCTGGCTGAGTTCATCAGCTGATGGAAACCTCATCTCTGCCTCTCTTTAACAACATATAAGGAACAGGAGTAGGAATTGGCTTGTTCTGCCATTCACTAGACCCTGGTGCCATGGACTCAGCACCATTTACTCGCCCATTTCCCACAACCTCTACAACAGAGAACACAGAAATCTACAGTACTGTACAGTCCCTTTCACCTTCAGTTCGGTGCTAACCTAATAATCAACTCGAACAACTGCTTAGTATGACAGATTATGATATATTTCATAATATAAATATTATATAACCAAATGGGTTATATATAATATATATAATATTAAAGGAGATAAACTGTGGCAGGATTTTTAGTGTAGGTCACATACAAACACTTCAAAACAGATCTCATTTAAATGCCAGAGCTCTGCTCAAGCCACAATGTCTTTGTAAAAACTTTTGAAGAGTGCCTATAAGGACTTCACAAGTAGAGTAACCATATAACAATTTAACCGTTTACAAAGCAGAAACAGGCCATGTCGGCCCTTCACTTGAACAATTGCACTAGCTCCGCCCTCCTGCTCTCTGCTCATAACCCTCCAACCCCTTCACCTCCATGTATACATCCTTTCTTTGGCTTGGCTTCGCGGATGAAGATTTATGGAGGGGGTAAATGTCCACGTCAGCTGCAGGCTCGTTTGTGGCTGAAAAGTCCGATGCGGGACAGGCAGACACGGTTGCAGCGGTTGCAGGGGAAAATTGGTTGGTTGTGGTTGGGTGTTGGGTTTTTCCTCCTTTGCCTTTTGTTAGTGAGGATGTATACATCCAACCTTCTCTTAAATGACAGAATGGACCCTGCCGCAACTATCTCTTCTGGAAGATCATTCCATTCTGCCATCACTCTCTGAGTGAAGAAGCATCCTTTAACATTTCTCCTAAAGTTTTGTCCTTTACCCACTTGTTCCAACCTCTCCTGCCCTCAGGGGAAAGAGTTTATTTATGCCTAGTATATCTATTCCCTTCATAATTTTAAATACCTCTATCAAATCCCCTCTCAGCCATCCACGTTCCAATGAATAAAGTCCCAGTCTCCTTAATCTTTCTCTGTACTCTAGATGATGTAAGCCAGACAACATCCTTGTACCCTCTCCACCTTATCTATATCCTTTATAGGATATAAAGGCCAGAACTGAACACAATACTCCAAACCTGGTCTCACCAATGGCTTAAACAGCCACAGCATCACTTCCCAGCTCCTATACTCATGATTTATGAATATTAACCACCCTGTTTACATGGGAATCCACCCTCAATGAACTCTGTACCATAATTCCCAGGTCCCTCTGCATACCTTAATGCTCTCCCCTTAACTGCATATGTCCTATTTTGGTTATTTTTTCCGAAATGCAGCACCTCGCATTTGTCTACATTAAATTCCATCTGCCATCTTTC
Organism: Narcine bancroftii; assembly: GCF_036971445.1. Classification (NCBI taxonomy): domain Eukaryota; kingdom Metazoa; phylum Chordata; class Chondrichthyes; order Torpediniformes; family Narcinidae; genus Narcine; species Narcine bancroftii. Next base: position 210,208,646 of record NC_091472.1, on the reverse strand, counting down.
AGCCCACTCTTCCAAACATGCCCAAGATGGCCAACATAACCCCCTTTGGCTTGTTCGAATTCCTGTGCATGCCATTCGGGCTCAAGAATGCCGCTCAGACCTTAAAGCGTCTCATGGACTCTGTGAGAAGGGACTTGGATTTTGTCTTTATTTATTTGGACGAGATCCTCATCGCCAGCAAGGACTGGGTGCAACTCAAGGACCACCTGGCCTCCCAACTGGCCGACTTCGGCCTTACTATCAACCCGGCCAAGTGCCAGTTAGGGAAAAAGTCCAAGCAGTTCCTGGGCCTTACCATCATCTGCAAAGGAGCCATGACCACCGCAGCGAAGGTCACCACCATTAGGGAGTTCCCATGCCTGGACAGCCTCAAGGGGCTGCAGGAGTTCATGGGTATGGTCAACTTTTACAACCGCTTCATCCCAGGAGCTGCATGCATCATGCAGCTGCTATTCGCCCTCATTGCAGCCAAGAACAAAATGCTTGCTCGGACCCCAGAAGCCTGCACCGCATTCGAGGCCACCAAGGACGCCCTCGCGAAGGCCACCATGCTCGTCCACCCGCACACCGACCTGCATATGGGCACTCTCTATCGATGCCTCTGTCACAGCAGTTGGTGCCGTCCTTGAGCAGCAGGTGAATGGACATTGGAAGCCACTGGCATTCTTCAGCCGCCTGCTCCGCCCGCCGGAATGAAAGTATAGTGCCTTTGACTGTGGGTTACTGGGCATGTACCTGTCGGCGCTGCATTTCCACTATTTTTTGGAGGGGAGAAATTTTACCATCTTCACTGTCCACAAACCCCTCACCCAGGCGCTCATGATGGCAAAGGATCACTGGTCGGCCCACCAGCAGCGTCACACCTCCTTCGTGTTGGAATTTACCACCGACATTTGGCACAGGCGGGGAAGGACTGCCCGGCCTCGACTTTGACCAGCTCGCCTGGGACCAGAAGTCTGATGAGGAGACAAGGGCCTTCAAGACCGCCATCACGGGCCTGCAGTTCCGAGACCTCCCGACTCCGAGCGACGAAGGCACCATCCTGTGCAATATCTCCATAGGCACCCCGCGACCAATGGTTCCCCAGCAGTGGTGTAGGCAGGTCTTCCGTCACATCCACGACCTTTCACATCCATCCATCAGGTCCACAGTCCGGATGGTGGCAGAATGGCTGCGGAAGCAGATCGTGGGCTGGGCCAGACCAGGCACCCTTTGCCAGATGCCCAAGGTGCACAGGCACACCAGGGCACCCGTACAGGAGTTCGAGCACGTCTTGGAACAGTTCAGCCACATTCACGTGGACATCGTCGGGCCCTTACCAGTTTCCCGGGGTAACCGTTACCTGTATACGATGGTGGACCACACCACTCGCTGGCCCGTGGTGATCCTGATGCCAGACACCTCCTCCGACTCCTCCCAAGCACTATTGCATGGTTGGGTCGCCCGGTTTGGCGTCCTAGGTCACTTCACCAGCAATCGGGGTGCCCAGTTCACATCTGCACTCTAGGCACAGCTCGCCAACAGGTTGGGGATCCAGCTACACCGCACTACGGCCTACCACCCACAGGCCGAAGGACTGGTTGAACGCCTGCACCGCCACCTTAAGTCGACACTCATGGTCCGCCTCACTGGTCCCAACTGGTTGGACAAACTGCCTTGGGTGATCCTGGGCATCCACTCCACTCCCAAGGAAGATTTGCAGGCATCATAAGCTGAGCTGGACTATGGTGCACCACTGGCACTACCTGCTGAGTTCATCAACGCACCTCACAATCCCCAGCGGTCGTACCTCAGGGTACGCTTGGACTCGTTCAAACCCCCACATCTGCCCAGGCGTGGCACTCAACCATCTCAAGTTCCCGGTGAACTGCTTTCCATGGAGTACGTTTTTGTTCAGCGGGGCCCGACTGCGGCACCTCTGCAGTGATTGTACAAGGGGCTGTACAGCGTTTCGGCTCTACGTTCGCGCTGGACATTGGCGGCAGGTGGGAACTGTTTACCGTGGACAGCCTGAAGCCAGCGTACCTCGATCCCACGAGCCCATAGTCGTAGCCCAGTCCAAGAAGCAAGGCCGCCGGTGATAAAGGACATTGGTGCCGGTTCTGGTGGGGGGGCACTAGGCAGGCGAACCGGCCCCGCTTGTAAGCCACGCGGCGGACATCCGGCCAAAATGGTGCCGTCGGGGGTTTTCCCTTCCTCTCAGTATGAGGCTCCCATGTGATGCCCGGGTGACGTCAGCGCCCTCCAGTGCCGTTCTCAGTCAGGTCCGGTCTGGGAGTGTAAGTGCAGCCCAGCAGCCTGCAATAAACTAGTCTGCTCACTGAGCTCAACCCATTTGGTTGTGTGTGTTCTTTCACGAGCAGTGCAGCTGCCGCTACAAAGTAACCATTTGTCTTGGTGAATTTCCATTGCTTCTGGGTTTTGGGGTCCTCTGGGCACATAACACTAGAATCTCCCCCAGCAGAACCCTCCATTTTTCTCAGTTCCATGCACCAATCTAATAATCTTTTAAAAGATCCTACTGCACCTGCCTCCAGCAGAGCATTCCTTGCACCCATCACTCTCTGTGTGAACAACTTGTCTCTTACAATCTCCACCCTCTGTCCCTTAAAACTGTGTCAGCCATTTCAGACCAAGGAATAAAGCCTCTGACCATCCACACAATCAATGTCTCTCATCATCTTGTGCATGTCTATCAGGTCATCCCTCATCCTCCTTAATTCCCCTATCATTCAAAAATTAACCTGTGTCTTCAATTCATTTAATGAGGCAGCTTCCACTCTTCACTGGGCAGAGAATTCCAGATCCAACCCCTCTCTGGGAGAAGCACTTCCTCCCTCTCTGCTTAAATCTAATTCCCAAAATTGTGAGGCTCTGCCCCCCCAGTTGGAGTCTCACCTGCCAGTGGAAACAATCGCCCCTCTGGTCCTCCTTGTTTATCTAACATATCAGCCCCCTCATCCTTCTCAACTCCAATGCATTGTGTTCCAGACAACTCAACCTCCTGACATAACCCCTTTTTTTCCAGAATCAACCTGGTGAACCTCCTCTGCCCCATTTCCAAAGGCAGAGATTTTCCAAGCCAGCCTTCCCAAACCAGAGTCCACGATGAGGAGAGGGGCATTTTGTTTTGTTGATCTTTCTTGTGACTGACTGCACTTTACCACACTTTTACACCCTGGATGTGTTCTTTCTCCCTCATTGTTCTGAATCCTGGAAAACCTGCTGATTTTACCTCCTTACAACTTGAAATTAAACATTTGGTCAAGGACCTGAGCTACTCCCTTATAATCCTTAAGATTTTCTTTTAGATATTCAGCACGATAACAAACCATTTGGCCCACAAGCCTGTGCTGCCCAATCACACCTAATGGACCAGCAACCCCCGATGCTTGATGACCCGGTGAATTTCTCTAGCATGTTTGTGTTTTGCCATCTGGGTGGAACCGTAGTTTTTTGCAGTGTTGAATCTGCCCAATTAGCAGAGGAGGTTGCCTTGGTCAAAGTATTTTCCAAATGTATGGGTATATTTTTAATGGATTTGGGAATTAAGGGTTGTAGGGAAAGGGTGGGTAAGTGGAGCTGAAGTTCACAACAGATCAGCCACGATCTTATTGAATGGTAGAGCAGGCTTGATGAGCCGGATGGCCAACTCCTGTTTCTTACCTTGAGATGAACAGTGCAGCTGTCTAGAAGTGGCAGCTCAGTGAACACAGAGAAAGAAACTGAAGAGTATTCCAGCAAGGCAAGGTGATTGAGGGCTGGTCTGGAGCAGAAACACTGACAGGAGGGGAGATACCAGGAAGCTCCCAGTCCCTCTCCCCCTCGCCCTGTGTGGGGCGGGACCCTGTCGGCCCCCTGTTCCCCCTCCCCCCCTGTTTGGGACCCTGTCGGCCCCCTGTCGGGACCCTGTCGGCCCCCTGTCGGGACCCTGTCGGCCCCCTGTCGGCCCCCTGTCGGGACCCTGTCGGCCCCCTGTCGGGACCCTGTCGGCCCCCTGTCGGGACCCTGTCGGCCCCCTGTCGGGACCCTGTCGGCCCCCTGTCGGGACCCTGTCGGCCCCCTGTCGGGACCCTGTCGGCCCCCTGTCGGGACCCTGTCGGCCCCCTGTTTGGGACCCTGTCGGCCCCCTGTTTGGGACCCTGTCGGCCCCCTGTTTGGGACCTTGTCCCACCTCCCCCCTCGCCCTCCCCCCCCTCGCCCTCCCCCCCTCGCCCTCCCCCCCTCGCCCTCCCCCCCCTCGCCCTCCCCCCCCTCGCCCTCCCCCCCCTCGCCCTCCCCCCACCCCCCTCCCCCCCCACCCTCCCCTCCCACCCCCTCCCCCCCACCTCTTCCTACGTGATGTAAGTGATGTACCACTGTACAGTAGTTTATATGTGGATTTTGTCACAATGACAGTGAAATGTTTAAACTCAATGAATGGCTGAGTTTACTTCACAAGAGATTCATGACAAATCGAAGTGTCAGGTTCAATCCTGTTAATGTAAAACAGCCACCAGAAAACACTAGTAAACTGATTGTTCATGATTTCAGAGTTTGTATAAAGTACTTATGCATCTACTTTGGTCTGCCCACAGAAACCCAGAACTGTTAATGGAGTGGAAATCCACATGCATCTAATCAGAGACCAAGCTTCCCCCTTCAGGAAGTGGTTGATGAAGGGGTTCACTGACCACCTCGTACTCGATCAACAGCAGCGTAGTGACAACTTCCATTTAAGCTAGGCAAGGATGATGATTAAAAAAAAAGGCTTTCGGACATCTCAAAGGGCACTGGAGGAGCTGGGCCAAGTGACTTGATATTTGTACTACTTTTGTATTAGACGTTGTTGCTGCCTATTACACAATATATGTGAGATCAACAAAAGAGTCTGGAAAAACAACCAACTGAAAAACCTCACAAAGATAAGCGTATACAGAGACGTTGTCATACCCACACTCCTGTTCGGCTCCGAATCATGGGTCCTCTACCGGCACCACCTACGGCTCCTAGAACGCTTCCACCAGCGTTGTCTCCGCTCCATCCTCAACATCCATTGGAGCGCTTACACCCCTAACGTCGAAGTACTCGAGATGGCAGAGGTCGACAGCATCGAGTCCACGCTGCTGAAGATCCAGCTGCGCTGGATGGGTCACGTCTCCAGAATGGAGGACCATCGCCTTCCCAAGATCGTGTTATATGGCGAGCTCTCCACTGGCCACCGTGACAGAGGTGCACCAAAGAAAAGGTACAAGGACTGCCTAAAGAAATCTCTTGGTGCCTGCCACATTGACCACCGCCAGTGGGCTGATAACGCCTCAAACCGTGCATCTTGGCGCCTCACAGTTTGGCGGGCAGCAACCTCCTTTGAAGAAGACCGCAGAGCCCACCTCACTGACAAAAGGCAAAGGAGGAAAAACCCAACACCCAACCCCAACCAACCAATTTTCCCTTGCAACCGTTGCAATCGTGTCTGCCTGTCCCGCATCGGACTTGTCAGCCACAAACGAGCCTGCAGCTGACGTGGACTTTTTACCCCCTCCATAAATCTTCGTCCGCGAAGCCAAACCAAAGAAGTATCAAACGTTGTTGCTGCCTATTACACAATATATGTGAGATCAACAAGTAACACTGCTTGCCAGAGTGGAACACTGAGGAGCACTGGAACACCAGGCGACCTGTGAGGCAATGATGTCCATTCAAGTTGGTAATGACAGCTTCTGGTCAAGGTCCACTGCCCTTGTCAGTGAATTGTAGTGAACAAGAGACGTTCAACGAAAACAAAAAGATTGAATTCAACCGCATGCAACTATTTCCAACTGTGTACATCAACCAATCCCCAATAACCATGTGCAAAAGTCAGGTGGCTCCAGCAGCTGGAGGAAGGGGGAGGTGGAAATGCCCCGTCTGAGTGCGGCATGAAGTCATTGTACCGCGGTGGGGAGAATAATCCCGGCCATGGGGAGCAGGAAGGGAGTTTGTCCCAGGGCAGCGGGAGCCTGGGGCTGTCGTGCAGGAGATGCCATGAGAGTCATCACCTCCCGCAGGGGTGAGGCTTGGTTCTGCAATTCTCGTGGGGCCTTGAAACATCTCTCCTCACCGCTCACCTCTACCGGCCTCCGCACTCCCATCCCCGCCTGCTCAGCTGCACCTCACGGGCCCTCTGTACCCCCCTCTCCACGGCCTCTCGGTCCACACACGTTTCCTTCATCTCCTGGGGCACCGCCTGGGCTTTGGTCGGCCCCTGGGGGGGAGGGACGGGGACGTCACGGACAGGGCAGGGACGCAGCGGGGACACGGTGACGTCAAGGAGGAGGCAGGGACAAGGGGACGTCATTGGCGCGAGTTCTCACCGGTGGTTTCCACCACCACCTGCTGACCGGCCGCGGAATGTGCAGCACAGGCTGAGGATTCATCTGGTTGGCCAGTTGGGATCACGTGTCAGTGCCGCCATGTTGGGACCCTTCGGCGCTGTGCGTGTGAGGAAGGTTTTGCTTGTAAGTTGGTTTCTTTTGTGAAGTTTCGTCTCTATTTCACCCACTGGTCTGCATCAGCGATGGGAGCAGCTGGTATTATTTGCAGCTGATCATCTGTGTGGTTGTGGCGGGGTTTGTGGTGTCTGAGCCACATGGTCCCCATTGGAGCAGCTTCATGGGTTTCTGTCCCCGTTCCCAACATAGAGAAATGGCCCGGGGGCTCAGGACAGGGGTTTACAGGGAACCCGGCCCCTCTACTCTCCCCTCTTTGCTGCATCATGTTCACTGTGTGAGGTGTGTGGGTTTGGACAGGATCTCACTAAGAATGGGGACAAGGATCACTGCCTGGAGTTGTCCACATGTCACCCCATGAACAAAGGAGATTTTTGAAGGTCAGTTTAAAATGGGCTCTGGAAGGGAAAAGGGGAGGCTGTATTTGTGGGCTACAACACTTTATTGTTCTGCAGCTTGGAAGCTGATATGGAGCTCCCTATTGGTGGAGTTCTGAGAGAATGTTCAGGAATAGCTATTTGTACTTAAAAGGGAGCAGTCCCATCGAATGTTCCAGAAACTAGAGATAAGAAACTATAAATTCTGTGATTTTGTAAGCCACAATTCGCTCCTTTTATAGGACATTAGCAGTTTGTGGCTATTCTCGTGCTGTAACAGACATCTCACACTTTGCAAATAAGTTTGTTTGTGCAGGTTTATTCATATCTGTTTTGGAGCAACCCAAGTCCAATTTAACATATGGCACACTTGGCTGGATCCCAAGAAGGAATCCCGGATCAAGATCATGTTGAGTAAATGGCTGAGCCAGTGTTGGAGGGATGTAGGGCCCCAGAGGCACTCACACTCGCCCCCCACTCCCACACCTGCTCCACATAAGGACTTGCAGGAAGGGATACTGATTGCACAAGATTAGTGTATCTTAAATGGGCAGCACCTTCGGGATACTCAGTCAATTGAATTGAACTCATTCTGTTTCGGAATTGGGCAGTGAGCTGCTTGACTACATCTATTATCAGTGGAAATGATTGGGTAGCGAGTCTGGTTGAACTCGATGTGTTGGGGGGTGGGAATGGAACAGTGAGTCAGTGGATTCAGTCTATTGAGATGGGGAATTGGACAGTCAGGGGATTTAGTCTTTTGGGGGGGGTGGGGAATTGGACAGTGAGTCAGGGGATTCAGTCTGTTGGGGGGTGGGGAATTGGACAGTGAGTCAAGACTCAGTCTATTGGGAGAAATGGACTGAGGATGGTCTATCCAGAGTGGGGATAATGGGCCAGCTAGTTGATAACGTTTGACGTGGTGCAGTTATTAAAGAGAAGATACAGATCCGGGTTCAGTAAAGTTGGCGAAGGAGCCTGGAGAATCCAGAGAAAATGTGTGACGAGGGTACAGAGACACAGAGACAAGATTAAGTGACTAACTGGGTCAAAAATAAGTGCAAGAAAAAAGAAGACCAGTCCAAGTAGCAGGAAAAATTGCAACTCTGTGGCTGGCTTACTGGTGTTGTTTGAGGGAAGGGGTTTGGAACAGACTGGGGACAATTGAATTGCCCGATCTCCACGATGTCTCTGTGGTTTTTCCTGCTGTATCTCATCTGCTTTCCCTGCATTGGCAGCTTCTACATCTCCTGGTTCCTCTTCAGTTTCCCCTGTTCCTTCACAGAGGGGGAGAGAGAACCTTCCTCCATCTGCTTCCCCCTGTGTGACTGATTTAACCCTCTATGTGGATGGCAGCGCTTTTATTGGTGATGCTGGTCAGAGATGCTTTGTCTGTGCTGTTGTTTCTGATTCTAATGTCCTGAAAGTGCTTTTTTCTCTTCACTGTGATCTGCTCAAAAAGTGGAACTTTTTCACTCATGTGTTTTAAGTGCAGGATATTCTGTTGACATTTATACTGATTTTCCTATTAATTAACGCCCCTTTTGTCAAAATCTGTTAAAAGCTCTGCAGCTCATAATTCAGATATTGGATTCCAGATCTGTATTGGTTTTGGGGCAACCTCAGGTCCACCTTCAACAAAACTGTCACATGACAGTGGCACAGGGAGTGAACAAGACATTTTAAAGGACATTCAGGCAGTAACATGCTGTTGGGTCTGGAGATAATGTCGCACAGAAGGTGCTTCAGAAGACCAGAATAGGCCAAAATCTTTCGATCCCAGACATTTTTAAGGTATTGGTCAGTCAAGGTCCATCCGTACAAAGGGGAAGTGACCCAGGAGATCTGAATTGGTTTAGATGAAAAATCCGATGATCAGGTGCAGTGGGCTGACCAGGATTAGATAAATATGCGAGAGGTGGTCTGTGCTGAGTCCGCAACTGTTCACATGAATCATATGGAAGAGGTGACGGTGTAGTGTATCTAAGTTTGCTGATGACACTAAATTGAGTGGAGAAGCAAATCAAGGAGAGGATACGGAGCGTCTGCAGAGAGAGTAAAATGAGGGGGCAAGGGTCCTGCAGACGTTATCTCCAGCAGACATTGTTACCAAATATGAGGTTCTCCTCTTTGGAAGGAAGAACGGAAGATCAGAGTATTATTTACCGGTAAATGGTAAGCGATTGCAACATGCTGACGTGTAGAAGGCCTTAGGAGATCTTGTGCATGAATCACAAAAGGCTGATTTGCAGGCACAGCAGGATATCGCGAAGGCAAATGGGATGTTGGCCTTCATTGCTGGAGGGATTGAATTTACGAACAGGGAGGTTCTGTTGCAACTGTACAGGGTCCTGGTAAGACTGTATCTGGAGAACTGAGTGCAGTTCTCGTCTCTTTACTTCAGGAAGGATATCCTGGCTTTGAGGTAGTGCAGAGGAGTTTCACCACATTGATTCCAGGGGTGACAGGGTTGGCCACTGAGGAGAGAGTGAATCTTTTGCTTGTACTTGCTGGAATTTAGAAGAATGAGAGGGGATCTCACAAAAATTATAAAAGGCAGAGATAAGAATGAGATCCGCAAGTTGTTTCCATTGGTGGGGCAGACCAGAACTAAGGGACATTGCCGCAAGATTCAGGGTAGTAGATTTAGGACAGAGATGAGAAGGAACTGCTTTTCCCAGAGGGCTGAGAACCTGTTGAATTCGCTGCCCATTGAAGCAGTGGAGGTGGCCCCAGTAAATATATTTAGGACAAGGTTGGATAGATTTTTGCATAGTAAGGGAATTGAAGGATCTGGGGAAAAGGCACGTAAATGGAGATGAGCCTATTATTAGGTGAGCATTGATCACATTGGTTGGCACAGCAGGCTCGACGGGCTGGATGGCCTACTCCTGCTCCTATTTCTTGTATTAACGGAAATTGTAAATCAATGTTCATGCTGTCATTTGGAGACTGCAGAGATGGAATACAAGGTGTTGCCCCTCTAGTTTGCAGGTGGCATCGACAATTGGGGTCCGGATTGTTGTCCCAATGGGGATTTCTTTGCAGCTCCGGCTGTCTGTGTGTTTGTATAATCCCCAGTCAACCCACTGCATCTGTACATTGGAGTTTTCATCTAAACTGCATCAGATCTCTTGGGTCACTTCCCCTTGGTACTTGCTGGGCTGGCTGGTAAAATTTGTCTAAAAGAATTAACAACTTGATTTAAAGCCAAGAGACATCCACACTGTAATGATAGAAAATTCTAGAAATATGAGGGACCCTTTCTGTGAAATGCGCAGTTTGAAATTGAGCCAAAGGACTGGCCAGACACTTGCGTCCTTGAAAAAGATAAGCCACAGCTCTAGTAGCAGAATCGGCAGGAAGTCCAGAAGATGTTATTGTAAACATAAACATTGTGATAAGAAAGTTTGTTTGCAAAACCACAGAGACAATTCTGCCAGCAGCAACTCTCTTAAAGGGACCAAGTAAGATACAAAATTTGTTTACAGTTCCCAGGAACTAGGAGAAACAAGGGCAGAAGGCAGGTTGCAGTGTGAAGAACCAAAGATGGATAAAAAGGAGCCTCATCAGGTAAAGACCTCGAGCAAACAGATTCTCTCAAAGAACTGTTTGATCGTGAGTTGAGCCAGCAAGGTGGACCAACAACGCTTGGCAGGAGATTGGAGCCAGTAGCCAAAGAAGAAGCGGTTTCAACTAGCAAGCAAGCCTCATTCACTGGCTTAAACATTAGTGGAACTGGACCAGATGAATGCATATTGAAAAGTCCCACTGGTGATGTACCAAGCGAAATGCAGAAGATAGAGACTCAATCAGCAGTATCTGAAAGTTCAGATGTGAATCCTGATTATTGCATTTCCCAGGTTATATGTGCAGGAAGATCTTCAAAGTCTTCGAAGGCGTTTATAGCAAGTACTGCTTTGTGTGCTTCATGCGTATCAGCTCTGCATGCAAAGGCACAAGCAGACCTGGTTACTGTCCGTTCGCAACAACAGTGCTTGGAGAAAAGATGTGCTTTAGAGGATAGGGAGGTTCAAATCAAGAATCAGCAACTGAGGCAAAAAGCTGAAACCAAGAAACAGCAACTGGAGCAAAAAGAGCAACTTAAAAGGTTACAAATGGCTAGTGAAGAACAAAATAATGATTGAATATAGAAAAGTAAAGACTAGAGCTTGAGGAACGACGTGCTATGAAAATGGCCAAAGTGAAAGCATTAGCTCAGGCTTCTGCAAGATCTGTTTCTCAAAGTGACAAATCCAAAGGGCCAGCACCCATCCTTCCAGCAGAGCCATGGGTAACGTAGCCACCAGAAAAGAATATAATCAAGCAAGGAGCCACGGGTGTCGCTCCTAGTGCTCAAATGACAGAGACCAATCCTATGGAAAGAGCCAGCGATATTCCAACTCTCCAGAGCGCACAATATAAGGATCTCCCCGAAAGGAGGGTATTTGAAAAAAAAAACGTTGCGAGTTGATCATACACCGGATCCATGTCTCTTTGTTTTGCTGGAGAACCAGATACAACATAAGGATCTCCAACAGTGCTAGTACTTACAGCCCAAGGATTCCCACCAATGCCATCACTTACAACCCAAGGATTCCCACCAAAGCCATCACTTACAACCCAAGGATTCCCACGAAAGCCATCACTTACAGCCCAAGGATTCCCATCAAAGCCATCATTTACAACCCAGGGATTCCCACCAATGCCATCACTTACAAGTCAAGGTCCTACCCCTACAGCACCAGTTCAAGATTCGTTTTCTCCATTCACCTTAAGACAACCAGTCGCAAGCCAAGGTGGACAAGACAATATATCACTTGTAGCAAAACTAAATGAAATCTGTGCTATGTTACCGCAGCAACAAGGTTTATACTGTTCACTTAAGAAGGAAGTTCCAGTTTTTAATGGAGATCCATTACAATATCTGACATTCATGAAATCTTTTGAACATCACTGAAAGTAATACTAAAAAGGCTAAAGATTGTCTTTATTACGTGGAACAGTTTACTGGAGGACAGCCGAAGGAGTTGGTCAAAAGTTGCCAATATATGAATCCAGAGCAAGGTTTGAAAAGGGCAACATCATTATGGCAATAAACATAAAATCACCCAGGCCCAAATAGACAAGATTCTTTTTTAGTGGGCATAGATTCAGAGGACTTTACAAAAGTGGTTCTGAACTTTTTTATTTCCACTTCATAATACTTTAAGTATTCTGGCAGGACTGGACAGAATGGATGCGGAAGGGATGTTTCCAATGGTGGGGAGTCCAGAACCCGGGGCCATGGTTCGAGCATAATAGGCAAAGAGGGTGGTGAATCTGTGGAATTCATTGCCACAGAGAGCAGTAGAGGCAGGTTCATTGAATATATTTAAGAGGGAATTAGATATATTTCTTCAGTATAAGGAAATTAGGGGTTATGGAGAGAAGGCGAGGATGGGCTACCAAACGTTAAGATCAGCCATGATCTCATTGAATGGCGGAGCAGGCTCGAAGGGCCAAATGACCTACTCCTGCTCCAATCTTCTGTTTCTATGTTTATGCCATTGGTGCTCTCTGATTAGTAAGGGATTGATTAAGGTGGAATGTGAGTGGGAAGGAAAGGTTGAGAACCATTGTTCTAGACCCAATTGTTACTGAGATACTTTGCTTGAGAAAAATTGTCATTGGTCCATTTCCTTTGGAGTTCTGAGACCGTGCTCATAAAGAGTTAATTAGGTATGATTAAAACAGTGGTTTTCAAACATTTTCCGTCCACCCACATACCACCTTAAGCAATCTAATGGCATAGAGAATACTTAAAGTGATATGTGAGTAGAAAGAAAAAGGTTGAGAACCACTGCTTTAGGATATTGTAACGCAATGGGAAGTAATGTACATTTGCAAGAGCTGAATTTGCTTGCTAATTTGTCAATTATTATAAACAAGTTGCCTTAAAGGTGAAGGATTTATGGAGAATGAAAGTTGCAGAGTTTAAGATGCTTCCCAGAAGGGGCACCACTTTTGAGGATTTTTAACAATTTTTTAATGGCATGTGCCTGTTAACACTACCAGTAATTTGAAATATTAAGGATACTTCAATAGTTCCTAAAGATGTAATTGTTTCCACAGAAATGAAAGGGAAATACTTTTGTTATTGTTGTGTCAGATACCAGCACAGGAAAGAACAAGGAAACCTAGGAGAAGGAAGATCAGACTGTTCATGAAAGCTGTTTGTATTGCATGCTTTAGAAAGATGTTCATGATTAGAGAAAAAGTCGCAAGATGAGAAATTAACTTTTTTAAAGAAGAATGGAATCTGTTTTGGCTGCTTGTGTAAAGGACACATCAGCAAAACTTGTAATAAGGGACTCAGTTGTGATATATGCAGTTTAAAGCATTCCACGTTACGGTATACACAACAAAGTAAGGTTGAGAAGGAAGTCAAACAATCTGAATCCAAGACTAACAAGACAGTCAGAGAGGATGCTTCAGCTTTGGTTCAGACAAAGTCTTACTGGGGCTGGTGACAGAGCCCTATCAATAATTCCTGTGCAGGTTGAAGCTAAAAAGGGGAGCTTTGTGCTGAAGACCTATGCATTTTTTGATCCAGCAAGTACCGTATCATTTTGTACTGTGGAATTAATGAATAAACTTAATCTTCATGGAAAAAAATCACATCTTATTGAAGACAATGAATGATAAAAGGAACATTGAAACTAATATAGTTTCAGGTTTAGAGATTGCTGGATTGAATAGCAATGAATTTTGTGATCTTCCAAGTGTATATACTCAGAAGACTATGCCCGTAAATAAGGAAAATATTGATATTGGGGATGATATCAACCAGTTGGCTCATCTAAAAGATGTTTACTTACCTAAGATTGATGCCAAGGTTGAGATGTTAATTGGATTAGATGTACCAAAAGCTCTCAAACTTCTAGAAGTAATAATGATTCAAAGTGATGGGCCTTATGCTGTGAGAACATTGCGGGGATGGACAACTAATGGACCATTTGGAGGAAAAATGAATTAATGATCAGGAGACATTGAACGTGAATGTCAATCAAATTTCAGAAATCATTGCTAATAATTTCTAGGATTGTTATACTTCAGTTTTTTCAGAAAAAGATGCCATAATCTTTATCAAGAGTTAAAGGAGATCTGTAATAAAGGAAGTTTCTTCCTTACGAATTGGATTAGTAACAGTCGAAATGTGTTGGCTGTTATTCCTAAGGCAGAAAGAGCAAAGGAGATAAAACATCTTTTCTTGGATTGTGATGTTCTAGCTGTTGAAAGAATTCTAGAGGTGCAATGGTGTGTCCAATCTGATGTTTTCAAATTCATAATCGTTTTGCAAGAACAGCCTTAAGAAGAGGTTTTCTTTCGATTGTAAGCTCAATATACGATCCTTTGTGAATATTGGCACCGGTAGTATTAATAGCCAAGAAAATTCTGCAAGAATTGTGCAGAAGAAAATTTGGATGGGGTGAAACTGTACCAGAATCCATCACACAAGATTGGATATATTAGATTGAGAGTCTTTAAATGCTAGAAAATTGTGGAGCCAAATCATGGGTGTCCAGTCCACAATTTCTTTTGTGATCTCAAGAAGAGTGGCCTCAAAATCCGGAAGAGTGAAAAGAAATTTCATTGAAGGATCATGGAATCCAAGACACTAATGTAAATGTTATTCAAATATCTAATGAAAATGATGCAATCACTCAATTAATTTGCTATCATTCTTCATGGCTTTGTTTGAAAAAGGCAGTAGCATGGATATTTACAATGTAAAAGCATAGTTTTTAACCTATCAAGAAAGAGAATCTGAAGACTTGAGAGCTGTTATTTAACAGTTGATGAGTTGGTGAATGCTGAATTGGGGATACTTAGTTTCTGTCAGAAAAATGCGTTTGATCATGAAATATCAAAATTGAAGAAGAATCTGAATGTTACAAAAACAAGTCACACTTACAAGCTATATCCTATTCTTGTAAATGAGGATTAACAGGCTGGAGAGGAGTAGGAGGAAGATTGGAAAAAGCAATAATGCCAGAAGAAGTGAAACATTCAATTATATTAGCTAAGGAATTTCATGTTTCTGATTTAATTGTATGATATATACATGAGAAAACAGGTCAGTTTCAAAAAGAAGATATTTATGCAAGATGCTGATGGAAATAAGATGGATTAAAGAATATCGTTATTACAAGAACAACAAAAATAGTCTAAAGCTACACAATTTTGTATATAGAGATATTGTAATTATCATGGACGATTCTTCACCAAGACATTCTTGGAATCTGGAGAAAATTGTATATATAGGTCTAGACAAGAGAGGATTTGTTTGGCAAGTGCAGATTAAAACCAAGACTGGTTATTTAAATAGATCTATTACTAAAATCTCTCTTTTACAGGATGCTAAAAGTTTTGATTTCTAATCTTATACTTGTATTATTTTGTGCATCTGTAATAGTAATAGTAATCCAAGATTAGCGTATACAGAGCCGTTGTCATACCCACACTCCTGTTTGGCTCCGAATCATGGGTCCTCTACCGGCATCACCTACGGCTCCTAAAATGCTTCCACCAGCATTGTCTCTGCTCCATCCTCAACAATCATTGGAGCGACTTCATCCCTAACATCGAAGTACTCGAGATGGCAGAAGCCGACAGCATCGAATCCATGCTGCTGAAGATCCAACTGCGCTGGGTAGGTCACGTCTCCAGAATGGAGGACCATCGCCTTCCCAAGATCGTGTTATATGGTGAGCCACTGTGACAGAGGTGCACCAAAGAAGAGGTACAAGGACTGCCTAAAGAAATCTCTTGGTGCCTGCCACATTGACCACCGCCAGTGGGCTGATATCGCCTCAAACCGTGCATCTTGGCGCCTCACAGTTCGGCGGGCAGCAACCTCCTTTGAAGAAGACCGCAGAGCCCACCTCACTGACAAAAGACAAAGGAGGAAAAACTCAACACCCAACCCCAACCAACCAATTTTCCCCTGCAACCGCTGCAACCGTGTCTGCCTGTCCCGCATCGGTCTTGTCAGCCACAAACGAGCCTGCAGCTGACGTGGACATTTACCCCTCCATAAATCTTCGTCCGCGAAGCCAAGCCAAAGAAGAATAGTAATTATTATATATTAGTCGTTGATGTCTATTTTAATAATTAGGGGCCGGAATGTAAAGGTTAAAAACTCTTAGTTAATTTTTAAGAACTATTGTTTGTAATGTTACCATAGTGACTGATGTAATATTTCATAATTTCTGCCCAGGCTAAGTGCTTGCGTCTTCATTCTACAAGATGTGAAGGAAGCGTGAGCATGAGAAATTTTTCTTTGAATTTTTGTGTCTATTTAAAATTTTGTATCTTTGTATACCTTTGGTATATCTCTATATCATACAGTAACTGCTTTGTTATTCATCATTTTTGAAGTCTTAATGCGAAGCTATGCAAAATGTTTACCCATTCTATCAAACGAATTAAAATGACATAAAGTGTCAGCCACAGTTTGATTTGTTGGATTAAAGAGATCTAAATTGAGATATGGCAGTTCACACTTTGGAAGATGGTACTCAGAAATTAGGATATATTAGAATAAGGAAAGTGTCATCTATATTGCACTCTCTGCTTTGACTCCGTCCTGAGGCATCCCAAGGTTGTTGCAGTCAGTAGTAGTCTGTGAGAGACACTGAAACGATACTACTTTTAACCTTTCACCTCTTCCCGAGACACTGAATTCAAACAAGCTTCTAAAGTTTCAATATTCAGAAGGTTTTATTCATTATTATTTCATTCCTTTTATCATTTCACAACAACTACTAAAAGGACTGTGGACGATACTTGAATAGTATAGAAATAGTAAATCTACAAGCGAAGATAGGAGCGTAAACTTTTTTTCTCCAGCCACTGGATCCATCCAGTAGCAAAGCATTGTACAAAGGGATTTTGTATCAATTTCTCGTGAGTCTCTTTTTACATGTAGTTCACCCATTTAGTCATGTTGTCAGGGCTGTTCGTACAGTAGCCTTGACATACAGGTCTCCCCACGACCTGCCAGAATAATCAGGGTCCATTTGGTTCTGGATTGTCACTGTATGAAGGGCAACTGTCTCTACTCCACCACCTTCCCAGCTGTTTGGAGCCTCTTAGCTGTTTCGTTAGCCAGTCGCCCCAGCTTCTGAGTCGGTGACCCAGCTCTTTGGATGCCTTTCACATACCGTCGAAGGGCAACAGGTCCCATTTAATAAAAGATGTCACGTTGTACCCTGCTGCCCTCCACGTGTTTATATCCTTACCTTCACTTGTCTGTGATCAGTTCTGTCTCAAAATCCATTCTCTCACTTCATGTCTGGGGTAGGGTCTGGGTCTAGAGGGGATCCCTCCCGTTGAGTTGGTTAGAATATGGGAATAGATTCAACAGCTATAAACATTCATCCTCTCAACATATAAGTAAAATACATTTACAAAGCTATTATGCCTCTGTCTAAAATTCCTCTTTTCAGTCATGACGCCAGTATTCAGTTCAACTTGGTTCTGGTCTTCTGCTGGCGCTGGACCTTTTTTATTCCCATCTGCTGCTGAGACAACAAACAACACAACTTCAACACAGTGAAGTGCCCTTCCAAGCTCTCCAAACTAATACCAACCTAACCATCAAGCCTGCAACCATCGGATGGCATAGCCGGATAACGTCTCAGACACCACCTGTTACCCCTCCAACAGGACCCCATCAAAACTCCTCAAACTACTGTGTCATGCACCGTCTCGGAACTCATCACTTCAGGCCTCCAGCCTCATTGTTTCCCAACCCTGTACCTCCTATCCAAGATCCACAAACCCAATGGTCCCGGCAGACCCATTGTGTCTCCGTGCTCCTGCCCACTGAATTGGTCTCTGCTGATCTCAACTTCGTTTTCTCCTCACTGGTCCAGTCCCTCCCCACCTACATCCACGACTCTTCACACATCCTCCATCACTTCAACGACTTCCAGTTCCCTGAACTCGACTGCCTCATCTTTACCACGGATATCCAATTGCTATGCACTTCCATTCCCCATACCCAAGGACTCAAAGCCCATTGTTTCTTTTCCGACACAGTCCCCCCCCCCCCCCCCCTCACCGTTCCCCTTCTCCAGCTGGCAGAACTTGTCCTCACCCTTAATAACTTCTCCTCTGAGTCATCCCATATTTCTAGTTCAAAGTGCTAACCATGGGTACCCGCGTGGTCCCCAGCGATGTCTGGCCTTTTGTTGCCTCATGCACCCATTATGAGTTCATCGACTTTATCCGGTTTAATGCCTCAAATTCATTTGACCCATCTGGATTTCTGTCTCCTTCTCAGGAGACAAACGTTTGGCAGGATCTTCACAAATCCACCTAGTGTCACACCTACCTTGACTATTCCTCTTCACACCCTTTCCCCTGAAAACATTCCATTCCTCTCTCTCAATTCCTTGGTCTCCGATGCTTGGTGTTCTATGTCAGACTTTGGATATGTCTTCCTTCTTCAAGCAACATACCTTCCCAAGCAACGTGGTCCTCACCAGCATATCTTCCGTTAACCGCACATCTACCCTGGCCCCCTCCACCCCGAGAATAGGATTCCCACTGTCCTCATCTACCCTCCACCAGCCTGCACATCCAAGAAATGATCCTCCAGCATTTCCACCACCACCTTCCCTTCTCCTCTCCTCCCCACCTTCAGCAAGGACGACTCCCTTGTCCACTCCTCCCTTCCCACCCACCACACCCTTGGCACCTATGACTGCAGGAGATGCTCCACTTGCAGCCACACCTCCTTCTTCACCAACATTCAGGCCCCAATGAATCCTTCCAATTGAAATAACATTTCACTTGTGAATCTGCAGGGGCTACCTACTGCATCCGGTGTTCCCGTTGTGGCCACCTCCAACTTGCCAGGGGATGGGGGAATAATTGGAATCCTGGCAACTGGTGCGTGGGTGAATCACCCAAGGACTTCTCAGGGGTCTCCATCTACATGCGTGATGAAGTCCGCAGGTTTCTCAGCGTCCATAGGAGGTAAAGGTATATAACGAATGTTTCAGGCTTGAGCCCTTCGTCCATATACAGGACCCTGGATTAACAGGCTGGAGAGAAAGGCAGGGGGAAGAGTACAGACCCTCAGACAAATGGTGATCATTGACTATAGATGGCAGGACAGAAGAGGGAAATGAGGAGAATTGATTGGGGCAGAGATTTTTGGTTCTGACACCGTGTCTACTTGTCCGTACTGATCCTCCTCACAGATTAGGACACATCCATAGTTTGTCATGTTGCTGGCCGTGGCTCCGGGTGTGTCGTCTTGGAACACTGGCTGCAGAGAATGCCTTGCTCCCTCTCACTCCTCCATCTTCTCCTCACAGGGTGAAGAAAGCAGTGCGTTTCCAGACAGGAAGCATCAGAAAACGCCAACTGGATATCTCCGCTCCATAGTATCACCCAGCTTTATCATTGCAATAGGAGCACGGTAATCACCACATAGATGCCTCACACCTGGTGAATGCTTGAACTGGACTCCAGACGATTGGCCAACATGGAGGGTCAGGTGACTAGTGATACAGCAGATAAAACACTCCAGAGTCAGGCGTGTGGTGAGGAGGAACTTCCTTTGGACTTGCTGGAAACACATCAATGCGCTCATCCTGGGCAGAGACTGTTCCCTTGTTCTGAGTGTGGGGAGGGATTCACCAGCTCTGATGTCCTGCTGCAACACCAGTGTGTCCCCACTATGGGGAGCCCATTCTCCTGCTCTGACTGTGGGAAGAGCTTTCAAACCTCCAAGGAGCTGGAGGAGCATGGGTGTGTTCCCTCTGGGGAGAGTCCGTTCACCTGCAGCATGTGTGGGAAGGGGTTCACCCAGTCCTCCAGCCTCCTGCATCACCAGGTCATTCACTCTGGGGAGAGAGCCTTTAAATGTTGTGTGTGCGGGAAAGGGTTTTCTAAGCCCTCCAAACTGGAAATACACCAGCGGGTTCACACCGGAGAGAAACCATTCGACTGCTCACTGTGCGGGAAGGGGTTCTCTCAGCTCTCGGGCCTGCGGGCACACCTGCAGGTTCATACTGGGGAGAAACCATTCACCTGCTCCCTGTGTGGAAAGGGGTTCTCTCACTCCTCCAGCCTGCAAATACACCAGCGGGTTCATACCGGGGAGAGACCATTCACCTGTTCCCATTGTGAGAAGGGCTTCTCTGATCCCTCTGGCCTTCGGGCCCACCAGTGGGTTCACACTGGGGAGAAACCCTTCACCTGCGCCCTCTGCGGGAAGGGGTTCTCTCGGTCCTCTGACCTGCAGACGCACCAGAGAGTTCACACTGGGGAGAAACCATTCACCTGCTCCCTGTGTGGGAAGGGGTTCTCTCAGGCCTCCCACCTGCGGACACATCAGAGAGTTCACACCGGGGAGAAACCATTCACCTGCTCCCTGTGTGGGATTGGATTCACTGGATCCTCTAACCTGCTGAGGCACCAGAGAGTTCACACCGGGGAGAAACCATTCAACTGCTCCCTCTGCGGGAAGGGGTTCTCTCGGCCTTGTAACCTGCAGGCACACCAGAGAGTTCACACCGGGGAGAAACCATTCACCTGCTCCTTCTGCGGGAAGGGGTTCTCTTGGCCCTCTGACCTGCGTACACACCAAAGAGTTCACACTGGGGAGAAACCATTCACCTGCTCCCTGTGTGGGAAGGGGTTCTCTCAGGCTTCCCACCTGCGGACACACCAGCGGGTTCACTCCGGGGAGAAACCATTCATCTGCTCTCTCTGTGGGAAGAGGTTCTCTCATCCCTCCCACCTGCGGACACACCAGCGGGTTCACACCGGGGAGAAACCATTCACATGCTCCCTCTGCGGGAAGGGGTTCTCTCAGCGTTCCAGTCTGAGTTCACACCAGCGGGTTCACACTGGAGAGAAACCATTCACCTGCTCTTTGTGCGGGAAGGGGTTCTCTCAGCGTTACGGCTTGAGTTCACACCAGCGGGTTCACACAGGGTAGAAACCATTCACTTCCTCCCTGTGCAGGAAAGGATTCCCTGAGCCTCCAGCCTGAGTTTACACCAGCGGGAATTCTCACTCTCCTCTCGACAGGACACCAGAAAATATAGACAAGGGAGACTTTGTTCATCTGGCCCCTGTGTGGCGAGATGCTCTCTCAGCTCTCCAGTCTGTGAGGATACCAGTGAGTTCTGGGGGGGGGGGGGGGTGGAGGGGAGGGGAGGGAGTGTTCAGGCTAGACAGCCAGCATTTTCTCCCTCTGGTTTAAGCATTGTACTTTAATGGATGCTTGTTTAAGGTAGACGGAAGTGGGAAAGTTATGGGAGATGATCAGGATAAATATTTTACCCAGAGAGTGGCGAGTACCAGGAACAGGCGGAGTTGGAGTTGGCCCTTGACAGACCCATGGATATGGAGGGAGGTGGATCACGTGCGGACAGCAGTTTAGTTTTACTTGGGCATCTTGTTCAGTACAGACACGTGGGGTGAAGGGTCGATGTTTCAGAGGCCACAGATTAAAGGATTGTTGTGTTGACGGGGATTTTCCTTGTAGCCTGAGCTCCAACCTGTCTCTCTCCCCACTATTATTTGGGGAGCTAGCCATGTCACCCTACAGGGTTCAGGGTTTCTATCGCCTTCTGTGGATGCTGCCTGACGTGCTGAGTTGCTTCAGCATTTTGTGCGTGGCTGCTGAGGTGACCGGTGGCTTTTCTGACGCGATCATAAACCAGCCAGGAGACGTCAGTGTCGTTAACTGTTGGACAAGGCTTCACTGTGAAAGTTCCCTTTGGTGTTTGCAGTTGATTAAGTTTGAAAGTGGACGCTGCAACCTCTGGGTTTTCAGATGATGTGAGTGTGCAGATGCTAGGATCTAATGCAGGACACAAGTGCTGGAGAATCTCAGTGTCACGCAGCATCCTTAGGAAGTAATCGGGCATCTGTAGTGCCCTGCTCTGTGGGCTGACACAATAAACAGCTGTTGAGCACCATGATCGGGTAGTCAGCACGCGAAATGAGACACCAACTCCCATAGGCTGCAGGAATAGTGGTCGAATCGACTAATCATCGCCAGCAGGAGGTCCAATCCAGGCCCATGCATCTGGGACAGCCAATCAGCAGCTGGCCTCCCTCAAGCCACGCACCTGTGGTGACATGGCCAGCTGCCTATAAAAGGCACAGCTGCAGTCCAATAAAGCCATTGTGGATTACACTCCTGTTGTGTGTGAGTCTTTCAACCTCGAGCTATAACTAGTGGTGGCCCTGTCTGGTCCAAACGTTGTTTTGGACCCAATGTTTAAGGAACAACATACAATCAACGCAATAATGTTGAAGCTCCTGGGCTTCTGGACGTTGCGACCACGGGTGTGGTTCCAGCAGGCCGAGGAATGTTTCGCCATTTGCTGGATCTCTGCAGATGACACGCGCTACTACAATGTGGTCAGCACCCTCGATCAGGACACCACAGTATGCATGGACTTTCTCCAGCAACCCCCAGAGCAAGGAGGCATCAAAGAGGTCTTAACCTGCACTTTTGGGCTCTCGAAGACTGCTGCACCTGGACTGTTTGGGGGACAGGGCCCCTTCTGCCCTCATAAGTGACATGGTCGCTCTCTACGATGGCCACACCTCTTGCCCGCTGTTCCAGCAGATCTTCCTGGAGCAGCTGCCTGCTCATCACAGAGGAAGACTTCAACCCCAGGAGGGTGGCTGCCTGAGCAGACATGCTACAGGCAGCGAAGAGGGATGCCTGCACTCTGCTCAAACAGGTAACAGCACCTCATCAGCAACACTCGGCCAGGAAATCCGCTGACTGATGGACAGTTGAATGTCTGGCACAGCCTCCATAAAGAGGTCACGCTCTGAGCCAAAACGTGCCAGGCATCCAAGGTGCAAACCCACATTAAAGACCCTCCGCAGCTTTTTGAACCAGCATGCCGCCATTTCAGGCACGTGCGCGTAGACATCGTGGGGATCCTACCTGTACCCAGAGGTGCACGATATCTATTTACCATGGTCGACTAGATGGCCAGAGGCAGTGACACTACCTGAAATCTCTGCGGAGATGTGCATGGGCATTACTGAACACCTGGGTGTCATGTTTCGGTGTCCCCAAACATTTCACTTAAGCCTGTGGACCACTTAGCAAATGCTGTAGGGAAGTAACTCCAACACACCACTCACAGGCCAATGGGCTGGTGGAGAGAATCCACAGGCACCTGAAGATGGCCCTGATGGCCCCACTCACTGGGCCAATAAACTCCCTTGGGTCCTGCTAGGCATCCGCAATGCCCCGAAAGAGGATCTTGAGGCATCCTATGTCTGAAACTGACCCACTTGGACGTTAACCAGCCCAAACACAGGGGTAGACCACCAAAAGACAGTGTCCCAAATTGCCAGTTCTGGGGGGAGTAGGGGGGGGGAGGGTTGTCATATACAGTATTGGGAGGTGGCCTGCTCCACAGGCCAATACGGCAAACAGCCATCGAACATGATGATCAGGTGGATGGCATGTGGGATGAGAAACGCACTCCCATAGGCTGCAAGTATAGCAGTCGAATTGACCAATCACCACCAGCAATCCGAGTCCATGAATCCAGGACAGCCAATCAGCAGCCAGACTCGCTCAAGCCACGTCCTGGAGGTGACAAGGCCGGCTGCCTACAAAAGGCAGAGCTGCAGCCCTATAAAGCCAGAGTCGAGTACACTCCCTTGGTGTGCGAATCTCTTACCTTGAGCTATGACCCATTATATCTTGAGCTATAATCATAGCGACTCTGCTATCTGTCGACATTTCATGCCTGAGTCCATCCCCAGGGGGACCGAATAGAAAAAGTGAAGGGCAATTGGGGAGCAGCATATTCCAGGTGGATACTGGAGGGGGGGGGGGGGGTGGAGAGAGAAGCTGAGAAGTGATGGGGAGAGGGCTCAGAAGGGCAGCTCTCTGATGGGAGAAAGAAGTGAAGTGGATGGGGAGCTGAAGGAGAGGAAACGAGGATGGGGGGGTGGGAACAGAAACGAGGTTGATATTGATGCTCTCTCAGTGGAGAGTTCCCGGATGGAACAGAAGGTGCAATGCAAATTGGTGCTGGAGAAATTCGGCAGGACACCCAGTAGTAAGTGAGGCAGTCAACATTGGGACGGGCCCTTCATCAGGAAGGAGAAACAGACAGCTGTTCAAATGGAAGGGAGGGAGAGGCAGTGGTAGCAGCACAGAGTCACTGGTCAGTGGTTGTAGGTGGATTTGGTGGGAGGGGAGAAGAGATAGAAGCTGAGAAACGACAAGAAGAAGGATTCTCTTTGACAGGAGAAGGCAGGGACGTTTGTTCACCGTGTTCCCAATGCTCTGGGGATTCAGATAAAGTGCCCTCACACTCGGTGACTTTCAGTCATGTTCCATGTGACCTTTTTTGTCTACTGCATGGATTTTTTCTGTTCTCCACTTTGACTTCCCCCTTTCTACCTTTTGCTACTGTCTCTATTTTACTTCTGTCATCCTGCAGATGAGGCCACTCCCCTGCCATAGTCGGCTAACCCTCCACAACAGCACTGGCAAACAATCCCACCCTCCGCCCCCCCCTTCGGGACAGTGATCCCAGTCCTGTCCTGGTGCCGACAAATGGGGGATGAGACATGGAGGTGAATGCAGAGAGAGGCCGTCTGAGGAACCCTGGCAAGGGGTTGATGGAATGTAACCGCACTCACTTCCTTGATCAGCATGTTACAGAAGGACAAGGGAGACCCGAGAAGGAGTGGAAGAAAATGAAGATTGTGAGCTTTATGAAAAGGAACAGATCACAGCAGCAAAGGAGTCAGGATAAATGTTCCAAGGGCCATGGTTTTACACTGAGTCAGTTTTGGGAACACCGTCCCGAAACATTGTGGGCCTCTCTGTTAGTGCAGCCCTCATACAGAGGCAATGAACCGGAATGAATCTGGCATTGTCTGTAAGGGCCTTTCCCCGGGTGTCCTGGATTCCTCTCCCTCTCTGAAATGGACTTCGGTTCATTTGGATGTAATTGTGCAGCATGTGTGGAAATGGCTGGAATCAGCACATAGGAATTTCGGTTCCTTCTGTGTCTGATAATAAACTCTCACCGTCATCATGCAATTTGTGTGTGTGTGTGGAATGGTGGGGCGGGGGGGAGGGTTGGGGATGGAGCCTGGTTGTTGGAACAGGTTTTGGACGGGAAAGATCCAGTATTGGGAGGTGGCTGATGTGTCCCATGTATTGTATGTGTGTGGGAGGGGGTCAGGGGCTGCTGGGGCCTTTTTGAAGGGGAGGCTGTTTGTGTTTCTATGGGCTAGGGGACAGTGACTGAATGTGGCTAGCTGTACGAAGGCCTGGAGAGGTTCTGTGGTGCCTGGGTCTGGAGAAATATTTCCCACCCTGCCCTTCCTCTCTTCAGAAGAAGTGTGACCTCACGCACCACTAGACCCAAGGACAGTTTATTCCCCCGCTCCCACCCCCATCACCCTCCCTAACAAACCCACACATGTTGCCAAATCAGCGGATCCTTTTGTAACCCTGCATTTTGCACACAGTTTCAGATTTATTGTCAGACATATATGACGTAGAACAATACAGCACAGAACAGACTCTTCAGTCCTCAAAGTTGTGCTGACCCATAGATGTCAAAAAGATGGTTCCTTTGGTAGGTGTCTCCAGGATAAGAGGGCACAGTGTAAAAACAGAGAGGAGGAAAATTTTCTTAAGCCAGAGAGTTGTGGATTTGTTGAATTTGTTGCCACGTCCAGCTGTGGAACCCAGATCATTGGGGGAGTTTAATGAGGAGATTGGCAGGTATCTAATTAGTCAGGGTATCAAGGGATATGGGGAAAAGGCCAGATCCTGGAACGATGTGAGAACAGTTTATCTCAGGGTGGATTTGCAGAGAAGACTGAATGGCCTACTTCAGTTCCTTTTTCTTGCGATAGATTCCTGTCTTTAAAAAAGTACTAAACCCTCCTTAACCCATAACCCTCTATTTTCCTTACATCCACGTGTTTGTCTAAGAGTCTCTTAAATGGCCGCAATGTTTCAGCCTCTACCATCATCCCCGGCAAGACATTCCAGGCACCCACAAATTACCCCTGATGTCTCCCCTAAACATTTCTCCCTTAACTTTGTTGATATATCTCTGGTATTTCCTGATCCTACCCTGGGAAACAGGCGCTGCCTGTCCACTGTATTTATGCTTCTCATAATCTTGTGGACCTTTATCAAGTCTCCTCTCATCCTTCTATGCTCCAAAGAGAAAAGTCCCAGCTCTGCTACCTTGCCTCATGAGAGCCATTTTCCAATCCAGGCAACATCCTGGTCAATCTCCTCTGCCCCCTCTCCACAGTCTCCATATCCTTCCTATCATGAGGTGACCAGAACTGAACACAATACTTGAAGTGTGCACTTACCAGAGATTTGTAGAGTTGGAACAGGACCCCTTTACTATTATTGAAGCAGAGCATCCCATAGACCTTCTTATCTATCCCATCAACCTTGGCAACGTTGAGGGATGTATGGATTTGAACCCCAAGGTCCCTCTGTTCATCCACACTCTTAAGTAACTGTCCATTAACCCTGGACTTCTGGTTTGTCCATCTGCCACAATCTGCATTCTGTCCATATCCTCTTGTAACCTTCGACAACTTTCACCTCCATGCACAACTCTTCCAACCTTTGTGTCATCCACAAACTTACTGACCCATCCTTCCACCCCTTCATCCCGGTCATTTATATTAAAAAAAATCACCAAGAGCAGGGTTGGACCCTCCACTAGTCACTTTCCTGAAACTACTACTCTCTGCTTTCTTCCTACACAACATTCCACTTGTTACGAGACCAGAGGACCCCAAAACACAGCAGCAGTAGATATGCACCACTTAAGCAAAAGTTGCTTTTAATTATCTTTGAACATGAAAATAGAATCAAACTTTAAATTATCTCTTTTGACTCACTTAACCTACTTAACCCCCTTCTAATTCTAAGTTCAGCAAAATTCTTTGGTTCACAGTCCAATCTGACTGGTTGCAAGCAATGCTTATACTGTGCACAGAAGTTAACATTAATAAAGTCTTTGGTGCATAACAGGTAAATGGTTACCACTCAGATAGGTTCTTGTTGATTTTCAGAGAGAGTTTTTCTTATTCCAGAACAGCCACTCCTTGCTGATGAAACTTGCCCCCTTCAGGGTTCTCCAGGTGATAACCTCATTCTTTCAGGTCACCACACAGTTTCTGTCTGTTTCTGCTATTCCAGGGGAACCTTTGACCAGGCCATTTTCCAAAGCTTGCCAGCTTGTCCCTCAGGCAATCTAATCTCTCTCTCTCTCTCTCTCTCTCTCTCTCTCTCTCTCTCTCTCTCTCTCTCTCTCTCTCTCTCTCTCTCTCCCTCTCTCCCCACCTCAGAGCAAAGCCCGCTTTTTCTCCTGCTCTCTGCCTGCAAAGATCACATAATCTTATGGACAATAAATGCTCTTTTCCAGACAAACCTGCTACAATATATACATGTTATAATGCAGTAACCCAATTTTGAGAGTTTTTTTTAAATACACGATCAATTTTAACATCTTAACAATCTGCTATCACATTTTTTATACCTCTGATATCATTTGCAGATTATATTCTTTAATATTAAATTCCAGTTTAACAGTCTTCTGTTTTTATTCTTCATTTTATTCAAAAACACCAGAAGATTGTGGTCAGTGAATTGGTTCATGAGAGGTACCAAGATATACGTCCACATTCTGCAGAACAAATATGAAAGCCAGCAGTTTTTTTTCAATAGTGGAATAGTCCTTTGATGAACATTAATTTTTTTTGAAAAGTGGGCAACAGGATGGTCAATTTCATTATGTTTTTTGCAATAAAACTGCTGCTCCCTCACTGGCATCCACTGCTAAAGAAAAGGTTTGTCAAAATCAGGAGAATTTAACATAGGACAATGGCATAGCATCTCCTTTAAACTTTCTCAAGCTGCCTGACAATCTTTAGTCCACACAAATTTCTCCCCTTCATAAGTTTGGTTAAAGGAAGAGCAATTTCAGCAAAATTTCTGCAAAACTGCCTATAATAGCCTGCCATTCCTAAAAACCTTCTCACTGCTTTCTTGCCATTAGGAGTAGGAAACCCAGAAATTGCATTTACCTTAGCTTGAATAGGTGGAACTTTGCCATAGCCAAGTGCATGACCCAAGTATGTTACTGTGGCATTTGCAAATTGACTCTTTGCTAAATTAACAGTTAAGTTTGCTTTGGATGATGTTGCAAACGATTTGTCCAATTCCCTTAGATGTTCTTAACATGTGTCACTTTTTGTGACCAAGTCATCAATATAAGGTAGGTTAACCCTTGAATTACCAAATTAATCATCCTTTGAAATGTTGCAGGGGCATTGTTCATGCCAAAAGGTAACACATTATACTTTGTATAAACCGGATGGAGTTACAAAAATATTCTTTCCTTTCTCAGTTAAAGGCACACACCAGTGTGTTCAACAAATCCAACTTAGTGAGAAATTTAGCTTTGCCAATTTTATCAATACAGTCATCTATTGGAATAGGATAAGTATCTGTTTTAGTTACTGAATTAACCTTCCTATAATCCGTACAGAACCACAGTTTCATCTGGTTTCGGTACAAGAATACAAGGAGAACTTCACCTCCTGATCCATGATTTTACTCTTTTGTATGTTTATTCTATATAGATGTTGTCTTATGGGATTTACTTCTCCAAAATCTACATCATGGTAAATCACTGATGTCCTCCTTGGAACATAAGGGAACAAATTTGCGTATTTCAAAAGTAATTCTTTCATCTGCATCTGCTCTTGTAACTTAAGATGGCCCAACTTTTCTACCAAATTTTCAAAAATTGTTGTGTTCGACAGGCGCACAGGAACGATGGTTTCTTTAAGGTTACCCTCACAAGATATTTATGTGACAAACCTGAGTTTCTTCGATCTGGAGTGTTAACATCATTCAGTTTTGATTTAACTATGTACAGTCCAGAAGATTTAGCTCTCAAAGGATTGTCATGTGTTGGAAACAAAATCAAAACTTTACTTCCTGTCTTAAAATTCCTCACCTGAGCTTTCCTGTCAAATAAACACCTAATTTTACCCTGAACCATTTCCAAGTTCTCTTGAGCCAAAGTCCACACTTTTTGTAACGTATCATTTAAATTTAGAAACATAATCCAGCAAATTCAACTGCACATCCTCATTAATCCACTATTCTTTTATCAACATTAAAGGTCCAAATACAATTTCAAAAGGGCTGAAACCTAATGACCCCTGCACAGCCTTATTTGCT
Organism: Narcine bancroftii; assembly: GCF_036971445.1. NCBI lineage: Eukaryota > Metazoa > Chordata > Chondrichthyes > Torpediniformes > Narcinidae > Narcine > Narcine bancroftii. Next base: position 210,179,493 of record NC_091472.1, on the reverse strand, counting down.
CAAATAACAATAAATGAATACCTTCATCCCAATCATTTCCATTCTCCAGTCAATAAACCCTCATCATATTTTTAAGAGTAGAATGAAATCTTTCCAAAGCTCCCTGAGTTTCAGGATGGTACGCAGATTTATTCCCAACTCATAAATTAACTGTTGATCAACCCAGACATCAAGTTGGATCCTTGAACACTCTGAATTTCTTTAGGTAGTCCAAACACTGTGAAAAAATTTTCCAGAGTCTCTGGAAATCTCGACGCTGCACACATAATTGTTAATAAGTACTCGTTACCAGACTTAGTTTTTGGCAGGGGACCTACACAATCTACAATAACCCTAGTGAAAGGTTCCCCCACAACAGGAATAGGTTGTAATTGAGCCACTGGAGGACCTTGGTTAGGTTTCCCCAGAACCTGAGAAGCGTGACATGTCCTGCACCAATTTACAACATCCTTCCTCAAACCAGGCCAGAAAAATTGTCTCAAAATCTTATTCATGGTTTTGTTTACACCAAGATGACCACTCAAAAGGTGTGCTGTGGGCTAGATCTAATATTTCCTTTGGTAATTTCTAGGAAAAACTACATGATGAATTACCTCCCATTCTTCTAAAGCAGGAATATCAAGAGGTCTCCATTTTCTCATCAACACTTCATCTTTTAAGTAATATCTACAAGCCATTTCTTTAATCACCTGTTCAGTTACTGCTTTCTCCCTTAGACAACCAGACCTGCATCAGTTTTCTGTTGCTGAATTTGTCAAGGAAACTTGACAAAGAGAAATCCTTACTCTCACAATGACTCTACTCTTTCAAAAGTATTTCAGAAGTACTGGCAAGGGGGTGTGGCAAGATGGCGTAGAAGAAAGACATGTGTTCCACCTTTGCCAGGCTGGATTATTAAATAACTGATTTTAAAAAAGTATAAAAATTGTTAAAAATAATATTTACAGTTTTTTGAATAACAGTGATTCATCATGGCTATCAATGTGAAGAAATCTAAAACTCAACTTCAGAAGAAATTAACATATAAAAGTATAGACGATCTGAGGCCTTCCTGCACAGCTGAATCCACAGTCATTGTTGGGAGTCTCCAAACCTCAGAGGACTCCTGCCCATTCAAGCTTGACCTTGACGCCGATCCTGCAGTTACACGATGGCACCGGCACTTCGGTGAGTTCGGTCATAGCCAACCGACAAAGGGGCCCGTGACCCCGCAACATTGTTGGGTGGCCTGGGGGTGCACAGTATTGCATCGCAGGATGCTCCTGCGCATTTGGCGGTTTTACCAGGCATGCGCGTAGCATCCTGGGTCTGTGATCTTTTGGAAAAAGTATGGGCTGTGGGGGAGCCTGAGCGCCAGTGCCCTGACAAAGTCAGGGTGCCGTCGTCGGGTGTCCAAAGGACACAGTCAAAGGACCTATGGTGACTGAAGGAGAAGAGGAACTTACCTTATTGGAATTTGCCCAGGAGGAGGAGCCTGCAGTTCAAGAAGGTAGACCTCAAGAAGTGGCTATGGAATCTGGATTGTCAAAATCAGGTGGAACACAATAAAGAAAAAGTGGAAAAAGTAGAAGGTTCTTTTGTAGATTGGGGGATTCAAAGAAGGGATTTATAGATGAAGATTGATTCATTGGAAAATCAAAGCTGGAGAAATAATGTGAAAATAGTTGGTCTTCCAGAGGACTTTCACAGTTCTGATCCAATAAAAAAATTTGGATCCCATAGATACTGGGAAAAGAGCTTTATCCTGAAGGTTTGGAAATAGAGCGTAGAGGAAAAAGCCACTTCCAGGACAAACACCGAGGACAGTATTGATTCGTTGTTTGAAATATCAAGACAGAGAAATGGTGGTGCAGAGAAACTGTCCCTTTCAATTTCCTTGTTTTGTCTTTCAGCTTCCTCTGCCTCATATTTCCTCTGTTTCTCTGCCTCTTCTTTGCCTTTCAGTTTGGTCTGCCTCATATTGTCTGTGTAACTCAAATTTACGTTTCTCTCTTCCCTGTTCCACCCTCAATTTCTCCAATTCCAATTGCAATTCAAAAGATCTATCCTCTGGAAAATTTTCTAAGTCTTCATCAACAAATTTTCCCTCACCTATATAATATTTCACTATAATCCTCTGTATTTGTATTTTCCTCATCCAATGCTTAACTTCAGTCAGTTTTAATGCCTTAGAAATAACTATCAGTTCTTCTTTTCTCTTACTATGTTGGTGATGGTTGAGACAAAAATGTTTCAACCTCCATTACTGCTGTTTTTCCACACACAAGCTTTAAAGTAACTTGGAAAAAAAGCCCAATTAACTAATAAATCACATGAACTCCAATTTTCAAATCCTGAATAGACGAGTTCCCATAAAATGTTAGAATTCCAGAGGACTCCAAAACCCAGCAGCAACAGATATGCACCACGACAAAGGGTTATTTAAACAAAAGTTGCTTTAATGATCTTTGAACATGAAAATTGTATCAAACTTTAAATTATTTCTATTGACTTACTTAACCTACTTAACCCCCCCCCCTTCTAATTCTAAGTGCAGGTGTGTGTAATGTGTGTGTGTGTAATGTGTGTGTAAGTTCAGCAAAGTTCCTTGGTTCACAGTCCAATCTCACTGGTTGCAGGCAATGCTTATACTGTGCACAGAAGTTAACATTCATAAAGTTCACCAGGCTTTGGTGCTTATTAGGTAAATGGTTACCACTCAGAAGGGTTCTTGTTGGTTTTCAGAGAGAGAGTTTTTCTTTTTTCAGGTCACCACAGAGTGCCTTTCTGTTTCACCTATTCCAAGTGAAACACCGGACAGCCAGTCGTCTCCTTTGACCAGGCCGCCTTCCAAAGCTTGCCAGCTTGTCCCTCTGGAACCGATGTCTGTGTCTCAGATCTCTCTCACTCCCTCCAACTCTGACAGCAAGGCCTCTTGCCTGCAAAGATCACATGACCTTCCTGACAGTAAATGCTCTTTTTCCAGACAAAGCTGTCCTGCATGTTACATTTGTTGCCCTTTTACCAATAACAGTCCATTATTGAAGTCTCTGAGCACTCTTGCAAAAGCTCCTGCAAAAATTCTGTTTTAAAGTGTTTGTGTGTGACCTGCTCTAACAAACCTTTCCCAATTTATCTCCCAAATGCCTCTATAAACTCTGTCACACTCTGATCCCATGCCTCATGACTTTCTGGATGAATCTCTCATGGGGGACCTTGCCAAATGCTTTGCTAAAATCAATGTAGACCAAATCTACCATCCTACCCTCATCAATTTTCTTTTGTTACCTCCTCAAATACTCAATTAGACTCACGAAGCAAGACCTTCCCTTCACAGAGACATTCTGACTGCCCTTGAGTAGACTGTATTTCTCAAAATGCTCATCGATCATATCCTTCTCTCCATCACTTTGCCCACCACGGATGTAGTCTCACTGTTCATAATTCCCAGGATTCTCCACAGTACCTTTTTTAAACAGGGGACTTAATTTACTGTTCTCCAATCCTCTGGCACCTCCTCTGCGGCCAAAGGGGATTCAAAGGCCACAGCTACTGCCCCAGCTATCTCTCTTCTCACTTCCCACAGCAGCCTGGGGTAAATTGTGTCCGGTCCCGGGGACTTATCAATTTTAAGAAGATCCAACACTTCTTCCCTGCTGCCATCAGATCCCTGAATAACCAGTAATTTTCTGAGCCAATGACAGTGTCTCACTTCCCGCATGCTATTATTATTTTCATAGAGTGACGTCGTGAGATGGTACAAAATGAAGGTACAACTATGATCCTTCCGAAAAGCACTGAATTTCATGACTTGTTCATGGCAATAAATTCTAATTCTGGTTCCCACTTCCCTAATCCCACGTTGTTCAGCACATAGGCCTGTTCCATTTCACCCACCATGAATACTGATGCAAAGTATTCATTTGGGATCTCCCCAACTTCCTCCACCTCCAGGCACATGATGCCTCCTTTATCCTTTAGTGGCCCCTCTTTCATTCTTGTCATTTTTCTGTTCTTCACATACGCATAGAACACCTTGGGGTTCTCCTTAATCCTGCATGTCCAAGGGCTTCTCATGCCCCTTGCAAGCTCTCCCAACTCCTTTTATAAGCTCCTTATTGGCTACCATATACTTCTCATGACCCGTCCTGTTTCCTATATTTAATGTCTGCCTCCTTCTTCCTCTTGACTTGTTGCCTGACCTGTTTCATCAGCCACGGTTCCCTTTTCCTGACCATCTTTTCCTTGTCCCATTCAGACAAACTCGTCATGAGCCCAGCACATAACTTCCTCCACATGACATCTGTGGTTTCACCCTTAAACCCCTGTTTCCAATTTATTCTCACCAGTTCCTGCCTCATCTCTTCATAATTAGCTCTTCCCCAGGTTCAGCACTTTCCCAGTTTCACTGTTTTCATCCTTTTCCATAACTATGTTGAAGCTAAGGGAGTTGTGGTCACTCTCACCAAAATGCTCCCCACTGAGAGGTCTGCCACTTGACCAGGTTCATCCCCTGAACCAGATCCAGTCTGGCCTCTCCTCTAGTCGGCTGGTCCACATACTGTGTCAGGATCCTTCTTGTACACACCTGACAAATTCAGCCCCATCTATCCCTCTTCCAGTCAGTAGGTGCCAGTCATTATTAGGGAAGTTGAAATCACCCATAACTACAACCCTGTATTTCCCACACCATTTCAAAATCTGCCTGCTTATCTGCTCCTCGATATCCCGAGGGCTATTTGGGGTCTATGGATGACTCCCAGCACAGTGACAGCTCCTTTCCTATTTCTGACTTCCACACACCGACTCAGTGGACACACCCTCTGCAGCCTCCTCCCGTTTTCTCACCATGATACTATCCCTGACCAATAATGCAACTCCCCCCATTGCTATTCTTTTTAAAAACACCTAAACCCCGGTCCCTGCATCAGCTGATCCTGCCCTTCCTCCAGCCACATTTCAGTAATGGCCACAACATCGTAGATCCACGTACTGATCCATGTTCCAAGCTCATCCCCTTTATTCCTAATTCTCCTAGCATTGAAATAGACACATTTCAACCCCTCTAACTGGCTGCCTTTATGTTTTGTCCCTGTCTGTCCTTCCTCAACAACTCAAGAGCACATAGCTTCATACTTTTGCCCTTCTACCCTAATCTCTACCCTTTCCCCCAGCTGGCTCCCGATGAGGCCAGCTCACATGTCCACCTCTCTCTCACTCCTCCTACCCAGTCAACCCCGAATGGCTGTGCAAAACGTAAACTGTACACAGCGTAAAACATGTCAACAAACAAAGAACTGTAAACAACGAATGTAAACAGACCAACTGCAATATGGGGAGAGCAAAGAAAATCAATAAAATGCACCAGTAAGAATCCGTAAACGAGTCCCTGATGGAGTTGGTTGTTGAGGAGTCTGATGGGGGAGGGGGTAGCAGCTGTACCTGAATCTGGTGGTGCGAATCTTGTGCCACCGACACCCCTTTCCTGGTGGCAGCAGCGAGAACAGAGCATATGCACTATAAGGACCTGTCAGTCCTTTTGAGATTCATATGAGAATAAACTTGAACAATTTGACCCCGGATTTAACTCGGGTAAACGGACGGGCAGCGTTTCAGGCCAGGAACCTTTCCTGAGTCTGAGGGACAGGGGAAGAGAGCAAGTAGGGAAAGGGCTGGGGAGGGGAAATTTTTGTGAATGGGGTGTCCTGGAAGTGGGAAACCCCAGCTCTGCTGACACATTTCCTGGGGTTACAAGACGTCTGAGCCACTGGGCCCTCCCGGAAAACTGGAGTTCTCTGCTTTCTCCCAAACATTCTGTCCAGATCCTCCCCAGATTCCCATTTGGAAGTCGGTTTAGATCCGGAAGATAAAACAAGAAATAAACTCCGCAAAGTGATCATGACTTATTTATTAACCACAGGAAAACATTTAACAAAAAGCAGAGCAACAAGCCTTTGGCCCTTCAGCCCATCGGGACGACTTGAACACTGGCTGAAAAGTGCGGGTGGGGACAAGGACAGGGATGCTGGTGCCTTTGCATAGATAGCTCTGATGGCAGGAGTTCAATCACTCTGGGAGCCGGGGGAGGTCCAGGTGGTGGGGGGAGGGGTGGGGAAGAATGAAGCACCGTACACTAACATCTCCAACTGCAAAGCCGAACCTCGCTGAGCGGGTCACACAAAGATCGAGTCACTTGGGTCAAACAGGACAATCTGCAGATGCTGTGGTCGAGTGCAGGACCACAAGAGTATGGGAGAAACTCAGCAGATCACGCAGCATACACAGGAAGTAAAAGGCAGTGGACGGTTGGGGACTGAGTCCTTCCTCAGTAGTGCTTGTTACGAGTCCAGAGGACACCAAAATCCAGCGATAATAGATATTCACCAAGACAAATGGTTATTTAAATAAAGGTTGCTTTTAATTATCTTTAAACATAAAAACAGGATCAAACTTTAACTTATTACTATTAACCCTCTTTTAATTCTAAGTGCACGTGAATGTAATGTGTATATGTTCAGGAAAATTCTTTGATTCACAGTCCAATCTGACTTCTCACTCCTCCAAGTTCACTGGTATCAGGTAATTCTTATAATGTGCACAGAATTTAACATTTATGAATTTTCACCAGGCTCTGGTGTTTACAGGTAAATGGTTACCGCTCAGGAAGGTTCTTGTTGGTTTTCAGAGAGAGATTTGTTGCTCGTTGGACACACACAAACTGATTCCTTCCAATCAGTCACTTCAGTGTCTTGCCGAAGAAACTTGCCCCATTAGGGTTTTCCAAATGATCACCTCTTCTTCCAGGTCATCACAGAGTTCCTCTTGTTTCTCTTATTTCAGGAGAAACACTTTAACCAGCCCTTTCCTCTTGTATGGATCACAAACATTTTCAACAGGCTGAACTCAGAACTCACAACCTGTCTTCAAAATGGGGTTTTAACAAGCTGCCAGCTTGTCATGTTGCTTTCTCCAACAGCCACTGCAGAACTGTTGAACTGATTTCTCCCCCTTTCTCTCAAAGAGAAATCCTCTTTGTTTTTTTCCTCTCTCCCTGCTTTTAAAACCACATGACCCCTCAGAACAGCAAACTGCAACCAGACGAATGGCCGGCACCAGAATCAGTTCCTGCCTGGGCATCTGTTGCTTTAAAGACAATCATCCATTTTCTCCTCACCATCAGTCTAGTTAACACCTACTTGTGAAGACTACACCAGCATTCTTCAAAGTGTCTGTAAAGTCACTGTGGACATGAAGTCCCTGTTTATGCACAGCTCTTACATTTCAAATGAGATCTCTTTTGTGAAATGTCTGTTTGTGAAGAGACCTACACGAAATCCCCACAATCTATCTCCTTTAAAAACATTTTTATATATAATATAGAATAATAATATAATCTCTAACACTCTCCCCCTACAAAGGAATTTTAACTCATGATTTAAAATTCTGTTAGAACTAAACTGACTTTAAAATCACTAAAGAGATAACAATACACAATATAAAACATGTTACAGCAACGTAACCCAATGTTGAGAGTATTTCTATACATGATCAATTTTAACATCTTGACAAACAATCTGCTATCACATTAATTGTCCCTCTGGTATGATTAATTTTCAGATTATATTCTTGCAATATTAAACTCCAGTTTAACAATCTTCTGTTTTTATTCCTCATTTTATTCAAAAACACCAGAGGTTTGTGGTCAGTAAATATCATAATTGGTTCATGAGAGGTACCGAGATATACAACAAATCTCTGCAGAGGTCCTTTGATGAACATCACATTTTTTGAAAAGTAGGCAACTGGATGGTCAATTTCATTATGTTTTTGTAACAAAACTGCACCTGCTGCCCCCTCACTGGCATCCTCTGCTAAAGAAAATGGTCTGTCACAATCAGGAGAATTTAAGACAGGACAATCGCATACCATCTTTAAATTTTCTAAAGCTGTCTGACAAACTTTAGACCACACAAATTTCTCCATTTTCTTTAAAAGATTGGTTAAAGGAAGAGCAACCTCAGCAAAATTTCCTACCATATCCTGCCATTCCTAAAAACCTTCTCACTGGTTTCTTGCCATTGGGAATAGGAAACTCAGAAATTACATGCACTTTAGCTTGAATAGGTGCAACTTTGCCATGGCCAAGAACATGAACTAAGTATGTCACACTAGCATGTCCAAATTCACTTTTAGTTAAAGTGACAGTTAAGTTTGTGTTGAATAATCTTGCAAACAATTTGTCCATTTCTCTCAGATATTCTTCCCATGTGTCATTTTTTTGTGACCAAGTCATCTATATAAGCATCTGTATGTGTTAACCCTTGGATAACCAAATTAATCATCTTTTGGAATGTGGTAGGGCATTTTTCATGCCATAAGGTAACACATTATATTCATATAAACTGGATGGTGTCACAAATCCTTCCTCTCTTAGATAGAACCCTTCAACAAATCCACTTTCCCTGGTGTTAAAGTTTTCTTGCTGTTGGTCGAAGTTTGAGTGAGTTATCTTGTTTAATGTGTGGGTGAGGGGATTGGCAGAGACACGGGCTTGGATATATAGTTATAATGAATATATGTAAATTTGAATGTGAACTCCCACTGTTGGCAGGACACTGTATATGGCTGGACAAGCTTGTGGGAAAATATAAATAATGTCGCTACAACAGAGAGACACACCACTGAACTTGGTGGGATTTCCACTAGAACTGTTTATTTGAATTTCGTGTGCGCCCCTTTAAAGCCAACAGGAGTTCGGTGGTGACATAATCACGTTGCCTGGGGTGCAAGCTGTGGCCTAAGCCACGAGGCAATGAGCAAGTGGGGCTGGTTCGCTCACAGAGATGTGCGCCACCACAATAAAATATTTTTAAAATTTAGCTTTCCCAATTTTATCAATACAATCATCAATTCTAGGAATAGAATAAGCATCTGTTTTAGCTACTGAATTAACCTTCCTATAATCCATACAGAACCTAACAGTTCCATCTGGTTTCAGTACAAGAATACAAGGCAAACTCCAATTTTGAGTTCGAAGATCTAATAATATCATTTCTCAACATATATTCCACCTCCTGATCCATGATTTTACTCTTTTGAATGTTTATTCTATATGGGTGGTGTTTTATGGGATTTGCTTCTCCAACATCCACATCATGGTAAAACTGATGTCCTTTTTGGAACTTCAGGGAACAAATTTGTGTATTTCAAAAGTACTTCTATCAACTGCATCTGCTCTTGTAACTTAGGATGGCCTAACTTTTCCAAAATTGTTGAGTTAGACAGGTGTATAGGAAACATGGTTTCTTTAGGGTTACCCTCACAAGATTCTGTTTCCATAATCTTATGATCCACCACTTCCTCCACTCTGTCAACAGCCAATACCTCTGATACAGATTGCTCTCCACTACCTAATAGCCAAGAAAATTTTGCAAGAATTGTGCTAAAGAAAATTTGGATGGGATGATACTATACCAGAATCCATCGCACAAAATTGAATAAATTCGATTAAGAATCTTAAAATGTTAGAAAGTTTTGAAGTCAACAAATGTTTTAAACCTACTGACCTTGGAATTGCCACATTTGTTCAGTTACACCACTTTGCTGATACAAAGCGATGGTGGTTTTGTTACTGTCGGTTATTTAGTACCACAAAATAACCAAGAGCGAGTACATTGTGGATTTGTAATGGGAAAAACCAGAGTGGCTCCATTAAAGCCAGTTGGAATTAACTGCCGCGACTATGGTGAGCAAAATGGACACTATGTTATGAAGAGAATTACAGATGGAGTTAGCAGACTCTTAAGTTTGGGGCTGATAGTACATCAGTGCTTCAATACATTAATAAGAAAACTACAAGGTTTCGTACCTTTGTTACCGACAGAGTGAATTAAATTGAAAAGGTTTCACATGCTAATCAATGGAGATATGATAAAACAGTGGATAATCCATCTGATACAGCTTGACGAGGATCAAATGTTTAATCCTTTCTGAAAAGAACCAACACATGGGTGTCCAATCCTCAATTTCTTTCGCGATCTCAAGAACAGTGGCCTCAAAATCTATAAGAGTTAAAGGAAATTCCAATGGAGGATCCTGAAATCCAAAACACGAATGTAAATACTATTCAAATATCTAATGAAAATGATCCAATCAACTAATTATTGTGCTATCACTTCATGGTTTCATTTGAAAAAGACATGGATTAAAAACTATGCTTCTAAATCATATCAAGAAAGAGAATCTGACGACTCGAAAGAGCCGTTACCTAACAATTGATGAGTTGGTGAATGCTGAATTGGAGATAATTAGTTTTTGTCAGAAAAAGGCATTTGATAACGAGATATCAAAATTGAAGAAGTATTTGAATGTTACAAAAACAAATGAAGTTGAATCCTGTTGTGGTAAATGATGCATCAAGAGTAGGAGGCAGATTGGTAAAAGCAATAATGTCAGAAGTGAAACTAGTGGCAGCTACACTGCAACTGAAAGAACACACAACCAGACGGTTGAGCTCAGTGAGCAGAACTGATTTATTTGCTGCTGGGCTGGACTTGTACTCCCAGCCTAGACCTGCCTGAGAACCGCACTTGGGGGGGGGGGGGGGGCGCTGATGTCACCCAGGTGTCATGTGATCCCCCAGGTGTCATGTGATCCCCCAGCACGGGTTTCTCAGCTCTGTGCTGAGAAGAAGGGGAAACCCCCACCGTGTGGATTACAAGCAGGGTCAGTTTGCCTGCCTAGAGGTGTGCCACCACTTAGCCCACCCCCCAGAACCGGCGCCAATGTCCTTTTTAGCTGTGCGGCCTCACTTCTTGGGCTGGGCCACAATCACTGGTACTGTGGGATCAAGGTGCACTGGCTACAGCCTGTCCACAGTAAACAGTTCCCGCCTGCCACCAATGTCCAGTGTGAACGTAGACCCTGAATGCTGGACAATTTTGTACGGCCCCTCGTAAGGTCTCTGCAGAGGTGCTGCAGGCGGGCCCCACCGAATAAAAATGTACCCTGTGGCAAGCAGCTTGCTGGGATGTGAGATGGCTGTGTGCCATGTCTGGGTGGCGGTGGGGGTGCAAAGAAGTCCAAGCGGGCCCAGAAGTGGGGAAGCAGCTTGTGCGGCGAGCGCTGGGGGTTGTGAGGCGTGTTGATGAACTCACCAGGAAGAGCCAGCGGTGTGTTGTAGACCAGCTCAGCTGATGATGCCTGCAGATCCTCCTTGGGCATGGAGCGGATGCCCAGGAGCACCCAAGGCAGTTTGTCCACCCAGTCGGGACCAGTGAGGCAGGCCATAAGTGCTGACTTAAGGTGGCGATGCAGATGCTTCACCAGCCCATTGGCCTGCGGGTGATAGGCCATGGTGCGGTGTAGCTTGATCCCCAACCTGTTGGTGAGCTGTGCCCAGAGCACAGAGGTGAACTGGCGCACCAATCACTGGTGAGATAATTCGTAACGCCGAATTGGGCAACCCAACCATGCAACAGCACTCGGGAGCAGGAGGCCGTGGAGGCGTTCACCATTGGGATCGCCTCAGGCCAACGAGTTGTGCGGTCCACCACTGTGAACAGGTAATGGCTGCCCTGCAAAACAGGTAAGGGCCCATCTATGTCCACGTGAATGTGGCTGAACCATTCCCGGATGTGCTCGAACTCTTGCACGGGTGCCCTGGTGTGCCTATGTACCTTGGACATTTGGCAGTTGGTGCATGTCTGGCCCAGCCCACTATCTGCTTCCCCAGCCCATGCCAGATGAACCACTCTGCCACCATCCGGACCATGGACCTATACTCCCAGCCAATGGACGGATGCGAAAGGTCGTGGATGTAATGGAAGACTTGCCTGCACCACTGCTGGCCGCGGGGTGCCCATGGAGACATCGCATAGGACGGTGCTTCCGCCGCTTGGAGTCGGGAGGTCTCAGAACCACATGCCAGTGATGGCAGTCCTGAAGGCTCGCGTCTCCTCATCAGAATTCAGGTCTCAGGCGAGCTGGTCGAAGTCGAGGCTGGGTGTCAGCGTGCAGATGGCCAGTTGTCCTTCCCTGCCTTGTACCGAATGTTGGTGGTAAACTCCAACACGAAGGAGAGGTGACACTACTGGTGGGCCGACCAGGTGTCCTTCGCCATCGTGAGCGCCTGGGTGAGGGGTTTGTGGTCAGTGACAATGGTAAAAGTCCTCCCCTCCAAGAAATAGTGGAAATGCCGCACCGCCAGGTACATGCCCAGTAACTCACAGTCAAAAGTGCTATACTCGCGCTCTGGTGGGTGGAGAAGCCAACTGAAGAATGCCAGCGGCTTCCATTGTCCATTCACCTACTGCTTGAGAATGGCGCCGACGGCTGTGGCAGCGGCATCGACAGAGAGTGCCATATGCGAGCATGGTAGCCTTCGCGAGGGCCTCGAATAAACTGCAGGTCTCTGGGGTCCAGGTAAGTGCTTTGTGCTTGGCTGCAATGAGGGCAAATAGCGGCTGCACGATGCGCACATCTCCCGGGATGAATCGGTTGTAGAGGTTGACCATACCCACAAACTCCTGGAGGCCTTTGAGATTGTTCGGACATGGGAACTCCTTGATAGCGGTGACCTTTGTAGCGGCACGCGTGGCTCCCTCGGCCATGATGGTATGGCCCAGGAACTGCATGGACTTTTTCCCAAACTGGCATTTGGCTGGGTTGATGGTGAGGCCGAAGTCAGCCAGCCGGGAGAAGAGGGTGCGCAGGTGGGCCTTGTGTTGTGCCCGATCCCTGCTGGCAATGAGGATGTTGTCTAAGCAAAATGAAGACGAAATCCAGGTCCCTGCCCACTGAATCCATGAGGCGCTGGAAGCTCTGAGCGGCATTCTTGAGCCCGAATGGCATGCAAAGGAATTCGAACAGGCCGAAGGTGGTGATGATGGCCACCTTGGGTATGTCCTCAGGGTGCACTGGGATTTGGTGATACCCGCGCACCCAGTCAACCTTGGAGAAAATCCTCGCACCATGCAGGTTGGCCGTAAAGTCCCAGATGTGAGGGATGGGTTAACAGTCAGGAACTGTCGCCTTGTTGAGCCGTTAATAGTCTCCGCAGGGGTGCCAGCTGCCGGACGCTTTTGGAACCAGGTGGAGTGGCGAGGCCCATGGGCTCCAACAGATGCGAAAACTCCTCCTTCGCCACCTGGAGCTTGTCAGGCGGGAGCCGGCATGCTTTGACATGAACCGATGGGCCTTAGGTGGGGATGTGGTGGAGCACGCTGTGGCACGATGAGGCAGTGAAGAACTGTGGCTTGAGGAGGGCCGGAAACTCATCCAGGATTCGCTGGAACTCATTTCTTGATGATTGTGGCCATCTGCGAATGCTCTGTGCGGAAGGTGTTGAGGCGAACGGCATGGAAAGTACCGGCATCCAGGTGTCTACCCTGAATGTCCACCAGAAGCCCATGGGGGAGGAGGAAGTTTGCACCCAGGATGGCAGTCGGAAGGGACGAGACGGTGAACCTCCACAAGAACTTTCGTCGGCAAATCTGGAAGTGGACTGTCTTGTCTCCATACATCTGGATCTCTGTTGCGTTAACCACATGGAAGGGAGGTCCTCAAGGTCAGTTCCTGGACTCAATGGCCGTGGTTGGGATGATGCTGATCTGGGCCACAGTGTCGACGAGGATCCGCCAGCTGCTGACTGAGTCCCGCAGGTAGAGGAGGCTGTGTCCTTGGCTACCCGCTGCAGCCATTAACAGCGGCCGGCCTGGTTGTTTCCCTGGAACTAGCAGGGCTGACGATACTTGCGAGCCTTGGCTCCCCAGTGCTGATGGTAGAAGCAGAGGCCTGGAGTGGATGCCGTGCCCCTGGTTATGCTCTTCGTGGCCCCTGTAGGGGCCAGATGCTCTACCGCTGTACTAGGGGTGGGCTTGGCATGGTCATGCTCGTGTCTCGTGACCCGCTGCTCTGCCAAGCCCTCTGGCAATCGCTCGAGCCATAGCTCTTCGGCCTTGTAGCGACCTTCCTCTGGTTGGTTAAACTCCTCTTGGGCCAGTAACGGCTGGATGTCCTTGGGCAGATGGTTGAGAAAAATGCACTCAAAGAGTGGGCAGTTGGTGTGATCACCATGAGCACGAGCATCTCGTCCATCAGCTCCATTGGGGACCTGTCCCCAGGTCGTCGAGGATCTGGTGAGCACTCGCTTGATGTTCTCGTATTTGTCTTTGGTGGGTGGATGTTGAACGAGGTGCAGCACGCGTCTGGCGGTGGCCTGGTGCAGGACAGCGACCACATGGTAGAATTTGGTTGTGTCGGATTAAATCTGGCAGAGGTGAAACTGAGCCTCCGTGTTTCCAAACCAGGTCTCCAACTCCTGAACCCAGAATTCAGGCAGCTTGACGGCTATAGCACTGATCCCAGCTTTGCTCATGATGGGTTCAAAGATATTTGAGCCAGTCGGGGTCACCAATTGTAGCGGCAGCTACACTGCTACTGAAAGAACACACAACCAGACGGGTTGAGCTCAGTGAGCAGAACTGATTTATTGCAGGCTGCTGGGCTGGGGGGGTGCTGACGTCACCTGGGCATCACGTGGTCCTCCAGAGTGGCCTTCTGAGCCCTGTGCTGAGAAGGGGAAATCCCTGACGGCACCATTTTGCCCGGCTGCCCCGCCGGGGCATGTAATCCACATGGATTACAGGCGATTTGCCTGCCTAGTGGTGTGCCACCACAAAACATCCAATTATATTAGCTAAGAAATTTCATATTTCTGATTTGATTGTTCAACGTATACATAAGAAAACAGACCAGGGTGGTTGTAATCAACTGCGTCAGAAATACTGGATGCTTGGTGCTTCAACACTGATCAAAAGAATTATATAAAAATATGTTAATTGTTAATGTTCAAATGCTAAACGTGGACAACAACAAACGGCAGATTTGCCACAGGACAGATTTTCAACTGATGAAGCACTATTTGCAGATACATTTTGGAAAAGGTGGATTAAAGAATATCTTTCATTATTACAAGAACGATAAATGCAACTTCCTCAACTCTGTCAACAACTAACACCTCTGATACAGATTGAATCTAACCTGATGTCCAAACACAATTTCAAAAGGGCTGAAACCTAATAACAGACTCCCTTGCTGTAAACAACAATAAATGAATACATTCGTCCCAATCTTTCCCATTCTCCAGACAATAAATTCTCATCATATTTTTAAGAGTAGAATGAAATCTTTCCCAAGCTCCCTGAGTTTCAGGATGGTACGTAGATATAGTGATCTGTTTCATTCCCAACTCATAAATCAACTACTGAAACAATCTGGACATGAAGTTAGTTCCTTGATCACTCTGGATCTCTTTAGGTAATCCACAGTTTAAAAATCTTTCCAGGGCCTTTACCACTGCTTTGTCTTTAATATTCCTTAATGGTATAGCCTCTGGAAATCTCAACACCGCACACATAATTGTTAATAAGTACTGATTTCCAGACTTAGTTTTCGGCAGGGGACCTACACAATCTACAATTATCCTAGTGAAAGGTTCCTCAACTTGACAAAGGTGACATGTCCAGCACCAATGTACAACATCCTTCCTCAAACCAGGCCAGAAAAATTGTTTCAAAATCTTATTCATGGTTTTCTTTGCACCAAGATGACCACCCAAAGGTGTACTCTGGGCTAAATTTAAAATTTCATTCTGGTAAATTCTAGGAATGACCACCTGATGAATCGCCATCCACTCTTCATTTGCAGGAACATCACGAAGTCTCCATTTCCTCATTTACAATTCACACTTCAAGTAATATCCACAGGGCATTTCCTTAATCTCCTTCTCATTCCCAGCTTTCTCCCTCAAGTCAGCAAGATCAAAATCTGTCTTCTGCTGCTCAATTAACTCTTTCCTTGACAAAGACAAATTCAGACTCTCACATTTAACCTCCTCCTTCTGGACTAATTCAGAAGCACTGGGCCAACTGGATCATCTTCTGCTCTCATCATTTTCTTCGAAAAAGACCTTGTTACAGCACATGCAGGATATATCTCACAATCTTCTTCAACCTCATCCTTACTAGGCTTATTTGTTGATCTCAAAACTGACCCAACTTTATCCTCTGCCATAGCATTCCCTAACATCCAATGCTGCTGTTTTTACACACACACAAACTTTAAATTAGCTTATAAAAACCAATTAACTAATAAATCACAAAATCTCCAAAAGTTTAAGATCCCAAAACTCAAAATATTTCAACCCAAAATGGGATGTAAATGGAAGGAAAAAGGTTGAGAACCACTGAGATACACCATTATTGAAGCTTTTGATTAATATCTGGAATAAAATGAATAATGAAATTGGTAATTTGAAGATGTGTTATAATATTTTACAGACATTATGAGAAATTAATTCAAAGATCTAAGCAAAGATATGAGTTGGGAGCGAGAGCTCATAAAGTATTAGCTTGGCAATTGAAAACAGAACAAATTTCTAGGGCAATAAATGTGGTAAGAAGAGGTTCAAGGGTTACTTATAAATCACAGGAAATTAATAATGAGAAATAAATATGGAATAACTTAAAATGTTCTTTTTTTCTTTTTTAATATTTGATTTAATATTCTATACATGCAGTAATTACAATTATTATAACTTTACAGGTGTCAAAAAAAGAAATTGATTACATACAAGATGGTTTTCACCCCCAACCTCAAAAACTTCCTCCCTCCCACCCAACCCCTTCTCCCCTTCCAAAAATTCCGCAGGACTAGAGGGGTGAAAAGGATATCACTACAAATATAATCCCATTATTTGAGTGGACAGGTGCTAAATTTGTAAAGACATTGAATATTTATTCCCTAAATTATAAGTAATTTTCTTCCAAAGGAATACAACTTTGAATTTCGGTGTGCCACCTTGACACAGTTAAAATATATCTCATTTCCAAGTAATTGCAATACATTTTGTCGCTACCTCCAATGCTATTTTAACAAATTTCAATCGATAATTCAGGATTTGTACCTTCAATATTTCCTAATAAAAATAAATTGGGATTTAAAGGTAAAAACAACCCCTGTAACTTGCTCCAAAAAGTTACTATGGACAACCAAAAGAGTCTCACATTTGGACAAAACCACGTTGAATTAATAAAAGATCCTATATCTTCACCACACTTAAAGCATTGATCTGATAAATCTGTTTTCTATCTATTCAGCTTCTGTGGGGTAATATATAATTGATGTAAAAAGTTACATTGATAGTATTAGTCATACAATCTTTACATAAATATTCCCAAATTTCTTGATATATCATAATATTTAAATCCATTTCCCATCTCTGCCTAGATCTACATAATCCTAATTTAGGAGTACCTACTTGTAATAATGAATATATCCCACTCCTAATAAGAAGTTCTACCTCAGTATATGTAGACAGGTCCCAACTTATCTCTTAAATATGCCCTTAACTGAAAATAACATAAAAGGGTATTATGTGGTATAGCATATTTCTTTCTCAATTGTTCCAATGACATTAATTGTCCTCTTTCATAGCAGTTTTCCACATTGGCAATCCCATGTATTTAAAAGATGATGATCTCTTGGAAAAACTAAAAAGAGGATTAATTAATGGCTTTTTAGGTGATAAAGGCCCTCCACTAATATCTTGATTTACTTTATTCCAACACTAAGTTAATGTTTTAATAGTGGTGTGTCTTTATCAGCAACCAATGATTTTGATTCCCACATACATATAAATTCTTCTGATTTCTTTTCTCCAATTTAGTTCAGTTCTATATTAACCCATGCTGGTTTTATATTTTCAAATAAAGAAGCAAGGAATCTCATCTGTGCTGCTCAATAATAATTCTTAAAATCAGGGAGCTGTAGTCCTCCAAATTCGAATTTCCACGCTAACTCCTCTATAGAAATTCTTGCCATTTTACCTTTCCAAAGAAATCTCCTTATTTGTTTATTTAATTCTTGAATTTTCTTTGAGGTATTAATGTTGGTAATGTCTGAAAAATATATTGCATCCTTGGAAATACAGTCATCTTTATACAATTCACCCTTCCAACTAAAAATCTTTTTCAATCTTAAGACAAATCATTCAATTTATATTAATTTTTCAAATGACTATCCGTACACATTCCTAAATATTTAATGCTTTCCTTTGGGATAACTTTTCTAATACTTTAAACAAAACAAATCCCATTCTAAACTATCAAATGCCTTTTCTGCATCTAAAGCCACCTCATATTTTTTGTGCAATCTTGCTACATTTTCCAAAGATTGTCTTTTTTTAACAAATCCTCTCTGATCCATTTTAATTAATTTATTAACGAATTATTCATTCTATTTTCCAAAACTTTTGCTACTATTTTATAATTTACATTTAATAATGAAATAGGTCTATACAATGAAGATTTTAAAGGGCCTCTATCTTTTTTAGGAAGAACAGTAATTATTGCCATTGAAAATGATTCTGGAAGAGTAGAAGTTTGTGAAGCTTGATCTAATACTTGCATAAATATAGGAATTTAATCCTTAAATAAAGAAGCAAGGAATCTCATCTGTGCCACTCAATAATAATTCTTAAAATTAGGGACTTGTGGTTCTCCTAATTCATATTTACTTCTCTATTGAAATTCTTGCCATTTTACCTTTCCAAAGAAATTTCCTTATTTGTTTATTTCATTATTGAATTTTTTTTTGAGGTATTAATATTGGTTGACAATTGTTATGATTGATCCAATACTTCTCGTGCATGTGCAGTCCACTCATGGTTTCTTCACCGACGCCATCTCTCGCACTAGTGGCTGACAGGAGTTCCCTCTGTCAACTCACCAAGTCGGGAGGCAGAACGAAGCCCAGCGCCCTGCTTCATCATCAAGGTAAGCCCAGGTTTGTTTTTCTGGTCTTCCTGTCGGGTTTCCGATGTCATCACAAACAGTTTTTCTCTTTTTGGAGGCATCATGGGGTAAAGTAAGGAAGTTTAGATACACTTTAAAAATGTATTAAACTTTAAACAGTGCCTGTTTGAAACTTTTTAAACTAAATTAATTAAAATGGAGTCAGGAGCCCACGTCGATCCTACAGCATCCCGTGATTACTTTACTTTCAATTACTTTACTGTTACTTTCAATTAAGAGCATATTTGAGGGATAAGTTAGGACTAAATATGTTGTTACCAAGTTATACTGGAGTAGAACTTCTTAATAGGACAGGAATTGTTTAAAAAGTTTACTTCTGATATATTTTTTATTACAAGTAGGAACTTTTAAACAAGTAATTCATAAGCCTAGACAAAGGTGAGAAATAGATCTGAATTTTGTAATTGATGAGCAAAGATGGGGAGATTTATGTAAATATTCTAATGACCAGATATAGATTAGTTCAATATATTTTTTTACATCAGTTGTATCTTGTACCACTGAAATTGAATAAAATAAAATCAGATCTATCAGATCAATGTTTTAGGTGTGGTGAAGATGTGCCTACATTTAACTTGCATGATCTTTCTGGGTAGATTTATGATTTTTTTTTTGGACTTGTTTTTCCGCAAAATCAGAACCTATTTTTATTAGGAAATATTGAAGGGACGATGCCAAATTTAAAACTATCAATATATCAATAGGAATTTTTAAAAGCAGTGATAGTGGTGGTGGGGAAATGTACTGCAGTCACTTGGAAATCAGATATTTCTTTAGGTAAGCCAAGATGGCTGAATAGGAAAAAATTACATAGAATTTGAGAAAGAAATGTTCTTTGCAAATTTGGTGCCCCTATACCCAAATTTTAGGCCAAAATTTGTAAGAATGTCCTTTCTGTCCCTCCAGATCTGTGAGATTTTCCTCTGAGTTGAAATGAAGATTTTTATTTATGTGTGTCAGACAACATCTCTCCACGCAATCCTGAAAAATTGTCTTTCCCTTTTTCAACATTTATATAGCTATATTGTATATTTTATATACCTTTTCTTTGGTGCACCTCTGTCACGGTGGCCAGTGGAGAGCTCGCCATATAATACGATCTTGGGAAGGCGATGGTCCGTCTCCAGAATGGAGGACCATCGCCTTCCCAAGATCGTATTATATGGCGAGCTCTCCACTGGCCACCGTGACAGAGGTGCACCAAAGAAAAGGTACAAGGACTGCCTAAAGAAATCTCTTGGTGCCTGCCACATTGACCACCGCCAGTGGGCTGATAACGCCTCAAACCGTGCATCTTGGCGCCTCACAGTTTGGCGGGCAGCAGCCTCCTTTGAAGAAGACCGCAGAGCCCACCTCACTGACAAAAGGCAAAGGAGGAAAAACCCAACACCCAACCCCAACCAACCAATTTTCCCTTGCAACCGCTGCAATCGTGTCTGCCTGTCCCGCATTGGACTGGTCAGCCACAAACGAGCCTGCAGCTGACGTGGACTTTTTACCCCCTCCATAAATCTTCGTCCGCGAAGCCAAGCCAAAGAAGAAGATATTTTATATTGACTCTGATTATTTTGTGGGATGGAGGGGTTTTGAATACCATCACGTATGTAACTTTTTTTTTGCAATTTGTATTGCCATATTTAGATTACTGCGAGAATGGAGAAAATTCTCCATTCTGAATTTGCAGCAGGGAACGTATTCACACATACAAAGCAATACAGCTCAGGGATCATCTCTGAGGGAAAAAGATCAAGTTGGCCCACGTGGTGGGCTTTTTACTACAGCCTTAAAACAGAAGGGCATCTCTCTGATCAGACAGGAGGTGAGGAGCTGGAAGGGAGCCAGAGGGATGGGAGAGTCCGGGAGAGGATGTTAAAGTAAATTGGAGAAGTCGATATTCATGCCGAGACAGAATATAAGGTGTTGTTCCTCCTATTTATGGGTAACCTCAGTTTGGAAGTAAATGATGCCATGGACCGATACATCAGTTTGGAAATGGAACATAGAACTGACATGGTCATCAACTGATAGGTCCTTGATGTTGGAGCAGACAGAGTGATCTCCCAGTTCATGTTTCATCTCCCCAATGTAGAGGGCCCAGCATAAGCACTGGATGCAGTGGATGATGCCTGGCAGAGCCAGATGTGGGTGTAGCATCTGGTGCAGTCACAGGGGTGGCTCTCAGGTGCGGGGGAAGGGTCAAGCGGGCGAGGGAGTTGAGGGAATGGTCGCTGCAGAGAGGGGAGGGGAAAGGAGTTTCTGGTGGTGGGATCCTGTTGTAGGTTGTGGACCTTGCAGAGAAATTCCCATTTGATGCAAGGGAGAAGAACCAAAGGAGTTGGCTGCATAATGATTGAGGCTGGCATGATAACCCCTTCTGTGCAGTGAGTAGGATCAGTCTGGGAGAAGCTGCAGCAAAGGGAGGTGGACACAGACTCAATTTTTTTCTTTTTAATATTTTTATTAACATTGAAATTTCACATCCAGAAATACAGAGTACATATGGATATACAGCATGTTAAAATTCAAAGGATACATTACACTTCATTCATATTACATCCAAGGTTCCATCATACAGATTATACAGGTATTGTACTGATATTATATTATTTTATTATAAAAAAGGAAAATTTAAACCCACTACCAAGAATGAAGCTTTTTGGCCAAAAAGAGACAGAATTATTCTCAGTGATAAATTACCTCGTTAGTCAACATTTTTACTTACATAACAAATCAAAGATTATAAAAGTAATTCAAAAAGGGTCTCCACAGTGATTGAAAATTTAAATTCAAATCAGAAATTGAGCATCTGATCTTCTCTAAGTTTAAACCTGACACGAGGTCACGTAGCCATTGACCATTCAGGGGAACATCCCTCCATTTGAGCAACACCGCCCAAGTCAGAAGAGAAATCAAAGTTAATACATGCAGCTCAGATGCTGTTAACGTTATGTCACTCTCTCCAACAATACCAAATAAAGCAGATGGGAATTAGATTTAAAATTAACTTTAAAAAGTGTAGAGAAAATGTGAAATACTTCAATCCAATATTTTTCAAGACTCTCACATATCCAGAACGTATGAATTGAAGAAGCATATCCATTTACTGCATTTATCACAAACAAGGAGATACATCCACATAAAAATGAGATAGTTTGACTCTGGACATGTAAGCACTATGGACTACTTTAAATTGTAGGAGAGAGTGACAGACACATAAAGAGGTATTAACCAATTTGAAAATTATATTCCAAGTTTCTTCAGGAATTAAAAGCTGTAGGTCTGTCCCCAGGCTTTTAAAAAAATTTTATCTGAGGGAGCTTCTCTTATTCCCAACAAATTATAAATGTTAGATATTGAACCATTATAAAAAGGTTGTAAATTAAAAATTACACCAATTAAATTCTTATCAGTCCTCTTAGGAAATGTATGTAATTTAAATTGTAAAAAAATCTCTGATCTGTAGATAACAAAAAAAATAATTTTTTGGTGGGCCATATTTAACTGAAAGTTGTTCAAAGGAAGCGAGACTCTCCTTGTCAAAGAAATCTTTAAATCATTTAATGTCCATTCTTTATAAGTTACATTATGGAAGGTTTAAAGAAATAATGAGAAAAAATAGGACGACAGAAAATCTCATTAAACCAAAATGTTTTCCAAATAGTATCCATATCATCAAAGTATGTTTAATCACTGGGTTATTAGTTAATTTATTGAGAGATATGGGAAGAGAGGGTCCAAGAAGAGAAATGAGAGAAAAGTTTGTAACAGCATTAGATTCTTCACGATTATTAAAATATAACCAAATGCAAGTTTTTTTCTATTCACTGCCCAATAATAAAACCTAGTTTTATGTTTTGTAGACATACAGCACGGCACAGCCCATGAATCCAGGTTGCCCAATTTACACCAAATTGAGCTACACCAGAGGCCCTGGGGGAAACCCACAAGGAGAACTCCTGACAGACAGTGCGGGATTTGAACACCGGTCCTCATCACTGGCGCTGCAACGACGTCGTGCTAACCACAGTGCCACTCATCTTGCAAAGGAAATCCAATGGAAAATTGCATCAAATGGGGCTGAATGAGGGACAAAAAAAGATTAAATATTCCTGTGAATTGTAAGGAGAAGCTGGAGCAAAGGAGGCTGAGGGAGGCAGGACCTTATGGAGATTTATAAAATTACCAAGGGCATGGAGAAGGTCATCAGTCTCCATCTTTTCCCCAGGATAGGGGAGTCTAAAACTGGAGAAGGTCATCAGTCTCCATCTTTTCCCCAGGATAGGGGAGTCTAAAACTGGAGGGGAAGGGGGAAATTTAAGGCAGGGTGAAAGATGGAGGGGGGACACCATTTCTCAGGGAAATATTGTTCCCAATGTGGCTTCCTCTATATCAGAGTCATTTTGTCTCCTGTAAATAAGAGATCCTCCCAGTGAGCAACCATTTCAATTCTAGGCCCCATTCCCACACCCACACGTCTGTCCATGGCCTCGTGCACTGACAAATCAAGGCTACCTGCAAATTGGAGCAACCTCTAACATTCCAACTGGACACTTTCCAACCAGATGGGATTAACATCAACCTCTCCAGTTTCCATTGACCATCTCCCCATTTCCTTTCCTCCAGCTCCCCACTCCCCTTCCTAATCAGTAACCCCCCCATCAGAATCTTCTTCCCGCCCACCTGTATCCACCTATGACCTCTCTCCTGTTACCCTGAGCTCCTCCCACTTTCCTCCCTCCTCTTTATTCAGGTGACTGCCTACTTTTTGCTCAGACCTCGATGAAGGGCCCAGGCCTGAAATGTTAGTTAACCTATAGACGTTGGGTTACCTGCTGAGTTTCTCCACTATCGCACTGTAGACCCAGCGTCTGCAGACTCCCCTATTTAACTTTACACAGAGGACGGTGGGGATGTGGAATGAGCTGCTGGGGAAGTAGTGGAGGCAGGTGAACTTAAAAGACACATATTCAGGAACATTGATAAGTAAGGTGTAACAGGGATGTGAGCCAAATAGGCCAGCATGAACAAGCTGGGCTGAAGGGGTGTTTTCTATGCTGCAGAACTTTATGACACTTCAGGCTGATCTATTACCCAACTCCGAATACCCACCCACACCCCATACCCCTTGGTTTGGAAAACATTCATTCACCTTGAGTTTCCAAATGACAATTTACAAAACACCCATTCCCACTTGTGGCAAAGGCTTCCAGACTCTTACCACCCCCCCCAAAGTTCTGCTCCCCAAATGGCCATAATCCTACCCCCTCCGTCACCAGAATAGGGAGAGGAGGGAGAAGCTATCAGTTGCCTTACAGTCAATGGGATGGGGAGAATAATAGTTCAGCCAGGATAGATGGGCCAAATGACCCGTTTCTGTGCTGTTCTGTGATTTAACAGCAGAAAGACCATTCAAATAATTCTAACTGATGCCCATGTACAGCCCTCACTGTTCAACAGGCAACTCACTGGATGTTCAAGATCCAGGTCATTTGTTTGGCAGGTACCAAGTACATTCAGCAGCAGCACGGTCACAGGGACTGATAGGATCAGCTGGACAGGGACGGTGGAAACGGTCCTACCTGGTTAGAATGACAGGCATGTAGGGTCAGATCAGCAACAGAATCCGGCTGAAGCAGGTGAAGGGCCTCTCACTGGTGTGGACCCATTAGTGGGTCAGTAGGTGGGAGGACTTGCTGCACTTGGGGCAGACGAATGGCCTCTATACAGTGTGGACCCGCCAGTGTTTCTCAAGGCTGGACCTGTTAGTGAAGGCCTTCTTGCACTCATGGCAGGTAAACGGCTTTTCCCCAGTGTGGATCCGCTGGTGGATCAGTAGATGGTAGGACTGGGTAAACGCCTTCTCGCACTTGAGGCAGGTGAAGGGCTTTTCCCCGGTGTGGACCCGCTGGTGTCTTCGAAGGCTGGACCGGTCATTGAAGGCCTTCTCACACACGTGGCAGACAAATGGCTTCTCCCCAGTGTGGACCCACTCATGCCTCCGAAGGTCGGAGGTCTTGGTGAACCCCTTGCCACACTCAGGGCAGGTGAAGGGCCTCTCCCCAGTGTGGACCCGCTGGTGGATCAGCAGGTCGGAGATCTTGGTGAACCCTTTGCTACACTCGGGGCAGGTGAAGGGCCTCTCCCCGGAGTGGACCCGCAGATGGGACCGCAGGTCTGAGGTCTGGATAAAGCCTTTGGCGCACTCTGGGCAGGTGAAAGGCCTCTCCCCAGTGTGGACCCGCTGGTGGGTCAGCAGCTGGGAATTCTGGATGAAGCCTTTCCCACACTCAGAGCAGATGAAAGGTCTGTCATTGCTGTGAATCTTCTGGTGGGTCAGCAAGTTTGATCGCCAGCTGAAGGCCTTGCCACACTCAGGGCAGAGGAACGGTCTCTCCCCGGTGTGGACCCGCTGGTGTTGCATTAAGTCACTTGGCCATTTAAAATTCTTCCCACAATCAGAGCATTGAAGCGGTTTCATTGCTGTGGGGATGAGAGGGTGTGACCAGGGGATAAATCAATACAGTCCTGCCCCAAGTGGTCAGCCCGATGAAGGCTCCCAAAGAGCTGGGCGGTGGGTTAAATCAACACCGAGGTTGGGACAAGGGCCAGCAATGGGTAAAGCGTCCTCTAGCCAGGCATCACAATCCCCAGATCATTGAAGCTCTCCGTTTGGGACTCAGTGCTATGCTCTGCTCCAGTGCTGAATCACCTTTGGTCCCCGACAATCGCTGGAAGTTTTGGGGCAGCTCACATGCACATGTTGTCACTTTCCATGTGTCCCTTCTTTCACATGTTGACGAGGCACTTTCTTGGCTGAAGAGATTTCTGGGTAATGGTCAACACCATGAAAGGCATTGAGCGATTGTCGTTAAACAAAGCTGTTCCTGGGCCCGTGCCTCCCAAATCAATCTCCCAGGGTCCGACTGCTACGATGGACGAAACACGGTCGCCCATCAATGCACAGAAAGATCCCATCAACGATGATGACAACGATCATTGTTTTTATGTCGATTGAGAAACAATTATTCCAGAATTATTTCCCAGCGCCTCCTCGGAACATATCAGGCCATATTTTGTATAAACGTGGAGAGGGGATGTCGGAAGGTGCTGGCCCGTAACGTTGAGGATTCTTTTTCTCTTCCACCGATGCTGCTCGACCCACTAAGTTCCTCCAGCAGAGCAGAGCGACTAGTGCAGCGCGATCACAGCGCCAGGCATGCAGGTTTCAATCCGACGCTGTCTGTAAGGAGTTTGTATGTTCTCCCCATGACCTGGGTGGGTTCCTCCCAACCTCCACAAAAAAATCCTCACAGGGTTTGTCAGTAAATTGGTGTATTTGGGTGGTACGGGCTCATGGCCCAGAAAAGTCTGTTAACGTGCTGGATCTCTAAAATTACAAATAAAAATAAATTTTGTTTCGGGTTAGATTATTGTGTCCAAGTCTCCAACTAGCACAAAATTTCAAAACTTATGACTTAACATTAACAATGTAACATACTGAATTCACCAAAGTGGTAATTCTGCTTGAAGTTCTGTCACTAAATTAAGATGGGTCATGTGACAGAATACAGATATGTTTTTGGGAGATAAATTGGGAAAGGTTTGTTGAGTAGGTCACATACAAACACTTTAAAACAGATCTTATTTAAAATACTGGAGCTCTGCTCCATGCTAGACATATTGGGGCCACAGCCTTTGCAAAAGCTTTGGAGAGTGCCCAAGAGACTTCACTAATGGATTGCAGTTTACAAAAAGGCAACAGATGAAAGAGCTTGTCGGAGCCGCATTCTGTCCAGAGGGGAACTTGCTGTTCTAGGAGGGTCATGTGGTTTTGCAAGCAAAGAGAGTCAAACAGGCTTTTTCTCAGAGAGAGAGAGAGAGAGACACACACACAGATCAGTTCTACAGTTTTACAGTCAGCAACAGCAGCTGGGATTGGAACAGGACAAGCTGGAAAACTTGTAGAAAACTCCATTTGGAAGATGGACTGTGAGTGCTTGGTTCAGCCTAGTCAAAGCCCTTGTGGTTCATGCAAGAGGAGAGGACTGGCTGCCTAATGTTTCCCTTGAAATAAGTGAAACAAAAAGGAACTCTGTGGTGACCTGAAAGAAAGAGGTTATCATCTGGAGAACCCTGAGGGGGTAAATTTCTTTGGCAAGACACTGGAGTGGCTGATTAAAAAGGAATCAGTTGTGGGTGTCCATTGTACAACAAATCTCTCTCTGAAAACCGACAAGAACCTTCCTGAGCAGTAACCATTTACCTTTCCAGCACCAAAGCCTGGTGAACTTCATAAATGTTAAATTCTGTGCACTGTATAAGAATTGCCTGCAACCAGTGAACTTGGAGGAATGAGAAGTGAGATTGGACTGTGAATTAAAGAACTTTTCTGAACTTGCACACACATTACATGCACATGCACTTGGAATTAGAAGGGTGTTAAGTTTGGTTAGTTAAGTCAATAGTGAAAAGTTAAAGCGTGATTCTGCTTTCATGTTTAAAGATAATCAAAAGCAACTTTTGTTTAAGTAACCAATTGTCTTGGTGAATATCTATTATTGCTGGGCTCGTAACAGTCATCTCAAAGGCCAAGTTCTGACCCAGACATTCTAAAGCCCCTTTTTATTTGTGTTCTAAAACCCCTCCTGCATCAGGCCCTCCCCTATCTTTGTCCCCTCTCCATTTCTGATCCAAACGCTGCCTCTGATTGATCACATTTGCAGACGCAAGGCCAGGTTTCACATGTCCATTGATAATTTTCACCTCTACCTTTCCACCATCCCTGGTCCATTTCACTCTATCAGGCCATTCACGTTGTTCAGCCAACACGTGGACGAGCAGAAACTTTCCACACGTGAATCTGGGGCAGATGCTGCCATTGTGTTTGGACCCAGAACAACCTCAACTTCCATTGTCTGGGACGCAGCAGAATATTTGTTTAATTTACATCTACAATTCATCACTGCACTGTCAAGTCTCATCACTGTACCGTCACCTGGCTGAGTTCATCGGCTGATGGAAAACTCATCTCTGCCTCTCTTTAACAACACACAAGGAACAGGAATTGGCTTGTTCTGCCGTTCACTAGACCCTGGCTGATGCAGCCGTGGACTCAGCCCGTGGACTCACCCGTTCCCCACAACCCCTGGAACAGAGAACACAGAAATCTACAGTACAGCATATTTTTCAACAGTGGTGCCTTTTCACCTTTTCACTGACGTGTCTGTTCCAGGAAGCAAGACACAGGATCCGGAAACATCTTTAACTGAAGAAGATAAACGCTCCGAACTCTATCTTGTATCATTACTGTGCCTTACACATGGTACAGCATGCAACGGGAACACAAGCTCAGCACAAAAACCCAAGTCGCCTGTCAGAGACAGACAGCACCTGGTCCAGAGACAGCACCGATCCGCAGCTCAGGCCACGAGGACCCTTGCGCGGGGACAGGTGCTTGGATCCGAACAAGAACTGGACACTGAAGTTTGAGCCAGGCATTTTTGGAATTGTCACTACAAGAAGGAAGCGGCCTGGTGCTATCCTCGTTTCTGGAGGATCTTTTTCTTTGGGGAGTTGGGTGAGGGGTTCTGTCACTCGGACCACGCCGCTGCCCGGCCGGTGGGGTGGCAGAAGGGCTCACAGTGCACGATTCCGGACCACACTGTCCCCCTGGCATGGGGAGCTGTGCACTGTCCTCTGAGTTCCCAATCTCCCCACCTGCCCCTTACAAACCGGCGCTGCAGGTCCAAAGGCGAGATCGTTGCCAGCGGCAGAAAGTAAAGAGGGAGAGTTCCAAGCTGAACGGGTCCAAAGGATGGGAGATGGGGAGGGAGACAGATGAGGAGGATGGATGGAGAGAGGTTAAAACAGTGGGATGATAGTGGGATCATGGGTAACATAGGTGGGGGTGAATGGGGAGGGGAGAGAGGAGGGGTGGGAAAGGTGAGAGGGATTGGTGATGGGGCAGAGGGAATGGTTACAGAGGGAAAGGGGGTGTAAGTAGGTGGGGAAGGGGAGGGAAATGGGTGAGATGAGCAGCGGAAGTGGAGGGAGGATATGAAAAGGGAAGGGAAAGAGCAAAGGGTCTGGAATGAGAGAAGGAAGGGGTGAAGGAGGGGGTGGGTGGGTCAGGGAAGGGTGGAGGAGGGGCAGGCAGGTTGGGGAGGGAGAGAGGAGGGAGTGGGTGGGTTGGGGAGAAAGGAGAGTAGGTCTTTGTGTATCTCAGACCAATTGGCCGAATTTAGAACGATGGGTGGGTTCAGCAATGCAGGTCAATGAGAAACCGTAATGCAAGTGTCTGGGCGAACACAAGGAAAAGTTGCATGGAGTGAGATAATTTCCCCTCAAGAAATGAGCGACCACCTGCTGAAAGTGGTTGCCCTGCCCTCTCGCCAGCTGTGAAGAGTAAAAAGTGAACACTGATGCAGTCACAATTTCTCTGGTGATTCACTGAGTAATGAACTATTCGTTGTTCAGAACCGAGATGCATTAAAATATGAATGTCATATTCTGTAGCTTTAACACTAACATCTTTGCAGCAAACCCGGCGAATTTGGACATTGAGAAAAGAAGACAAAGAACAAATGCAGTCAATGGCGCTGGGAAATGTAGAAGCTGCGGAAAGAGGGGTGACAGGGAGCTCAACCAGATTGGGGAGAGGAGAACTTAATAAATTGAAGCTGCGGGAAAATAATGGGAGGAGGGAACATGGAAATCGTATTCCATCGCCAACGTGTGAAGTTAGATTGTGAATACAAGACTACTCACAGTGAGTCCGGTGCCAGGATCTGGAGGGTGAAGAGGTTGGAAACGGGACATTAGGATGGTCGTAACTTTGAAGTCACTGTCTGGCTGTGATGTAATTACTTGGTCCCTAGAATTTCAAGGCGGTCAACAAATTTGGGTAGTGCAGGAAGGACCCGTTTGAATGGTGGAGAAGGCACACATTGCCAATGCACCCTGTATCCATTTATTCTGGCTCATTTATCTATTAATGCTGATGGGAGTGTCATCGAGAGGTCATCAAACTGCAAATAGTGGGGCTGGATTGGAGATGTATGAATGCGCTGGATTGTAAAATTGAATGAACAAGTGTTAAGAATAATAATGCCATCAACAGCACCAATCCCTGCCTGATATGTAACCCACAATCTCTCGGCATCCATCATTAAATTGAAAATCAGTTTGTGTCTGCTGGATGCGATCGTGATTTCAGAGTTTTCTGGAAATGGCCCTCCTAACTTCCCTCTGTTTACATCATGTCAGGGAAGTGTACTTCATGTTGGCGGAACGAACAGTGCACCCACTTCACATTTTCCCATGGGAGAGTGGTACGGGGATGTGTTTGAATGGGTTTCTGATGCTAAAAGCTCATCCAGCATTGCCCAACATCCTCCAGCTGTGTCAGAACCAATGGGCGCCCTCATTCTTTTAAACCCCAGTGAATACAATCCCAAACCCTTTGAATTCTCCTTATATGAAAATCTGTCACTCCAGGGCCCTCTCCAATGCCAACACATCCTTCCTTTGATATGGACCCAAAACTGTGCTCTCACTAATGCTTCATAAAGCCTCATCACACCCCTGATTTCTGATTCTATCCCTCTGGAAATAAACCCTTAGATTCCATGTGCCTTCCTTACCACTAACTCTACGTGCAAGTAGAGTCTTCCACGAGAACTCCCAAGTCCCTCTGATTTCTAAACGTCCATGCCTTTATTCCTTCCAGCAAAGTGCATGATCATACACTTCTCTACACTGCATCCATCTGCCCAATCTTCCAACCTGACTAAGGCTTTCTGCAGACTTCCTCGACACTTCCTGCCCCCCATGATCCCACCACTAGGCTCATATTCCCCTCTCCTCCCTCACCCCCTTCCACAGGGACTGCTTCTTTCATGACTCCCTTGTCCACTTCTCCTTTCCCTCCAATCATCCTTTTGGGACTGCAGGAGATGCTCCACTTGTGCCCACACCTCCTCTCTTACCACTATTTGGGGCCCCAAACTGTCCTTCCACGTGAAGCAACATTTCATTTGTGAATCGCAGGGGTCGTCTACTGTTTCCGGTGCTCCCATTGTGGTTTCCTCTACATCGGAAAGACTGGACATTGACTGGGACACTGCATTGTAACCACCTTGGCTCTATCTGCCGCAATAGCATGGATCTCCCAGTGGGCACCATTTCAATTCCCCATCCCATTCCCTTGTGGACATGTCTGTCCATGGTCTCATGCACGGCCAGACTGAGACCACATGCAAATACAAGGAACAACACTTCATCTTCCCTCTGGCTACCCTCCAACTGGATGGTATTAATATCGACTTACCTGGGTTTTGCTAACCCTCCCCCCCCACCCCGCCCTGTGGCCTTTCCTTCTCTGTCTCTACATTCCCTGTCTCCTTTCACACAAACATGATAAATTCTGACCTCATCTGTTATCATATCCAATTAACACCTTTTGTTGGTCTGGATTCTCCCCCTTTGAATTCTGAGATATATCTTTGTCTCCAATAGACACTGAAAAGACCAGCTGAGAACCTCCAGTATTTTGGTTTGATTTTAACTACCTGCCCCTCCTACCATCTTTGTATCGTCCACAAAGGGTGGGCATTCCTTGAAGAGACTTCACTGTGGAGCAACTAAATGGAGTTAAAGAAGAAAGTCTGCAGTTGCTGGGAGCAGACGATTCCAGAGGGGGAACAGTAAGAGGGACTCTCACAGAACTCGCTTCAAAGAGAGACGTGTATGTTAGTTTTTGAGTATGTATACTCGATCGACAATTTTCCCCTCTTATCCACTGTGACAGAGTATTTAAGAGGTGGTTTGGGAGGAATTTTTAGAGCAGGTTTCACGCAAACATTTTAAAACACAGAATCTTTGCAGGACTTTTGCAGAATGCTTTTTGCAGAAAGCAACAAAGTTGTAGAATACAGCTTGCCTGGGAGAACATGTGATCTTTGTAAACAGGGGAGAACAGTTTTGAATCAGGAAGGGAGAGAGTAAAACAGAGAGGAGAGACACAGAAATCAGTTCCAGAGGGACAAGCTGGCAAACTCTGGAAGGCTGCCTGGTCAAAGGAGAAGACTGGCGGTGTAAAAGGTGACCTGAAAGAAAGAGGATCATCTGGAGAACCCTGAACCTTGATTGAGAAAGAATCAGTTGTGGATGTCCTGGAAAAGGAATCTCTCTCTGAAAACCAGCAAGAATCCTCCTGAGTGGTAACCATTTGCCTGTAAACACCAAAGCCTGGTGAACTTTGTCACTGCTAACTTCTGTGCACAGTACAGGAATTGTCTGCAACCAGTGAGATTGGACTGTGATCCAAATAACTTTTCTAATCTTAAATATACATTATACATACCTGTGCTTAGTGTTGGGGGGAGGGGGGGGGGTGGGCGTGGGGATTAAGTAATTCGGTAGGTTAAGTAATAGGTTAAAGTTTGATTCTATTTTCATGTTTAAAGTTAATAATAAACAACTTTTGTTTAAGTAACCATTGGTCGTGGTGAATATCTATTGCTGCTGGGTTTTGGGGTCCTTTGGGCTCGAAACACCACTGATGTGAAGAGCAATGGGAAAGAACTGATCATGGAGTTTGTAAAGATCGGCCAATACTAAAGAGTCTGGAGAGAGTATTACATTCAGTTCTGGTCACCTCATTACAGGAGGGATGTAGATGCTTTGGAGTGAGTGAAGAGACTGATGTGGCTATTACAGAGCCAGCAATCGGGACCATCTTCCAAATCCCGCGCTGTCTATAAGGAGTTTTTACGTTCTCTCCGTGTATGTATGGGTTTTCTCTGGGGACTCCGCTTTCCTCCCACCGCTTGAAACATACCAGGGGTTGTAGGTCAATCGAGTGAAATTAGGTGGGATGTAGTCGTGGGCTGAAAGGGCCTGTTACCATGCTGTACGTCCAAAAACAAATTTAACCTACAAACCCCTTACATTTTTAAAAGGCAGGAGGAACCCGCAGCATCCAGAGAAAATGCACACAGGCACAAACCTCTTACAGACAGCGTCAGATTTGAACCCGTGTTTTTGGCACTGCAATACCATTGTGCTAACCACAAATTGTGGTCACCATTGGGGATGGTATCTTTCATAAAAATCTTTAAGCATGTCTTTGGATACCAGAATGATTCATGGGAGAGGGCCTTCCTTTAACTGGTTTGTCTTATTCAATAACCCTCCAGACCTCTCAGATCCATGTATCTATCCAATGTATTATTAAAACTTGAGTGAGCCCATGTTCACCGTATCAGATGGCAGCCCATTCCACACTCCCACCACTCTCTGAGTAAAGAATATTCCCCTAACGTTCCCCCTAAACCTTTCCCCATTCAGCTTAAAACTGTGAACTTCTTGTATTTATCTCCCCCAATCTAAGTGGAAAAAGCTAACTCGCATCTGTCTATAGCTCTCATAATCTTGGAAACCTCAATCAAACCTCCAAAGAATAATGTTCTAACCTGTTTGATCTTTCACTGCAACTCAACCCCTGAAGACCCGGTAACATCCTAGTAAATCTTCTCTGCATTTATTCAATCTTACTGATATCCTTCCTGTAGCTAGGCGACCAGAACTGCACACAATATTCCAAATTTGGTCTCACCAGTGTCTTAAACAACTTCAACGTAGCATCCCAACCCCTATACACAATACTTTGCTTGAAAAGGCTAAGATGCCAAAAGCTTTCTTTACAACCCTGTCCACCTACAATGCCACCTCAAGGGAACAATGTATCTGTATTCCCAGATCTCTGCTCTTCCACACTCCTCAGTACCCGACCATTAACTGTGTATGTCTTACCTTGGTTTGCCATTCCAAAATGCAATACCTCACACTTGTCTGCATTAAACTCCATCTGTCATTTTTTTTGGCCTATTCTCCCAGTTGGTCCAGATCCCTCTGCAAGCTTTGAAAATCTTCCTCCCTGTCCACAACACCTCCAATCTTAGTGTCATCAGCAAACCTGCTAATCCAATTCACCACATTATCATCCAGAGGATTGATATAGACAACAAACATTAATGGTCCCAGCTCCGATCCCTGAGGCACTCCTCCAGTTGCAGGCCTCCATTCTGAGAAACAATCATCCACTACTACACAGCCAATTTCAAAACCAGTTTACAACCTCTCTATAGAAACCTCTTAACCTTCTGAACTAACCTTTCATGTGGGATCTTGTCAAAGGCTTTACTAAACTCCAAGTAGACAACATCCACAGCCTATCCTTCATCTACCTTCCTGGTAACCTCCTTAAAAAACTCTACAAGATTCATTAATCACGACCTACTGTCCTTAATCAGCCCAAGGCTGTCCAGAACTCCTTCCAATAATTTACTTACTACTGATGTCAGGCTCACAGGCCTATAATTACCCGGTTTATTTTTGGAGCCTTTTTTTAAACAACAGAACAACTTGAGCTACCCTTCAATCCTCTGGCACGTCACCATGGCCGATGACATTTTGAATATATCTGCCAGGGTCCCTGCAGCTTCTTATTTTTGGAAAGATGCTGGAAATCGAATCAGAACAAAAGCAGGAAATAGCTTACATTTTAGTTCTGCCGTTAATCAAAAAGGACCAGACCTGAAATGCTGGTGACGTTAGGGTCCAGGTTCAAGAGATGGCAAATTCCAGAATCTGAAGCAAAATCCGATCTGCTGGAGGAGGTCAACAGCTCGAAGGGCTTCAGTGGGGGGAAGAGAATTGTCAACATATGGAGTCCGAGCTCTTAGACCAGTGGGTCTCAACCTTCTCCCCCCCCACCCCACCCATATAAACCACTAAGTCATCCCTAAGAGCACCTATCGCATCCTGTGTAAGGGATACTTCAAGTGGTTTATGAGTGGAATAAAGGTTGGGAACCACTGCCTCAGACGCTGCCTGAATGTTCCAGTGTTTTCTGTTTTTATATATTCCTTATTTGTACTTTATGTCTGTTCCAACTGTAGCCGTTACCTACCAGGGTTTGGATCCCGACAAGGTCTGCAGAACTGAATGGCCACAGTTCGCCTGTTTGTCTTCCCGGACTCCGTTTGCTGAACAACAGAAAAAGAAAGCAATGGTCAAAGCGGGATCAATGGCCGTCTTCTTTACCCAATACCCTCACACAGATGGAACCGCTCTGCCAGTACCAGGCACAGGGAAAAGTGCAGGCCTGTCACCCACAATGTGACTAACTGTATATATATGCACACACACACATTTCTCCAGACCACAGTGCACATACAAACACTGAACTCGTGACTTATTGTGGACTCTCAACATCTCCTCACTTGTCAGGAAGGCACGACAGTGACTGCATTTCCTGAACAGACTGATGTGGGCAAGGCGACCGCCCCCCATCACATCCACCTTCTACAGGAGCTCCGTCGAGAGTGGCTGCATCACAGTGAGGGTACAGTTGCTGGAGGGAAATGTATCAGAGGTGAATCCACAGGCCCACAAGATTGGCAGAGAGGATCACTGGGGTCTGCCTCTCTCATCCATCGACATTATCTACCAGGCTCAATGTCTGAAGAGAATGTGCAAAACTATTGAGGACCCTTTCCACCCTGCACACAGCATCTTTCAGCTGCTCCTGTTGGGAAAAAGATGCAGGAGGATCAGAGCCAGCACCACCAGGCTGAGTTATAACTTCTTCCCATGGGCAGTGAGAATGTTGAACGACATTGCTCCCAATAACTTCCTGAGATTTTAATTTTGAAAATTTTTATTTTATTTTGACATACATCCCTGATGCTTCAGAAAATATGACCCATCTAAATTTAAACATACAAGCACGGTAACAGGCTATTTCAGCACACGAGTCCTTGCTGCCTTATTACACCCAGTTAACCTTCAACTTTTGGTTTGTTGTTGAAGGGTGAGAGGAAACTGGAGCCCTCGGAGAAAACCCACGCAGATACAGGGAGAACATACTAACTCATTACAGACAGCGCAGGATTCGAACCTCATTGCTGGCACTGTAAAGGCATTGTGCAAATCGCTGAGCCAACTGTTCCGAGACCCTCACTTGTACAAACCAATATATTTATTTATTTGTACAGATGAAATACATAGTTTGTCTGTGAGTGTGTGAGATGTTTGGTTGTGTGTCTGCATATTTTGCACTGAGGACTGGAGAACACTGTTTCATCAGGTTGTCCTTGTAAAATCAGATGACAAAAAACTTGACTTGGAAAAAAAAGTCGAGAAACTAGAGACGGCTGGAGTCTGCAGCTAAATTCCATCTGCTGAATGGGCATCAAAATGAGGGCTGCCAGGCTGGGAAATAGCTTCTTCACACAGGCTCTGAGATTAATGTGCCTGTTACTGTGTAAATCATTCGAAAATATTTAGATGGAAATATTCCTACCTGGACAGCATGGTTAGTGCAGCGGTCAGCGCAACGCTGTTACAGTGCCAACAACTGGGGTTCGAATCCCACTGACTGCAAGGAGATTGTACATTCTCCCCATTCCTTTTTCCTGGGGGCTCTAGCTTCCTCCCACTGTTCGGAAAGTACCAGGGTTGGGTGTAATTGGGCAGGACAGGCTCGTGGGCTGAATATTGAAGAAAAATTTAAACCTACAAACCCCATACATTTTTGAAAGGCCGGAGGAATTCGTAGCACCCAGAGGAAATGCACACAGACACGGGGAGAAGATGCAAACTCCTTCAGATAGGGCCGGATTTGTACCTGTGTTGACACGATAATACCATTGCACGAGCCACTAAGTGAACTGCACCCGCTGATGGGGGTGGTATCTATCACAGGAATCTTTAAGCATGAACCCCGATCACTGGTGCTTAATAGGGTGGTGTTAACCATGCCACCCAATCCAGTGGGGATTTCACTAGAGACGTCTTCCCTCAAAGAGTGACAACGTGAAGTCATTCTCACAGAGAGTGGTAATTCTGGCTTTGAAGATTGTGCCAAGAAGGTGAACCAGGTTGATTCCGGGAGGGGGGGGGGGGGGAGGTGGGGGGCAGATTTCATTGAATAACCTCAGTCTGTACTCATTGGATTGTAACAGATCATTTCAGCCCAAAATTATTTATAATATAAGAAAACAGTTCCAGACTGTTTCCATTCCTAGTGATATATTCTTATCACTGTACATTTTACATTCTTCTCTCCATACCCCGTTACCACCAACGAGGCACTTTGTTGTTACTCCTCGCAGCCCCCTCGAATTGGCTACTCCTAGCCTCAGAGCATTCCTCAGTACGTTCTCCTACAGCCTGGAATGAGCCAGTCGGCAACGTTCCCTCACCGACATCCCCATGTGCTGAAAGACCAACAGGGTTCAAAGTGCATCTATTGCTGAATTGATGGTCTTCCAGCAGATCTGGATGTCAGACAGAGTGTGTCCTGGCGAATAGCCCGTAGATCACAGCCCTCTGTCACACTGCTGCTGGGGACAAACCGTGACCAAAACCCTTGCATCCTTCTCCATACACTCTTAATGAATCTGCATTTAGCAAAGAGATGGGCGACTGTCTCCCCTCCACTGCAGTCGTCCCAAGTACAACGTGCTTGGAGGGTGATGTTCCAGTTGTACAAGAAGGATCTGATTGGGAGGATTCCTCTCATCGCCAGCCAGGCCAATTCCCGGTACTTGTATGCGAGCCCTGGCAAAGACGGTCGGCTCAGGAAATCATCCCACCAGATCCATCGAGTCCTTATCTCTCAGTATCTGCAGGACGTTCCGTGCTGACCACTGCCTGATGGCCTTGTGCTGGAAGGTGTTCTGGAAAAAAACTTCTCTATGAAAGGAATAGATAAGATAGAAGCAGGGAGGTTGTTTCCACTGGCAACTGGCGCCAGAACTGGGGACAGAGCCTCAAGACACAGGGGAGTAGATTGAAAACAAGGATAATGAGGACAATATATAGAAGTACTGGAGGAACCCAGCAGGTCCCGTCCTGTCCATGGAAAGTGATCAGCTGTTTACGTTCTTAATTATGCCAAAAATCAGAAAAACATGCAAATAACATGAGGGTGGGGGAGGGGCACAGATCAGTAAATGGATACAGGGGGAAGGAAGAGCAGAGAGATGATGGGGGAAGGGTCAGAGGCTGGAAAAAATGCTCCCTGATAGGGGAGGGAGCTGGAGGAAGGAAGTCAGAGGGATGGGAGAGACTTGGGGGGAAGTTTGATATTGATGCCATCTGCCTGAAGTTAAAAAAGAACACCTGCAGATCCGGGGTTGAGTGCAAAACACAAACTTATGGAAAAAACTCAGCAGGTCCCGCAGCTTCTGCAGGAAGTAAAGGACCATCCGAGGCCCAAAACTTTGGTTTCCATTTACTTCCTCCAATGATAAATGACCTGCTGAGTTTCTCCAGCACGTTGGTGTCTCGCCATCTGGGTGGAACTGGAAATTGGCTTTTCAGAGGGTGAATCTGTGGAATTCTCTGCCCAATTAAGCAGTGGAGGTTGCCTTGTTGAAAGTATTTAAGACGTAGATTTTTAATAGATTGGGGAAATTAAGAATTTTAGAGAACTGGTGGGTGAGTGAAGCTGAGTCCACGGCTAGATCAGCCATGACCTTAATGACAGACAGAGTAGGCTTGAGGGGCTGGATGGCTGAAAATTTGAGGTGAACAGTGCAGCTGTCTAGAAGTGGAAGCTCAGTGAACACAGAGAGGAGAAAGAAACTGAAGCGTATTCCAGCAGGGTGAGGGGTTTGGGGGCTGGTACGGAGCAGAAACATGGACAGGAGGTGAGATACCAGGATGCCTCCAGTGAGGTGTCAGCTGGACTGAATGGCCTTGTCTTTGTATCTACATTGAGTGTATTACAGAGATACAAAGGGATGAGACACTGTTTTCAAACACAGCTGTTTTAATTGGGAAAAGATCCAGGACATGAAATTCAATTACTGTAATTGGATGGCACGGTTAGTGAAACGTTATTATATCACCAACAACCCAGAATCGAATCCAGTTCTGTCTGTAAGGAGTCTGCACGATTCCCCCCGTGATTGGTAGGTTAATTGGACAGCAATGGGTTTCATGGGCTGGAGAACCTTCAACCTCACTGTATTGTTAAATGTTTAAAAATATACAATCAGAGTCACTAACATTGAGGGAGAGAATCTATTCCACCTCCACCTCCCACTGCCTTGGAAAAGCAAACTATATTAAAGACTCCCCCCTCCCCAGACCCACTCCCTTTCCCCTCCTCCCCATGGAGAAGATTCACCAGTGTGGGTCACCCTCCACCAGATTCAAGGACAGTTCCTTCCCCGTTATCAGACTCCTGAATGATCCTCGAACCTGCTGCTTTTACCTTATCCCAACTGATCCCTGTAACTACACTCTTGCACTATGACTTTTTTTGCTGGACTATGTATGGGATCGCCAGCTAGACTGCTCCAAAATAAACTTCCTCACTGGACCTATGTACATGTGACAATAAACTTGAACCTGAAAACAAATTGCAAATTGACCACAAGACCAAGACCTGTTTGGATTTGTGCCTCAATAACCACAAGACTCCAGTCCCTCCTGGTTTTTGAGTGAGTGATGTTTAAATATTCCACACTGCAAACTTTCTGTGTGGACTTGCTTGTGTTTCACCAGGCTGTTCAACTGGGTGAAGCCTTCCTGCACCCAGAGCAGGTGACCGGCCTCTCCCCGACAGAGTCACCGTCAGAAGAGAACTGATCGGGGATATGATGGGGAACAGGATGGGGGGGGGGGGGAGGAGGGACCCTCTGCCCCCCACCCTCCACCTTGCCCTATGTGATACACTGTCCCCCTCCACCTTGCCCTATGTGATACACTGTCCCCCTCCCCCTTGTCCTGTGTGGGACCCTGTCCCCCTCCCCCTTGCCCTGTGTGGGACCCTGTCCCCCTCCCCCTTGCCCTGTGTGGGACCCTGTCCCCCTCCCCCTTGCCCTGTGTGGGACCCTGTCCCCCTCCCCCTTGCCCTGTGTGGGACCCTGTCCCCCTCCCCCTTGCCCTGTGTGGGACCCTGTCCCCCTCCCCCTTGCCCTGTGTGGGACCCTGTCCCCCTCCCCCTTGCCCTGTGTGGGACCCTGTCCCCCTCCCCCTTGCCCTGTGTGGGACCCTGTCCCCCTCCCCCTTGCCCTGTGTGGGACCCTGTCCCCCTCCCCCTTGCCCTGTGTGGGACCCTGTCCCCCTCCCCCTTGCCCTGTGTGGGACCCTGTCCCCCTCCCCCTTGCCCTGTGTGGGACCCTGTCCCCCTTCCCCCATGCCCAGTGTGGGACCCTGTCCCCCTCCCCCTTGCCCTGTGTGGGACCCTGTCCCCCTCCCCCCTTGCCCAGTGTGGGACCCTGTCCCCCTCCCCCCTTGCCCAGTGTGGGACCCTGTCCCCCTCCCCCTTGCCCTGTGTGGGACCCTTTCTGCCCCCTCTCACCCGCCCCGTCTCCCTCCCCCTTGCCCTGTGTGGGACCCTTTCTGCCCCCTCTCCGCCCCGTGTGACAGGAGGCGCGGTCGCTGCCCTCACCCACCTTCCCCCACCAGCCCGACTGTCGGAGGACGAGTCACCTTCCCAAAGCCGCATTCACCGCCGTCCACTCCCCTGCTGCTCTGCCCGCCTGGAGTAAGTCTCACCTCCACCCCCACAGGCCCAGGGCGCGGCCTCCTCCGTGGAGCGGCGCGTTACTGAAGGAACGATGCTCAGGGACACCTGCGGGCCCTGTGACGTCAGCGCGCACATACCGGGGGCGGGTGTGCCGTCACGTGACGGCTGCTGCCCCAGAGGCAGGGCGGAGGGAGTTGCCCATCAGAGGAGCGGCGGTCGCGGCGCATGCGCACAGGGGCTTCCACGGGCCGTGTCCAGGTGGATTCTGTCACTCAAGTAATGGCCACGTTGCGTGTTTGAAAGGTGCGCGTCGGCCGGAAGAGGAGCCCGATTCGATCCCGAGCCCTGTGGCGTAGGCCTCCTGCTGCAGATCCCCGTTTTTCATGAACGAGCAGCAGAAAGGCCCCCACAGGCCTCCCTTCCCCACTCTGGGCTTTTGCCACCCTGGCCACTGATAGTGAAGCCCCGTGGATCAAGTTTTGGCAGGAGCTTCACTGTCGGCTTCTGGACGAGCTGCTGGAGGCAGGGTCTTTCAAACTAGAAACTGGAAATTTTTTGAATGGCCAAACCAGTCCCTGTGTGCTGAAGGGGACCAGCCCCCGAAGCCAGCAGGCGCTGAAGATGGGGGCAGAAGAGACCTGGCAGAGCATCACCAGAAAAGATTCTCAGCACTTGGTGATGTCGATGAATCACAGGCTTCAAGCAGTCATTGCCTGCAAGGGTTCCGAACAAAGAACTAAACATGACAACTTTAATATAGATACCATTGTGATGTTCCCAATATTTTGGTGCCCTGAGATGGGGGAAATTTCTACTTGGTCAAAGCAAAATATGTGCACTTTAATCACATGTGAATTGTTTGATTACAAATCTAAACTCTGGTGTATGGGGTAGATAAAGGAAAAACGTGTTGTGACCCCCCCCTCCCATTTTTCATTTCATTTTATTAAAGAGACCCTTTAAACGTACAGAATTAACAAACTGCCTGCAGGATTTGAGGTTTTAGAAACAGAAGTACCTTCACAGAAATTGCTGGAGACAAAACTTGAGAACAAAGAACATTTATTATACAACAATGCAAAGTTGGGTGCTTCCCCTTACCCTGGGAATACACACATACACTGGGACTCACCCAACTTTTATACAGTTTATTTCAGTATAGGAATACCCTCCCCCTTACATTCTTCTGCCTCCTGGATAGGTTTGGCATTAGGCAATCCTGCCTGCCTATGTGCTGTTTCTGTGAACTTGGAGGACCAGGGGGTATCCTGTCGGTGTCTCATCATGTCATTATCCTCATTGTCCTTATTCACAACCCTGTCTTTGTTCTAATTTACACCTTCCCAACTCTCAGGTCTACAACCTCTTCATATGTAGAACTGGCTAATACTGTCTAGGGCTTACTAATTACATATGCAAAACCTGCTAATTCTATCTAGGGCTAGAAGACCCTTATCTTATTCAGACTAACTCTACTTCTTATATTCTAATATCCATTTCTTATCCTGTTCATACTGGCTTTATTCATTTACCCATATATTTATATTAATTTCCTCATTTTCATATTTTTATATCAGTT
Organism: Narcine bancroftii; assembly: GCF_036971445.1. Taxonomy (NCBI): domain Eukaryota; kingdom Metazoa; phylum Chordata; class Chondrichthyes; order Torpediniformes; family Narcinidae; genus Narcine; species Narcine bancroftii. The sequence continues at coordinate 210,137,510 of NC_091472.1, read as the reverse complement.
TTACTCATCTCTCACAATCCTCACTTTTCTTTTAGATCAGTGATACTGATCTCTCACAATGATCAGTGTTACTGATCTCTTACAGAGGTGACTGTGAAATGAGGAGTAAACTTCGAATATCATGTTCCATTTACAGGATGCATTTGCAGAAAAAAACTCAGAAGACCTGGAGACGCCAGGTTGAAAGATCATGTGACCAGCTTCTTAAAAAAGACAGTGCATCGTTTGTTGAAGAGGCCATTTTAAGGAAGCAGCACAAGAATGAACAGCTCTTTGACCTTGTGGAAATGAGAAACCCACTTGGTCTCATTGTGTGGTTATAGACAGAATTGTCAGATCTCCTCCTTTTGCTTATGGAGGGATGAGAGACCACTTTGACTGGCCCATGAAAAAGGTTTTAAAGTTGCAGAAGAAACCCTGCACTCTACTCGAATGGCCCACAAAAATGGTTCTAACTGTGGAGGAAGGCACTCATCTAAAGAGGACATTTTTCCAAAGCACCTCAACAAAGGTGTCATGGGTGATCAACATTCTGTCACCACCCCCCCACCCCCCCACGGTCAGGAACTGCTATCTTCATCTTAAGGTCTGCGTGTCTCACCATTCTACAGTCTGTGTGCCTTCTCTTTTGAATATTTTATTTAAAATGTTCTTCATACATGTAGTAAACAGAAATTAATATAATAATACAAGTTCCAGAAAAAAGCAAACTAAAAATTATATACATGATAGTGCTTACTCCACCCAAACCCTCCCCCAACCTCCTTCCTTCAAAGTAACTAATATAAACGTAAGTTACATAAAATAAACGAAAAGGAAACTTTCAGGATTGCACAGAGGGATGTCGTCTAACACACATACTTAGAGAATTCTTTAATATAGTTCAGTGGAGATTCTGGCAGATTCAGTGACATGGGAAGGACAATTTTACGTTTAAACCTAATATTTGGGTGTAGCACACCAAATTTTTAAAAACATAGCATCTTTATTTCTCAAACTCTATGTAATTTTTTCCAAAGTGTTAGAAATTAAAGTACCTTTAAAGAAATTGCTCGAGACAAAAATTGAGAACAAAGAACATTTATTACAACAACAATGCAAAGTTGGGTGCTTCCCCTTACCCTGGGAATATACACATATACTGGGGCTCACCCAAATTTTATACAGTCAAGTTCAGTATCAGAGTGCCCTCCCCCTTACATTCTTCTGCCCCCTGGATGGGTTTGGCATAGGTAATCCTTCCTGCCTACGTGCAGTTTCAGTACACTTGGAGGACCAGGGGGTATCCTGTGGGTGTCCCATCATGTCATTGTCCTTATTCACACCTTCCTGATTCTTGGTATGCAGAGTTGACTCATTCTATCTAGGGTTGGCTAATTTCATATGTATAAATCTGTATATGTTTAGCTAATTAGATATGTAGGACTTGGTACTTCTGTCCAGGGCTAGGAGACCTTTATCTGATCCAGACTACCTCAACTTCCTACATTCTATTGTACCTTACCATTCCTTTTCTTAGTCTTATGGTGGCTCTTGTCACACAGAAGATTCTTATGTTAATCGTGCTGACTCTGCTTTCCTGCATCCTAATCCCCAAGCTTATCCTGTTTGTACTGGTTACAGCCATTAACTGATGAATTTTAGTTTCTTCCATGTTCATAATTTTAGATCAATTTTCCCATCTCTCACAATCCTCACTTTTCTTTTAGATCAGTAATACTGATCTTTCACCATGATCAGTGTTACTGATCTTTGGTTACTAGTGCCAGTGTGACTGATCCCCCCCCCCTCACTTTTCTTTTAGATCAGTAATACTGATCTTTCAAGTGTAAGGTGTTGTTTTACCCAGTTGGTCAATAACCGAATTGTAATACCTGCCTAAAGTCTTTAGGTAGGGGAGCACCATGAAGGTCAGAGTAGCGAGTCCAGCTGCTTATTAGGGTTGCGAGTATCAGGCTCCAGTTCTCAATAAAGAGTCTAGTCCATCCCACATCAGTCCGAAGTTGCCATGTCTGAATATGGGCATGGGCAGATTCACGTTGAAACATTGAAGCAGTGTCTTTTAACCACCCGACTTTTGTAAGCATTGTCCTGACAAAGTCTGTGAGAGACGCTGCCTTCAGCAGCGAACGAGTAGCAGTCTGTGAGAAACGCTGCCTTTAGCAGCGAACGAGTAGCAGTCTGTGAGAAACGCTGCCTTTAGCAGCGAACGAGTAGCAAGAGTCAGGCGGTTCTGTTGAATTGTGGCTAGTATCTGATGTCCTCTTCAGCCCCGAACCCTAGGGCCACCGATCTCCGAAGGCTGTCTGGAGTCTGATATTAAAGTGTCAAGCAGCTCACGTTGTTGGTAACTGGTGCTCCCCTTCACGGGGTGATGAAAAGAGACCAAGCTGGGGGGGGATTGTTTCTCGTGAATTTCAGGTTGCCTGTGAGTCTCTCCCTGTGTGTGGAATGTACATCGATTAATCACTATGTAGGCTGTTAACTGACTATCGCTACTGTGTTCCCCTGGACCGTATTAAAATTGTCCTAAATCTATGCCTTGTCTACACTGTAAAGTATCACAATTGTAACCTCTGCTGCCCCTATTCCAGGAGGACTTAAAACATAGCGAGTACTGAAGTGACATATCCATTTAACGAACAATACTCCAATAAATGAATAAACAGTTAAAATACAACAATAAATGTATAAACCATTAAAAAAACGACAATAAATGTATAAACCGTTAAAAATACAACAATAAAAAATACAACAATAACTATAAACCGTTAAAATACGACAATAAAAAATACAACAATAACTGTATAAACCGTTAAAATATGACAATAAATGTAACATTACGGCACTCTGTCACGGCGCAGTGTAAGTTTCAGGTCTGAAGGATGAGGAACTGCACGCCAGGTTGAGGAAAGTACACAGAAGGGACCATCCCAGGCAGGTTTTAGTTGATCCTCTTGCCATGCTTTTACATAAACCCAATCACCAGGTTTAATAGAATGTATAGGAAAGTCTAAGGGTGGTGTTTGGGCTAATAGTCCCTTTTGTTTCAAATCTTGGATGGAAGTAGAAAGCCCTCGTAAAAATTTGGAAATGTATTGGTCATTAGCCTCAGGAATGGGAGAATCATTGTGGAACAACATAAATGGGAGCCCAAACATCATCTCGTACGGTGAGACTGCAAGATCTTTACGAGGTGCTGTCCGAATTCTAATCAGGGCTAATGGTAACGATTTAATCCAGGAAAGACCAGTCTCTTCATTAAATCGGGTGAGTTGGAGTTTCAATGTTTGATTCATACGTTCGACTCGACCCGAACTTTGGGGATCCCATGGGGTATGTAGTTGCCAGTCTATTCCTAGGTTCTTGCAGACACCCTGGAGAATCTGAGAGGTGAAATGCGTACCTCTATCTGAATCAATGGTCTGCATCATACCGTATCGTGGAATGACACATTCAATGAGTATTCTGATGACAGTGCTGGCACGATCATTCGGGGTAGGAAAAGCTTCAACCCATCTTGTAAAATGATCGACCATGACAAGGAGAAATTTGTAAATACCAATCTTAGGAAGTTCAGTAAAGTCTATTTGTATGCGCTGGAACGGGCGAACGGCAATGTCGCGACCGCCAGGTATTACTTGGCGCATCGATTTCTTATTAACTCTCTGACAAATGGGACAAGATCTAGTAGCAAGTTTAGTAATATTGTATATGGCAGGGCAGTGAAGGAAACGTCCAAAGGTATCAACAACGGACTGGGTTCCCCGCAAGGCTTTACAGAATCGCCCAATTTATTTGGTCAAGTCCTAGAGCAGGTATTAGATGAAGCTCCTCGGAGAGAAAATTGCCAACTCATACAGTACGTGGATGACTTGCTAATTACAGCAAGAACTTATGAATTAGCTAAAGATTTTACGGTAGCACTTTTAAATTTTTTGGAGAATAAAGGTCTGAGAGTCAGCGAGTCCAAACTACAATTTGTGCAATCCGAGGTCAAATACTTAGGACATCTAGTCAGTCAAGGAACCAGGAAAATAAGCCCAGAGAGAATAACTGGTATTATACAGATCCCCCCTCCCAAAAATGCCCAGGAACTCAGGAAATTCCTTGGGTTAGTGGGATTCTGTAGAATCTGGATAGAAAATTATTCGAACCTGGTCAAATTCCTTTATGATAAGATTCCCAGTATAGGAACCCAAACCCTTGACTGGACGGATGAAGAGATTGAAAATTTTAACTTTGTTAAACAGTGCCTTACGCGTGCCCCAGTTTTAGCGCTACCCGACCTAAACAAACCTTTTGATTTATACACAAATACCAAAGCTGGGGCAGCCACCAGAGTGCTCACCCAAAGCAGGGCTGGCTATAGACAACCAGTGGCTTTCCTGTCAAAGCTTTTAGACCCCGTTTGTCGCGGCTGGCCAGAGTGTATACAAGCCATAGCAGCCACTGCAATTTTGGTTGAAGAAGGACGAAAGATTACTTTTGGCGCCCCTATGATAGTTCATACCCCTCATACAGTCCGCAATATTCTATTGCAGCGGGCTGGAAGGTGGCTCACGGATTCGAGAATCTTAAAATATGAAACGATACTAATGGACAGCAATGAATTGACCTTACTCACGACCAAAACTCTCAACCCAGCAGCCTTCCTCATCTCTCCAACTAATGACCAGTCCTCAAACGATTTAGAACATGTGTGCTCAGAGGTTATCGACTTACAAACAAAAATTAGGGAAGACCTAACCGATGTCCCTTTAACTGAAGGAGAAAGATTGTTTATTGACGGTTCTTCACGTTGTATTGCAGGAACCCGCTATAGTGGGTATAGTATAGTGGACGGTAAACAGGAACTGGTGATCGAAGCTGGTCGCCTCCCTGGTCATTGGTCAGCACAATCCTGAGAGCTATATGCCCTCTGTAGAGCACTCCACGAACTAGAGAACAAGGTAGGAACGATCTACACTGATTCTAAATATGCTTTTGGTGTAGTCCATACCTTCGGTAAGATATGGAAAGAAAGAGGGATGATAACTGGCAAAGGACAAAAGTTAGCCCATGAACAGTCAATTACCCAATCCCTAGAGGCTTTAACACTCCCGTCCGAAATTGCCATTGTACATGTGCGGGGACACCAGACTGGTAACAGTCCTGAAGCTAGAGGAAACAGGCAGGCTGATGCAGCTGCCAAACAGGCAGCATTAGCAGAAAAGATTCACATGTACCAGCTACTGCCCACGCCGATAGAGATTAAAGAGAACCCCATCTTTTCACGGGAAGAGGAGGTCTTAATGAGAGATAAGGGATTTTGCCAGACGGCCGACGGGTTGTGGTGGACAGTAGACGGACGGCAAGTCCTTAACAAAGCCATAGCCCGCCAAGTCATAGATCAGTTACATCAACAAACGGTCGCTGCTGCGGGGGGAAGGAGAGGTGGGGCCGCTGCCATGTGGAGAGGGAGAGGTGGGGGCCGCTGCCACATGGGGGAGAGAGGGGAGAGGTCGCTGCCGCAGGGTTGTCATACAACTAGATGACGATAAACTTGAACTGGAAAAAAAAGGTAAGATACGAGAGACGGCTGGAGTCTGGAGTTAAACTCCATCTGTTGAACGGGCTGTACTGACAATAACCACACCAGCAGTGCGAGTATAAGACAGCTTTAATAAACTAATATATTGACTAAGAGTCTTGTCTCTCTGCAAGACAAACTTGGAAGGCTTGACTGTAGCTCTGGACTGCTTTATATACAAGGTCACCAGGATGACCCCTGGTGACCTAGTGGTGTAATTACATATCACCACACGGGCAATGTTTTGAGCCAAACCACTTTATCGAGTCTCGATGAGGGGTCCTGGCCTGATACACTAGCCGTTTAAGTGAACTGTGCTACTCTTGGGAATGGCATTTTTCACAGGAATCTTTAAGCATGAACCCCAATCGCTGGCACGTAACAGATTAGTGCTAACTAGTAGGGAATTCACAAGAGATGTCTTCCCTCAGATAGTAGTAACAATATGAAGTCGCTCTCACAGAGAGTGGTCATTCTAGCTTTGGAGACGGTGCCAAGAAGGTGAACCAGGTTGATTCCAGTGGGGGCTTTGATTGAGTAGCCTCAATCTGTACTCATTGGAGTTTCGAAGGATGAGGAGGGATCACATGGGGACAAGATGATAGAATTATTTTTCCAAAAATATACTTTATTCACAATAAATTATTTACAATAAAAGATAACAGTTCCAGACTTTTTACGTTCATAGTGTCAATCCCATCTGATACATTCCCATCACTGTACATTACACATCCTTCTCTCCATCCCCATTATCACCACTGGGAACCTGGTCCTTACTCACCCCTCTGTTGGTTCAGGGGCTTCCCCTCAGTCTCAGCCCCTGAGTGCCTGGTAATGGAAGGATTCTAAACTGTGATCTTTCCCCCACAGCCCCCTCGTGTTGGCTGCAATGAGCCTCAGTGCGTCCCTCAGTACGTTCTCCCACAGCCTGGAATGAGCCAGTTGGCAATGCTCCCCTCGTGCGCTGGAAGACCAACAGATTACAAGATGACCAAGGGCACCCTCACCATGTAGATGGTCCTCCAACAGTTCTGGATGTTGGACTCAGTGTGTCCCTGGAAACAGTCCATAGATCAGAGCTGTTGCTGGGGATGAACCATGACAAGGGCCCTTGCACCCTTCTCCACACACTCTTTGTGAATCTGTATTCAGCAAAGAGGTGGGCAACCGTCTCCCTTCCACCGCAGCCATCCCAAGGACAACGTGCACAGAGAATGATGTTCCAGTTGTACAGGAAGGATTTCATTGGGGGGGCTCATCTCACCACCAGCCAGGCCAAGTCCTGGTCCTTGTTTGTGAGCCCTGGTGATGAGACATTCCATCGAGTCCTCATCCCTCAGTATCTGGAGGACGTTCCATGCTGACCACTGCCTGATAGCCTTGTGCTGGAAGGTGTTGTTCTAGAAAAACTTCTCCATGAAAGGAATAGATAAGATAGAAGCAGGGAGGTTGTTTCCACTGGCAACTGGTGCCAGAACTGGAGACAGAGCCTCAGGACACATGGGAGTAGATTTAAGGCAGGGATAATGAGGACAATGTATAGAAGTACTGGAGGAACCCAGCAGGTCCCATCCTGGCCATGGAAAGTAATCAGCTGTTTACGTTCCGGGCCTCAGCCCTTCTTAATTAGGCCAAAAATCAGACAAATGTGTAAATAACGTGAGGTTGGGGGGAGGGGCACAGATCAGCAAATGGATACAGGGGGAAGGAGGAGCCAAGAGGTGATGGGGGAGGGGTCAGAGACTGGAAAAGATGCTCCCTGATAAAGGAAAGGAATGGGGGAGGGAGCTGGAAGAAGGAAATCAGAGGGATGGGAGAAAAAGACAGATGGGGGAAGGGGTAACCAGAAATTGGAGGTCGATATTGACACCATCTGCCTGGAGTTAAACAAGAACACCTGCAGATCCGGGGTCGAGTGCAAAACACAAACTTCCTGGAGAAACTCAGCAGGTCCCGCAGCATCCGCAGGAAGTAAAGGACCATCCGAGGCCCAAAACCTTGATTTCCCTTTACTTCCTCCAATGCTCAATGACCTGCTGAGTTTCTCCAGCATGTTGGTGTCTCACCATCTGGGTGGAACCAGAAATTGGCTTCGGGTTAAAAGAGAGAGAATCATTTTGGGTTGAATTCAGAAATGTCAAGGGTAAAAAGATTATATTAGCAGTTATATACAGGCCCCCAAACAGCAGTCAGGAAGAGAACTATGAGGTACAGACAGAAATACAAAGGGCATGTGACAAAGATAATATCAAATTAGTTATGGGAGATTTTAACTTGACAGGGGATTGGGAAGGACAGGAATTTACTGGATCCCAGGAGAGAGAGTTTGTAGAAAACCTAAGAGATGGCTTTTTTGAACAGCTTGTTGAGAAGACCACCAGGGGATTCGCAGTTCTCGATTGGGTCATGTGCAATGAACCTGAGGTCATTAGGAAGTTAAAGGTCGTAGAACCTCTCGGTGGCAGTGATCATAACATGGTTGAATTCAATTTCATATTTGAAAAGGAAAGAATGTTAACGAATCTATCAGTTTTTCAGTGGAATAAAGGACATTACAGTGGTATGAGAAAGGAACGGCTCAAGTCGACTGGAAAAGCAAACTAGTCAGAGGAACAGAGCAGGATTGGAAGATATTTTTGAAGTAATTAAAAGCATTCAAAATGGATATATTCCAAGGAAAAGGAAATTGGTCAAAGTAAAAATGGTACCAATTGTGATGCACGGCTGCAGCAGGAAGCAGACACAAAACTCGAGAAAGACTGTACAACAGGCTTTATTCAGTTAAAAGTCTCTGCTACAGAGGTAGATGTACTGGTGACTCCTAAGTGACTGGTTCGGGAGGGGCTGGCTCAGGATTATATCCCGGGCGGTTGATTGGCAGCTGGCCAGGTGTGGTCTGTCCTCAAGTGAACTTCCTGCAGGTACAGAGATCGCCCCCTGCAGTAGGCTAGTGGTGTATCACCACATTCACCTCCTTCTTTAAAATTATCCCGGTGGGGGGGTTTTAGCAACATTCTTAGGTGGTATATGTGTATTTACAGGTTTAGACGGTCTAGTGGCTGTCAGAGTCTCTGTGACCGTCGCAGGGTTGGCTCCTGGTCAAAGGTCGGCGAGGGCATGCTGGGAGGGCTAGACGGGGCAGCTAGGGCGGGCCCCGGGGTGGGTGGCATGGCACAGTGCTGTGGGGTGGCCGGGACAGCCTGGATTGGCAAGCCTGTGAGGCGTTAGAGGGGCTGGGGAGAAAGGTCGTCACCTGCAGTGTGACTGTGCAATGAGTGTTCCAGATGGGGAAGACGCATCGGGCCAACGTGGTCCTGGGGCAGTGGAGGCTGCTGTGTTGAGGTGGGTGCTCCCGCTGAGGCCAGATCCCTGGTTGGGACAGTGTCCTCCCGGTCATTGAGGTACCTGATGTAGCATAGTTGTGATTGGTATGTAGGAGGAACACCTGGTCGACAAGGGTGTCGGCCTTATGGGCCCGTGTGTGTTTACGCAGGAGCACCGGTCCCAGAGACATGAGCCACCCTGGAAGAAAGATTCCAGTCACTGATTTTCTGTGGAATTAAAACAGGCGTTCGTGGAGGGTCTCATTGGTAGTCATGCATAGGAATGACCTGATGACATGGAGCACCTCGGGGAGGGCATCCTGCCAGTAGTCCACGGACCAGCCTTTCGACTTAAGGGCCAGGAGGACTGTCTTCCAGATCACCCTGTTTTCATGCTCCACCTGCCCATTGCCCCTCAGGTTGTAACTAGTCGTGCGACTAGTTGCGATGCCCCTTGCTGGCACAGCTCCTCACTCATGAAGCTAGACCCCTGGTCGCTGTGGATGAACGAGGGGTAGCCGAACAGAGTGAAGATCTGTGTCAGTGCCCTGATGATGGTGGCTGTGAAGGTCTCTGGGCACAAGATGGCGAAGGGAAAACGGGAGTACTTATCTATCACTGTGAGGAAGTAGACGTTCCGGTTTGTGGAAGGCAGGGGGCCCTTAAAGTCAATACTGAGGCATTCAAAGGGCTGGGTGGCCTTCATGATGTAGGACTGGGGTAGGCGGAAGAAGCAGGGCTTACATTCAACACAGACCTGGCATGTCTCAGTCATGATCTGGACTTCCTGGAGGTTCCAGGACTTGATGAAATGGTAGAGGCGTGTGACGCCCAGGTGGTAGATGGATTTGTGGAGTGCCTGCAGTCGGTCAGCCTGGGCCGACGTGTAGGTCTGGGATAGGTCATCGGGGGAGTCATTGAACTTCCCCGGTTAATACTCAATGTCGTAGCTCAACTCTCCAGCGCAAGATCTTGTCATTTTTGATCTTGCCTTCGTGGGTGGTGCTGAACATGAACGCCACTGCACGCTGGTCGGTGAGGAGGGTGAATCTCCTGCCTGCCAGGTAATGACGCCAGTGTCAGACTGCTTCCACGATCGCTTGGGCCTCCTTTTCAATGGCGGAGTGCCTGAGCTCAGAACCATGGAGGGACCTTGAGAAAAAGGCAACAGTTCCCCCCTCCTGGTTGAGGGTGGCAGCAAGGGCTACATCAAAGGATTCACACTTTACTTGGAATGGGGAGTCCTCATCCATTGGATGCATCATGGCATCTGCGATGTCCTGCCTGATGCGAGTAAAGGCTGCCTGCGCCTTGGGTGGGAGGGGAAAGGTGGTGGCCTGGGCCAGTGGGCAGACCTTGTCCGACAAATGGGGGACCCACTGAGGGTAGTAGAAAAAGAGGCACCTGTGGAGGGGCTTGAGTGTGTGGGGGAGGGGTAGCTTCATTAATGGGTGCATGCACTCTGGATCAGGGACGATGACACCATGTGACATGATGTACCCCGGGATGGTGAGGCAGGTGGTGCTGAATACACACTTCTCCTTGTTATAAGTGAGGTTCAGCTCCTCGGCCATCTGGAGGTATCTCTCCAGGTTGGCATCGTGGTCCTGCTGGTCATGGCTGCAGATGCAGAAGGTCGCTCTCAGCTTGTGCTGGTCTACCATCCAGTCCATTTTGCGCTGGAAGACAGAGACCTCGTTAGTGACCCCGAACAGAACTCGGCGGAACTGGTAGAGACGCCTGTCTGCCTTGAAGGCGGGTAGGGCTTGTCCCGCGCGTGGATCGGGAGCTGATGATAGGCCGACTTCAGGTCGATTATGGAGAAGACACTGTAGCAGGCTATCTCATTGACCATGTCGACTATCCTGGGTAAGGGGTAGGCATCCAGCTGGGTGTACCGGTTAATGGTCTGACTGTCGTCTATGACCATTCTCGGTTTGCTGCCCCCTTTGACCACCAGGACTTGGGCTCTCCATGGGCTGGTGCTGGATTCTATGACACCCTCTGCCAGGAGCCCCTTTACCTCTGCTTTAATAAATTCCCTATCGGCTGTGCAATAGCGCCTGTTTCTGGCCGCTATCAGTTTGCAGACTGGCGTGAGGTAGGAAAAGAGGGCGGGTGGGGTGAGGCTGCAGGTAGGCTGAGGCTGGTCAGATGGCGCACTGTGAAGCGTGAGTGGGGGTAGGGGCTCAATGAAAACGAGGCTGATCCTCTGTAGGTGGCACTGGAAATCTAAGCCTAGGAGGCACAGAGTTTGGGCATGACCAAGAGATTGAACCCATTTTGTCTCACCCCCCACCCCCCCCCCCCACCCCACAGTCAGGTCAACAGAGCCCGAAAGGTTTTATGGAGTGGTCCTGGGCAGTGGAAGTGATAGCAAAGCTTGTAGGGTAGACTTTAAGTCTCAAAGTTCAGGCCACATTCAGTTATGAAGCTCTCAGAGCTGCCACTGTTGAATAGGCATTTTGTTACCTGACCATTAATAGCCACGTCCATCATGGAGCGCCTGAGGCCTTGTGGGAAGTCTCTCGTTAGTGTAGTGGCTGCAAAGACCATCTCGGAGACTGAGTCGCTGTTCCCCGATGGTTGAGGCAAGTGGTGGCCGGTGGTGTCCTTCTCAGGCGTGGGGTATGTCAATGGAGGTGAGTGGTGGTCGGTGGCATCCGCAGGCTTGGGGTGCATCGGGAGGGCGGTCTGGGCAGCGCCCGTATTGATTACATCATCATCGTTGTTGCCGTATTCACACTGTTCTGGGTGGGAGGTAGGGTTGTGCGCTGGGTTGGGCCAATAGGCCCAAGATGGCAGTGGTGCCATGTGTTGGCTGTTATTCCTGAGGCAGAAAGAGCAAAGGAGATAAAACCTTGACTTGGATTGTAACGTTCGATCTGTCGAAAGAATTCTAGGGGTGCAATGGTGTATTCAATCTGATGTTTTCAAATTCAAAATTGTTTAGAAAGAATGACCTTTAACAAGAAGAGGTATTCTTTTGAACGTAAGATCCTTTGGGAATACTGGCACTGGGGTCCATAGGACCCCAAAAACCAGCAGCAATAGATATGCACCACAACACAGGGGTACTTAAACAAAAGTAGTTTTTAATTATAATTTAACAAAAAAAAAACAGAATTAAACTCTAATTTATTACTTAACCTACCTAATTACTTAATCCCCCTTCTAATATTAAGCGTGGGTGTGTGTAATGTATATTTAAGATTAGAAAAATTCTTTGGTTCACAGTCCAAACTCACTGGTTGCAGGCAATTCTTGTACTGTGCACAGAAGTTAACATTAACAAAGTTCACCAGTCTTTGGTGCTTAACAGGCATATGGTTACCACTCAGGAGGGTTCTTGCTGGTTTTCAGAGAGAGATTACTTTTCCAGGACATCCGTAATTGATTCCTTCTCAAACAGTCTTGCTGACAAAACTTGCCCCCTTCAGGGTTTTCCAGATAATTCTCTTTCTTTCTGGTCACCTTTCAGACAGTCAGTCCTCTCCTTTGACCAGGCAGCCTTCCAAAGTTTGCCAGCTTGTCCTTCTTGAACTGATTTCTGTCTCCTCTCTCTCTATTTCACACCCTCCCTCTCTGAGAGCAAAACTGTTCTCCTCTGCTTGCAAAGATCACATGCTCTCCCAGACAAGCTGCTGTTGATACTTTGTTGCCTCCTGCAAAAAGCATTCTGCAAAAGTCCTGCAAATATTCTGTGTTTTAAAATGTGTGTGTGCAAGCTGCTTTAACAATGCCTCCCAAACCACCTCTAAATACTCTGTCACACCTTCCCCCTTTAAAGGGAATTTTAACTCGAGTTAAAATTCAGTTATAACTAAATTGTCTTAAAATTACTAAAGAGATAACAATACAATATCTTTTCTTTGGCTTGGCTTCGCGGACGAAGATTTATGGAGGGGGTAAAAGTCCACGTCAGCTGCAGGCTCGTTTGTGGCTGACAAGTCCGATGCGGGACAGGCAGACACGGTTGCAGCGGCTGCAGGGGAAAATTGGTTGGTTGGGGTTGGGTGTTGGGGATTTTCCTCCTTTGCCTTTTGTCAGTGAGGTGGGCTCTGCGGTCTTCTTCAAAGGAGGTTGCTGCCTGCCAAACTGTGAGGTGCCAAGATGCACGATATCAGCCCACTGTGATTGTGATATAGAGAATTTAGGTTAAAAAGACTTAAGTTAAAATGTGATGATTAATCATAAACAGGGAAGCCAGAACGGACAGAGAGTTTACTAGCAGTCAAGGACAGAAGGAGCTGCTGAATATGTTTTTTTAAACCTATCTTTTCATGGTCATAGTGAGAGACATGCAGGAGACAAAGGATTGATAAGAAGTGTGAGAAACAGAATTCAGTGAATGTAGAGTTCACAGCGTACGTAACGAACGTGATAATTAATAATGCAGTTATACTTAGAATGTTTTTGTAATACTAACCAATTAAAACAGTATTAATAAGAAGGGGAAGGGCAAATAATAAAGGTATAAAAATCAATGCACTGTATGTATCGGGGCTTAACTGGTGAGAAACCAGTTGAGTCCAACTCTGCAGACTTGTAAATAAAGCTTGTCGTGTCATCAGTTTTAAAGAGACTCATGTGTGAGAAGTTTTATTTCTGACAAATGGGGGCTCGTCCGGGATCTACACTCCGGCCGTGAGGGGAGGCGAGAAGAGGGACATCGGAGGCGGTGCACCCCGCTGAGTTCAGCGGCTCCTAGTCCCTTGCTCGTCGCTTCGGGCGGCTTGAGCGAGTGGTATCCGGACAGGGTGACACGACAAGACGGAGAGGAGAAGGGTGACGGTTCAATCCCCGGGAAGACACCGGTAAGTGACGACTTACGATTGTGGTGTGGGGATTGGGTAACATGTGTAACGGGATACACCTGTTTGGATAAAAACCTAACGGAATAGATTAAGTATAGATCTTTTGTCGTTGTGTGAGGACCCTGTCGCGGGACTCTAGGATAGACCCCAGGGAAACCTCGGCGGTAACCGAAGGAGGGACAGCACCTCCGACGAAGTGCCGAGAAGAGAGGGGTCAACCCCAGGAAAACCTCAGCGGTAACCGAAGGAGGGACAGCACCTCCGACGAGGCGTCTGAGAGGAAGGGAGTAGGGTCCAGAGCGAGAGGGTCCTCAGCAACGATAAACAGATCTAGGTGGGAAAATGGGAGGATCAAAATCTAAGGGCTCGTCTGAAAATTCAGGACAATTCCTGGGAGTACCCCTTGACAGCCCTTTGGGGAGAATGTTTGAAAATTGGGATAGTAATAGATATCGGGACAAAAACAAGAAAAAGATGGTCCAATATTGTCTCCTTTGGTCAAAACAACCTATTAAAGGTTCCTCGGTCTGGTGGCCGAAATTTGGATCTGATGAGGATTGGGTTAGACAAACATTAAACATATATGTAAATTCGAGACCAAAGGTGAATCAAGAAGAGTCAGCATATGCATTTTGTTGGGTTCCCTGGCCAGGATCCTTAACAGAATGTTTTAAATTGAGAGTGGCAGGAGAAAAGAAATGGGAACCTCTGGACAACCTTCCCCCTCCTTATATTCCCCCGGTGCCTACTGCGCCCGAGGAAAGCTTATTACCGGAGGGGAAAGGTGATGAATCTGATTGCCCCGAAGGGGGCCGGGATAAAAAGGATGAATTAAGGGAGTCGGACCCTAAACTTCCACCGGTAAACCGACCCTGGACAAGATCCCAGACTGGTCCAGGACCATCAAAGTTTTCAATAAACCTAAATCCCCTGAGAGAAGTTCCTATGGGAGGACCGGGAGGGGGAACGGGATATGTGAATGTTCCCCTAACTAGTACAGAGGTGCGGGGATTTAAGAAAGAAATGAAAAAGTTATTGGAAGATCCTATAGGACTGGCTGAACAGCTTGACCAATTCTTGGGACCAAACACATATACGTGGGAAGAGATGCAGGCAATAATGGGAACATTATTTTCACCCCAGGAGAGGCAGATGATTCGACGGGCTGCCCTCCTCATGTGGGAATATGAACAACCTGGGGACCCTAGACCCCATGAACAAAAATATCCCCTAAATGAACCCAGGTGGGACAAACGAACACCCGAGGGATTGGCAAGTATGAGACAATATAGAGAGTGGACAATTAAAGGGATACGGGAGGCTGTGCCAAAGGGTCACAATTTTACCAAGGCATTTGGGAACCACCAGGGGAAAGACGAGTCCCCTACTGATTTTTTGGAGAGGGTGAGAAAGAATGTCCAACAGTATGCTGGTGTGGACCCTAGTACACCAATGGGTGAACAGCTTATTCGAATTGAATTTGTTTCCAAATCATGGCAAGACATTAGAAAGAAACTAGAAAAGGAGGAGGACTGGAGTGAAAAACCCCTAAGTGAACTGTTAAAAAAGGCACAAAAAGTATATGTGCAGAGAGAAGAAGAAGATCAAAAGAAGGCGACAAAGGTTATGGTACAGACTATCCGACAGATGAATGCTGAATCCAGAGGGGAAAGAAAACAAAACCTTCCTCTAAACAATCCAAAATATCCAAGAGAGGGAAGACCCCGGAGATTCGTTAAGTGCTATTACTGCAATGAGGAAGGACACTTTAAGAGGGAATGCCCCCGATACAAGAGGGAATTGCGTGCCCTCGAACTTATGGAAGAAGATTAGGGGTGTCAGGGGTTCCAAATGTTAGGGACCAAATATAAGAGGGAACCCCTGGTAAAACTAAAAATTGGTCCCAAGGGAGAAGAGGTGGTGTTTATGGTGGACACAGGAGCGGAACGAAGTAGTGTAATAACTGTGCCAATCGGAACTGAGCCTATAAAAAGTAATTTGACAATTTCTGGGATAGAAGGAGCTCCCAGAATGGTATCAATAATTCCCCAAGTAACAGTGAAACTGGAAGAAAGAGAAGGGGTACAAGACCTCTTGTTATTACCTTCGGCTGGATTTAACCTCCTAGGAAGGGACTTACAGGCTCTCCTAGGTTTGGGTGCTCTCCCTGTGGACGGAGAAGTGCGAGTCCACCTCTGCGCTTTAAAGGAAGAGGATGAACGGCAGATTGACGAGAGAGTCTGGTATAAGGAGGGAAATCGAGGAGGTCTGGACATCCCACCTTTACATGTCACATTAATACCAGGTCATCAGCCGGTAAGGAAACGTCAGTATCCTATTTCTTTGGAAGGGAGAAAAGGGCTACAGCCGGTAATTGAGACTTTAATACGAGACGGACTATTAGAAGAATGCATGTCACCTTATAACACCCCTATACTCCCAGTAAAAAAGTCAGATGGATCCTATCGCCTAGTTCAGGATCTAAGAAGTTTGAATGCTATTGTTCAGACCCGCCACCCAGTGGTGCCTAATCCCTATACTATTATGAGTTGGATTCCCCCAGACCATGAGTGGTTTAGTGTTATCGACTTGAAGGATGCCTTCTGGACTTGTCCGTTAGAAGAGGAAAGTAGAGATATGTTTGCGTTTGAATGGGAAAATCCATGGACAGGTAGACAGAGACAGTTTCGGTGGACTGTATTGCCCCAAGGGTTCACTGAATCTCCAAACCTGTTTGGACAAATGCTAGAACAAATCCTGATGGACTATCCACAATCTGATGATTCCCAACTAATGCAGTATGTGGATGATTTACTATTATCAGGACCCAAGGAACAAGAAATGAGGAGAGAGACCATTAGACTCTTGAATTATCTGGGGAAAAAGGGTCTACGAGTGTCCAGAAACAAGTTACAGTTTGTTGAGAAA
Source organism: Narcine bancroftii (assembly GCF_036971445.1). Classification (NCBI taxonomy): domain Eukaryota; kingdom Metazoa; phylum Chordata; class Chondrichthyes; order Torpediniformes; family Narcinidae; genus Narcine; species Narcine bancroftii. The sequence continues at coordinate 210,120,870 of NC_091472.1, read as the reverse complement.
ACTGTGATATATCTGGGACACCAGATAAGTAAAGGACAGAAATGGATTACCCCTGAACGAATTGCGGGAATCACTAGAATGCCTTTACCCCGTAATAAGAAGGAAATAAGACAATTCCTGGGACTCTTAGGATACTGTAGGTTATGGATAGAGGACTACTCAGTTTTGGTGAAGTTTATGTATGATAAACTGACAAATGAAAATGACTATCCATTGAAATGGACCCAGGAGGAGGAGGGATGGTTCGAGGACTTGAAACATCGCCTAACACGAGCCCCAGTGCTCACTCTGCCCTCTTTAAAACAGCCCTTCCAGCTATTTGTCACTTATAACCAAGGAACAGCTGTGGGAGTTTTAACACAAGAAAAAGGCGGTCAGCGACACCCAGTAGCTTTCCTTTCCAAAATGATGGACCCAGTGTCTCGCGGATGGCCGACGTGTATCCAGGGAGTAGCGGCTGCTGCTCTGTTGGTAGAGGAAGCACGTAAACTTACTTTTGGAGGAAAGATGACTGTGTACACCTCCCATTCTGTGAGTGTTTTATTAACACAAACTGCCCATCGATGGCTGACTGATTCTCGCATATTAAAGTATGAAACCATTTTAATGGTTGGAGAAGATTTACAGTTTGCAAAAATTAATAGCTGCAACCCAGCTCAATTTTTATACGGCAGTGAAACAGAGAAAGAGGTGGAGCATGACTGTGTCGAGTTGACAGATCTTCAGACCAAGACCCGAGAAGACCTTTGCGATACTCCGCTGGGAGAAGGATATGAATTCTACATTGATGGCTCCGCCAGATGTGTTGACGGAATGAGAAGAAATGGGTATGCTATAATAGAAGGAAATACTTGGAAAGTAGTAGAATCCACGAGACTACCCGGAAGCTGGTCAGCACAATCCTGTGAACTATATGCCTTGCAGAGAGCCCTCAAAATACTGGCAAAGAAAATTGGAACGATTTACACAGATTCCAAATACGCATACGGAGTAGTGCATACCTTTGGTAAGATCTGGAAGGAGCGTGGTCTAATTACATCAAGAGGAAAGGAATTGGCACACGAACAGATGATTACTCTGACTCTAGAAGCCTTAACATTACCCCAAGAAATAGCAGTGGTCTACATACCAAGCCATCAAAGGGGAGATAACCCGACAGCAATTGGAAACAGACTGGCTGATGAAGAAGCCAAAAGAGCAGCCATGCAACAAGAAGTCCGTTTGCTGACTTTAATCCCAATAAGGCAAGGCATAAAGACAGCTCCCATTTTCATTGCTAAAGAAGAAAAGAACATGGATCAGCTGGGCGCAAGCCAGTTACCTGATGGAACATGGAAAACACCAGATGGAAGAATTGTTCTAAATAAAGAAATAACTCGCAATATTTTAAAACACCTGCATCAACAGAGCCACTGGGGCACCCAAGCCTTATGTGACACAGTGCTTCGAGAATATGTGGGTAAGGGAATCTACACCTTGGCCCAACAAGAGGTGCAAAATTGTTACCTATGCACAAAAATTAATAAGAAGATAATGAGGACAGGGACCATGGGAGGTCAACCATTAGCCATACGCCCTTTTCAACGTATCCAGATCGACTTCACAGAGTTACCTCAAGTTCAAAGATGGAAATATCTGTTGGTGATAATAGATCACTTTACCCGATGGGTAGAAGCCTTCCCAACAATAAATACTACAGCCTCTACAGTAGCTCGCCTCCTCCTAGAGCAGATAATCCCCAGATATGGTATAATGGATTCTATAGACTCAGACAGGGGTCCACATTTTTCTTCAAAAATCCAGCAATTGATTTGTGATGCATTACAGGTCTCTTGGAAATTACATACCCCTTGGCATCCACAAAGCTCAGGGAAGGTCGAGCGTATGAATGGAACACTAAAAATCCAATTGACAAAGTTAATGGTGGAAACTAAAATGCCTTGGATAAAGTGTCTGCCCCTAGCCTTATTGAGAATTCGTACTGCCCCACGAAAAGATGTAGGGCTGTCCCCTTATGAAATGATGTTTGGGCTTCCCTTCTGGAGTACAGTTGAGGGGTGTCCCACCTTGGGGGAAGGGGATATATTTGTTAGGAACTATTTACAGGCACTGTCACGCTCTCTTACAGATTTACAAAAGAGAGGACTATTGGCACAAACACCGCCTCTAGACTTTTCTTTACACAAAGTGGAACCAGGAGACTGGATTCTTATCAAGACCTGGAAGACTGAAAAACTCCAGCCCCAGTGGGAAGGTCCATACCAAGTTCTCTTAACTACAGAAGCTGCAGCACGAACAAGAGAGAAGGGGTGGACACACGCATCCAGATTTAAGGGACCTGTAGAGGCGCCACAGGACCCTGATACGAACTCAGATTGGACTTGTATTCCTGGAGAAAAACCTCTTACCTTACGATTTCGCAAAAAGACTTAATTCACAATGTTATTGTTATGTTCTTTGATTTTTCTTAGTTTGCCTATGTCTTTATCAGGTGTGAAATGTAAGAAATGCAGAGATACAGTGGTCCTGTTTCAGGACCACATTTGGGGAAGAAAGGAAGGTAATTTCATTTCCCATACCTCAGTTCCTGAGAAATGTTGGGCAGAAAATACCACCCAACATCCATATACCCCTTGTGTGGAAAAAGAAGGAAATAATATGGGTCATTATATACAGATTCCTAATACCACTCCTTTCCCTCTTAACGGTTGGAAAGGTGACTCAAGCCCACCATGCCCTGATGGACTCTGGTTTTGCATACACCAACGTACTGTTCCAATGAGAAGTTACACTCCACACTCGAAATTGCCTGTCCCTTTAAGACAGCCGGACTTAGTTCGAGTCCATCCAAATAACCATGTAAGTTTCGGTAATGTAATTGGGGGAGATAACCTTTTTGTAGATCTGGCAACTAAAATTGCAGGAACTTTTAATGTAACTAATTGTTGGGTCTGCGGGGTTCCACGGATGTCAGAACAATGGCCTTGGTGGGGAGAACCTCTCAATTCATTGACCATGATTTCCCGCATTTGGACAACTAACCGAACGAGATCAAGAGAAACCTGGTCTCTCTCTAATGTCCCCTCTGGTTTTTATTGTCTCTCACGAGCCGGCAAATACCCAGTAGGAGAAAGTCCCTGCAAGGCTGTATGGATTCGCATTTCGCCTGGTGTTTTCACTTGGTTTCCTAAACCTCAGACTTGGTTCTTATCCACTGTTTTTAAAACTAATTGCCTACCCCTGTCTAATAGCAGTATTCAGTTTTGGAATTGTACCACTTCCACCATCACAGGACCATACCAATCAAATCCTGTTCTTAAAAGAGTTTGGGAAAGGGGGTATGGAGTATCCCCAAATGGATTATTCTGGGTATGTGGTAATAAAGCTTATACTCGTCTTCCCTCACAGTGGAGTGGAACTTGTTTCCTAGGAATAATCCGCCCAGAATTTTTCCTTCTACCCCACGATCACGGTCATAAATTAGGCGTGAAGGTCTTTGATACATTACATCGCGAACCCCGCTCTACCACGGTACATTTGGGAGAATGGAGAGATGATTGGCCTCCAGAGCGCATAATTCAATATTATGGTCCCGCTACATGGGCTCAAGATGGATCTTGGGGTTATCGTACTCCTATATATATGTTAAATCGCACAATTCGCTTACAAGCAGTGCTTGAAATTGTTACAAATCAAACAGCTATAGCCCTGCAATTACTTGCATCCCAGCAAGGTCAAATGCGCTCTGCTATATATCAGAACCGTCTAGCCCTAGACTATCTCCTAGCCACGGAAGGAGGTGTATGTGGCAAACTTAATTTGACTAACTGCTGCTTACAGATTGATGATAATGGAAAAGCCATTCGTAAAATCGCTGATAATATTCGTACATTGTCACATGTACCGGTTCAAACCTGGCATCCTTTCCCACAATTTAATTGGATGGACAAATGGTTTGGAGGAACCTGGTGGCGTACCTTCTTGTGGGTCATCGGAGGTATTTTATTCCTCCTACTTATTTTGCCCTGTATTATTCCCTGTCTACGCAGCCTGGTGATTTCCATGGTCGAACAAGCTATGCAACCAGGGGGGATGGGAGACCCTGTAAGACTTTTATTTCAGCGTGAGATTAATGTATCATAAAACATTTCTCTTCCCTAGCTTAGAATCCCCATTCATATCTATACATATATTCAACACATTTTAAAGAGAGAAAGGGGTGGATTGTGATATAGAGAATTTAGGTTAAAAAGACTTAAGTTAAAATGTGATGATTAATCATAAACAGGGAAGCCAGAACGGACAGAGAGTTTACTAGCAGTCAAGGACAGAAGGAGCTGCTGAATATGTTTTTTTAAACCTATCTTTTCATGGTCATAGTGAGAGACATGCAGGAGACAAAGGATTGATAAGAAGTGTGAGAAACAGAATTCAGTGAATGTAGAGTTCACAGCGTACGTAACGAACGTGATAATTAATAATGCAGTTATACTTAGAATGTTTTTGTAATACTAACCAATTAAAACAGTATTAATAAGAAGGGGAAGGGCAAATAATAAAGGTATAAAAATCAATGCACTGTATGTATCGGGGCTTAACTGGTGAGAAACCAGTTGAGTCCAACTCTGCAGACTTGTAAATAAAGCTTGTCGTGTCATCAGTTTTAAAGAGACTCATGTGTGAGAAGTTTTATTTCTGACACACGATATCAGCCCACTGGCGGTGGTCAATGTGGCAGGCACCAAGAGATTTCTTTAGGCAGTCCTTGTACCTTTTCTTTGGTGCACCTCTGTCACGGTGGCCAGTGGAGAGCTCGCCATATAACACGATCTTGGGAAGGCAATGGTCCTCCATTCTGGAGACGTGACCCATCCAGCGCAGCTGGATCTTCAGCAGCGTGGACTCGATGCTGTCGACCTCTGCCATCTCGAGTACTTCGACGTTAGGGATGAAAGCGCTCCAATGGATGTTGAGGATGGAGCGGAGACAACGCTGGTGGAAGCGTTCTAGGAGCCGTAGGTGATGCCGGTAGAGGACCCATGATTCGGAGCCGAACAGGAGTGTGGGTATGACAACGGCTCTGTATACGCTTATCTTTGTGAGGTTTTTCAGTTGGTTGTTTTTCCAGACTCTTTTGTGTAGTCTTCCAAAGGCGCTATTTGCCTTGGCGAGTCTGTTGTCTATCTCATTGTCGATCCTTGCATCTGATGAAATGGTGCAGCCGAGATAGATAAACTGGTTGACCGTTTTGAGTTTTGTGTGCCCGATGGACATGTGGGGGGGCTGGTAGTCATGGTGGGGAGCTGGCTGATGGAGGACCTCAGTTTTCTTCAGGCTGACTTCCAGGCCAAACATTTTGGCAGTTTCCGCAAAGCAGGACGTCAAGCGCTGAAGAGCTGGCTCTGAATGGGCAACTAAAGCGGCATCGTCTGCAAAGAGTAGTTCATGGACAAGTTTCTCTTGTGTCTTGGTGTGAGCTTGCAGGCGCCTCAGATTGAAGAGACTGCCATCCGTGTGGTACCAGATGTAAACATCGTCTTCATTGTTGGGGTCTTTCATGGCTTGGTTCAGCATCATGCTGAAGAAGATTGAAAAGAGGGTTGGTGCGAGAACACAGCCTGAAACAATACAATATATAACATATATACGTTAATTCAACTTTCAAAGTATTTTTATACACGAACAATTTTAACATCTTGACAATCAGCAATCACATTATTTACACCTTTGATATGGTTAATTTGCAGATCATATTCTTGTAATATCAAACTCCAGTTAAACAATCTTCTGTTTTTATTCTTCATTTTATTCAAAAACACCAGAGGATTGTGGTCAGTGAATATAACAATTGGTTCATGAGAGGTACCAAGATACACATCAACATTCTGCAGAGCAAATATGATAGCTGACAGTTCTTTTTCAATAGTGGAATATTTCTTTTGATGAATATTGAATTTTTTTTGAAAAGTAGGCAACTAGAGGTCAATTTCATTATGGTTTTGCAATAAAATTGCACCTGCTGCTCCCTCACTGGCATCCACTGCTACAGCAAATGGTCTGTCAAAATCAGGAGATTTTAACACAGGACAATGGCATAGCATCTCCTTTAAATTTTCGAAAGCTGTCCACACAAATTTTTCCCCTTTCTTTAAAAGATTGGTTAAAGGAAGAGCAACCTCAGCAAAATTTCCTGTAATATCCTGCCATTCCTAAAAACCTTCTCACTGCTTTCTTGCCATTTGGGAATAGGAAACTCAGAAATTGCATTCACCTTAGCTTGAATAGGTTCAACTTTGCCATGGCCATCTACATGACCCAAGTATGTTACCATGGCATTTGCAAATTGACTCTTTGGTAAATTAAGTTTGCTTTAGATAATCGTGCAAACAATTTGTTAATTTGCCTTAGATGTTCTTCCCATGTGTCACTTTTTGTGACCAAGTCATCAATATAAGCATCTGTATGAGTTAACCCTTGGATAACTGAATTAATCATCCTCTGGAATGTTGCAGGGGCATTTTTCATGCCAAAAGATAACACATTATACTTGTATAAACTGCATGAAGTTACAAAAGCTGAAATATTTTTTCCTCTCTCAGTTAAAGGCCTTACCCCCCCCCAGCAACGTGCTTCCAGGCTCTTACAGCTGGACGGGTTAGGTGACCGCAGCCCTTCAGCCCTGATGGACGAGATGCTGGCTCTAACGGAGGATCATGACCCGTGTTTCCTCTTCCGCCAGATTTTCCTGTAACAAATGCTGAACGATATCCAGCTACATTTGTCTGAAGAGGACTTAATTGATCCCCCATAAGGCCACAGCCCAGGCAGCTGCCCTCTGGCCCACAAAGCAGGAAAATGAGGCGACCCTCAGCTAGCTTTCCAAACCAGAACCCCGTCGACCGCAAGCTTCCCCCAAGCACAAGCCAGAGGAAACCCAGTCAACATGGTGCTTTTACCACTAGCGCTGTGGAGCACAAGCCTGTAAATGCCACCAACCTGCAATTTTCAGGGAAATGACCGGGCCAGCCGCCATTGATGGCTGCACTGGTTGGCCACATGAACAGCCGCTTTCATGTCACAGACAGATCTACAGGCCGCCAGTTCCTGGTGGACACAGGGGCAGAGCTGAGTGCCCTGCCACCTACAGCGCTGGAGACTTGTACCCAATCTCCCGGTCCAACCCAGTGGGCAGCCAACGGCTCTGCAATCAAGACCTATGGAACCCATAGAGCACAGATACAGACTGGGGAAGAAACAGTCACCTGGAGTTTGTGCTGGCTACACTGTTGGGGGCCAACTTCCTGAGGGCTCATGGCCTGCTTGTGGAGTGAGGGGCAGGAGGCTGCTCAACGGCCACACTTTTCACTCAGTGCGAATGGGCATGGTGGACAACGACAGGCCCAGAATTGCTGCAGTAGTCACCGCCAGGGACGAGTACGCTGAGATTCTCAGCGAGTTTCCCGCCATCCTGGAGCCACGCTTCGACGTCGCTCTCCCCCGACATGGAGTTTTCCACCACATCACCACACAAGGCATCACATTGCACGCCAGAGCTAGACGGCTGCCACCAGAAAAATTGAATCAGGCGAAGGAGGAATTCTCCAGGCTCCAGGAGGTGGGCATCAATTAGCGGCTGGACTGGGCCTGGGTGGCGCCTCTACACATGGTCCCGAAATCATCTGGTGGATGGAGGCCCTGCAGAGAGTACAGGTGGTTAAACGACACCAGACAGGTACCCGATCCCCCATATCCAGGACTTCGTGGCCAACCTCCACGGCGCGCAGTTCTTTTCTAAGGTTGACTTAGTGAGGGGATACCACCAGATTCCAGTTCACCCCAACGACAATGAAAAGACTGCCATTATCACCCCTTTCGGTCTATTCAAGTTCTTCCGGATGCCGTTCGGGTTAAAGAATGCAGCCCAGATGTTCCAGCGTCTCATGGACACGGTGGGTAGGGATTTGGATTTTGTCTTTATCTACCTGGCTGACATTCTGCATGCCAGCCGCAGCCGTGAAGAGCACAAGGCCCATATCTGTACCCTGTTCACCCGGCTGGCAGAGTTCAGCCTCATGGTCAGCAAGGCCAAATGCCAGTTCGGGAAACAAACATTGCAGTTTTTGGGGCACACTGTCTCAGCGTCTGGGGCAGCCCTGGCATCAGAGAAAGTGACAGCCGTCCAGCGTTTCTCCAAACCCTCCACCCTTAAAGGCCTACAAGAATTTGTGGGGATGGTAAATTTCTACCATAGATTCATCCCCAATCCTGCCCGAACCATGCACCCTCTGTTTGCGCTGATTGCGACAAAAGACAAGACCCTGGCCTGGTTGGAGGAGGCGGACGAGGCCTTCACAGCAACAAAACAGGTCCTCACCGGGGCGACGTTATTGGTGTGCTCGGAAGCACACATGGCACTTTCGGTCGATGCTTTGGTTACGGCAGTTGGGGGAGTATTGGAACAGTGGCTGGACGGGCAATGGCGTGCACTGGCCTTTTTCAGTAAGCAGTTGCAGTCAACGAAGCTTAAATACAGCGTGTTCAACCGGGAGCTCCTGGCGCTGTACCTGGCCATCCGCCACTTTCATTATTTCTTGGAGGGCAGAACTTTCACAGCCTTCGCTGATCATAAGCCCCTCACCCAAGTACTGGCTATAGCTAAGGACCCGTGGTCCACCAGGAAACAGCGGCACCTTTCCTATGTATCCGAATATACCACGGACATCCAGCACAGATCGGGCAAAGACAATGTGGTCACGGACACGCTCTCCCACCCGGGCATCAACACATTAGCTCCCAGCTTCGACTACTCGCAACTGCCGCAGGCCCAATAGCTCGACGCCAAAACACAAGCCCTCCAGACTGACATCTCAGGTCTGCACCTCGAAGATATCTGGCTACCTGAATCACCTCACGTACTGCTCTGCGACATCTCCAGTGGCCCACTGTGCCTGGTAGTTCCACAGGAGTGGAGGGCGAGGGTCGTCAGCTCAATCCACGATCTCGCTCATCCCTCAATAAAGGGAAGCATGAGGATGGAGGCGCAACGATTCATCTCGCCCTGGAGAGCTGAAAAAAGAGGCAGCGGAGTTGGCCCGGAACTGCACCAGGTGCCAGGCTTCTAAAATTCACAGACACACGCAGGCCCCTATCCAACATTTTGACTCGGCAACGCGGAGGTTCCAGCACATCCACGTGGATGTCGTGGGCCCCTTGCCAGTGTCCAAGGAGTCGTGCTACCTTTTTAAGATAGTGGACAGAACAACAAGATGGCCGGAAGCCATCCTGGTCCATTAGGCATTGGCAGAGACATGTGCCAGAGCCCTGGAGAGCCAGTGGATCGCTCATTTCAGCATGCCGGTGCACATCACGAGCGTCAGAGGTGCCCAGTTTTCTTCTGTGCTGTGGACTCAGCTGGCAAAGGTTTTGTGGGTAACACTCCACCACACCACGGCCTATCACCCACAGTCTAACGGGTTGGTGGAGAGGTTCCACCGATACTTAAAGTCCACTCTAATGGCAAGACTTTCCAGCCCGGACTGGGCAGATGAGTTACCCTGGGTCCTCCTTGGGATCAGAACGGCGCCCAAAGAAGACCTGCAAGCCTTGTCGGCGGAGATGATATACGGCGCACCACTCTCCCTACCAGGTGAATTTTTTGGCCTGGAGGCCGATGCGACACCCAAAGAAGGTGAGCTGCTGGCAGACCTAGGCAAAAGACTGGCCAACCTAACCCTGCCACCCCATCACACCACGGCACCTGACCATCCCATAGACCCAAGGAACTGGATGTGGCGTGGTTTGTATTTGTCCAGAGAGGATCACAGAGGGCCTCGTTGCGGCGCCCATACAAAGGGCCATATAAGGTTCTCCGGCAGTTAGGTGGGACTTTCACCCTGGACGTGGAGGGGAAGGAGGAACTTTTTACTGTGGACCACTTAAAAGCCACTCATTTGGCCCTAGCTCTGGGGCCAGCCACGAAAGTGGTGGGATGTGTAGCCGGTTCTGGGGGTGGGGTTGTGTGGCGATGCACATTCTCATGTCAAACCGGCCCCTTGTGTATAACCATGTGGCCGGACAGCCATTAAAGATGGCATCGTCAGGGGTTCTCCCTGATTCCAACTTCCCTTCTAGTGCATGCCCTAGGCAGCAATTATGATGTCACCACGCATGTGGTGGCTGAGCCCACCCTGCCCTTAAAGGGGCGAATGCTGAATTCAAATAAACAGTCATTAACGACCTTGGGTATGGAGACTGTGCTTTCTCCATCTGTGCAGAGCACCACAAAACATCTGTTTTAGTTACTGAATTAACCTTCCTATAATCCATACAGAACCTAACAGTTCCATCCAGTTTTGGTACCAGAATAAAAAGAGAACTCCAATCTGAGTTCAAAGGTCTAATAATGTCAATCCTCAACATATATTCCACCTCCTGATCCATGATTTTACTCTTTTGAATGTTTATTCTATATGGGTGCTGTTTTATGGGATTTGCTTCTCTAACATCTACATCATGGTAAATCACTGATGTCCTTTTTGGAACTTCAGGGAACAAATTTGTGTATTTCAAAAGTAATTATTTCATCTGCATCTGCTCTTGTAACTTAAGATGGCCTAACTTTTCCAAAATTGTTGAGTTAGACAGGTGCATAGGAAACATGGTTTCTTTAGGGTTCTTTCTTTGGCTTGGCTTCGCGGATGAAGATTTATGGAGGGGGTAAAAGTCCACGTCAGCTGCAGGCTCGATTGTGGCTGACAAGTCCGATGCGGGACAGGCAGACACGGTTGCAGTGGTTGCAGGGGAAAATTGGTTGGTTGGGGTTGGGTGTTGGGTTTTTCCTCCTTTGTCTTTTGTCAGTGAGGTGGGCTCTGCGGTCTTCTTCAAAGGAGGTTGCTGCCCGCCGAACTGTGAGGCGCCAAGATGCACGGTTTGAGGCGATATCAGCCCACTGGCGGTGGTCAATGTGGCAGGCACCAAGAGATTTCTTTAGGCAGTCCTTGTACCTCTTCTTTGGTGCACCTCTCTCATGGTGGCCAGTGGAGAGCTCGCCATATAACACGATCTTGGGAAGGCGATGGTCCTCCATTCTGAAGATGTGACCCACCCAGCGCAGCTGGATCTTCAGCAGCGTGGACTCGATGCTGTCGGCCTCTGCCATCTCGAGTACTTCGACGTTAGGGATGAAGTCGCTCCAATGAATGTTGAGGATGGAGCGGAGACAACTCTGGTGGAAGCGTTCTAGGAGCCGTAGGTGATGCCGGTAGAGGACCCATGATTCGGAGCCGAACAGGAGTGTGGGTATGACAACGGCTCTGTATACCCTCACAAGATTCTGTTTCCATAATCTTATGATCCACCACTTCCTCCACTCTGTCAACAGCCAACACCTCTGATACAGATTGCTCTCCAATACCTAATAGCCAAGAAAATTCTGCAAGAATTGTGCTGAAGAAAATTTGGATGGGATGATACTACGCCAGAATCCATCGCACAAAATTGAATAAATTGAATTAAGAATCTTAAAATGTTAGAAAGTTTTGAAGTCAACAGATGTTTTAAACCTAGTGACTGGAATTGTCACATTTGTTCAGTTACACCACTTTGCTGATACAAGCGATGGTGTTTTTGTTACTGTCGGTTATTTTGTACCACAAAATAACCAAGAGCGAGTACATTATGGATTTGTAATGGGAAAAGCCAGAGTGGCTCCATTAAAGCCCGTCACCATACCTCGAATAGAATTGACTACTGTGACTATGGTGAGCAAAATGGACACTGTGTTACGAAGAGAATTGCACATGGAGTTAGCAGACTCTAAGTTTGGGACTGATAGTACATCAGTGCTTCAATACATTAATAAGAAAACCACAAGGTTTCGTACCTTTGTGACTGACAGAGTGAATGAAATTGAAAAGGTTTCACATGCTAATCAATGGAGATATGATAAAACAGTGAATAATCCATCTGATACAGCTTGACGAGGATCAAATGTTTAATCCTTTCTGAAAAGAACTAACACATGGGTGTCCAATCCTCAATTTTTTTCATGATCTCAAGAAGAATGCCCTCAAAATCTGTAAGAGTTAAAGGAAATTCCAATGGAGGATCCTGAAATCCAAAACATGAATGTAAATACTATTCAAATATCTAATGAAAATGATCCGATCACCCAATTAATGTGCTGCAGCATGGATTCTTAGGTTAAAAAATATGCTTTTAAATCATATCAAGAAAGAGAATCTGACAACTCGAAAGAGCCATTACCTAACAGTTTGATGAGTTGGCGAATGCTGAATTGGAGATAATTAGTTTTTGTCAGAAAAAGGCATTTGATAACGAGATATCAAAATTGAAGAAGAATTTGAATGTTACAAAAACAAATGATTTTTACAAGCTAAATCCTGTTCTGGTAAATGATGTATTGAGAATAGGAGGCAGATTGGAAAAAGCAATAATGTCAGAAGAAGTGAAACATTATTATATTAGCTAAGAAATTTCATATTTCTGATTTGATTGTTCAACGTATACATAAGAAAACAGGCCAAGGTGGTTGTAATCAACTGCACCAGAAATACTTGATACTTGGTGCTTCAACAAAAGAATATTAAAATGTGTTAATTGTCAATGTGCAAATGCTAAACATGGACAACTACAAATGGCAGATTTGCTACAGGACAGATTTTCAACTGATGAATCCATATTTGCAGATACATTTTGGAAAAGGTGGATTAAAGAATATCTTTCATTATTACAAGAACGACAAATGCAATTTTGCTTTGGAGTCATTGCGATTATCATGGACGATTCTTCTCCAAGAAATTCTTGGTTGCTGGGGAAAATCATGGTTAAGTTCCAAACAAGAAAGATTTTGTTCAGCAAGTACAAGTACTTAAATTGACCTGTTACTAAAATCTGTCTTTTACAGGAAGCTGAAAGTTTTGATTTCTAACCTTATACTTACTATATTTACTTTGTGTATCTGCAGTAGTAATTATTATATATTAGCCATTATAATAATTAGTCTATGTCTATTATAATATGAGTCTATTATAATAATTAGGGGCCGGAATGTAAAGGTTTTTTTTAACCCTTAGTTAATTTTGTGCCTGTCTCTTTAAGAGACTATTGTTTGTAGTGTTACCAAAGTGACTTTGATGTAATACCTACCCAGGCTAACAGCTTGTTCATTATTCTTCAGGATGTAGAGGAAGCGTGAGCCTAAGAAATTTTTCTTTGAATTTTTTTGTCTTATTAAATACCATTATGTATCTTGTGAATAACTCTCTGAGGATCTTTCCTGGACCCAGCACACCAATGGCATCATGAAGAAGGCACCGTCAGGATTTTGCAGAGGTTTGGTATGACATCAGAAACCCTGGCAAATTTCTATAGCTGTGTGCTGGGAATTGGTGTTCCCATACCAGATAGTCTGATATGGGAATATCAATTCATCTGAGCATAAATCCCTCCAAAAAGGTAGTGGACACAACCCAGGACATCACAGGCAAAACCCTTCCCAGTATTGAGTACATCTACAGGGAACGAGCACACCAACCAGCACATGCTCTGTTCTCCCTGATGCCACCACGAAAGAAGTATCAGTGCCACAAGACTCACACCACCAGGTTCAGGAACAGCTGCTACCCTTCCACCACCAGACTCCTGAAGAACAAACTCAATCAAGGACTCTTTTAAAGACTCTTACTTGTGCACTTTATTGATTGTCGAGGTTAAAACCTGTGTTTATGATTTATGGTTGTTTTATGACTTTTTCCTTAAGGATTAATTGTTTTTGTAGTTACTATATGACGTTGTATGTCATAACATCCGAGCGGTCTGGGTGTTCTCTTTTCATTCTTGGAATAACCGTGGAAGAGATGTGAGCTCTCGAGCAACCTTTCTTTGAATAAATTGTAGGTGACACTTCCCAGCTTCCAATATTTCTCAGTTTCAAAACATATCACCTTCCAAGAGAAGGAAGCCTCAATATTCATTATCATTATTCATTATTAATCAGCTATTATCATTTTAATTCATTTATATTTAGTTGAAGTTGAGTATCGTTATCATTTACAACAGGCTTTATTTTACCCATCGTTATGAAGTGCGAAGCTATGAAAATGCTATTTCTATTTTATCAATGAAAAATTTAAGCTATTTACAGCTGCAATTACAAGATTTGATTTATTTGGATGAATAAGATCCAATTCAGAATATCAAGGCTTCCTTCTCTTGAAAGGTGACATGTTTTGAGATTGAGAAATATTAAAAGCTGGGAAGTGCCACCTACAGAGGTTGTCTCGTTGAAAGTATTCAAGACATGGATGTATAGATTTGTAATAGATTGGGGAATTAAGGGTTGTGGGAATTGGGCAGGTAAGTGGAGCTGAGTCCAACCATTGACTGGCAGAGCAGGCTCAAGGGGACGGATGGCCGACTTGCATAAGCCAAGTGAACAGGCTTATGCAATGGTGGTAATAGGCCCCAACAAAGCTTGAAAAACTCATGCAGTTTGGCATGCAGAGTTTTGCCGCCAGCCTTCCAGAGTTTTTCAAGCTTTGTTGGGACCAAGGTAAACTGCCTCAGGATCTTCGTGATGCCACCATCATCACCCTGTACAAAAACAAAGGCGAGAAATCAGACTGCTCAAACTACAGGGGAATCACGTTGCTCTCCATTGCAGGCAAAATCTTCGCTAGGATTCTACTAAATAGAATAATACCTAGTGTCGCCGAGAATATTCTCCCAGAATCACAGTGCGGCTTTCGCGCAAACAGAGGAACCACTGACATGGTCTTTGCCCTCAGACAGCTCCAAGAAAAGTGCAGAGAACAAAACAAAGGACTCTACATCACCTTTGTTGACCTCACCAAAGCCTTCGACACCGTGAGCAGGAAAGGGCTTTGGCAAATACTAGAGCGCATCGGATGTCCCCCAAAGTTCCTCAACATGATTATCCAACTGCACGAAAACCAACAAGGTCGGGTCAGATACAGCAATGAGCTCTCTGAACCCTTCTCCATTAACAATGGCGTGAAGCAAGGCTGTGTTCTCGCACCAACCCTCTTTTCAATCTTCTTCAGCATGATGCTGAACCAAGCCATGAAAGACCCCAACAATGAAGACGCTGTTTACATCCGGTACCGCACGGATGGCAGTCTCTTCAATCTGAGGCGCCTGCAAGCTCACACCAAGACACAAGAGAAACTTGTCCGTGAACTACTCTTTGCAGATGATGCCGCTTTAGTTGCCCATTCAGAGCCAGCTCTTCAGCGCTTGACGTCCTGCTTTGCGGAAACTGCCAAAATGTTTGGCCTGGAAGTCAGCCTGAAGAAAACTGAGGTCCTCCATCAGCCAGCTCCCCACCATGACTACCAGCCCCCCTACATCTCCATCGGGCACACAAAACTCAAAACGGTCAACCAGTTTACCTATCTCGGCTGCACCATTTCATCAGATGCAAGGATCGACAATGAGATAGACAACAGACTCGCCAAGGCAAATAGCGCCTTTGGAAGACTACACAAAAGAGTCTGGAAAAACAACCAACTGAAAAACCTCACAAAGATAAGCGTATACAGAGCCGTTGTCATACCCACACTCCTGTTCGGCTCCGAATCATGGGTCCTCTACCGGCACCACCTACGGCTCCTAGAACGCTTCCACCAGCGTTGTCTCCGCTCCATCCTCAACATCCATTGGAGCGCTCACACCCCTAACGTCGAGGTACTCGAGATGGCAGAGGTCGACAGCATCGAGTCCACGCTGCTGAAGATCCAGCTGCGCTGGATGGGTCACGTCTCCAGAATGGAGGACCATCGCCTTCCCAAGATCGTATTATATGGCGAGCTCTCCACTGGCCACCGTGACAGAGGTGCACCAAAGAAAAGGTACAAGGACTGCCTAAAGAAATCTCTTGGTGCCTGCCACATTGACCACCGCCAGTGGGCTGATAACGCCTCAAACCGTGCATCTTGGCGCCTCACAGTTTGGCGGGCAGCAGCCTCCTTTGAAGAAGACCGCAGAGCCCACCTCACTGACAAAAGGCAAAGGAGGAAAAACCCAACACCCAACCCCAACCAACCAATTTTCCCTTGCAACCGCTGCAATCGTGTCTGCCTGTCCCGCATCGGACTGGTCAGCCACAAACGAGCCTGCAGCTGACGTGGACTTTTTACCCCCTCCATAAATCTTCGTCCGCGAAGCCAAGCCAAAGAAGAAAGAAAGAATAGGCCCAGGCCAGATGGGAAAAGTAGGCCTCTTCAAACTGCTGATTAAGTATTTTTGCAATCAGTGCTAAATAAATATGATTTATGTATGAGTCAATGATTTTGTTTCCAAAATAGATTATATAATATTGATAGTAATATTTTGACATTAACCAATAAAACAAGAATCAATGTGTGTAATTATTTTTGATCCTTAACTTGTTTAACATTGGTTAAAAATAAAATATTACCACCTATATTGTAAAATCTATTGGTCAGTACATTGTAGCAAAACTACTAACCTAGAAGGTTTTCACAAACTTTGCAGCTCTATTATATTTAACATAATATAAAAAATATTAGCATAAAAACTATTTTGCATTAATAGTTAACAAAAGATAAAAACAGGAGTGCATAAAATGCAAAAGATAGCACTAAACACAAAGCTAATAATGAAACAATTAATTCAAAACATAATAGTGTATGTGGCGGCACACATACTCATGGCGAACCGGCCCCGCTTGTACTGCCATGTGGTGACCTCCTTGCCTCATGGCTTTAGCCCAGCCCGCGCCTCAGGCAGCCATGATGACAACACCGCCTGCGCAGGGGCAGAGCTCTCACTGCCCTTAAAGGGACGCACGTGGAATTAGAATTAAACGGTCGTTGAGAACCTCCAATATGGTGGTCGTTAGTCTCCTTCATTGTAGCTGCCACTACATCGGTGACCCCAACAAGTCCAGACATTTCTCTGGGTTCCCAGTTTGGATCCCGCAGAGATCAATGATGTCGTGATGAAACTGCCCCCCCCCCCCTTCTGGACACATCGCCCATGTACATGGTTCAGGCAGGCGGAGGCGCAGTTTCACCTCAGGAACATTCCTTCAGAAGCCACAATGTTTTACTACGTCATGAGCATACTCGACGAGGAGATCCACGACCCACCGGACAATGGTAAATACCTCCTTCGAGCACTTTCGGTCTCTCACCACAACAGTGTGCCTCCAGACTCCTGCACCTAGACAGGCTAGGAGACAGAACCCTGTCGGCCCTGATGGATAAGATGCTGGCGCTGGCAGAGGACCACAAGCCCTGCTTCTTCTTCTGCCAGATCTTCTTGGAGCAGATGCCCGAAGACATTCAGCTACTTCTGGTAGACGAGGACTTCACGGACCCACGGCAAGTCACGGCCCAAGCAAACACCCTCTGGCAAACCACCCCCAGCCAGGTCACTCGCCCAGGGCCCAGCCGGTCACAGCCACCCCCCCCCCCCCCCCCACAAGCATAAGCCAGACCCATCCGGTACTTCTACCACCAAAGCTGGGGGGCTCAAGTTCATGTGTAGGCAACCTTTCAGGGAAACAACTTGGCCAGCCACCATTGATGGCTGAGGCGGCTGGCCATGCGAACAGCCTCCTGCATGTGATCGATAAGTCCACCGGCCGGCGTTTCCTGGTGGACCCAGAGTGGAACTGAGCGTCTTACCTCTGATCGCCCTCGAGACCTGCACCCGAGCACGGGATCCCACCCTGCGGGCAGCCAATGGTTCTGCCATCAAATGCTTTGGCACCCACAGGGCTTAGATCCAGGTTGGGAAAGCAAAGTTCCGCTGGTGGGTACTACAATGTTGGGGGCCGAGTTCCTCAGAGCACATGGCCTGCTGGTGGATGTGAAGGGCAAACGACTAGTCAACGCTTACACTTCCAACTCAGTCCGCCTCGATGACACGGAAGCCTGTAAGACAGAGATAGCTGCCATCACTGCTTCCAGGGACGAGTATTCCAGCATACTTGATGAGTTCCCCACCATCCTACAGCTGCAGTTCACCACCGCCATGCCCCAGCACGGGGTCTATCACCACATCTCCACCCAAGCCCCCCCGCTGCACGCCAAGGCCAGGCAACTACCACCCGAAAAGCTTCAGCTGGCCAAAGAGGAGTTCTCCCACCTGCAGGAGTTGGGGATCGTCCGCTGGTCTGACAATCCTGGGCCTCCCCTCTCCAGATGGCACCCCAAGTTTTCTGGGGGCTGGCGACACTTCAGGGATTATCGGCACCTGAATGATGTGACTACACCAGACAGGTATCCCATCCCGCACATTCAAGACTTCACAGCAAACCTGCACGGCATCCAGGTCTTCTTGAAAGTCAATATAGTACAGGGCTACCATCAGATCCCGGTCCATCCTAGACATGGGTAAGACCACAATCGTTACCCTGTTTGGTCTGTTTGAATACTTGCGGATGCCCTTCGGACTTAAAAATGCGGCCCAGAGGACCTGAACTTTGCGTTCATATACCTCAATTACATTCTTATTGCAAGCCATGACCACAAAGAGCACAAGGCCCATCTCTACACCCTGTTTGCCTGTTTGGCAGAGTTTGGCCTCATAATCAATGTGGCCAAGTGCAAGTTCGGCAAACAGACGCTGCAGCTCCTGGGACACACTATCTCGGCGGTTGGAGCCGCTCCGGCACCAGAAAAGGTCGCGCACATGGGATTTGAACCAATTACACAACACAACAAATATATGAGCACAAAGAAATTGATGGGGGAAGACAGGCTCTATAAACCAGCCACTCAATAGCAAGGCAGGCACGATCACATGTTCCCACACGATGCGTGTGCATAGCGAGCGTTGTGACGTTGTCAGAAGAATGGGAACAGTTACTGCATATTTTTATGTGTGTGTGGCCACCACAACAAGATACATATAATAAATTGAACATAAGTTGGTTTCAGTTATCTGTATTTATTTGCATTGTAGCGGGAGTTACCAACTCCGAAACACACCACAGGACACTGAAGGGTTTCAATTGAACTGATTTATTTGAACTTCACCCGCGCCCTTTAAGGGCAGTGTGAGCTCCGCCCTGTGCAGGCGGTGACGTTATCACATTGTGTGAGGTGTGCACTGTGGCCTGAGCCATGAGGAAGAGATACCTCCGACGATGCCATCTTCTCGCAGCTGCCACGCAGGCTGTTTCAGACAAGAGATGTGCACCGCCACACAACATTCCCCTCCCCCCCACCCCCCAGAACTGGCTCATGTATCTGGCTGCTTGGGCAGCCGACCCCATTGTTTAGATTGGGCCATTAGCACTGGCTGGCTAAGGTCCAAGTGTGCCGCATTGAGTCTATCGACCGTAAATCTCTCCTCCCTGCCCCCAACGTCCAAGGTGAATGTCTGGCCTGACCGTTTCAGGACTTTATAGGGGCACTGCAGGGGTGTGGGATGTGGGCCTCGCCGGACGAAAACAAAGTCTGTCGTAGCCAGACTCCCTGGTAGGTCTTCTTTCAGGGCTGTTCTGATGCCGAGCAGAACCCAGGGCAATTTGTCCGTCTAGTTGGAGCCCGTGAGGCACGCCATGAGGGATGACTTGAGGTACCGGTGGAAGCGCTCTATGAGTCCATTGGCCTGGGCTTCGTCGTGCAGTCAACCACAGTCAATAAGTAGCGGGTATCCCTGGACACCGGTAGGTGGCCCACGATGTCAATGTGAATGTGCTCAAACCTCTTGGTTGGGAGGTCGAATCGCTGCACCGGAGCCTTAATATGGTGCTGAACTTTAGAGGTTTGGCACTGTGTGCAGTTCTTCGCCACTGGGCCACTTACTTCTTGAGCCCGTGCCACACGAAACGTTCCACCACCATGCGCACCGAGGCTTTGATAGAGGGTGAGCCAAGTCATGGACCATGCTGAAAGCCTGCAGCCTCCATTGTGGCAGGAGTACCAGGTGAACTGGTGGAGACATTACATTATGTACGTGTGTCAGGGCTGTCCGGCAGCTTAAGGTCCTCGAGGTTGAGGCCAGTGATGGTGATGTGAAAGGCCTGTGTTTCCTCGCTCTCTTTCTGCACCTGCACTAGATGGGCATAGTGCAGGACGGGGGACAAGTTGTGGAGCATAGAATGATGAAAGGACACTAGAGGTTTACAAGATTATGATGGGCATAGATGGGGTGGACAGCCAGTGCCTGTTTGCAGGGAAGGAATGGCAAAACGTTAGGGGAGGCAAGTTCATGGGAGACATTAGTGAGGTTTTTTGTTAAACAGAGAGTTTTGGGTGCTTGGAATGCCTTGCCTGGGATGGTGATGAAGCTGAAATATTACAGGCATTTAAGAGACGCTTAGACAGACACATGGATGAAGGAAAAGTAGAGGGTAATGGGGTAATATGGGTTTAGTTTATTTTTAAGGATATATGGGTCTGCACAACATCGAGGACCGAAAGGCCTGTGCTGTAGTGTTCTATGAATTGGCCTCCACAGTTGCTCATGGCCACAAATCCTTCACCATCTGCATAAATAAACTCCTCTTTGTTCTAAAGGGACGTTTTGTATTCTGAGGCTGTGCCCTCTGGTCACTAACTCCCCCACCTGCCTTTCAGTATTCCATGGGTTTCAATAAGACCCCCACCCTCATTCATCTAAACCCCAGCGATGACAATCCCAGAGCCTTCGAATTCCCCTTATATGAAAATCCATCGCTCCAGGGATCATCCTTGGAAACCTCCTCTGGGCCCCTCTCCAATGGAACACACCCTTCCTTTGATATGAAGTGCAAAGCTGTTCTCTCACCAATGCTTCAGAAGCCTCATTACATTCTTGCTTTCATCTTCTATCTCTCTGGAAATGAATCCTTCCATTTCATTTGCCTTCCTTACTACTGACTCTACGTGCAAGTTCGCCTTCAGGGAGTCTTCCACAAGAACTCCCAAGTCCCTCTGATTTCTAGAAGTCCACGCCTTTATTCCTTCCAGCAAAGAGCATGATCATACATTTCTCTACAATGCATCCATCTGTCATTTCCTTGCCCAATCTTCCAACCTGACTAAGGCCTTCTGCAATCAACACGACCTTCCCCTCCTCGCATCTTTGTATCGTCCGCAAAGGAAAACAGATGGGCATTCCTCGAAGAGACTTCGCAGTGGAGCAGCTAAACAGGAAAGTCTGCAGATGCTGGTTGAGAGCAGAGGATCACAGAGGGGGAACAGTAAGAGGGACTCTCACAGAACTCCCTTCAAAGAGATATGTACGTTAGTTCTTGTGTATATATTCTCGATCGACAGTTTTCCCCTCTTATCTGAACATCAATGGGAAAGAAATGGTCATAGAGTTTGTTAAGATTGGCCAATACCGAAGAGTCTGGAGGGACTACATCAGTGGTTCTCAACTTTTTATTTCCACTCACATCCCACTTTAAGTAATCCCTATACCATTGGTGCTCTGGGATTAGTAAGGGATTGCTTAAAGTGGGATGAGAGTGGAAAGAAAAAGTTTGAAAACCACTGTTATAATCGTCCCTCATTGACTCGTTATGTGCAGGGTTACATAACTCCAAAGGAAATGAGCCAATGATAATTTTTCTCAAGCAAAATATTTCAATCGGGTCTAGAGCAGTGATTCTCAACCTTCCTTTCCCACTCACGTTCTACCTTAAGCAATCCCCTACTAATCACAGAGCACCGAGGGCATAGGGATTACTTAAAGTGGTATGTGAGTGGGAAGAAAAAGGTTGAGACCCACTGAACTAAATTGTGAAAAGAGTATTGCATTCATTTTGATGAAGGGATTAGGTTGGCTCAGTTACAGCGCCAGCAATCAGGACTGTGGTACAAATCCTGCTCTGTCTATAAGGTGCTTGTATGTTCTCCCGACGTCTGCATGGGTTGAAATGCACTGGGGATGTAGGTCAATTGGATATAATTGGATAGGATGGTCTCATAGGCTGAAAGGGCCTGTATGTCAAAGGAAAATTTTAACCTAAGAACCCTAAACATTTTTGAAAAGCAGGAGGAAGCTGCAGCACCCAGAGGAAACACATGCAGACATGGGGAGAACGTGCATACTCCTTGCAGACAGCACCAGATTTGTACCCATGTTGTTGGCACTATAATACCATTGTACTAGCCGCTAAGCTAACTGTACCACCAATAGGGGTGGTATCTTTCACTGGAATCTTTAAGCATGTCTTTAGATATTTAGAAGATGAATTGGGAAATTTTCCCAGAATGATTGAAAGGGGCTTCCTTTTGTTTCTCTGTGGAAAAGCTTGTAGCTCTCCTAAGAATAAAGGAAATTGCGGTGAGCTATCTAAATAGAGAGAAAGGCAGAAGGAAAGCCTATTTGCAGTTAATTCAGATACTTGAATGAAAGAACCTTAAGTGTTCTTTCAGGCTTAAATTCAACTTCTTAATTTTGGAAAGTAAAATACTGCAGATGCTGGAAATCTGAATCAGAACAAAAGCAGGAAAGAGTTTACATTTTAGTTCTGCCATTAACCAAAAAGGACTGAACCTGAAATGTTGGAGACATTAGGGTTCGGATTCAAAAGACGTCAAATTCTAGAATCTGAAGCAAAATCCAATCTGCTGGAGGAGGTCAATGACTCAAGGGGTTTTAGTGGGAGGAGAAGAATTGTCAACATATGGAGTCCAGAGGTTCTCAACCTTTTTTTCCCCCCCACTCACAAACCCTTACTAAGAGCACTTATCACATCCTACGTAAGGGTGGAAAGAAAAAGGTTGGGAACCACTGCCTTAGCTGCTGCCTGAGAGTTTTCCGCTTTTATTATGTTTCTTATTTGTGTTTTGTGTCAGTTCCAACTGTAGCCATTACCTACCAGGGTTTGGATCCTGGCAAGGTCTGCAGAACTGAACAACCACAATCAGCCTCTCCGCCTTCCCGGACTC
This sequence comes from Narcine bancroftii, assembly GCF_036971445.1. Taxonomy (NCBI): domain Eukaryota; kingdom Metazoa; phylum Chordata; class Chondrichthyes; order Torpediniformes; family Narcinidae; genus Narcine; species Narcine bancroftii. The sequence continues at coordinate 210,097,969 of NC_091472.1, read as the reverse complement.
TGTCTGCTGAGTGACAGAAAAAGACAGCAATGGTTAAAGCCGTCTTCATTACCCTACCTTCATTACCCTACCTGGTGAATCTTTTTTTGCTCCTCGAATAGGGTGGCCCTTTCTGACTTGAACTCAGACTATTTCTTGCCTTTTACCTTTTCTTCCTTACACTTGTTGAGCTTCTCACAACCTCAGTGGGAAATGCCTGCTTGCATTTATTCTCTCTGTACCCTTTATAATTTCGTACACCTCTATAAAATCTCCACTCCCCCCAAATTCCAGATGCTTGTCCTAACCAATTTAACCTTTCCCTGTGTGAAATATGGTTGAAGATGATTAAACTCACACCATTCTGTGAAAAGGGATGGAATGCAAAGAATGTAGATGAGAGCTTGAAAACAGACAATACTAGCTAGTAGGCCTCCTCTTATCAGGAGCCCCAAGGATGCAAGGATCTGGTTCAGGCTGGTACAGTGACCTAAGGTAGTCTATAGCTGGCACTGTGCTTGCTTAATAGAGACATGAATATTAACTTAGATGCCCCTAAGGAAGGAATTAACTAATTAACATAACATGCGACGTATGAAGAGGGAGGATCTGAGTGATACCTGTATTGATGGAAGGGAAAAGGAGAATGTTGTAATGTATTGGGATTCTGATTGGAAGGTGGTAAATGAAGGTGGGGTGATGTTGAGCATGGGACTGTACAAAAGAGTGATGATTCTGAACCTCCGGTGTGTCTCCAGACCAGGGACACCCGACTCTGCAGACTCGAAATAAAGCTGAACCTGTTCTCCAAGACTTTGTCTCTCGAGTAGTGATTGTGAACACTTTATATTTCACAAGCATGGGGTCTCATCCGGGATCCTCAACTCCCACTGCTTGGTGACTGGCTATTGAAGAACGAGAAGGTGCACCCCACTGATTTCAGTGGTCTCCGATTTCCTTGCTTGCCGTCAGCAGTTTGAGCGAGTGATATCTGGACAGGAGACTCTGGAGAACAGGACCTAGGGAAGCTCTGGTAGAGGGAGTGGAACAGAAAAAGAGACTCTGGTAGGAGGGGTGGTTCGGTCGGGGCAATTCTCGTGCACGAGACCCAGGTAGGAAAAATTGACTATTAAGTACTACTCGGGCGATCAGGATCGAGTGAGTGATATGACAAGGATATGGGTAATAAGCGTACCCGAGAGAAGAAGGGACTCCACAGTGGGGGTCCTGGGATTGTCTGTTGGGGCTGATGTAAGGAAACTGGGGTCAGGGAAGAACCCAGGGAGAGACTAAAGAAACTATGATAAAGTTTTGTTATTACAAATGGCCTCAGACTCCAATTCTGGGGTCTTCGGTTTGGTGGCTCCGAATGGGGTCAGATAAAGATTGGATATGTCAGAAATTAAATTTATTTGTAAATGAATAAAGCCCTCCAGACCTGGAGGAGTCAGATTATGCAGCATATTGGATCCAGGTGACCGAAATATTTAAGGTTGCTGTGAAAAATGAGGAGGAAGACGTACCTCCCTGGGATCCTTTGAAGTATCCGCCCCTCTCGAGGAACACCAACAGGTGAGAGAGTCCGATGGAGGGATAGAGGCCTGTGCCCCGGAGCTGGAGGAGGCAGGACAGAAGAGCTCAGACAGGCAGGAAAAACATGAGAAAAAGAGAAGGGGCGGATGTTAGGAAACAGACCTGTAAAAGGGTCAGGTCAGACACCAAGGAATGTCCCCGGGGAGATTTCAGGGAACTTGGCAGTCCAGGACCGTGGTTGAATAAGAGCTCAGGGAGCTCAGTTAAGAGTTCAGGGAACTAGTCCAGTCAGGGACTGTTAGTATGTTTGTGTGTGCTCGGGAAGCTCAGGTTTTGTGAACAATGGGGAATTGTGTTGAAAATATAATTCGAAAAGTTTCTGAGACATTAAATAAAAGACTAGGCTGGCCGTTGGGGGGTACTTGGGATGATTAATTAATTAAAGAGCTCATTGGAAAGCAGCACCTGTTGGCACAAGAAAGAAAAGAGAAAGGCTTGCAGGTTGCCAAACTAACACTGTAAAACTGGCAGAAGGTGGATCAGTAAACCTATGCATGTCCTCCAAAAAGAATGTGCACATAGAAAGGAGCAGGACAGGAAAAATCAGGAAAGGAAAAAAGCAAAGGGTAGGCAGGTAGGCAGGAGAAGCCTCCTGCACAGGAGGATAAATAAAGACTACGTAGTTGTGATAGTACAGATCTATCACCAATGTATATAGTGTATATAGTTACAGTATCTAGACTGTGGTTACAGCGATTGGCTGAGAGCTAAGCCACGCCTACTGTCTGGGCCTTAAAGGGTTATGTCCCTAGCCAGGTTGGATCATTCTGGACTGGTCGGCCACCTGTGAAGAGCTCCTGTCTTTTGCTAATAAAAGCCTTGGTTTGGATCAACAAGTCTTTGATTCTTTCGACGAGCTCTACAGTAGTCAAATGGAAATCCTAAGGCTGATGGAGGAGGGAGAGACGAGTGACCGCGAGTACTCCTCGGGGAATCCCTAAGGACCATCACTAGCATATCATCTGCCTGTATCTAGTCCCCTAGCCAGCAATACCCAAAGTATTTTCGGATACTGTTAGTGCTCAAACCCAGAGCCATGATAAATCATCCGGCCACTGTAACAAAGAAGTTAATATTTAAAGTCTGTGGAAAATTCTAGAAGCTTTTGTTAAAACACGATTGTCTGCATTTGCACAGTTTAAAAATTAAGCTGTTCTCAATGAGGACAGAGAGACCTCAGCATAAAAACATAAGATACCAGCCAGGCAAATTGGAAGGAAGCCCAGAAGAAGAGATAACGCAGCCAGTTTGTGCAGAATACTACAGAGCACATAACAAAGATAGCCAGGAATACTCTTAAAGGGGCCACACAAGATACTAATTTGTTTGCAGTTTAAAGTTGAGCACATACCCATGATAAAGATATGATTTCTTAACTTAATGAGGCAGCAGATAAAGTATCTAAAGGGTTATCAGGATTGGGACCCCAAAGATTTAGTTCAACATGAGTCCTCCTCAACGAGCCTTATACCTTCCATCAAGGAAATTAGACTCCAGCAAAGGGACACCTCTGATAGAGAAATTGAGCGATTGAAATGTTCCGCTTGTTATTATGTTGATGTACTTGAATTTTGAGTAACCCCAGCAGGCAGGGTGTTACTATTGTAGGAAAGTGGGACATTTCAATCTGGAATGTCCCGAATTAAAGAGGGAAAGGGATGCTATCCCTCTGATGACTTTTGGGGAGGATTAAAGGTATCAGGGGTTTCTTCAAGGTGGGACCCAAAAAAGATGCCGTTTTTCTGGTGGACACAGAGGGCACTAAATCATCATCAAATGTTATACCGGAGGGAGTTAGATTCACTAGTCCACAATTAAAAGTATCGGGAGTGGGGGGGAGAGTCATGAAGACCCCTCTGATCAAGGGGGTCTGTGTGAAGTATCAAGACAGGGAGGCAATTGAAGACGGGATTCTCGTTCTTCAAGCTGGGGTGAATTTAAATAAAGGGAATTATGATGGTATGAGACGGGAGTTGAGTAAGATTGATTGGGTGGTGTTTATGGGGGAGTTGACTGTGGATAGACAGTGGAAAGCATGGAGAAATTCCAAAAATCGTTTATGCCGGTTTGGCATAAAAATAAACCAAAAAAGGTGACTCAACCATGGATAACAAGGGAAATTAGAGACAGCATTAGGTCCAAAGAGAGAGCATATCAATTGGCCAAAAAAAGTACCACAACCGAAGACTGGGAGCAGTTCAAGATGGACCAAAGGAGGACAAAGGGATTAATCAAGAGAGCAAAAATAAATTACGAAAGTAAGCTTGCGGCAAATATAAAAACCAACTGCAAAAGCTTTTATAAATATGTCAAGAGGAAAAGATTGGTGAAATCCAGAGTAGGTCCTTTGCAGTCGGAATCAGGGGAATATATAATGGAGAATAAGGAAATGGCAGACCAATTAAATTCTTACTTTAGTTCTGTTTTTACAAGAGAGGATACAAATAACCTCCCAAGGATGTTGGGAAACATAGAGACTAATGCAAGGGAGGAACTGAAAGAAATCAGTATCTCTAAGGACATAGTCTTGGGGAAATTGATGGGATTGAAGGGCCTGATAATCTACATCCTAGGGTACTTAAGGAAGTGGCCATTCAGATAGCAGATGCTTTAAGAATTATTTTCCAGAACTCGATAGACTCAGGATCAGTACCCATGGATTGGAGGGTAGCTAATGTTACCCCACTATTTAAAAAGGGGGGTAGAGAAAAAACGGGGAATTATAGGCCGGTAAGCCTTACATCAGTAGTGGGCAAAATGATGGAATGCATTATTAAGGATGTAATAGCGGAGCATATGACTAGCAGAGAAGGGATCGGACAGAGTCAACATGGATTTACAAAAGGTAAATCTATTGGAATTGAAAATAGATGGGAGGGAGCCAGTGGATGTGGTGTACCTGGACTTCCAAAAGGCCTTTGATAAGGTCCCGCATTAACGACTGGCTTCCAAAATCAAGGCTCATGGGATTGGTAGCAAAGTATTGATGTGGATTGAGAACTGGCTGGCAGGTAGAAGACAGAGAGATGGGATAAATGGCTCATTTTCTGAGTGGCAGGCGGTGACCAGTGGGGTGCCACAGGGATCTGTACTGGGACCCCAGCTGTTCACAATTTACATTAATGATCTGGATGAGGGGATTGGATGTAATATCTCCACATTTGCAGATGACACTAAGCTAGGAGGGGTTGTGTGCACGGAAGAGGGGGTCAGGAAGCTCCAGTGTGATTTGCATAAATTGAGGGACTGGGCAGATACATGGCAAATGCACTACAATGGGGATAAATGTAAGGTTATCCACTTTGGTAATACAAACCGGAGGGCAGATTACTATTTGAATGGCAATAGATTAAGAGATGGGGAAGTGCAGAGAGACCTAGGGGTACTTGTACATCAGTCTCTGAAGGCGAACATGCAGGTACAGCAGGCGGTTAAAAAGGCAAATGGTATGTTGGCCTTCATATCAAGAGGGTTTGAGTATAGTAACAAGGATACCTTACTGCAGCTGTACAGGGCCTTGGTGAGACCCCACCTGGAGTATTGTGTGCAGTTTTGGTCACCTTATCTAAGGAAGGATGTTCTTGCAATGGAGGGAGTGCAGAGGCGATTCACCAGGCTGATACCTGGAATGGCATGAATGACTTATGAGGAAAGATTGCGCAAATTGGGATTGTACTTGTTTAGAAGATTGAGAGGGGATCTCATAGAGACATATAAAATTCTGGCAGGACTGGACAGAATGGATGCAGATGGGATGTTTCCAATGATGGGAAAATCCAGAACCCGGGGCTATGGTTTGAGGATAATAGGCAAACCATTTAGGACCGAGATGAAGAGGAATTTCTTTACCCAGAGGGTGGTGAATCTGTGGAATTCATTGCCACAGAGGACAGTAGAGGCAGGTTCATTAAATATATTTAAGAGGAAATTAGATATATTTCTTCAGTATAAGGGTATTAAAGGTTACGGAGAGAAGGCGGGGACGGGGTACTGAACTTTAAGATCAGCCATGATCTCATTGAATGGCGGAGTAGGCTTGAAGGGTTGAATGACCTACTCCTGCTCCTATCTTCTATGTTTCTATGTTTCTATGAATCTGATGGGACGAGATCTGCAAAGTAGACTAGGAGTTGGTACCGCTCCAGTCTTTCTTCTTTGGCTTGGCTTCGCGGACGAAGATTCACGGAGGGGGCAAAAAGTCCACGTCAGCTGCAGGCTCGTTCGTGGCTGACAAGTCCGATGCGGGACAGGCAGACACGATTGCAGCGGTTGCAGGGGAAAATTGGTGGGTTGGGGTTGGGTGTTGGGTTTTTCCTCCTTTGCCTTTTGTCAGTGAGGTAGGCTCTGCGGTCTTCTTCAAAGGAGGTTGCTGCCCGCCAAACTGTGAGGCGCCAAGATGCACGGTTTGAGGCGATATCAGCCCACTGGCGGTGGTCAATGTGGCAGGCACCAAGAGATTTCTTTAGGCAGTCCTTGTACCTTTTCTTTGGTGCACCTCTGTCACGTTGGCCAGTGGAGAGCTCGCCATATAACACAATCTTGGGAAGGCGATGGTCCTCCATTCTGGAGACGTGACCCATCCAGCGCAGCTGGATCTTCAGCAGCGTGGACTCGATGCTGTCGACCTCTGCCATCTCGAGTACTTCGACGTTAGGGATGTAAGTGCTCCAATGGATGTTGAGGATGGAGCGGAGACAACGCTGGTGGAAGCGTTCTAGGAGCCGTAGGTGGTGCCGGTAGAGGACCCATGATTCGGAGCCGAACAGGAGTGTGGGTATGACAACGGCTCTGTATACGCTTATCTTTGTGAGGTTTTTCAGTTGGTTGTTTTTCCAGACTCTTTTGTGTAGTCTTCCAAAGGCACTATTTGCCTTGGCGAGTCTGTTGTCTATCTCATTGTCGATCCTTGCATCTGATGAAATGGTGCAGCCGAGATAGGTAAACTGGTTGACCGTTTTGAGTTTTGTGTGCCCGATGGAGATGTGGGGGGGCTGGTAATCATGGTGGGGAGCTGGCTGATGGAGGACCTCAGTTTTCTTCAGGCTGACTTCCAGGCCAAACATTTTGGCAGTTTCCGCAAAGCAGGACGTCAAGCGCTGAAGAGCTGGCTCTGAATGGGCAACTAAAGCGGCATCGTCTGCAAAGAGTAGTTCACGGACATGAAAGACCGCAACAATGAAGACGCTGTTTACATCCGGTACCGCACGGATGGCAGTCTCTTCAATCTGAGGCGCCTGCAAGCTCACACCAAGACACAAGAGAAACCGCTCCAGTGGAAGGACGTATAATGGTGAGATTGTACCCATTGAGGGAAGAGGATATCCAGGACATTGGGGACTGTGTCTGGGCCGGAGAGGGAAACAGGGTAGGACTGCAAATAACTGCACTCAAAATAACTCTAAAGGAGGGGTTCCAGCCAGTACAGGTGAAACAGTATCCTATTTCGGTAGAAGGACGATTATTGAAAATTTGCTGCGAGATGGAATGCTAGAAAGTTGCATTTCCCCTTATAAAACCCCTGTCTTCCCTGTACGGAAAACAAATGGGACTTTCCACTTGGTCCAGAATCTACGAGAATTAAATAAGATTGTTCAGACACGACATCCAGTAGTCCAAAACCCCTATAACATATTGAATTGAATTCCTCCGGAACACAAGTGGTTTAGTGTTGTAGATTTGAAAGATGCTTTTTGGAGTTGTCCCTTGGATGAGAATAGTCGGGACTTGTTTGCATTCAAGTGAGAGGACCCTCACTCGGGAAAAAAACTACAGTATCGATGGATAGTCCTCCCCCAAGGTTTGACAGAATCTCCCCATCTATTTGGACAAGTTTTGGAGCAAGTATTAGAAGAACATCCAAGCACAGTTAATACAGTATGTAGACGACCTGTTGATTTCAGGAACAAAGGAAAATGAAGTTCGTAAATCCACCATTGAGTTGCTAAACTTCTTGGGAGAGAAAGGGGTAAGAGTTTCTAAGAATAAACTGCAATTCATGGAACAGGAAGTAAGGTATTTGGGACTCTTGATTAGACAAGGGAAAAAGAGAATCGGACCTGAATGAATTGCTGGTATCACCGGTCTGCCTATACCTAAAAATCAGAAGGAGATAAAGAAGTTCCTCAGATTAATTGGGTATTGCCGACTGTGGATAGATAGATAGACAGATACGCACAGAAAGTCCGATTCTTATTTGAAAAACTGGGAAGCAAAAAAGAAAATGTGGAGTGGAACAAAGAAGAACTGCAGGAATTTAATTGCTTGAAGAAAGACTTAATTAATACTCCAGTCCTGGCTTTGCCTGATATTAATCAGTCTTTTCACTTGTTTGTAAATGTGGAAAAAGGGATAGCTTTCGGAGTGCTAGCTTAGAAAAGGAGGCCAAAGGCAACCCGTGGCATTCCTCTCAAAAATCTTGGACCCAGTATCATAAGGGTGGTCAGAATGCATTCAAGCAGTAGCAGGCACAGCAGTATTAGTGGAAGAAAGCCAAAAATTTACCTTTGGAGGGAGTCTGGTTGTATTCACCCCCACACTGTCAGAACCATTTTAACTCAGAAGTCTCACAGATTGTTGACAGACTCGAGAATTTTAAATATGAGGCAATCTTAATGAAAAAAGATGACTTAACTATTTGTACAGATAAAAGTCTGAACCCTTCACAGTTCCAGTATTCGTCAAGAGAAGATAAAGAACCAGAGGACTCAAGACACGACTGTAGTGAGGTGGTCGAGATGCAAACGAAAAGTCAAGATGACTTAGAAGAGGAGCCCCTCTTGGAAGGACAACGGTGGTTCATAGATGGATCGTCGAGCTGTATAGATGGAAAGAGATACAGTGGATATGCTTATCGATGGAGTTACCAGAACCAGGTGGAAACTGAGTGTCTGCCTGGCAGCTGGTCAGTTCAGTCCTGCGAGTTGTATGCCCTAATGAGAGCCCTGAAACTGTTGGAAGGGCAGGAAGGTACCATATATACAGATTCGAAATGTGCGTTTGGAGTGGTACACATATTTGGGAAAATTTGGAAAGAGCGGGGGATGATAACAGCAAGAGGAAAAGAACGAGCTCATGAGCAACTAATTGAAAAAACTTTGGAAGCATTAATCAAACCAGAAAGAATTGCCATAGTACATGTACCAGGACATCAGAAGGGGAACTCACTAGAAGCCCGAGGAAATCAGATGGCTGATGAACTGGCCCGACAAGCGGCACGTTCAGGAACAGTGGACATGATGACTCTGATACCTCACAGAGAAAGGGCTGAAGAAGAACAAATGGAAAAGATGGGAGCAAAGAAGAAGGAAGATGGAAAATGGTGGCTCCCCGATGGAAGACAATTGTTAAGTAAAGAAGTCACCCGGCAGAATCTAGGGGAACTGCACTCACGCTCCCACTGGGGAACTTGCGCCTGCAGAGGAGTCTATACCCTAGCAAGACAGACAGTGAACTGCTGTGTGATCTGTTTGAAGGTTAATAAGAAAGTTATAAAAGCTATGCCTGGAGGAGGACAACCTTTAGCAATCCAGCCGTTTCAGCGGATACAAGTGGATTTCACCGAACTCCCTGAGGTCCAGCAATGGAAATTTCTACTATAGACCACTTCACAAGATGGGTCGAAGTGTTCCCCACCCGTAAATGCCACTACACAAGCAGTGGCAACAATAATTCTGGAACAAATTGTACCCTGATATGGAATAGCCAAGACCATCGATTCAGATTGGGGAACGCACTTCGCTTCTAAAATTCACAGCCTGGTCTGTGAAGCCTTAGGGATAGAATGGAAACTGCATACACCATGGCATCCACTGAGTTCGGGAAGAGTGGAGTGAATGAATGCCACTTTAAAAAGGCAAATTACAAAACTAAAAGAAGAGACTAAATTACCCTGGACCAAGTGCTTACCTATAGCTCTTCTCAGAATTCGGACAGCCCCACGACAAGACATTAGAATATCCCCTCACGAGATGTTATTTGGACTCCCATATTTGGGGCGGGTAGAAGGAATACCTACAGTTGAAAGTAATGATGTTTTTTAAGGAACTATTTACTGGCAGTCTCTCATTCTCTTGCAGATTTAAAAGCTAAGGATCTGCTGGCGCAGAGCCCTCCTCTGGATTTCTCTATCCACTCTGTGAACGCTGGTTACTGGGTCCTGATCAAATCGTGGAAAAACGAAAAGCTTTAGCCCTGGTGGAACGGATCATATCTGGTACTGTTGACCACAGAAACAGCGGTCCGAAAGAAGGAAAAGGGATGGACACACAATTTAAGAATAAAGGGACCAGTGGACCCACCACCAGCCGCAGAGGGAAAGAAAGAGGAGAAAAAAGGGACAGAAAAGAAAACTACAATAATGAAACTTTTATGCTTACTATCTCAATTTGTACTTCATAGTTTTGCATGTTGAACCTAAAAATTATTTTATCTCTCTATGTACTAATTATGCTAAGAACCAAAATCAAATAGATTGTTGGGTATGTGCGAAAATACCACACCATGGCAAGTCAGGAGTCCCCTTAGTAGCAGTCCCTCTCTCCCTACATGAATTATTTCCCCAGCAACAGTGATCCAACCACTGAAGATAAATACAAAGGGTGGTCGATACGACCAAAACCAACAAGGTCAGCAATTACTCTGTCTGGAGAGTTGTTTCCTTTTGAGGAGGGACTTAAGAATATAACTTGCCTCTGTAATATAAATCGATCTGCCCCATTCCAACTAGAAGTTTTGAACTGCATGCAGAATTGGACTGTCACACGACTGCGAATTCCACAGCCTGTAAATGGTACATATTGGGTGTGTAGACGTAGAATTTATTCATGGTTACCTGGGGAAAAGAAATGTTGGAATCAGACAAAAGTTTAAATTGACTCGTACACCTAAAGGTTGGGGTGGATGTTGTTATCTGGCCTACTTAATTCCCCATGTCCATGTTCTTAACCAACTACCTGTACTAGTCTCGTCCCGTCTCAAAAGGTAACTGAAGGCGATCGTCTCATGTGGATGTTTTTCCCAGCATGTGGAGCCGCACGAGCTGGGGTTGAAATTCAAGAATTAGCAGCCACCCTAGATGAACTAGTAAATGCTACGGACCTGGCGCTTGAGGAAGCCCAATCTCAAGTCCGGGCAATAACTACAGAAATGGCCACCATTCAACTTACAGTCCTCCAAAATTGCATGGCCCTTGATTTTATTTTAACAGAGAGAAAGGGGACTTGTGCTATTAAAAAGTATAGAGAGAAAATCCGGGAGGCTGGCGACAAATATCAAAAAGGAGGTGTATGGGGTAATTGGACGTGGGGAAATTGGAATTTCGGAGGTTGGGGGCTATGGTTAATGCATTTTGCAATATACGGTTTAATGATTATAGTGGGTTTATTTATTGAATTGGCCATTACCAGATGTGTTATTACCAGATTAATCTACTCAGCTACTGGAGCGAAGCAGATGGTATTAAAAGTAACCCATGGCAGATGAACAACAACAAATTCAACTCATGTTACAACAATTTGAGGAAACAAAAAGTGAACAATAATGCAGTTTATTCAAAAATACATGGTAAAGAGAAAAGGGAGGAATTATGAAATATGGTTGAAGATGATTAAATTTACTCCATTCTGTGAAAAGGGATGGAATGCAAAGAATGTAGATGAGAGCTTGAAAACAGACAATACTAGCTAGTAGGCTTCTTCTTATCAGGAGCCCCACGGATAAAAGGATCTGGTTCAGGCTGGTGCAGTGACCTAAGGTAGTCTATAGCTGGCACCGCACTTGCTTAATAGAGACATGAATATTAACTTAGACACCCCTAAGGAGGGAATTAACTAATTAACATAACATGGATAGGAGGGGACTAGAGGGGTATGGACCAGGTGCTGGTCAGTGGGACTAGGAGGGTGGGGATTTGCTACGGCATGGACTAGTAGGGCCGAACTGGCCTGTTCTGTGCTGTAAGTGGTTATATGGTTATATGGTTATATGCGACGTATGAAGAGGGAGGATCTGAGTGATACCTGTATTGATGGAAGGGAAAAGGAGAATGTTGTAATGCATTGGGATTCTAATTGGAAGGTGGTAAATGAAGGTGGGGTGATATTGAGCGTGGGACTGTACAAAAGAGTGATGATTCTGAACCTCCGGTGTGTCTCCAGACCAGAGACACCCGACTCCGCAGACTCGAAATAAAGTTGAACCTGTTTTCCAAGACTTTGTTTCTAGAGTAGTGATTGTGAACACTTTATATTTCACACCTGTAACTCAGTTCCTCAAGTCCTGGAAACATCCTTGTAAATCTTCTCTGGACTCCTTTAATTTAACGGATACCTTTCCTGACATTAGTTGACCAAATCTACATGCAATAATCCACATTTGGCACCATCTATGTCTTGTACAACTTCAGCATAACATCCCTGTGGTGATATGTAATTACACCACTAGGTTACCAGGGGTCATCCCAGTGACCTTGTATATAAAGCAGTCCAGAGCTACAGTCTAGTCTTCCAGGTTTGTCTTGCAGAGAGACAAGACCTCTTAGTGTAGAAATTAGTTTATTAAAGCTGTCTTATAGTCGCACTGCTGTTGTGGTTATTGTCAGTACAATTTAATAAGCTAATATGATAGCTACTAGGATAGAAGCTGTTCTGCTCCAACGCACATACTTGACCACCTGGAGACTTCCTGAGGAATGGAATCCGGGGACGACCAGCACGCACGTGCTACGGGGGACAGAGATGGAGAGGAACCGCTGTATTGGAATAATGGTGGAATGCAGGGAAGACCACAGAAGTATGATAGGGCAGGTAAGAAATGGCCAAGAGCCCTGCCTGCCTGTGGGTACAGGCGCCGCCGACGCTAAACCCCGGTCCGATCAGAAAGGGGCCACTACAAGTGTGGGTGGAAGGATCTCCACAAGTCGTTCTCCCGATCACCACGTATGTGCATGTGAGAAACAGAAGTACCTTCACAGAATTTGCTCGAGACAAAAATTGAGAACAAAAAACATTTATTATACAACAGTGCAACGTTGGGTGCTTCCCCTTACCCTGGGAATACACACACATTCTGGGGCTCACCCAACTTTTATACAGTTCATTTCAGTGTAGAGGTACCCTCCCCCTCTAACATTCTTCTGCGTCCTGGATAAGTTTGGCATTAGGCAATCCTGTCTGCCTACGTGCTGTTTCTGTGAACTTGGAGGACCAGGGGGTATCCTGTCTGTGTCCCATCATGTCATTGTCCTTATTGTCCTTATTCACAAACCTGCCTTTGTCCTGATTCACACCTTCTCAACCCTTAGGGCTTTCTAACTCTTATATGCAGAACTTGCTAATTCTGTCCAAGGCTAGAAGACCCTTATCTTATTCAGACTAGCTTTACTTCCTACATTCTATTATCTACCCTTATCCTATTCATATTGGCTTTATTCATTACACATATATCCATACTAGCTTTCTTCATCTTTCATATTTTCATATTAGTTTTACTCATCTCTCACATGCAGAATTCCCAACCACTCCAGAGCCAGGGAAAGCAGACTCCCCCCCAGCAGCAGTTTCCAAGTACGATGGTGACCTGACGCTACCGCTGCGATCCCCCCTAAGCTCACTGCAAATGTCCCAAAGCCACTCAGCCAACAGCCCCAAGCACTCAGGTTACTCCTCCAGCAGACACAAGCCCCACAGAGGCTCTACCAGCAGCTCCCAGTACCCCAGGGTCCACCCTTGCTACACCTAAGGAACCAGAGATTGCGGGTTAGCCATGTGCTGCGACCAGACAGGGTGGAGCTCGACCCCAGAAATCCCAGAGCCAGCACGCAATTCGGCCGCTGGCAGAGATGCTTTCTGTATTACGTGGAGGGTGCTGAAGCTATTAATGATGCTGTTAGTCCAGCTGGGAGACCACCCTTACTCCTTTATACAGGATGCCAGGACCTACCAAGAGGAAATGAGCATTTTACAGAGGCATTACAGTAAGGGGCATAGAGAACTCTACTCCACAACAGGCTCATGACCAGGTCACAAGTAGGAGAGTCTGCCAGAGACTTTATACTCTCTCTGAAAGACCTGGTGAGAGGCTGTAACTTTAAAGCAACTCAGGAGTATGCGAAGGACCTTATTAGGGACATTCTGGCCAACCACGACAAACGGGGTCTAAAACTTTTGATAGGAAAGCAACTGGCAGTCTACAGCCTGCCCTCTCTTGGGTTAGTACTCCGGTGGCTACGCCTCCTCTCGCATTGGTATATAAGTCAAAAGGCTTATTTAAGTCGGGTAGTGGCAAGACTGGGGCACTAATAAGGCTCTGTTTCACGAAGTTAAAATCTTTAATCTCTTCATCTGTCCAGACAACAGCTTCGCCCCTTACAATCGCGAGTTTATCATAGAGAAATCTGACCAGGCTAGAATAATTTTCAATCCAGATTCTACAGTATCCCAGGGAATTTCCTAAGTTCTTGGGCATTCTTGGGAGGGGGAATCTGCAGAATACTACGTATTCTCTCTGGACTTATTTTCCTAGTTCCCTGACTCACCAGACGACCTAAGTATTTAACTTCTGATTGTACAAATTGTAATTTGGATTCGCTCACTCTAAGACCCTTATTCCCTAGAAAATTTAAAAGTTCAACAGTAAACTGTTTAGCTAAATCGTACGTTCTTCCAGTAATTAACAAGTCAGCAACGAATTGTATCAACTGACAATTCTCTCTCCGAGGAGCCTCATCTAGTATTTGTTCTAAGACCTGGCCGAATAAATTTGGTGATTCTGTAAAGCCCTGGGGAAGGATCGTCCATCGGTATTGATTCTTACGTCCAGTAAAAGGGTTTTCCCATTCAAAGGCAAACATGACTCTGCTCTGTGGCTAATGAACAGGTCCAGAAAGCATCTTTGAGATCGATGACACTAAACTATTTATTATGGGGATCGATTTTACCCATTATCGTGTAGGGATTAGGTACAACTGGGTGACGGGTGAGAATAATCTTGTTCAGCTCCCTCAAGTCCTGCACTAATTGATAGGTACCGTCTGGTTTTTGGACAGGTAAAATTGGGGTATTAAAAGGTGACATACAAGATTCGAGTATACCATCTTTCACCAACTGGTCAATTACGGGCTGCAGCCCCTTTCGGCCAGCCATAGGAATAGGGTACTGTTTTCGTTGAATAACTTGTTGAGTGTCTTTTAAGGTAACTTGGAGGGGAGGAATATCTAACACTCCTCTATTGCCTTTTTCTGCCCATACTCTCAGATTTATAAGTTCTCAATCTTCCTCGCTTAATACATATAATTGAACCCTGATACCTGATTCCTGTGGTCTGGTGCCGATAGCCAATTGGTCCTGTAAATCTCGTCCTAACAAACAAACTCCAGCTTGGGGAACTAGTAGAAGATCCTCTGTTATTACCTTTTCGCCCATTTGAATTTTTACATCTCTTAATACAGGGACTGTAAAGTCTCTTCCTCCTACTCCCGAAACTATCACTGTCCCTTCTATCCTAACACCCTCGGGTTGATGTAAAATACTAGACCGTGCTGCCCCTGAATCAACTAAAAATACCATCTTGTCACTGTGGGGTCCTATGCTTAAATTTACTAATGGTTCTCCGTGCAGCCCCACAGTGTGTATTGACTGAGAACCGTGACCCCCCTATTCATAATCTGCTTCCATCAGGGCGTAAGATCGCGTCTCTCTGGCTCGCAGTGGGCAATCTTTCCTAAAGTGTCCTTCCTTTTTACAATGATAACAGACAAGTGCTCCTGTTTCCCAATCTTTACCTGAGTTTCTAAAGGGCCCCGGGAATGGTTGTCATCTCCAGAATCCTCCTCTACTCCTCCATCTACTGGGGTCCCAACTTCCCCACCCCTGCCTCCCCTCACAACGTCCAGGAGCTGGCACACAGTCCCTACCCTTTCCATGTTGTTCCTCCACTACTCCTTTAAAATTTTCGCCTTTCCTTTCTGCTTATCCTCAGACCTCTGGACAAATGCTTTTTGTGCGATCTGTAAAAGCTGGGTTATTCCTTGCTCATGCCAATTCTCAGTCTTCTGTAATTTCCTTCTAATGTCTGGGGCTGAGTTCATAACGAAACCTGTTAGTACCAGTTGTTCCCCTGCTGGGGATTCTATGTCCAGATCCCCATATTGTTGTATTGCCGTGTGCAATCTATTCAGAAATGCAGAAGGGGTCTCCTCGGGACCTTGGGGAATCTCAAAGGCTTTCTTAAAATTTTGTCCCTTTGGAACAGATTCCTTGATTCCTCTTATCAAATTAACCCTATATTCTTCCATTAATGTGCAACCATCACTAGTATTCTTGTCCCAATTTGGTTTTGTCAAGGGAAATTTAGCTTCTCCGGGTATCGCCTCTGGTCCCCCTTGGTGTTCCTTATCCCAGACTCTAATCCCTGCCTGGCGAATCATTCCACGCTCATCCAAAGTAAACAGAGTCTTAAAGATAGATGTTAACTCATCCCAGGTATATGTATTTGGTCCCAAAAATTGATCTAATTGTTCAGCACACCCTAGAGGATCTTCTATCAGGGAGATCAGCTCTTTCTTAAAGTTACGAACTTCTGTACTGGTCAGGGGCACATTTACAAAACCAAGACCCTCTCCCATTGGAACTTCCCGCAGAGGTCTCATCCAGTTAGTTTCTGGCTTATTAGGTCTAGGTTCCTGCTCCCTGGGAAATGAATCAAAGGGTTCTGCCCTTTCTTCCTGAAGAGTCTCACACTGTTCTGAATTAAAGTCGCCTCTCTCTCTTGTCAATAGAGGTGGCAATTGAGTGCTTTGTGAACGGGTCATCATGCCACTCCTACTCTCTTCTATTTTCTCTAGCTGTGGGGGAGGAGGGAAAGGTGCAGAAGGGTAGAGCATAGGAGGGGGAGGAAAGATAGGAGCTGGCATAGGAGGAACATAAGGTGGAGGAAGGGAATGTAACACATCCCATCCTTGTGGTTTGGGGACAAAAGGTTCCTCATCTCTCTTGTCCTTGCATTCTTTTTCATTCAAAACCAATTGATCAAATGATCCCCTGAGTCAGCAGGCTGCATATTCCCTGCTCTCAAGATTAACTCTCTGGTTTTGATAGAGCCAGATGTTCAATGCTTGACACATCCAGTCATCCTCGGATCCAAGCTTTGGCCAGTATACGGAGCTCCATTTAATCGGGCTTTTAAGCCATTCTACACAACAATACCTGACCTTGGTCAGTTTGTTCTTTCCATGGGTTCTTCCCGTGCCCCAATCAGATAACATTAATCCCAACAGGCTTTGCTTGGTTATCTGATTCTCACATCCTTCACCAGGATTCTTTTCCTTGCTACCCACACTTCCCATACTAACAGGCAAGTAGAATTCCTCTTACCGAGTTCCAGTAGCAAGCTCTAGCGCGCTTCCTTAATTTCCTCTCGTTGTTTGTTCTCAATGCCTCTTCTCGGATATCACTCGCTTCATCCACTGACCAGTCACCCTTCGTCCGTGAGTCCAGCTGAATCAGCTGGGGTGCACCTACCCCCATCGTCGGGCACTCTGTCAGTGGAGGGAGTGGGATCCCGGATGAGCCCCCATTTGTTAGAAACAGAAGTACCTTCACAGAAATTGCTCGAGACAAAAATTGAGAACAAAGAACATTTATTATACAACAATGTAAATTTGGGTGCTTCCCCTTACCCTGGGAATACACACATACATACACTTGGGCTCACCCAACTTTTATACAGTTCATTTCAGTATAGGAATACCCTCCCCCTTACATTCTTCTGCCTCCTGGAGAGGTTTGGCATTAGGTAATCCTGCCTGCCTATGTGCTGTTTCTGTGCATTTGGAGGACCAGGGGGTATCCTGTCGGTGTCTTATCATGTCATTATCCTCATTGTCCTTATTCACAACCCTGTCTTTGTTCTAATTTACACCTTCCCGACCCTCAGGGCTGTGTCCTCTTCATATGTAGAACTGGCTAATACTGTCTAAGGCTTACTAATTACATATGCAAACTTGCTAATTCTATCTGGGGCTAAAAGACCCTTATCTCATTCAGACTAACACTACTTCCTACATTCTATTATCTATTGCCTATCCTTATCTCATTCATACAGTGAACTTACTGATTCTGTCTAAAGGCTAGGAGATTCTTATCTTACTCAGACTGATTCTGCTTCCTGCTTTCTAATATCCATGTCTCATCCTGTTTGTACTGGCTTCATTCATTTACCCATGTATCAATTTTTGTTTCTTCATGTTCATATTTGTATATCAGTTTTTATCATCTCTCACAACCCAGTCCTCCAGCCTGCGCAAGCATTAGTGGCTTCACACTTGGAAGAGGCCTTTCACCTGCCCTGTGCGGGAAGGATTTTAGCAAATCATCTGACATGCTGAACCACCAGTGACTTCACACTAGGAGAGGCCCTTCACCTGCCCCATGTGTGGGAAGAGCTTCACCCACTCCTCCAGCCTGCAGAAGCACCAGTGGCTTCAGATTTGGAAGAAACCCTTTACCTGCCCTGAGTGTGGTGAGGGGTTTATCCTCACCTCCCACCTGCTGATCCACCAGCGGAACCACACCAAGGAGAGGCCCTTCACCTGCCCTGTGTGTGACAAGGGGCTCACCAGCCGATCAAACTTGCAGAGTCACCAGAAGGTTCACAGGAGCGACAACCATTCATCTGCCCCAAATGCGGCAAAGGTTTCACCCAGTCCTGCCACCTGCTGACCCACCAGCAGGTCAACATCGGGGAAAAGCCATTCACCTGCCCCAAGTGCAGCAAGGGCTTCATTCAGTCCTCTGCCTGAGGACCCACCAGAGTATCCACACTGGCAAAGAGGCCCTTCACCTGTGGGAGGAGCTTCACCCAGTCAGCTGACCTGTTGAAGCATGAGGGGCTCCACAAGTGAACAGGATTTTGTTGCTAATGTGACCCTACATTCCTGTCATCCCAGGGTCAGACCATGTCTGATGATCTTCTCTGTGCCCTTGGTAATTTGCAGATGAATTTTATAAATCTCCATAAAGTCCTGCCTCCCTCAGCCTCTCCTTACAATTCACAAGAATGTTGAATCGTTTTTTGGCTCATTCAGGCAAAAGGGGTAGTTATGGAAAAGATAGGGATTAGGAAAGAGGGGGTTTTGGAACTTCTGAGGTATATAAAGGTAGATAAGTCTCCAGGTCCTGACGGGATTTTCCCCAGAACCTTGAGGGGAGTCAGGGAGGAAATAGCGGAGGCTCTGACAGTGATTTTCCAATAGTCACTTGAGGATGGCGTGGTGCCGTGGGATTGGCGTGTTGCAAACGTGGTTCTTCTGTTTAAAAAGGGCTCCAGGTGTAGGCCCAGCAACTGTCGGGTAGTAAGTTTGATGTTAGTGGTAGGTAAATTAATGGAACATATTCTTAGGGATAATATGTATAAGTATCTAGAGGGGCAGGGATTGATCAGGGACACCCAACTTGGGTTTGTGAAGGGAAGGTCATGTTTGCCAAATCGTTGAATATTTTGAGGAGGTGACTAGGAAGGTTGATGAGGGTAGAGCAGTAAATGTAGTCTATATGGATTTCAGTAAGGCCTTCGATAAGGTTCCACATGGAAGGTTGGTGAGGAAGGTTCAGGTGCTGGGGTTTAATGTTGAGATAGTCAGATGGGTGCAATGGTGGCTAGAAGATAGGCACCAGAGAGTCATGGTGGACAACTATCTGTCAGGATGGAGGCCGGTGATGGGTGATGTGCCTCAGGGATCGGTGTTGGGTCCCTTGTTGTTCATCATTTACATTAATTATTTGGATGATGGAGTGGTAAATTGGGTGAGTAAATATGCAGACAATAGAAAAATAGGGGGGCTGTGGATAGTGAGGATGGTTTTTGGAGACTGCAGAAAGATTTGGACTGCTTAGAAGAGTGGGCTGAAAGGTGGCAGATCGAGTTTAATGTAGATAAGTGTGAAGTTCTTCATTTTGGGAAAAAAATAATCAAAATAGAACATGCAGTAAAAGGGAGGGCATTGAAGAACAGAGAGATCTTGGAATAATGGTTCATCATTCTTTGAAAGTGGAATCTCATGTGGATAGAGTGGTAAAGAAGGCTTTTGGTATGCTGGCCTTTATAAATCAAGGCATAGAGTATAGGAGCTGGGAGGCGATGTTGAGACTGTTCAAGTCATTGGTGAGGCCAAATATGGAATATTGTGTGCAGTTCTTGTCCCCAAATTATAGCAAGGATATCCATAGGGTAGAGAGGGTGCAGAGAAGATTTACTAAAATGTTGCCAGGATTGCAATATCTAGAATACTGAGAAATCACCAGGTTTAACAGAATGAATAGGATAGTCCAGGGGTGGGTTTTGAGCTAATAAACCCTTCTGTCTTAAGTCATACAGAGAAGTAGAAAGTCCCTGTAAATATTTAGATATGTACTGGTCATTAGCCTCAGGGGTAGGGGTATCAGTGTGGAATCCCATGTAAGGAAGACCAAACATCATTTCATATGGTGAGACAGCAAGGTCCTTACGAGGAGCTGTGCAAGTCCTAATTAAAGCTAAGAGTAACCATTTAATCCAGGAGAGGTCAGTTTCCTCATGAAGTTGAGTGAGTTGGTTTTTCAGGGTCTGATTCATCCGTTCAACACGGCCTGAACTCTGGGGGTGCCATGGGGTATGTAACTGCCAATCTATTCCCAGGATTTTACACACACCCTGGAGTACCTGAGAAGTAAAATGTGTACTCGATCTGAGTCAATGGTTTGAAAAATGCCATAACGCGGAATAACAGACTCTAGTAATATCCGGATAACGGTGCTAGCATGATCATTAGGGATCGGGAAAGCCTCAACCTATCGAGTAAAATGATCCACCATCACCAGGAGGTATTTATAAGCCTCTGTCTTAGGTAATTCCGTGAAGTTAATCTGTATTAATTGAAACGGGCGAACGACTATATCGCGACCGCCAGGCATTACCTGGCGCATGACTTTCTTATTCACTCGCTGACAGATTGGGCACCCTCGAATACTTTGCTTGGCTATGGTGTATATTCCCGAGCAATTAAACGACCGTACAAAAGCATCAACAAGTGCCTGTGTTCCCTAATGTGTCTGCTGCTGGAGCTGATCAATAATCTGACGACCCAAGTCTTTGTTCAGTACTTGGCATCCCTCTGCCGTCCACCACAACCCATCGGCAGTTTGACGCATTCCCTGGTCTTTCATATAAACCTCCTCTTCCCGTGAAAAGATGGGAGTCTTTTGAACCTCATGTGGGGTGGGGAGTAACAGCTGCATGTCTATTTTTTCTGTGAGTGCAGCCTGCTTGGCAGCTTCATCTGCCCATCTGTTCCCCTGTGCTTCAGGACTGTCAATAATTTGATGGACCTGTACATGAACTACAGCTATCTCCTCAGGTAACATAAGAGCATCTAAGGATTGAACAATTAAGTTTTCATGGATCAACTTTTGTCCTTTCCCAGTTATCATTCCCTGCTCTTTCCAAATCTTTCCAAAGGTGTGCACTACACCAAAAGCATACTTTGAGTCGGTATAGATTGTGCCCACCTTTCCCTCTAAACCCTGGAGAGCTCTACAGAGGGCACATAATTCACAGGATTGTGCCGACCAATGACCGGGAAGACGACCGACTTCAATCACAACTCCTTCATTCCCATCCACTACACTATACCCGCTATACCGAATGCCGTCAATGCAGCGGGAAGTTCCATCAATAAACCATCTTTCACCCTCCCGTAAAGGTTCATCACTTAAATCATCTCTAATTTTTGTCTGTAAATCTATCCCTTCTAAACATACATGCTCTAAATCATTGAGGACAGTATCAGAATCTGGAGAAACCAAGAAGGCGACTGGATTCTGTTCTTTGTTTATAATCAGTGTCAAATCATCCCTATCCATGAGAATCACTTCATACTTTAAAATTCTAGAATCAGTAAGCCACCTTCCGGCACATTAAATTTGGGGTATTAAAAGGTGACATACAAGGTTCGAGTATACCATCTTTCACCAATTGGTCAATTACTGGCTGCAGCCCCTTTCGGCCAGCCATAGGAATTGGATACTGTTTTCGTCTAATTACTTGGTCAGGGTCTTTTAAAGTAACTTGCAGGGGAGAATCATCTAAACCTTCTCTATTGCCTCTTTTTGCCCATACTCTAGGATTAGCCAATTGGTCCTGTAAATCCCGTGCCAACAAGCAAACTCCAGCTTGGGGAACTAGTAAAATATCCTCCGTTATTATTTTTTCTCCCATTTGTATCCTTACATTCTTTAGTATAGGGACCGTAAAATCTCGTCCTCCCACTCCCGAAATTATCACTGCCCCTTCTGTTTTAACACCCTCGGGCCGTTGTAAAATACTAGACCGGGCTGCCCCAGAATCTACTAGAAAAGTCAACTCATCAAATTTTCCAATGGTTCTCCGTGCAGCCACACGGTGTGTTTTGACTGAGAACCGTGACCCCCCATTCATAATCTGCCTACATCAATGCATAAGATCGCGTCTCCCTGGCTTGCATTGGGCATTCCCTCTTAAAGTGTCCCTCCTTTTTACAAAAATAGCAAACTAATGCTCCTGTTTCCCAATTTCTACCAGGGTCTCCATGCGGTCCCGGGAATGGTCGTCATCCCCGGAATTCTCCTCTACCCCTGCCTCTGCTCTGGTCTCTACTTCCCCACTCCTGGTGCTCCTCCCAATGTCCAGGAGCTGGCACACAGCTCCTAACATTTCCCTGCTGTCCCTCCACAACTTCCTTGACTGCCAAGGGTTCTGCCCTTCCCTCCCGAAGGGTCTCACACTGTTCTGAATGACCCTCATAATCAAAGCCAACAGGCTGCATATTCTCTGCTCTCGGTATTACCTCCTTGATTTTGGTAGAGCCAGATATTCAATGACTGACACCTCCAGTCCTCGTCGGATCTGAACTTTGGCCAATATACCGAACTCCCTTTTATCAGATTCTTAACCCATTCCTGACAGCAATACCTGACCATGGTCTGTTTATCTTTCCCACGGGTTTTCCCCGCACCCCAATCAGATAACATTAATCCTAACGGACTATGTTTGGGTATCTGATCTTCCCGTCCTTCTTTAGGACTGTTTCCCTTGCTACTTACTCCTCCCATACTAGCAGGTAAATAAAATTCCTCTTACCGGGATCCAGTTCTCCCGTCATTTGTTCTCAATGCCTCTTCTCGGATATCACTCGCTTCGTCCACTGACCAGTTACCCGTCGTCCGGGAGTCCAGCTGAATCAGCCGGGGTGCACCTACCCCCGTCGTCGGGCACTTTGTCAGTGGAGGGAGTGCGATCCTGGACGAGACCCCATTTGTGAGAAACAGAAGTACCTTCACAGATTTTGCTCGAGACAAAAATTGAGAACAAAGAACATTTATTGTACAACAGTGCAAAGTTGGGTGCTTCCCCTTACCATGGGAATACACACACATACTGGGGCTTACCCAACTTTTATACAGTTCATTTCAGTGTAGAGATACCCCCCCCCCCCCCTAACATTCTTCTGCCTCCTGGATTGTTTGGCATTTGGTAATTCTGTCTGCCTACGTGCAGTTTCTGAAAACTTGAAAGACCATGGGGTATCCTGTCTGGGTCCCATCATGTCATTGTCCTTATTCATGAATCGGCTTTTATTCTTATTCACACATCTCAACCCCCAGGAGTTACTAATTCTATATGCAGAATTTGCTAATTATTTCTATCACTATAAGACCCTCATTCTATTATACTTGCGTAACCCTTCCTCACACTCTTATCAGAATTCATCCCTACTCAGCACTTACTTAACTTCCTCTAGTCCAGTCCAGTATTCCTTATTTCATTCATACTAGCTTTACTTCCTATATTTTATTATCTCTCACATAGGTTTTGCAGAGAGAGATGTGTTCCAGGACATCCACAACTGAGGTACCACCATTAGTCATCTCAGTATCTTGCTGATGAAACTTGCCCCATCAGGGTTCTCCAGATGATAACCTCTTTCTTTCAGGTTACCACAGAGTTCCTTTCTGTTTCACATATTCACATATTCTAGACAGCCAGCTGTATACCATCTTCCACTCTGGGGCTTCTGCCTCAGTTTCAACAAGCTTCCTGCTTGGCACTCAGTCAAACACTGCTTTCTGTCTCTCTCTCTGATTCGAATGCATCAGTGACCTCTCTGTGAGCACTCTTCAAAACTCTGCAAAGAGGTATCAGGAGACAGTATGTCTCTTGCTGTTGCTTTTAAAGACGATAGCCTATTCATTCAACAAGTCAATTCTATTAACATCTATTTCTGAAGTCTCCATAGGCACTTCATAATTTCTGCAAAGCCACTCTGGATGTGAATTCTCCAATATTTCAAATTAAATCTGTTTTAAAGTGTGTGTATGTAACCTACTCTACTTTTCCCAATTTATCTCCCAAAAATATTTCTAAATGTTCTGTCACACTACAGAAACAGGCCATTTGGCCCACCATGTCCATGCCAGATATTAGGTCTCCATTTATAATACTTATTGAGCAACATTATTCAAGTTCAATATTATTGCACTGTACAAGAACAACTCTGTGGTCCTTGCTGCAAACACACAAGCAGATATAACCGACCAACAGACAAAAGATACGTATGCAGAGCAAATGCACATGTATAAATAAATAAATGTTCTTTAATAAATGAGAGAGTCTTTGACTAATGTGTACTTAATTCGGTTGTTAAGGATTCTCATGACTCATGGAAAGAAGCTGCTCCTCAGCCTGGTGTTTCTGGCTCAGATACTCTTGTACCTCTTTCCCATCAGGAGTAGCGATAGATGCTGTGTGTGGGGTGGCAACCATTTTGTGCACCATCATCACACAGTGTTCCTGGGAGAGCACGTTGATGGGGTGGGGAGGAGGGAGGTCCCTCTCTGCCGCGCTGATGGACCACCATTACATTTTTCTGCAGCAACTGTGATGCAGCCAATCAGGCACTCTTCGATAGAGCTCCTGTAGACAGTTGACATGATGGTGGCTGGTAGCCTTGTCCCCCTCAGTCTTCTCAGGAAGTGCAGTCACTGCTGTGCCTGCCTCACAAGTGAAGAG
Organism: Narcine bancroftii; assembly: GCF_036971445.1. Classification (NCBI taxonomy): domain Eukaryota; kingdom Metazoa; phylum Chordata; class Chondrichthyes; order Torpediniformes; family Narcinidae; genus Narcine; species Narcine bancroftii. The sequence continues at coordinate 210,073,321 of NC_091472.1, read as the reverse complement.
ATGTTTTATGTCCAGGATAGGTCACTTGTTAAGTGGACTCTGAGAAACTTGTTGCTCCCTACTCTCCCCATTACCAAACTATTAATGTGTCGGAGAGGCAGTCGTTTCTGGTCCACCTATCTTCTTTCTTCTTTGGCTTGGCTTCACAGACAACGATTTATGGAGGGGTAATGTCCACGTCAGCTGCAGGCTCATTTGTGGCTGACAAGTCCGATGCGGGACAGGCAGACACGGTTGCAGCGGTTGCAAGGGAAAATTAGTTGGTTGGGGTTGGGTGTTGGGTTTTTCCTCCTTTGTCTTTCGTCAGTGAGGTGGGCTCTGCGGTCTTCTTCAAAGGAGGTTGGTGCCCGCCGAACTGTGAGGCGCCAAGATGCATGGTTTGAGGCGATATCAACCCACTGGTGGTGGTCAATGTGGCAGGCACCAAGAGATTTCTTTAGGCAGTCCTTGTACCTCTTCTTTGGTGCACCTCTGTCTTGGAGGCCAGTGGAGAGCTCACCATATAACATGATCTTGGGAAGGTGATGGTCCTCCATTCTGGAGACGTGACCTAACCAGCGCAGTTGGATCTTCAGCAGCGTGGATTCGATGCTGTCGGCCTCTGCCATCTCGAGTACTTCGATGTATTCTGTAAATGTAATGACTCTGATGAAGCTGGATCTGGTGATGCAGTCCTGGGCCTTGCGTGAAGCAAGGCTGTGTTCTCGCACCAACCCTCTTTTCAATCTTCTTCAGCATGACGCTGAACCAAGCCATGAAAGACCTCAACAATGAAGACGCTGTTTACATCCGGTACCGCATGGATGGCAGTCTCTTCAATCTGAGGCGCCTGCAAGCTCACACCAAGACACAAGAGAAACTTGTCCGTGAACTACTCTTTGCAGATGATGCCGCTTTAGTTGCCCATTCAGAGCCAGCTCTTCAGCGCTTGACGTCCTGCTTTGCGGAAACTGCCAAAATGTTTGGCCTGGAAGTCAGCCTGAAGAAAACTGAGGTCCTCCATCAGCCAGCTCCCCACCATGACTACCACCACATCTCCATCGGGCACACAAAACTCAAAACAGTCAACCAGTTTACCTATCTCGGCTGCACCATTTCATCAGATGCAAGGATCGACAATGAGATAGACAACAGACTCGCCAAGGCAAATAGCGCCTTTGGAAGACTACACAAAAGAGTCTGGAAAAACAACCAACTGAAAAACCTCACAAAGATAAGCGTATACAGAGCCGTTGTCATACCCACACTCCTGTTCGGCTCCGAATCATGGGTCCTCTACCGGCATCACCTACGGCTCCTAGAACGCTTCCACCAGCGTTGTGTCCGCTCCATCCTCAACATTCATTGGAGCGCTTTCATCCCTAATGTCGAAGTACTCGAGATGACAGAGGTCGACAGCATCGAGTCCACGCTGCTGAAGATTCAGCTGCGCTGGGTGGGTCACGTCTCCAGAATGGAGGACCATCGCCTTCCCAAGATCGTGTTATATGGCGAGCTCTCCACTGGCCACCGTGACAGAGGTGCACCAAAGAAAAGGTACAAGGACTGCCTAAAGAAATCTCTTGGTGCCTGCCACATTGACCACCGCCAGTGGGCTGATATCGCCTCAAACCGTGCATCTTGGCGCCTCACAGTTTGGCGGGCAGCAACCTCCTTTGAAGAAGACCGCAGAGCCCACCTCACTGACAAAAGGCAAAGGAGGAAAAACCCAACACCCAACCCCAACCAACCAATTTTCCCCTGCAACCGCTGCAACCGTGTCTGCCTGTCCCACATCGGACTTGTCAGCCACAAACGAGCCTGCAGCTGACGTGGACTTTTACCCGCTCCATAAATCTTCATCCACGAAGCCAAGCCAAAGAGAATGACTCTGATGAAGCTGGATCTGGTGATGCAGTCCTGGGTCTGCAGCGTGTACAGGAGCAGGCTGAGCATGCCACCCTGAGGTGCACGATCACGCTGAGCACTGGAGCTCGGTTCTGCTGCTGTATCAGACAGACTGGGTCTTTCCATCAGGATGTCCAGATACAGAGAGGGGTGTGAGTCCCAGTGTGATAGTACAGACCTATTACCAATGTATATAGTTACAGTATCTAGAGTGTGTAATGACTGTGCTTACAGCGATTGGCTGAGAGCTTAGCCACGCCTACTGTCTGGGCCTTAAAGGGTTGTGTCCCTAGCCAGGTCGGATCATTCTGGACTGGTCGGCCACCTGTGAAGAGCTCGTGTCTTTTGCTAATAAAAGCCTTGGTTTGGATCAACAAGTCTTTGGTTCTTTCGACGAGCTCTACAATTTTATTATCAAAAAGAATTTTTTTAAAAAGGGATGGAGCATCTGACTCGGCCAGAAAAACTTGACATCGACCCACAGTCAGCTGCAGCCTTCAAAGCCTTTAAGTTTTAGCTGTTGAACTTTGAAAACTTCCTTAGGCTCATTGAGGTGGAGGAGGATAACCAGCGTCTAACTGCATTGCTGTCTATGGTGTCCTTGAGAGTCTACGAGAACATACAGGATGAGGCCACTTACACCGCAGCCATAAAGGTACTGAAAGAACTGTATGATCAACCAATGAACAGAGTTCATGCCCGGCTTGTGCTTGCGTCGAGGAAACAACAGCCTGGCAAGTCCAGCAGGGCATATTTACAAGTAGTAAAGGCGTTGGGCAAGGACTGTAACTGTGTGAACAAAACTGCTACCAAGATCACAAACGATCTCATCCGGGATGCCTATGTGGCCGGGCTCCGATCGAACGAAGTGAGGCTGCGCTTGCTCGAACAAGGGGTAGAAAAACTAGAGGACGTGGCCCGGATTGCAATCACAATGGAGGATGCAGCCTTAAAGTCAAACGAGTTCTCTTGGGACTGGACCCCACGTTCTGATGTGAGTAGAGTGCCCTTCTACTCTACCACCCCCCGATATACTGACGACCTGTCGGCTGCTGCTACACTGCTCCCTTCGAACCCAAAATGTTATTTCTGCAGGAGGGACAAGCACAGCAGGTCCCAGTGCCCAGCAAGAAAAGCCAGGTGCCAGAAGTGCCTTAACAACGGTAACTTTGCTGCAGTCTGTAGGTCTAAAATGGCCGCCGGCAAACACAGTGCTTCATATGAAGCCCAATCGCCACTATTCCATTCAAACTCTTCTTCCCCAAAGTTCTCATCCAATGAGAGCGAGGGCTCCCCTGCACGGCAACGCCTGACGTCACGGAGACACCAAACCCGGAAGGGGCAGCCCACCCTCACAACCATGATGTTGGCCCGCCTCTTGCCCCTGTGTGGAACACTCGACCCGGCCTCGGTCCCGACTGTAGAGCCCGCTATTGCCACGGCTACGACCACTCCTGGGGCCGACGCTACCGCTGCTGCTGCCGCTGCCACCTCCACAGCCAACCCCAGAGACGACGCTACCGCTACCGCTGCCTGCTCCCCTGCTGCCGCTGCCCACACCGCCGCCGGTGCGGCCACCACGACCGACTAGGGACCCACTGCGGCCAACCAGGTACTCGCCCTAGTGTCCATCGCTGACAACCGCTGGGGCCCGACCGCCACAACCGATGACCTACCCACCGCCAACCGCGAGCAACAACCCCCACTACTTACTGTTCATCCGCCGATGCCACCACAATAGCACCTCCGGGAGTACCTCCAACCTGCTCCTCCAGCACTGACTGTGTCTATGACATCATCCCGTTGCGTGATGTCAACTCGCGGAACTCCCCTGTCAACAGGATCAGTGGCTGCTTCTATAACACTAAATCAACAATGCTCTCATCCCCTCTCTAAAGCAATGGATCTGATTAAAGTGCATGGACACTACACCAATTGCTTATTTGACTCTGGGTCAACTGACAGTTTTATCCAGCCAGATCTGGCCCTCCGTTGCGGACGACTAGGTCACACTCGACCGGGATAAAGGGGTATTGCATCACTACGCTGGAAGTACAGGATGTAACGGTCACCCACTTCAAATTATTCATCCTTCCCCAATTGTGCGCCCCAGTGTTGCTGGGATTAGACTTTCAGTGTCAGTTTCCAACGGTGTCCCTACACTTTGGGGGACCCCACATCCCACTCTCAGTCTGCCATTGCCCCACCCCTGAAGCACCCGAGCAACCTGCCCCCGTGCCCCGGGGCCACTCCTGCGGACTTTCCACACTCCGATTGCTCTGCCAGCACGCTTTGCAAACCTCACCCCTGGCTGGAAGCCTGTGGCCACTAAAAGTCAGCAATATAGTTACGAAAACAGGCAATTCATTAGGAGTGAGGTGCGTAGATTGCTGGATGAGGGCATCATCAAACCCAGTTCAAGTCCCTGGAGAGCTCAGGTGGCGGTTTTCAAGATCGGGGAAATGCTACAGATGGTGGTCGACTATAGCCAGACTGCTTCACGCTCCTGGATGCGTACCCCCTGCCACGCATCATGGATGTGGTGAACCAGATCGTCCAATACCGCTTATTCTCCACCATTGACCTACGTTCGGCCTACCACCAGCTCCCGATCTGCTGTGAGGACCGACCATTCACGGCCTTCGAAGCGAATGGGCGGCTGTATCAATTTCTCAGGGTACCATTCGGGGTCATGAATGGTGTCGCGGTCTTCTAGCGGGAAATGGACTGGATGGTGGACCAGAACGAGCTAACCACTACCTTCCCGTATCTGGACAATGTCACCATCTGCGGCCACGATATGCAAGACCACGATGCCAATTTTGACAAGTGTGTCTTCTGGACCACACGACTCGCGATTCTAGGTTGCGTGGTGGAGAACGGGGTAGTGATGCCAGATCCTGACCGCATGCGTCCCCTAATGTACTTACCCCACCCCCCCCATACCCAGAAAGCGCTCAAACGCTGCCTGGGCTTTTTCTCATATTACGCCCAATGGGTTCCACACTACGCCGACAAGGCGCTTCCTCTTATCAAGACCATCTCCTTTCCCCTCTCGACCGAAACCAGAGCGGCTTTCGATCGAATCAAATCCGACATCGCCGCTGCAATGCTGCACGCGATCAATGAGTCTGTCCCGTTTCAAGTCGAGAGCGATGCATCCGACTTCGCCCTGGCAGCCACCTTGAACCAGGCCGGTTCAAGAACCAGAACCCTCCAGGGTCCAGAGAGTAGACATTCCTTGGTCGAGAAGGAGGCCCAGGCCATTGTTGAAGCAGTGTGTCGTTGGAGACATTACCTCGCTGGGAGGCGCTTTACACCGTTGACTGATCAACGTGCGGTCTCCTTCATGTTCAGCAACACCCAGCGAGGTAAGATAAAAAACAACAAAATCGCCAGATGGAGAATCGATCTCTCCACCTTTAACTATGACATCCTGTACTGGCCTGGTAAGCTCAACGACCCACCTGATGCGCTCTCCAGGGGGACGTGCACCAGCGTACAGATGGACAGACTACAGAAACTCCATGAGGTGCTCTGTCATCCAGGGGTCACTAGGTTTGCCCACTTTGTGAAGGTGCGCAATCTACCCTACACAGTCGAGGAGATTCGCTCCATGACCTGAGCCTGTTCGATGTGCACTGAATGCAAGCTCCACTTCTTCTGTCCGGGGAACTCCCACGTTATCAAAGCCACCCGCCCCTTCGAGCGTCTTAGCGTAGACTTTAAGGGGCCCCTACCGTCGACCAACCGTAAAAACTACATCCTTACGCCCATCGACGAGTACTCCCGCTTCCTGTTTGCTGTGCCCTGCCCAGACACCACCGCCACCTCAGTGATACAGGCCCTTCACAGTATCTTCGCCATTTTTGGGTACCCCAATTCCATCCACAGTGATAGGGGGTCATGAGCGCAGAGCTGCAACAGTACCTTCTGGAGTGTGGTATCGCTTCAAGCAGGACCACCAGCTATAACCCACGTGGTAATGGCCAGGTCGAGAGGGAGAATGCCACCATCTGGAGAGCGGTTACACTGGCTCTCCGGTCTAAAGGTCTCCCCACCTCTCACTGGCAGGAGGTTCTCACTAGTGCCTTACACTCCATCCGCTCCCTCCTATGTACCGCAACAAATGCCACCTCCCATGAAAGGATGTTCCTTTTCCCGAGGAAATCTGAATCAAGAACCACTATACTGGCATGGCTCACCATCCCTGGCCCCGTCCTTCTGCGACGCCACGTCCAGCACTCAAAGAACGACCCCTTGGTCAATCGAGTGACTCTATTCCACGCAAACCCACATTACGCCTACGTTGAGTTCCCAGACGGGCGGGGAGGACACTGTTTCGGTGCGGCACCTAGCTCAGGACGCAGTAGGCCCAGCAACCCCCCCCCCCCAACCCAACCTTCCCCAACTCTTTATTCATCAGGTCCCGTGCCGGAACAGAAAGACCAACAGAACCCCAATGACCCAGGCCACCCTGCCGACAACACGGCTGGGGAATCAAGCGAAGGAGCGGTCGCACCCGATGAGCCTGCTGGTGACACCACTCCAGCGACCCCAATCCCAGCACCACGGCGGTCACGCCGGATGGTCAGTCCCCCTTAACCTACCTCTTCCTTCCCTTCTCCTCTTCAGCCCTTCCACCTCAGGGTCAGTTCTCCAAGAAGGGGTGAATGTGATAGTACAGACCTATCACCAATGTATTTAGTTTCAGTATCTAGAGTATGTAATGACTGTACTTACAGCGAATGGCTGAGAGCTTAGCCATGCCTACTGTCTGGGCCTTAAAGGGTTGTGTCCCTAGCCAGGTCGGATCATTCCGGTCTGGTCGGCCACCTGTGAAGAGCTCCTGTCTTTTGCTAATAAAAGCCTTGGTTTGGATCAACAAGTCTTTGGTTCTTTCGACGAGCTCTACACCCAGCAAGGACAGCTTCTCCACCAGACTCTGGGGAATGATCACATGAAGTGCTGAGCTGAGGTCGATGAACATGGTGTATTCTCCAGGTGAGTCAGGATGCAGTGGAGTGATGAGGCTGCAGCATCATCAGTAGAACAATCTGTCTGCAGGCAAACTGCATTTTAAAAAAATTTAGACATACAGCACTGTAACAAGCCATTTTGGCTCATAAGTCCATGCCACCCAATTATACCCTATTAACCCACAACCCCTGGTACATTTGGAATGGAGGGAGGAAATTGTAGCCTCTGGAGAAAACCCACACAGACACAGGAAGAACATACAAATTCCTTACAGTCAGTGTGGGACTTGAACCCTGGACCAGAACCAATCACTGGCGCTGTAAAGACATTGCGCTAACCGCCATGCCACCCATGTATTCAGTGACTCTGGGGTTGTGCTTCCATGTGTTCCATCGCCAGACACTGGAAGCACATCATTATGATGGAGGCCAGTGTCCTTGAAGAGGATTCTACTCACCTCGGAGTGGCTATGTCGGGGGCCCATTGATCAGGGGGAGACAGATGTAAAGGTTAAATCTTTGTGTTTTGATTCTTAGTTAATTATGTGCCTGTCTTTTTAAGAGAACTATGTAATGTTACCATAGTGACTATGATGTAATCTATAGTGACTATGATGTAATATGTCGTAATATCCACCCAAGCTAATGGCTTGCTCATTATTCTACAAGATGTGAAGGAATAGTGAGCACGAGAAACTTTCCTTAGAGTTTGTGTATCTCTTTAAAAGCTTTTGTATCTCTTTAAATACTTATATCTCTATTATACAGTAAATGCTTTATTATTTATTGTTATGAAAGTTTTAATGCAAAGCTATGCAAAATGTTTATCCGTTCTATCAGTGAATTAAAACTACATAAAATAACAGCCACAGAATTTGATTTTTTAGATTAAAGAGATCGAAATTTGGGATATTGCAGCTCATGCTTTGGAAGATGATACTTTGATATTAGGATACATTAGAACAAGGAAAGTGTCTGTAACAGAGTCTTCTTCGGCAGCCAGTTCTCAGCAAACCATGTTTAGAAGCTGTTCAGTTGGTTTGAAAGCAAGATGATGTCTTTAACTTGACAGGACCTCGTGATTTGTTATGGTCTTCATCATTTGCCACATGTGCCTCCTTCTGCCACATCTATGGATCTTCTGTGCAAGCCCCTGCTTAGCCTCCCAGATTGCATAGGAGAATCCAGCTCTAGTCTCCTGACCTGAAATTGGCATCACAAGTATCCGGATGTCGACATCTAACCATAGTTTTGTTAGCCCTGGTTGTGAAGGATTTGATCTTGGTGACATGGTTGCTGATGTAGCCTGTCACTGAGTTCATGTACTCCTTGACGTTAATATGACCATTGTCAGTGGCTGCCTCCCTGAAAGAGCTCCAGCTCATGGTCTCAATGCAGTCCTGTTGTCCTACTCCCATCCCACGCCCCACATCCTGATCTCCCTACAAACTGGCTTAGTGTTCTATCCTCTGGTGGCGAATGTTGCATGCGGTTGAAACCGTGGTAAGACTGTTTTCGGGTTAGCGTGGTTGAAGTGGCAAGCTGCATTCATGAAACATTGGGTGGGACGCCTGGGCTTCGCAGACGGCACCATAAAGCTCCTGCATGGCTTCACCCTCATTAACCAAAGGTAGAAAGTCCACTGCTGTAATCAGCGTGGCTGTGAATTCCCTGGGCATTTAGGAGTCTGCATTTCCATTTGTGCTGAGGTACAACACCAACACAGACTTTTATGCACCAGTCCTCACTGATGTAAAAGTGGTCCCCCTCCTCAAGTCTTTCAAGAAACAGCAGCTCGTCTGTCTGCCCTGCAGGCAATAAGGTGCCAAGCTGGATCGCTGAATCAGAAATGGACTCCTGGAGAGACGTTTCTGTTATTACCAGAGCACAGCAGCCCTGCATTTCCTTCTGGAACAGCTGCAGCCTTAGGTCATCCACGTTCTTTTACAGCGATCCTACAATTGCAAGTAAGATTGCTGGTGAGAGCGAGTCCAAGGGGCTTAATTCTCAGTCTAACCCCAAATCTGGCCCAACTGCCGCGCTTCTGCCTTCACCAACAACACTTCTGACGGCCTCCTGTCTGTGTTCTCAGTGGTCTGGATGGTTCATCCAGACATGATAGTAAATGTGAGAGCACCTGCCTCCACAACATTCTCAAGCAGTTCATTCCAGATCGCAACCACCCTCTGAGTGGATCCGAAATCATTGGTTCCCCTCAAAACTCCTCGTCACCCAGCACCGACGTGGCTGTCATGGGGGAATCTTCCTCACAATCACGTCAACCTCAGCTTTCTCTATTCCAAGGAAGAGGTAGAAAAAAAAACTATATAGTTGCTTCATGTACAGTGTGGAACTCCAGTCAATATTTACTTCTCCAGACTGCTGAGTTGCAGTGAAAAGTTCATGGAAAAAAATAAGTCCCCTCGATCACTTGATCTTTATTGCCCAATCAGCTTTCTGCTGATCTGAGCTTTACAAATACAACTGCTTGAGTCATCTGACTCCAATTGCCAGGTGCCGACTGAAGTGTGCTCCAAAGACAAAGCCCTCCTTTCCTGTCTCCAGCCATCACTGAAAGGCTCCATTCCAGGCAACCCCCCCCCCCCCCCCCCCCCGCAGCAGCCTGTCCCCGACAGCCATATACTTCCTACAACGGGGCCCGGGTCTTCCACACCCCTCCCTCCAGCTGGGTCCGACCATCGTTGGCCAGGATGATGGGGAACCCGCTCTCAATCTGCTCCCTCCTTATTGCTCATCACCGAACCCGGACCCCGCCCCTCACTGAGCGCAGCTTCCCCGATCCCTTTCTGCAGTTTCCTCCAACATGAACACTGCCCGTCTATTTTAACCCGTCCCCGTTTCCTTTCTTTATCCCCCATCTAATCCACTTCGCTGCTTTATTCTCGCTTGTTCCCGGCCGAAATGAAACACCACTCTTTCCCACCCCCGCTGTGCACATGCGATTTGACGGCTCAGGCGCGGCCGCCCCTTTGATTGGCAGTTCCCTCCTTCCCTCCTGCGGCCGCCCTGTCACATGACGCCGGGTTTCGGCCCTTGCGTGTACGTGTTGACGTCACAGACAGGGGTCACGAGCGTCGTTTTCTTAGTAACGAGTCTGTCTCCGGAGGAGGCTCCTGCTCGGGGTGAGAGGTGAGACTTTCCCCGGGCGGGCGGAGAGTGAACGGCACCAAGGTCCGGCTGGGGCCTCGTCCCCCCACAGTCGGGCCGGTGGGGGTGAGGGCAGGGACCGCGCTTCCGGTCACAAATGGCTGCAGCCCCTGTTCCCTCGCCGCACGGATGGGTGGGTGCAGCAGTCGGACCCACGGGGGAGGGGTACAGGAGGCAGGCAGGGTCCCTCACAGGGCAAGGGGAGGGGGGACAGGAGGCAGACAGGGTCCCACACAGGGCCCCACACAGGGCAAGGGAGAGGGGGACAGGGGGCAGACAGGATCTCACACAGGGCAAGGAAGAGGGGGACAGGGACCCACACAGGGGGAGGAGGATGAGGCAGACAGGGTCCCTCACAGGGCAACGGGGAGGGGGACGGGGGCAGACAGGGTCTCACACAGGGCAAGGAAGAGGAGGACAGGGGGCAGACAGGGTCTCACACAGGGCGAGAGGGACAAGGAACCACACTGGGCAAGGGGAAGGGGGACAGGCGGCAGACACTGTCCCACACAGGGCAAGGGGAGAGGACAGGGGGCAGACAGGGTCCCTCACAGGGCAAGGGGGAGGGGGGATGGGGGCAGACAGGGCCCCACACAGGGCAAGGGATAGGGGGCAGTGGGTAGACAGGGTTCCACACAGGGCAGGGGGAGGGGGATAGGGGGCAGACAGGGTCCCTCACAGGGCAAGGGCGACAGGGACAGACGTTTCTCACAGGGCAAGGGGTAAGGTGGGACGGTGGGCAGACAGGGTCCCTGGCAGGGATGGTTCCCGCTCATAATCCAGCAAATAAGCTACAGGGCAGGATTGTAGTTACAGGGACAGATCAGTTGGTCCCACACAGGGCAAGGGAGAGGGGGACAGGGGGCAGGTAAATGCAGCAGGTAAACGGATCATTCAGGAGTCTGATAACAGGGGGAAGGAACTGTCAATGAATGTGATGGTGTGTTTAACCTTCTCTATGAGGAGGGGGTGTGTTTGGGGAAGGGTGACTCATTTAATATGTTGGTTGCTTATCCAAGGCAGTGGGAGGTGGAAGTGGAATGGATGCTCTCGGTCAATGTTAGAGACTGATTACATTGTTAAAAACATTAACAATACAGTATGGTTGAAAGCTCTCTGGCCCATGAAACCCTTGCCACCCATGGGGGACGTGATTGTGTAGATTCCTTACAGGCAGGACTGGATTTGATCCTGGGATGTAGGTGATATAATAATGTTTCACTTACCGTGCCACCCAATTACAGAAGTTGAATCTCATGTCCTGGATCTGTACCAAATAAAGGAGCTGTGTTTGAAAATGGTGTTTCATCCCCTTGTATCTCTATAATACACTCAATGCAGATACAAAGACAAGGTCATTCAGTCCATCTGGGGCCTCAATTGGAGCCTCAAAGTAAGAAACAGATCCCTTGAGCTTGCTCTGCCATTCAATAAGATCATGGCTGATCTGGCCGTGGACTCGGCTCCACTTACCTGCCCGTTCCCTACAATCATTAAATCCCAAATCTGTTAAAAATCTATCCATGTCTTAAATATTTTCAACAAAGCAACCTCCACTGCTGAATTGGGCAGAGAATTCCACAGATTCACCCTCTGTGAGAAGCCAATTTCCGATTCCATCCAGATGGTAAGACACAAACGTGCTTGAGAAACTCAGCAGATCATCAAGCATTGTCGGAAGTAAAGGGTAACCACAGATGATCCTTTATCTCCTGTGGATGCTGCGTGACCTGCTGAGTTTCTCCAGGAAGTTTGTGTTTTGCACTCAACCCTGGAATCTGTAGATGTTCTTGCTTAACTCCAGGCAAATGGCATCAATATCGAACTCCAATTTTCAGTAATAACCCCTTCCCCTGTCTCTTCCTATCCCCCATCCCTCTGACTTCCTTCCTCTAGCTCCTTCCCCATTCTTTCCCCCATCAGAGAGCATCTTTTTCAGCCTCTGCCCTCTCCCCCATCACCTCTCAGCTCCTCCCCCTTGTATCCATTTACTGATGTGTGCTCCTGCCACCACCCCTACCTTATTTGCATGTTTGCCTGATTTTTGGTATAATTAAGAAGCACTCAGGCATGGAATATAAATTGCCGATTGTTTTCCATGGATGCTATGTGATCTGCTATTTTATTCAGAAAATGTCAGGTTCAGTGGGTTCAAAGAGAGACAAGATGAACACAAGAGTTTTCAATCAAATGTAACTTTTTATAAGTATATAAGAGAATTTTATAAGAGAGCACTTAAAAGGGAGTGTGGAAACATGCACAATTTACAAGGGAAAGTGGAAACATATGCACAATTTATAAGGGAACGTGGGAACATATGCGGACAATTTATAAGGGAACATGGGAATATACGCAGACAATTTATAAGGGAACGTGGGAATATACGCAGACAATTTATAAGGGAACGTGGGAATATACGCAGACAATTTATAAGGGAACGTGGGAATATATGTGGACAATTTATAAGGGATCTTTGGAAGAGATCATAGTGGGAAACAAATGGGAGAGCATTAAACAATACACAATCATTAATTCACACAGGTGATGCAGCCATTCGTACCCTATAAGCAGGGGTTATACACACCATTCGGAACTGCTGAATAAGGGGAGGTGCATCTGGTATCACTGTACCTGCAGGAGAATACACATGCCCTTGGACCCCTGATCAGTTTCAGTGCAGTGTGCATCTTATCTGCGATCATAACTAGTGATCATAACTCTGTTAGGTCTAGTGATCATAACTCTGTTAGTTTTCAGGTAGTTTTAGAGAAGAGCAAGGAGGGGCGTAAAGTTGAGGTTCTGGATTGGAGAAGAGCAAATTTCGAAGGAATAAGAAGGGATTTGGGGAGTATTGAGTGGGACAGGATATTTTCAGGTAAGGATGTAAATGAAAAATGGACAATATTCAAAAAAGAAATTTTGAGGGTACAGAGTAGATATGTCCCAGTGAGGATCAAAGGAAAGGCCGGAAGTCATAGGGAGGCTTGGTTTTCGAGTAATATTGAAAATTTGGTTAGGAGAAAAAGGGAGATGTACAAGAGGTATAAAGAGCAGGGAGCTGAGAGTTTGAAGGAGGACTACGAGGAGTGTAGAAAGGCCAAAAAAAGGCACGAAGAGGCTTTGGCAGACAGAGTAAAAATAAATCCAAAGGGTTTCTATAGGTACATTAAAAGTATAAGATTAGTGAGGGATAAAATTGGACCCCTTGGAGATAGCGAAGGTAGGCTGAGTGAGAAGTCAGAGGAAATGGGGGAAATTTTAAATGATTTCTTGGCCTCGGTATTCACTAGGGAAAAAAAAATATTGAACCAGTTAAAGTAAAGAAAAATAGTGGGGAGGTCATGAAGCATATAAGGATAACCGAGGAGGCTGTGTTGAAAAAAATAAAGGTGGATAAATCTCCGGGACCGGACAAAATATTCCCAAGGACACTCAGGGAGGCTTGTGGACAGATAGTAGGGCCATTAACAGAGATATTTAGGATGTCACTGGTCACGGGGGTAGTGCCAAAGGATTGGAGGGTGGCGCATGTGGTTCCACTGTTTAAGAAAGGGTCCAAATGTAAACCTGGGAATTATAGGCCCGTGAGTCTGACGTCTGTGGTGGGTAAGTTGATGGAAAGTGTTCTGAGGGATGGTATTTACAAATATTTGGAGGTACAGAGATTGATAGGGAGTAATCAGCATGGTTTTGTCAGGGGTAGATCATGCTTGACAAACCTGATTGAGTTTTTCGAGGGGGTTACAAAAAAGGTCGATGAAGGGAAAGCTTTTGACAAAGTTCCCCACAGGAGGTTAGGAAAAAAGATGGAGGCATTAGGTATAAATAAGGAGGTAGTGAAATGGATTCAGCAGTGGTTGGATAGAAGGTGTCAGAGATTAGTGGTAGAAAATTGTTTGTCCAATTGGAGGCCAGTGACTATTGGAGTTCCTCAGGGATTGGTCCTGGGTCCACTATTGTTTGTTATATATATTAACGATCTGGAAGAAGGGGTGGAGAATTGGATAAGCAAGTTTGCGGTGGTGTTGTGGACAGTGAGGAAGATTACCGTAGATTAAAAGGTGATTTAGGAAGGCTGGAGGTGTGGGCTGAGAAATGGCTGATGGAATTTAATACAGATAAGTGTGAGGTGTTACATTTTGGAAAGGCAAATCTAAATAGGTCATATGCATTAAATGGTAGGCTATTGAGATGTGCAGAGCAACAAAGGGATTTAGGAGTGATGGTAAATAGTACCCTCAAGGCTGATACTCAGGTAGATGGTGTGGTGAAGAAGGCATTTGGAATGTTGGCCTTCATAAATCGGAGTATTGAATTCAAGAGTAGGGAGGTTATGATGAAATTGTACAAGGCATTGGTGAGGCCAAATTTGGAGTACTGTGTACAGTTTTGGTCACCAAATTATAGAAAAGATATAAACAAAATAGAGAGAGTGCAGAGAAGGTTCATGAGAATGTTGACAGGATTTTAAGGTTTGAGTTACAGGGAAAGGTTGTGCAGACTAGGGCTTTTTTCTCTGGAGCGTAGAAGATTGAGGGGGGATTTGATAGAGGTGTTTAAGATTTTAAAAGGGACAGACAGAGTAAATGTGGATAGGGTTTTTCAATTAAGAGTGGGGGAGATTCAAACTAGAGGGCATGGTTTAAGATTGAAGGGGAAAATTATAAGGGGAACATGAGGGGAAATTTCTTTACGCAAAGGGTGGTAGGGATGTGGAATGAGCTTCCGGCAGACGTGGTTGAGGTGTGATCATTGGTTACATTTAAGGATAGACTGGATAGTTACATGGAGAGGAGAGGACTGGAGGGGTATAGACCGGGTGCTGGTCATTGGGACTAGGAGGGTGGGAATTTGTTCCGACATGGACTAGTAGGGCCAAACTGGCCTGGCCTGTCCTGTGCTGTAAGTGGTTATATGCACCCTTCCAAGCAACATCTGCAACAGCAACCTCTTGTTGTCCGGGCTATCACCACAAGACAGAGAGCATTAGTGTCCTCTGTGCTGGTGTTAAATACAGAGCTCTAGCCAATAAGGGCACTGAGTAATTTGAACCAGTCAATGTTATGGTGTGCACTGACCAGTGGTCGAAGCCCAATCATAACTGACGATCCACCTGCAGCTTGTAACATTATCTATAACTTTGTGGAACAAAAAGTGTGCCTTCTACTGACAGGAGGTGTGACTTCTGAATGAGTTTCAGACAGGAAGTCATGTGACCACCACACTCAACAACAGCTGAGTTCCAGCACTTTCATGCATTGTCCTCATTTTCCCTGTCTTAAATCTACTCTCCTGTATCCTGAGGTTCTGTCTCCAGTTCTGGTGCCAACTGCCAGAGGAAACCACCTCCCTGCTTCTATTTTGCCTATTCCTTTCTTGGAAAAGTTTTTACAGAACAACACCTTTGACCACAAGGCCATCAGACAGTGATCAACATGGAATGTCCTGCAGGAACTGAGAGATGAGGACTCAATGGATTTGGTTCAGTGGTTCCCTGAGCAGTCTATTCAAGTCATCTGGTGGAATATCTCCTCGCCAGGCCTCACAAATGAGCTGGCTGTGAAAAGCCCCCCTTCCCCCACCCCAAGTGAGATACTTCTTGTACAACCGGACCATCACCCTCCATGTACGTTGTCCTTGGGAGGCTTTAGTGGAGTGAAGACTGTTGTCTACCTCTTTGCTGAATCCAGATTCGCAAAGAGTGTGGAGAAGGATGTAAGGGCCCTTGTCATTGTTCATCCCCAGTGGCAGTGTGTTAGAGCACTCTCTGATCTACAGTGTTTAAAAAATGCTCCAAAAGTAAACCTAGAACTTATAGGCCAGTGAGCCCAACGTCACTAGTAGGTAAATTGTTGGAGGGTGTTCTGAGAGATTGGATATACAAGTATTTGGATAGCCAAGGGCTATTTAAGGATGGTCAGTATAGATTTGTGCATGGTAGGTGTGACAGAGTATATAGAGGTGTTTGGGAGATAAATTGGGAAAGGTTTGTTAGAGCAGGTCACACACAAACACTTTAAAACAGAATTTTTGCAGTAGCTTTTGCAGAGTGCTCACAGACTCATGATGGACTATTTGCAAAAAGGCAACAAATGTAACAACAGGCAGGGCAGCTTTGTCTGGAAAATAGAACACTGTCGGAGGGTCATGTGATCTTTGCAGGCAGAGTGCAGAATAAAAGAGCCCTTGCTCTCAGAGAGGAGGGAGAGGAGAGACACAGACTTCGGTTCCAGAGGGCCAATTGTCTTGAGTAAACTTATACCTCTCATTTTGTTCGTTTTAGATTGGTCACAGTGTTTGAGCTACTGAAAGAAAATAGACACACACACACCGAGAGCAGTTCAGTTTATACAAGTCTTTATTACTAAATAGCTAGCTGAATTCACACTACAATATGCAAGCCTTCCCAATTATACTTATCAATGCCTGGACTGGTCCCAACTGCCAAAGCGAGGCGACGACTGCACACTTCTAGTAGGTTGTCTAGACGCCGGTAGCAGCTTCTCCACCTCCCCGGACTGGGACGTTGGTTAGAATCTTGAAGTTCTTCTTCTTGCTGAGAGATGTTGCCACCTCTTGGAGAGTCTCAAACTTCAGCAGTGGGACCATGGCTTATATTACCCAAAAGTTGTTTACTTCAGATCTTTACTTCAGAACAAAAATAATTTGTTAAAATTTAGTTATATTCAAGGTCTCCTGACAGTCTGCGATCAACAAAAGACAACTGCATCTCTGGGCCTCATGGTGGAAGTTGGATAATGACTACTGATTCATATGCATCCCTGGGCCCCATATAGTGGAATTTAGGTGTGTCTACTAATTCATATACAACAAGCAGGTTCTCAGCCTTGCAGAAGCAAAGGCTGCAAAAGTAAGAAACACGGTTTAAATCTTTCGTTACAGTTGCCTACATGGACTTTAGTAAGGCCCTTGACAAGGTCCCATGTGGGAGATAGTTCAGTAGGTTCAGACATGGAGAGGTTGTTAACTGGATTCAAAATTGGTTGAATGGGAGAAGACTAAGAGTTGTAGTGGATCATTGCTTTTCAGGTTGTGCCTCAGGGATCGAGTGTGGGACCATTGTTGTTTTTGTCTCTAACAATGTTCTGGATGATAATGTGATAAATTGGATCAGCAAGTTTGCTAATGACACTAGATTGGAGGTGTTGTAGACAGCAAGGAAGGCATTCAAAGCTTGAAGAGGGATCTGGACCAGATGGAAAATTGCGCCAGAGACTGGCAGATGGAATTTAATGCAGACAAGTGGGGGGAATTGCATTTTGGAAGGACAAACCAAGAAAGGGCATCCAACCAACAGAGGGTTGGATGACAAGGTGTCCCAGTGGTGGTAATGGGGTATGGAGACAAGAATATGAAATGTAGTGATGAGACTATGAATGTAGAAAGTCTGGGACATTTTTCTTATATTGTAAATAATTTATTGTGAATAAAGTATATTTTTGGAGAAAAGATTTTTTCATATTGTCTTCATATGATCCCTCCTCATCCTTTAAAACTCCAACTCCTCTTACAAACTGGGGCTACTCAATCTAACCCCCTCCTCACTGGAATCAACCTGGTTCACCGTGTCCAAAGCGAGAACGACCACTCTTGAGAGCTGGTGGTGCTTCCTCTGATGCTCCCATATCTCTTTCCCAATGGGAGCAGCTGAAAGATGCTTTATGCTGGGTGGAAGGGGTCCTCAATTATTTTGTGCATTCTCTTCAGACAACAATCCAGTAGAGCATGTCGATGGGGGGAGAGGGAGACTCCAGTGATCCTCTCTGCCACTCTTAAAGTTCTTTGGATTGACCTCTGATCATTTCTCTGCGGCAACCGTACCCCACTGTGATGCAGCCGGTCAGGATGCTCCTGATAGAGCTCCTGGAGAAGACATAATGGTGGCGGTAGCCTTGCCTCCACAGCCTTCTAAGGAAGTGACGTTACTGAGGATATGTGTGTCCAGGATAGGACAGTAGTTAAGTGTGTCTATGTGCGCATGCTCCATGGTCTGAACAAAAGTTGTTAAGACTGGTGTATATGTACAATCATGATAATGAACTAAACGAATTGCAGTGTAGAGAAAGAAATCTTGCTTAAGGGACTGTTGATAGCAGTCTACCACAGAACGCTAATGGGGGTCATAGAAACCCTCGGCTGTGCTCTATGACGCATACTCCTGGACAGCACTGGGACCCTATGGATGTCTGAGAGTTCCTGGAGACCAGGGTCCATGCCCTGAGACCAGATGCCAATGCTGGAAGGGAGCTCACAAGTCTGTGCAGTGCGCACCTCCCTGACAGGCAGCACAGAGGAACAGCTTCCATCAGAGTAGAGAGCGAGGCTGATTCAACACGCACTTGGCACTGCAGGGCGGATGTGGTGCGCTGGCTGCTGCATGGACCCTGCATGCTCCTCATCCAAGACCCCCTGGGATTTCTCCTGCTTTATATCATCATCCTTGCTGTGATGAATTGCGGGCATAGGCATGTGCATTTCCCTGGCACTGGCAGAGTGGTTCCAGCTGTGGGGGATTATGGGTAATGAAGACGGCCATTGATCCTGCTTTGACCATCGCTTTCCTTTTTTTTTGCTCAGCAGGTGAATAGGCGAACCGTGGCCGTTTGGTTCTGCAGACCTTCCCAGGATCCAAACCATGGTAGGTAACGGCTACAGTTGGAACTGACACAAATAAGGACTATAAAAGAAAACCCTGGACCATTCAGGCAGCATCTAAGGCAGTGGTTCTTGGCCTTTTTTCACACCCAGACCACTTTAAGTAATCCCTGACATGGGGCACCATAGATGCGCTGTGTTTAGTAAGGGATTACTTCAAGTGGTTTGCGAGTGGGAAAAAAAATGGTTGAGAACCACTGGTCTAAGGGCTCAGACTCCATGTTAACAATTCTCTTCCTCCCACTAAAGCTCCTCGAGCCGTTGACCTCCAGCAGATTGGATTTTGCCATCAGATTCTAGAATTTGCCATCTCTTGAACCCTAACCCTAATGTCTCCAGCATTTCAGGTTCGGTCCTTTTTGGTTAATGTCAGAACTAAAATGTAAACTATTTCCTACTTTTGTTCTGATTCAGATTTCCAGCATCTGCAGTATTTTACTTTTCAAAAATAAAAAGTCGAATTTAATCCTGAAAGAACACTTAAGACTCTTTCCTTCAAGTACCTAAATTAACTATGCAAACAAGCTTTTCTCGGCCTTTCTTGATAACTCATTACAACTTCCTCAGTTGTAATGAGTTACAACAGCTGGTGAGCTACCAGCTTTTCCATAGGAAAACCAGATAATGGAATCTTTCTGTGATCATTTTCCAATTCACCTTCAAAATACCCAAAGACATGTTGAAAGATTCCCGTGTACGATACTGCCCCCAACGGTGACACCGTTAGTTTCATAGCTAGCACATTGGTAATTATGGTTCTGAAACCATGTGTACAAATCCAACAATGTCTGTGAGGAGCTTCTATGCTCTCCCTGTGCCTCCCTGGGTTTCCTCTGGTTGCTCCGGTTTCTTCCTACCTTTCAAAATGTACATGGTTTGTAGGTTAATTTTTTTACATTTCGCACAGTAACTGTCCCTTTCAACCCACGAGCCTGTGCCGCCCAATTACAACCAATTGATTTACAATTCCCAGTATGTTTCAAATGATGGGAAGAAATCAGAGTCCCTGGGGAAAACCCATGCAGACACAGGGAGAACGTACAAATTCCTTACAGACAGTGCGGGATTTGAACCCTGGTATGATTACTAGCGTTGTTGCAAACTGGACCCCCCAAGTCTCTTCACCCACTCCAAAGCATCTACATCCCTCGTAATGAGGCAAACAGAAATGAATCCAATACTCTCCAGATTCTTCAGCATTGGCCAATCTTCACAAACTCCCATGACCAGTTCATTCTCATTGCTATTCACGTCAGCAGATAAGGGGAAAACTGTTGATCCTGAATACATTCGCAAGAACTAACATACAAATCCCTCTTTGAAGGGAGTTCTGTGAGAGTCCCTCTTACTGTTCCCCCTCTGTGATCCTCTGCTCTCAACCAGCATCTGCAGACTTTCTTGTTTAACTCCATTCAGCTGCTCCACTGCGAAGTCTCTTCGAGGAATGGCCACCCTGAAGCGGTTTCCTTTGTGGACGATACAAAGATGGAAGGAGGGGCAGGTAGTTAAAAACACACTGAAATGCTGAAGGAACTCAGCTCAACATCTATTGGAGACAAAGATATATCACTGATATTTCAGGCCTGAGCCTTTCTTCCTGAAAATAATTAGAATAAGCCAGAAGTCTCAGAATTCAAACAAGGGATCCAGACCAACAAAAGGTGTTAATTGGATATGATAAGGGGGGAGGTGAGAATTTATCATGTTTGTGTGAAAGGGAATGTGGAGACATGGGTAAGGAAAGGTCAAGGGCAATGGGGGGGTTAACGAAAGCCAGAGAAGTCGATATTAATGCCATCCAGTTGGAAGTTGACCAGCGGAACAATGAAGTGTTGTCCCTTCTATTTGTGGGTGATCTCAGACTGGCCATGAGACCATGGACAAAGATATCAGCAAGGGAATGGGATAGAGAATTGAAATTGGTGGCCACTGAGATATCCACCCCATTGCATCAGAGCCGAGGTGCTCAATAAAACAATCTTCCAGTCTGTGTCCAGTCTCTCCGATGTAGAGGAGACCACAACTGGAGCACCAGATACAGTAGGTAATCCTTGTAGATTCACAAATGAAATGTTGCTTCACTTGGAAGGACTGTTTTGGGCCCCGAATGGTGGCAAGAGAGGAGGTGTGAGCACAAGTGGAGCATCTGCGGTCACAGGGGTAGTTCCCAAGGGGAGTTATGGAGGGAGTGGTCCCTGTGGAAGGCGGTGAGGGGTGGAGAGGGGAATATGTGCCTAGTGGTGGGATCATGAGGGGAACGAAGTGTTGAGAAAGTCTGCAGAAGGCCTTAGGTTTGAAGATTGGGCAAGGAAATGGCAGATGTAAAGAAGTGTATGATCATGCACTTTGGGGGAAGCAATAAAGGGATGGACTTTTAGAAATCAGAGATGCAGAGTGTTCTCATGCAAGACTCACTGAAGGTGAGTTCTCATGCAAGACTCACTGAAGGTGAACTTACATGTAGAGTCAGTGATAAGGAAAGCAGCTGGCATTCATTTCCAGAGGGATAGAATATGAAAACAGGGATGTGATGATGTTTTATGAAGCATTGGTGAGACTATAGTTTTGGGTCTATATCAAAGGAAGGGTGTGTTCCATTGGAGAGGGGCCCAGAGGAGGTTTCCAAGGATGATCGCTGGAGTGACGGATTTTCATATAAGGAGAATTTGAAGACTCTGGGATTGTAGTTGCTGGGGTTTAGAAGAATGAGGGCAGGGGTCTCATTGAATCCCATGGAGAACTGAAAGGCCTGGATAAAGTGGTCGTAGAGAGGATGTTTCCTCTGGTGGGGAGTCAGGGACCAGAGGGCACAGCCTTGGGATACAAGACATCCCTTTAGAACAGAGAGAAGGAATTTCTTTACATAGACAGTGGTGAATTTGTGGAATTCATTGTTGCGAGTGGCTGTGGAGGCCAATTCATTGGGGATATTTAAGGCAGCAGTAGGAAGGGAATCAAGGGTTTGGGGGGGGGGGGTGTGGGGAGAAGGCAGGAGAATGGGATTGAAAAGAATAGTAAATCAGCCATGATGGATTTGATGGGCCAAATGGCTTAACCCATTTATGATCTTATTGTATTACAGTCAGCCACAGACATCATGTCCCTGAACTCTGGAGCATTGGGAGAGGATTCCTCAGCTGGATTTTAAATTGGCCCCTGTGTGTCAGAGGAAACCCCAGCTCCTCGCCTGGCCACAATGCCTCGCTCTTGGCAAAGGGCTCTGTAGCCACCGTTCTGATCACTGCGAGTTGGCGTTACATCCTGGGTAAGGAGTTTGTTGGGGACCGAAGGCAATTCTGCACTGGGTGCTGAGAGCAGAACCAGGTCCCAGAACAGAGGGCATGCAATGCCCAGCTAGAGGACGCTTCTGCCCGGGTCCTGGCCCTACTCTTAGCCTTGGTGTTGATTTAACCTGCTGCCCAGATTTCCTGGAACCTCCATTAGGCTGAGCACACACTGTGTGCACCCCCGGGGCAAGACTATTGATTTATCTCCTAGTCATACTTTCTCATTCCCACAATGATGAACCTGTTTCAATGCTCTGTCTGTGGGAAGAACTTTAAACTTTAAAAGTTCGAGTCAATTAATGAAACACCAGTGGCTCCACTGAGAGGCCCTTCACCTGCCCCGAGTGCAGCAAAGCCTTCAGCTAGCGGTCAAACTTGCTGACCCAGCAGAAGATTCACAGCAGTGACAGGCTGTTTGTTTACTGAGTGCGGGAAGGGCTTCACCCTGACCTCCCACCTGCTGACTTACCAGAGGGTCCACACTGGGGAAAGGCCGTTCACCTCCTGCCCAGAGTGTGGAAAGGAGTTCGCCCAGTTTTCAAGCCTGAGGACCCACCGGCAGTGTCACACTGGGGAGAGGCCGTTCAACTGCTCTGAGTGCAGGAACGGCTTCACCCAATCCTCCCACCTGCTGAATCACCAGCAGGTCCACACCAGAGAGAGGCCATTCATCTGCCCTATGTGCAGAAAGTGGTACACACGGTCCTCCAACCTACTGACCCACCAGCGGGTCCACACCGGAGAAAGGCCATTCGTCTGCCCTGAGTGCGGAAAGGGGTTCACTCAGTCTCTAACCTGCTGATCCAACAGCGCGTCCACACTGGAGACAGGAAGCGGTTAACCCAGTCGTCCCACCTGCTGACCCACCAATGGGTCCACACCAAGGAGAGGCAGTTCACCTGCTCTGAGTGTGGAAAGGGCTTACCCAGTTGCACAGCCTGGTGAAGCAACAGCGGGTCCACTCCGGGGAGAAGCCGTTCACCTGCTCCAAATGTGGAAAGGGCTTCACCCAGTCCTCCAACCTGCTAGCCCATCAGCGGGTCCACTCCGGGGAGAAGCCAGTCACCTGCTCCAGTCAAACCGCCTGCTGAAACACCAGCGAGTTCACATGTAAAATTTGCAGAGTGTAGAATATTTAAATATCACTCACTCAAACACCAGGAGGGACTGAGGTCTTGTGGTTATTGAAGCAACAAATCCAAACAGGTCTTGGTCTTGTGGTCAATTTGCAATTTGTTTTCAGGTTCAAGTTTATTGTCACATGTACAAAGGTGCAGTAAGGAAGTTTGTTTTTGAGCAGTCTAGCTAGATATCCCGTACATAGTCCAGCAAATAAGTCACAGTGCAGGAGGGTAGTTACAGGGACAGATCAGTTGGTACAAGGTAAAAGCAGCAGGTACGAGGATCATTCAGGAGTCTGATAACAGGGGAAGTAACCGTCCTTGAATCTGGTAGAGGGTGATCTCACACTGGTGAATCTTCTCCATGGGGAGGAGTGGAAAGGGAGTGGGTCTGGGGAGGGGGGAGTCTTTTAATATGTTGGCTGCTTTTCCAAGGCGGTGGAAGTGGAATGGATTCTCTCCCTTAATGTTAGAGACTCCGATTATATATTTTTAAACATTAACAACACAGCGTGGTTGAAGGTTCTCCAGCCCATGAAACCTGTGCTGCCCAATTACCCTACCAATCACGGGGGGATCACGCAGACTCCTTACAGTGGATTTGATTCTGGGTCGTTGATGCTTCAATAACGTTTCACTAACCGTGCCACCCAATTACAGGAATTGGATTTCATGTCCTGGATCTGTACCAAATAAAGCAGTGTGAGCAGTGGAAGAAACACAGCCATCACGTTGAGGGTCGTTAATGACAGTTTTTGTTCAAATTCAGCACGCCCCTTTAAGGGCAGCATGAGCTCAGTCACCTGGTGCATTGTGACATCATAATCGCTGCCCAGGGTGCGCAGGCTGGAAGGGATGCTGGAGTCAGAGAGAAACCTCTGACGACGCCATTTCCCCATGGCTGCCCCGCCACATGGCAATACAAGCAGGGCCAGTTCGTCATGAGGATGTGCACCACTAAAGCAGCTGTGTTTGAAAATCGTGTCTCATCCCCTTGTATCTCTGTAATACAAAGACAAGGCCATTCAGTCCAGGTGGGGCCACACTGGGAGCATCCTGGTATCTCCCCTCCTGTCCCTGTTTCTGCCCCACTCCAGGAAGTTTGTGTATTGGACTCGACCCCAGCTTCTGCCAATGTTTTTGTTTTAACTCCAAAAAAATGGTGTCAATATCGACCTCCAATTTTCAGTTACCCACTTTCCCCCAGTCTCTCACTTTTCCCCATCCCTTGGCCTTCCTTCCTCCAGCTCCCTCCCTCATTCCTTTCCCCTATCAGGGAGCATCTCTTTCAGCCTCTGACCCCTCCCCATCACTTCACACTTCCTTCTTCCACCTGAATCCATTTGCTTATCTGTGCTTCTCTCCCTACTCCCATCTTATTTGCATGTTTGCCTAATTTTTGACATTATTAAGTAGCGCTCAGGCCCAGAACGTCAACTGCATATTGTCTTCCGTGGTCTCTACGTGACCTGCTGGGTTCCTCCAGTACTTCTATACATTGTCCTCAATATCCCTGCCTTAAATCTACTCCCCTGTGTCTTGAGACTCTGTCCCCAGTTCTGAAAATATAACATAGAAATCCTACAGCACAATACACCCCCTTTGGCCCACAAAGTTGTGCCAAACATATCCCTACATTAGAAATTACTAGGCTTTCCCATAGCTCTCTATTTTTCTAAGCTCTATTTACTGATCCAAATGTCTTTTAATGGACCCTAACATATCCACATCCACTACCGTTGCCAGCCACTCATTCCATGCACCTACCACACTATGTGTAAAATACAAAGTACCCTTGTATCTCATCTGTACCTACTTCCCAGCACCTTAAACCCATGTCCTCTTGTGGCAACCATTTCAGCCCTGGGAAAAAGCCTCTATTTACAGAATCAGTGCCTCTCAACATTTTAAACACCTCTATCCTCCTCCTCCGCCACTGTTAGGAGAAAAGGCCATGTTCACTCAACCTGTTTTCATAAAGCATGCTACCTAAACCAGGCAGCATCCTTGTAAATCTCCTCTGCACCCTTTCTTCCAGTAGTGAGGTGACCAGAACTGTACACAGTTTCCAAGTGGGCTC
Source organism: Narcine bancroftii (assembly GCF_036971445.1). NCBI lineage: Eukaryota > Metazoa > Chordata > Chondrichthyes > Torpediniformes > Narcinidae > Narcine > Narcine bancroftii. The sequence continues at coordinate 210,048,123 of NC_091472.1, read as the reverse complement.
TGACCAGGGTCCTTTATAGCTGTAACATTACCTCTTGGCTCCTCAGTTCAATTCTATGATTAATGAAGGTCAATACATCGTACACTTTCTTAACCACAAAATCAACCTGCGCAGCTGCTCTGAGCGTGATATGGACTCAGACCCCAGGATCCCTCTGATCCTCCACACGGCCAATAGTCTTACCATTAATTCTATATTTTGCCATCATATTTGACCTTCCAAATTGAACCACTTCACACTTATCTGGGTTGAATTCCATCTGCCACTTCTTAGCCCAGTTTTTCATCCTATCAGTGCCCCGCTGTTACCTCTGACAGCCCTCTAAACTATCCACAACACCCCCAACCTTTGTGTCACCTGCAAACTTACTAGCCCATCTCTCCTCTTCCTCATCCAGGTCATTTATAAAAATCACAGAGAGTAAGGGTCCCAGAACATCCCTGAGGAACACCGCTGGTCACCGACTTCCATGCAGAATATGACCCGTTTACAACCACTGTTTGCTTTCTGGGGGCAAGCCAGTTCTGGATCCACAAAGCAATGTCCCCCTTGGACCCCATGCCTCCTTTACTTTCTCAACAAGCCTTGCATGGGGAACCTTACCAAATGCCTTGCTGAAATCCATCCACAACATCTACTGCTCTTCCATCAATATGTTTAGTCACATCCACAAAAATTTAATGAGGTTGTAAAGCTTGACCTGCCCTTGACTATTCCTAATCATATTACCCCTTTCCAAATGTTCATGAAACCTGCCTCTCAGGATCTTCTCCATCTACCTACTGAAGTAACCTGCGCTGGTCTATAATTTCCTGGGCTATCTCTCTGCCTTTCTTGAATGAAGGAACAACATCCACAACTCCAGTTCTCTAGAACCTCTCCCGTCCCCATTTGATGATTCAAAGACCATCACTAGAGGTTCAGCAGTCTCCTCCCTCTCCTCCCACAGTCTCACCCAGTCCTGGCAACTTATCCAAAAGCTCCAGCTCATCCTCTCTCTTAATATCTACATGCTCAGGCTTTTCATTCTGCTGTGTCGTCACTACCATCACCAAGACCCTTTTCCCATGGTGAATACTGGTAAAGTGTTCATTAAGTGCCTCTGCTATTTCCTCGGTCCCTTTCACGCTTGATAAGTCCTCCTCTTTCACGTCTTATCCCCTTGTTCTTCACATACTTGTAGAATGCCTTGGAGTTTTCCTTAATCCTGCTTGTCAAGGCCTTCTCTGGCTATCCTAATTTCCTTTTTAAGCTCTTCCTGTTAGTCTTATAATCTTGTACATCTCTAACATTGCCTTTTGGAAGCTTTTCTTCCTGACTAGATTTTGTATATCACGGTTCCTGTACCCTACCATAACTTCCCTATCTTATTGGAACATACATATGCAGAACTTCTCACAAATATCCCCTGAACATATGCTACATTGCTTCTGTTCCCAATTTAAGCATCCAATTTCCTGCCTGATAGCCTCAAAATTTCCCTTGCTCCAATTAAATGCATTTCTAACTTGTCTGTTCCTATCTGTTACAAATTCAGAGGATCCCAGAACCCAGTGGCAATAGAAATTCACCAAGATAAATGGTTACTTAAACAAAAGTTGCTTTTAATTTTCTTTAACATAAAAACAGGATCAAACTTTAACTTATTACCATTAACTTACCCCCTTCTAATTGTAAGCGCACGTGTGTATAATGTGTGTGTAAGTTCAGAAAAGTTCTTTGATTCACAATCCTTTCTCATTTCTCCAAGTTCACTGGTATCAGGCAATTTTTATACTGTGCACAGAATTTAACATTTATAAAGTTTACCAGGCTCTGGTGCTTGAAAGGTAAATGATTACTGCTCAGGAAGGTTCTTGTCGGTTTTCAGGGAGAGATTTGTTGTACGCTGGACACCCACAACTGATTTCTTTTTTAAAAAATCAACCACTCCAGTGTCTTGCCGAAGAAACTTGCCCCCTCAGGGTTCTCCAGATGAGCCATGGGTACCTGCATGTCTGGCTTCAGCTAAGTTCTTGCATTTTTCATGAGATCTATTTTGTGAAGTGTTACTCTGTGAAGTGTCCTACACTAAACCCCCACAATCTATCTCTTTTTCTTTGGCTTAGCTTCGCGGACGAAGATTAATGGAGGGCTAATGTCCACGTCAGCTGCAGGCTCATTTGTGGCTGACAAGTCTGATGCGGGACAGGCAGGCACGGTTGCAGCGGTTGCAAGGGAAAATTGGTTGGTTGGGGTTGGGTGTTGGGTTTTTCCTCCTTTGTCTTTTGTCAGTGAGGTGGGCTCTGCGGTCTTCTTGAAAGGAGGTTGCTGCCCGCCGAACTGTGAGGCGCCAAGATGCGCAGTTTGAGGCGATATCAGCCCACTGGCGGTGGTGAATGTGGCAGGCACCAAGATATTTCTTTAGGCAGTCCTTGTACCTCTTCTTTGGTGCACCTCTGTTTCAGTGGCCAGTGGAGAGCTCGCCATATAACACGATCTTGGGAAGGCGACGGTCCTCCATTCTGGAGACGTGACCTACCCAGCGCAGTTGGATCTTCAGCAGCGTGGATTCGATGCTGTCGGCCTCTCCCATCTCGAGTACTTCGATGTTGGTGATGAAGTCGCTCCAATGAATGTTGAGGATGGAGCGGAGACAACGCTGGTGGAAGCGTTCTAGGAGCCGTAGGTTATGCCGGTAGAGGACCCATGATTCGGAGCCGAACAGAAGTGTGGGTATGACAACGGCTCTGTATACGCTAATCTTTGTGAGGTTTTTCAGTTGGTTGTTTTTCCAGACTCTTTTGTGTAGTCTTCCAAAGGCGCTATTTGCCTTGGCGAGTCTGTTGTCTATCTCGTTGTTGATCCTTGCATCCGATGAAATGGTGCAGCCGAGATAGGTAAACTGGTTGACCGTTTTGAGTTTTGTGTGCCCGATGGAGATGTGGGGTGGGGGGGGCTAGTAGTCATGGCAGGGAGCTGGCTGATGGAGGACCTCGTTTTCTTCAGGCTGACTTCCAGGCCAAACATTTTGGCAGTTTCCGCAAAACAGGACATCAAGCGCTGAAGAGCTGGCTCTGAATGGGCAACTAAAGCGGCATCGTCTGCAAAGAGTAGTTAACGGACAAGTATTAATATACCCTGTAACATTATCTCTCTCAATGCTATTGTAAAGGAGATCGAATTATGACCACTATCTCCAAAATGCTCGCCCACTGAGAGATCTGACTAGGTTCATTTCCCAATACCCAACATGACGCTGTCTGTAAGGTAGGTTAATTGGGTGTAATTGTGTAGCACAGACTCGTGAGCTGAAAGGGCCTGTCACCATGAAGTATGTCTAAATGAAAGCAGGGATGTAATGATTTTTGAATTATCGGTGAGAACTCTGCTTTGGAATTTATGTTAAAGGAAGAGTGTGTTCCATTGGAGAGGTTCCCAGAGGAGGTTTACAAGGATGATCTCTGGAGTGACAGACATGTTTCCTCTAGTAGGCAAGTTTGTGACCAGAGAGGACTGGGGAATTACTATTAAAGGGACAGAGCATAAATTGGCCTGATAGGTGGATGACAGTTTGATATATTTAGGGCAACCATCATTCTCTTTACCTAAATTGATGCAATCCTTTGATAAAACCCAATTACTTTCATATAACTCTAGCCCACCAAGAGAAATAGAAAGTAGATAGCTCTAGACAAGGCAGAGTCCATTCAGTATATGGGCATCGTTATGTCAAATGAAATGGCAAAATTATTAGAATGCAATATGTGCCTATATATATATATATATATATGTAAAAGATATTATAAGATGGAACCTGATACCTTTTTTTAATCTCAGTTCAAGGATTGAATTCATTAAAATGAATACATTTCCCAGGCTGTTAGATCTTTTTGAGACCCTATCAATAGAGATTAACCAAAATCAATTTAGCGAATAGGGTAAAATGTATGGCAAGGTAAAAGGCCCAGAGTTTGTCTCTAATCTTTACAATTAGTCAAGGAAAAGGGAGGATGGGGCCGACCTTCTCTTAAAGATTATTATTTTGCAGTACAGTTGAGAGCTGTGATATGCTGGTGCTCAAAGGAAAACTATTAAGGAAACACTTTCCATTCCATCTAAGCAATCTTGTCTGATAATAACCTGCAAGGATACATCAATAGAATTGATAACCCATGGGTGAAATCTTAAAATATGGAAAACTACTATAAAAGAACATAAACTCGAGGGAGATATTACAATTCTCAAATGGTGTGCATACGACTTGGATTTCACACCAAATAAATTGGATACTAGATTTAAGAACTGGATAGCTAAAGGAATAACTGTAATATAATGAAAGAAGGAAGACTATTCAGTTTTGAAATGCTTAAAGAGAAACACAGGAGAAAAACAAGAGTTTTATTGCTATTTGCAGATATGGCAATATATTGATAGGAGAGTTAAAAATGTAAACAAGGCGAAGCTAAGCCAAATGTAGAACTGTTCAGAAAAGCATGGTAGTAAAATCATTTCAAGTGTCTATAAAGGTCTCAAATCTTAAACCACACTCGATGTGGTACATTAAAGCAAAATGGGAAAAGGAAGGAGGGAAGAAATCTATCTGAGGAGAATGGACAATATTATGGAGGGATCAATGCAAGTGACTGGTTCACAGAAATGGAGCGAGTTTGGGTGGAAAACCTGATAAGATATTTTTGACACCCTCTCAGAAATCCCATTATGATAGTAGCCTCCCTGTTTGGTGGAGAAATTGTGGAAATCAAAATGCAAACCATTAACTGCCCGGTGATCAAAGATTATTGGTGTGGGATAATGCCCTACCTCAAGAATGGTTGAAACGGGATAAATATTTAATGAATATACTGTTGGTGGTTGTCAAAGAGACTCGTTACCAGGAAATGTTTATCACAGGGAAGGAAATTATACTGGAATATTTCATAGGTCTGACCTTATTCTTACAAATCAATGATTGTTGTTTAAAAATAAATCACTCCCTACTTGCATATAATTTTCTCTTTTTTTTAGTTCTGTATTTCTTCCTGTTATGTACCAGACAGCAGTGATTAAAAAAATGAGCCCAGACGGTGCTGTATTTAAAATAATATGTTTAATTATTAATTAACAATGATATAACACCTATCTAACAACCCTCAACTATGCGTGAATATACTTGTGTGTGTGTGTGTGTGTGTGTGTGTGTGTGTATGTGTGTGTGTGTGTGTGTGTGTGTGTGTGTGTGTGGAACACTCCCAAGTCCCTGCAGCTCAAGGCCCAATTATCAAAATTTAGTTCCAATTTCAGAAAGTCAGTGATGTTGACACATGGGTTTGAAATTGATGCGACACACGAGCTTTGAGATGGGTGAGACACCCAGGGGTTGCATGAAATTAGCAGTTCATAAAGTGGGTGAAATGGTGAGGGGGGTGGTGACAGAATGGTGATTAACTCATCGAAACCTTGTTAAGCTGCTTCAACAAAATGTCCATTTTAGACAAGTGCCCACTTAAACTCCCCTCTTCTTTGGCTTGGGGGATACGAAGCAAGTGATGTTCACAAATCTTCCAGAATCTTTTTTCTGGATCAGCCGAATCAAGTGACTCTCACTCTGGTCCAAGTGCAGTACTTCTTCTGTAAGTAGAACCCTTTTCATCGGTCATTCAAACAAAAGTGACCTTCGTTCTTTTTGATCACAAATTGGTCAGCTCTTTCCTCTATAGGGTCAGGAGGAAATCTGACAGTTTGTCCATAACCACACAATGAGGCCGTGGGTTTCTCATTCCCACAAAGGAGGTCGAAGACCTCTTTACTCTTGTGCTGCCTTCTTAAAATGGCCTCCTGAGCAAACGATACACTGTCTTTTCAATAAGCTGGTCACATAAGGCTCCAATAGCTCAGTGGTGAGAGCAAAGGTCTAGTAAACCAGGGTTCATGAGTTCGTTCCTTGCCGGGTCCATTCTAAATGTAGATGTTACATGGCAATAATGAAACTTTTACATGGTCTTGGATTTAGGGCTTTTTACCTTCACTCTGCAAATTTATTAAAGTTAGGAACATGATGTCTTTGAAGCCTGCTGCGAGATCACAGTCACTTTCCAAAACTTGCAAGGTTTGTTCAATAGTTTCTCTTAAAGGGACATTTCCACACAAATAAAATGAACTGAAAATTGGGAGAAAGTCACATTTCCTCTCTCTAGAAATGTATACCTCAGATAAATATTATGTAGAAAATCATGGCAAATGTGAATATATGATATATATGTGTAATATCTGAGATACATCTGATGGAAATATTTGTTTAAACTTCAATAAAAATTAAAATAAAAAAAAGGAATACTGAAATGCCTGGATACAGTGGACATGGAGAGGATGGTTCCTCTGGTGGGGGAGTCTGTGACTAGAGGGCACAGCCTTGGAATACAAAACATCCCTTTAGAACAGAGAGGAGGCGTTTCTTTATGCAGACAGGTGAATTTTTGAAATTCATTACCGCGAGCGACACTGGACACCAATTAATTGGGGATATTTAAGACAGCGGTAGGAATGGAATCAAGACTTGAGGGGGAGAAGGCTGGAAAATGGGGTTGAAATAAATAGTAAAAACAGTAATGTTGGAATGGTAGGGCAGTTTGATGGGGCGAATGACCTAACTCTCTTATGATCTTATTGTATTACAGTCAGCAACAGTCATCACGTCCGTGAATGTAGCACCATCAAGAGAGATTTCCTCACCTGGATTTTAAATCGGCCCATGTGTCAAAGGCAACCTTAACTCCTAGTGCCTGGCCATCACTCTCCCCACCTGCGTTTCCAAGCCGGGTTTGCTCACTGCCCACAAACCACCCAATCAATGAATACTTCTCAGACTACAATGTCTTGCGCTCATGAAAGGGCTCCTTAGCCGCCACTCTGAGCATCACATATGCGTCTTCCGGGGGAATTGGCAATGCATCCCAGGTAAGGTGAAGCAATTCAGCACTGGGTGCCTGGAGCAGAGCGCAGCACCGTGTCCCAGACGGAGGGTTCCCATGATTCCAGGACTTGCAACACCCGGCTAGAGGACGCTTCTCCCTGGCCTTGGTATTTATTTCACCTGCTGCCCAGCTCTCGGGCCTCCATCAGGCTGAGCAAGCACTGTGTGCCCCAGGGCAGGACTGGATTGATTTTTCCCTGGTCCACAGCGATGAACTTGTTTCAGTGCTCTGACTATGGGAAGAACTTTAAAAGGTCGAGTCAGTTAAGGAAACACCAGCGGGTCCACACTGGGGAGAGAAACTTCACCTGCCCAGAGTGTGGCAAAGGCTTCACCCAGACGTCCCACCTGCTGACCCACCAGCGGGTCCACACTGGCGAGAGGCCCTTCACCTGCTTTGAGTGCGGGAAACAGTTTGCCCAGTCCTCCACCTTGAGCAGCCACCAGCGGGTCCACACTGGCGAGAGACCCTTTATCTGCCCCAAGTGTGGCAAGGACTTCAGCAAGCGATCAAACTTGACCACCCATGAGAAGATTCACAACAGTGACAAGCCATTCGTCTGCCCTGAGTGTGGGAAGGGCTACACCCAGTCGTCTGACTTGCTGAGACACCAGTGGATTCACACCGGGGACAAGCCGTTCATCTGTACTGAGTGTGGAAAGGGGTTCGCCCGATCCTCTAACCTGCTAGCCCACCACCGAGTCCACAGTGGGGAGAGGCCTTTCGTCTGCCTTGAATGTGGAAAGGGGTTCGCCCGGTCCTTCCACCTGTTGACCCACCAGCGGGTCCACTCTGGGGAGAGGCCATTCACCTGCAAAGAGTGCGGGAAGCAGTTCACCCAGTCGAATAGCCTGGTGAGACACCAGCGAGTTCACACATAAAGTTTGCAGGGTGTGGAATATCTAAACATCACTCACTCAAATACCAGGAGGGACTGGAGTCTTGTGGTTATTGGGGCAACAAATCCAAACAGGTCTTGTGCTCAATTTGCAATTTGGTTTGAAGTTCAAGTTTATTGTCACATGTGCAAACTTGCAGTGAGGAAGTTTGTTTTGGAGCAGTCTAGCTAGTCATCCCATACATAGTCCAGCAAATAAGTCACAGTACAGAAGGGTAATTACAGGGACAGATCAGTTGGTACAAGGTAAAAGCAGCAGGTACGAGGATCATTCAGGAGTCTGATAACGGGGAAGGAACCATCCTTGAATCTAGTGGAGGGTGATCTCACACTGGTGAATCTTTTCCATGGGGAGGAGTGGAAAGGGAGTGTGTCTGGGGAGGGGGGAGTCTTTTAATATATTGGTTGCTTTTCCAAGGCAGTGGGAGGTGGAGGTGGAAATGAATTCTCTCCCTCAATGTTAGAGATTTTGATTAAATTTGTTTAAAAATTAACAACACAGCGTGGTTGAAGGTTCTCCTGCCCATGAAACCCATGCTGCTCAATTACCCTCCCAATCACGGGGGGATCATGCAGACTCTTTATAGGCAGGACTGGATGCGAACCTGGGTCGTTGGTATAATAACTGTGTCACCTAATTACAGGAATTGGATTTTATGTCCTGGATCTGTACCAAATAAAGCAACTGTTTGAAAAAGGTGTCTCATCCCCTTGTATCTCTAATACACTCAATGTAAATACAAAGTCAAGGCCATTCAGTCCAGCCGGGGTCACACAGGGAGCATTTTGGTATCTCCCCTCTTGTCCGTGTTTCTGCTCCAGACCAGCCCCCAACCACCTCACCCTGCTGGAATTCTCTTCAGTTTCTTTCTCCTGTCTGTGTTCATTGAGCTGCCACTTCTGGACAGCTGCACTCTTCACCTCAAGGTGAGAAACAGGAGCAGGAGTCAGCCATCCGGCCCCTCGAGCCTGCTCTGCTAGTCAATAAGATTGTGGCTGATCTGGCCGTGGACTCAGCTCCACTTATCTGCCCGTTCCCTACAACCCTTAATTCCCCAAATCCGTTATAAATCCACCCATCTGTATCTTAAATAGGAAACCTCTACTGCTCCCCTTCAGGAGGAGGTCAGGAGAGGACGATCCAGTCCCCATCAAGGGCTCAGTAGAGGCGAATCGGACAATTTGGCGCTGGATATTTTGGTGAAAAAACCGCTGTCACCCTTTGGAGATTTTAGCGCCCACAGTTTGGCGCTGACCTGCTCCCCGCCGCACTCACTGTTACTGCCTGAACCCCTGGCATTCAACCCCCGGTATCGCACCACTGCCTGAAATTGTTTATTGACGATGGGGAATTGGGGGGAGGGGAGGGCGGGGGAAGGTGGAGGGGACTGGGGGACTAGTTGGAGGGGGACCAGGAGTGGAGGGTGATCAGGGATCATGAAATCAGTATCTGGTACCCAGCCACAGACAACCTGCCTCCGCTACTCCAAAAGGGCTCAGTTCCCTCGCATCGTCCGCCGCTACCGCTTACTGCCATGCGCTGGTAAGCCTCCTGCACTTGTAGTGCCGGGTCGGTCAGCTTTACATGATAGAGATACAGCCGCTAATCCGAATGCAGGGTCCAGCACCACAGCCTGAAGCACCACTCTTCGCTTCATAGTAAGTGAATATAGAGTATCTTTCTTTGGCTTGGCTTCGCGGACGAAGATTTATGGAGGGGGTAAAAAAGTCCACGTCAGCTGCAGGCTCGTTTGTGGCTGACAAGTCCGATGCGGGACAGGCAGACACGATTGCAGCGGTTGCAAGGGAAAATTGGTTGGTTGGGGTTGGGTGTTGGGTTTTTCCTCCTTTGCCTTTTGTCAGTGAGGTGGGCTCTGCGGTCTTCTTCAAAGGAGGTTGCTGCCCGCCAAACTGTGAGGCGCCAAGATGCACGGTTTGAGGCGTTATCAGCCCACTGGCGGTGGTCAATGTGGCAGGCACCAAGAGATTTCTTTAGGCAGTCCTTGTACCTTTTCTTTGGTGCACCTCTGTCACGGTGGCCAGTGGAGAGCTCGCCATATAACAGGATCTTGGGAAGGCGATGGTCCTCCATTCTGGAGACGTGACCCATCCAGCGCAGCTGGATCTTCAGCAGCGTGGACTCGATGCTGTCGACCTCTGCCATCTCGAGTACTTCGACGTTAGGGGTGTAAGCGCTCCAATGGATGTTGAGGATGGAGCGGAGACAACGCTGGTGGAAGCGTTCTAGGAGCCGTAGGTGGTGCCGGTAGGTGACCCATGATTCGGAGCCGAACAGGAGTGTGGGTATGACAACGGCTCTGTATACGCTTATCTTTGTGAGGTTTTTCAGTTGGTTGTTTTTCCAGACTCTTTTGTGTAGTCTTCTAAAGGCGCTATTTGCCTTGGCGAGTCTGTTGTCTATCTCATTGTCGATCCTTGCATCTGATGAAATGGTGCAGCCGAGATAGGTAAACTGGTTGACCGTTTTGAGTCTTGTGTGCCCGATGGAGATGTGGGGGGGCTGGTAGTCATGGTGGGGAGCTGGCTGATGGAGGACCTCAGTTTTCTTCAGGCTGACTTCCAGGCCAAACATTTTGGCAGTTTCCGCAAAGCAGGACGTCAAGCGCTGAAGAGCTGGCTCTGAATGGGCAACTAAAGCGGCATCATCTGCAAAGAGTAGTTCACGGACAAGTTTCTCTTGTGTCTTGGTGTGAGCTTGCAGGCGCCTCAGATTGAAGAGACTGCCATCCGTGCGGTACCGGATGTAAACAGCGTCTTCATTGTTGGGGTCTTTCATGGCTTGGTTCAGCATCATGCTGAAGAAGATTGAAAAGAGGGTTGGTGCGAGAACACAGCCTTGCTTCACGCCATTGTTAATGGAGAAGGGTTCAGAGAGCTCATTGCTGTATCTGACCCGACCTTGTTGGTTTTCGTGCAGTTGGATAATCATGTTGAGGAACTTTGGGGGACATCCGATGCGCTCTAGTATTTGCCAAAGCCCTTTCCTGCTCACGGTGTCGAAGGCTTTGGTGAGGTCAACAAAGGTGATGTATAGAGTATAGAGAATATATGAATATAGAGTATAGAGTAGTATAGAATAGATAAAGTAGTATAGAGTAGATAAAAGCTCTCACACAACTGGAGGGAGAACAAATACTTTTATTAGTTTTCAACAACGGGTAGGGTTCAGAGGGGCCTGGGTTTAGGTGGGAAATCAGGGTTATATATGGGTAAATGGGGGAGGAGCTGGCAGGTGGAGCCAGTCATCAATACAACACTCTCCCAGCGGATCCTAGTTCACTGCATTCGCCCCTTCCTGCAGAATTAAGGGTCTGGATGAAGAGAACATGGGATCAGAAGCTGGCAGAAGACAGAAAAAAATATGCCTAACCCTAACCTTATTTACAAATTTAGGTTGTCTGGAGATCCTGCCTTAGCACTGTGTGGGGGGCAGATGGGCAGCTTGGGCTCTATGGGTCTCCTGGTCCCCTTGTGATGGAGGAGTAATGGACTGGGGCTCCAGCTCGCTGATGGAAAGGGGAGGTGTCCCCGAGGCCCTGAATGGGGATGGAGAGAAAGACCTCAGCAGCTCATGGGGCACCTGAGGCAATGGACCTCCGGTGGGTGTCAGGTCTCTGCCATCTGGGTACTCCATATAGGTGTGCGTGGGGCTAGTATGGAGCAGTTTCACCCTCTCCACTAGGAGGTTGGTCTTGCTTCTCAAGTGCTTCTTGAGAAGGACCGGACCAGGACTAGTGAGCCAGGCAGGGAGTCTAGTCCCTGATGCCAACCTTCTGTTGAATGTGAACAGTAGCTTGTGAGGAGCAGCATTGGTCGCAGTTCAGAGTAGTGACCGAATAGAGTGGCGCACAATGGGGAGGACATCCTGGCAGCATGAATCTGGAAGGCCTTTTTGTTTCAGGGCAAGTTTGACAGCCTTCCAGATCGTGGCATTCTCTTTTTCAACGTGCCTGTTCCCCCAGGGGTTGTAACCGGTAGTCCTGCTGGATGTGATGCCTCTCACCAGAAGGTACTGACACTGCTCATCACTCATGAAGGATGAGCCCCAGTCACTATGAATATAGCCAGGATACCCAAACAGGGTGAGTCTAGGGCCTTCATAACCTTTGAAGCGGATGAGTCTGGGCATGGAATGGCAAACAGGAAGTGGGAGTTCTCATCAATGACCAAGAGAAAGATGTTCCCATTCGTGGAGAGAGAGGTCACTTAAAATCGATGCTGAGCTGTTCCAAGGGCCTGGGTGACTTGATCAGGTGTGCTTTTGCAGGGCAATAAAAGTGTGGCTTGCACTCCGTGCAGACCTGAGATGACCTGGTCATCTCCCTGACATCTTCTACTGAGTAGGGAAAATTGTGGGACTTGACAAAATGAGTCATGCGGGTGACCCCTGGATGGCAGAGCTCATTATGTATGGTTCACAGTTGGCTGGTGTGTGCAGAGACACAGCTTCTTCTGGACAATGTATCTGGGGGGTTGTAAAAGGCCCCTGGCCGGTAGATGATGTCATAGTTGTAGGTGGAGAGTTCAATCCTCATTTGTCATTTTTGATTTTGTCCCTCTCGACATTGCTGAACATGAATGCGACCGAGCGCTAGTCCGTGAGGAGCGTAAATCTTCTCCCAGCCAGGTAGTGCCTCCAGTGCCTTACAGCTTCTACAATGGCCTGAGCCTCCTTTTCCACAGATGGGTTTCTGGTGCTTGTGGCTTTGTAATATCCGTAGAAAAAAAGGCAACTGGCCTGTTCACCTGGTTGAGGGTAGTGGCCAGGGCTACGTCCGAAGAGTCACTTTCCACTTGGAAAGGTACATTCTCATGCACTGCGTATATGGCGGCTTTTGGAATGTGGCTTCAGAGGTAATTGAAAGTCATCTGGGCTTCAGCCAAGAGGGGGAAAGTAGTGGCCTTTAAGAGGGGATGAACCTTGTCGGAGTATTGAGGGACCCACTGGGCGTAATATGACAAAAACCCCAGGCATCTCCTCAAAGCCTTGTGGTCACAGAGAGGGGGAAGCTCTAACGGGGCGCATCCTATCGGGATCGGGGCCAATGACACCATTCTCCACCATGTAGCCAAGGATTACAAGTCATGTAGATTGAATACACATTTGTCAGAATTATGTGAGATCCAGGGCTCCCGCCGCATGGAGAAAGCTCTGGAGATTGGCATCATGGTCTTCCATGGTGTGGCCACAGATGGTGACATTATCGAGGTAGGGAAAGGTAGCCTTCAACCCATACATATACCTTTCTGACAATCTGCTGCTGGAAGATAGACACCCCATTGGTAATGCTGAAAGGGACCCTCCAAAACTGATAGAGTTTACCATTAGCCTCAAATGCCATGTACGAGCGGTCCTTGGATAGATTGGCAGTCGGTGGTAGTCAGCTTTCAGGTCAAGGTTTGAATAGACCTAATGCAGCGAGATATTGTTCACCATATCCGAAATGTGAGGGAGGGGGTATGTGTTCAGGAGTGTGCATCTGTTAATTACTTGGCTATAGCCAATCACTAACCTGGACTTGTTTTCCCCCTTTATAACCACCACTTGCCATCTCTACAGCATGGTGCTAGTTCAATGATCCTCTCCTCCAGCAGGCGCTGGGTCTCCATCTTTATGAACTCCCTGTCTGCCGCGCTGTACCTCCTGCTCTTGGTGGCAATGGGCTGACAGTCGGCAGACAGATTTGGAAATAGAGGGGGAGGGTTGATGTTCAGCATGGAGAGGCTGCAAGTGGGTCCTGATTTGAGGGCCCTCCGTTCCGAACCATTACCGGGGGAAGGGAACCAGAAAACTCCAAGGTTACACTTTTAAGGTGACACAGGAAGTCCAGACCCAACAGAACCAGAGCACACAATTCATCTAAAATATACAGATGAAATTTACAAAATTTCCCCCCTCCCAAACGATAAATGCACTATACAATATTTCTGTACACACGCCGAATGGGACTGAGACGCAAGGCAGATTCGATAATTAGAAGGATACATTTTTAAGTTATACTTTCATACAGTCCTTGAGTCTATTAAACTTTCTGTGGAGCTAGTGTTGATTAGCAACTTGGTAGAATGTCCATTTACCTTCACCATTACCATAGAGCTACTGAGCTGGTGAGGTCTGTTCTGGTCAAAGATCAGCGATGCCAGTTTACCGGAGACACCTTGTTCCTCGCTCAAGTGACCCCCTCCATCCTAAATTGACTTGTGCAGATAAGATGGCGCTGACCTTGTGGCGCCACCCTCCTTCTTCCTCTGACGATGATGGCGCTGAATTTGAATTCGGGGCATGGCAAGATGGCCACTGAGCCTTTTCGTGTTATTTCCAAAGGCAGTTGGTTGCACAGTAGGTGATCTCAGGCAAGTTCAGGGCAGATGGCTTGGGGCTAGAATTGGATCCAGGAGCGGTGCAGGCCATGGACTTCCATAGACCTCCCTTTGTGTGGCAGACCCTCGCCCAATATCCCTTCTTTCTGCAACTGGAGCACACCGAGCCTTCTGCAGGGCAACGGGCTCGGGGGTGCTGACCTTTTCTGCAGATAAAGCACTAACTGGCACGGGAAGCAGCAGCCGTTAGAGCAGGGGCAGCCGTAGTGGGAGCTCACCTGAGAGTGCGAGTTCGCTGGTTTCAAGATCGTTGTTTTCGAGTGATTTGGCCAGCTCGACATAACTAGCGAGGTCCTTCTTTCCCAACTCGAGTAGTCACTGCCTCATTTACCTCGAGCAGACTCCTGCAACCAGTGTCCCAGATCTGCTCATCTTCTTGGACGTGGCCCGAAGCCACTTCATACCTGCACTTCTCAGCATGCATCCGCAGATCCAGCAGGTAGCGAGTCTTCAGCGCTTCAATGGCGGCTTCGTACATCTGGCTGTCTCTGATGACTGCATACCCCTTTGTTCCTACTCTGGAGATGAGTGCCGACCTCCAGAGTTCGTCTGCATGGAAAATGTCTCTGGTCGCTTTCAGGTAGGCCTGGAAGCAGTCTAGCCAATATGTGAACTCAACCTTGTCGAAGAACTGGGGGTCATTAACAGCATATGCCTCCATCCTTGTTTGAAAGCTAATAAAATTGTAGCGTTGATAAAAGCTCTCACACGACTGGAGGGAGAACAAATGCTTTTATTAGCTTTCAACAATGGGTAGGGTTCACCAGTAGACTTCAGAGGGTTTCTGGCTTTAGGCAGGAAACCAGGGTTATATATGGGGGTGGAGCCAGAAGGCAGGCCAGTCATCAATACAGCACTCTCCCAGTGAATCCCAGTTCACTGCATGTCGCGTAAATGTTAGCGCCAAAATGTCCACAGCCAAACTGTGGAGGCCAAAATGTCTGCCACCAAAATGTCCTAGACCCCAGCAGTGAAGAGAGTGAAGAACTTCAAGTTCCTGGTTGACAACATCTCTGAGGATCTGCCCAGTAGCCTCCATATCGATGAAATTATGAAAAAGGCTCCTCAGCAGCTATAATTTGTAAGGTGTGTGAGGAGATTCAGGATGTCACCGAAAACACTCGAAAAATTCTACAGGTGTACCTTGGAGAGTATTCTGGCTGGCTGCATTGCTGCCTGGTACAGAGGCACCAACTCTCAGGACAAGAATTAACTCCAGAGGGTTGTCAACTCAGGCTACAACATCACAGATACCACATTTCACTCCATCAAGGGCATCTACAAGAGCCCCTATCCTTAAAGACCCCCACCACCCAGCCCATGCCCTCTTCACTCTGCTACCATCGAGGAAAAGGTACAGGAGCCTAAAGATGAGTACTCAGCAGCACAAGGACAGCTTCTTCCCCTCCGCCATCAGATTCCTGATGTATTATAGGTGCTGCCTTACATTTCATGCAGTATTTTTACTCATTGTTTGCAAGTGGTTTATACGAATGTTTTCACTATGAAGCTGCTGCAAAACAATGAATTTCGTGACTTGTTTGTGACAATAAATTCTGATTTTGCTGAATTGGGTGAGAATTCCATGGATTCACCCTCTGTGAGAAGCCAATTTCCGCTTCCACCCAGATGGTGAGGCACCAACGTGCTGGAGAAACTCAGCAGGTCATCGAGCCTCGGAGGAAGTAAAAGGGAACCAAGGTTTTGGACCTTGGATGATCCTTTACTTCCTGTGGATGCTGCAGGACCTGCTGAGTTTTCTCCAGGAAGTTTGTTTTTTGCTCAACCCCGGATCTGGAGATGTTCTTGTTTAACTCCAGGCAGATGGCATCAATATTGACCACCTATTTTCGGTAACAGCCCCAACCCCCACCCCCCTACCCCCGTTGCTCTCTCTCCTTCTGACTTCCTTCCTTCAGCTCCTTCTCCCCATTCCTTTC
This sequence comes from Narcine bancroftii, assembly GCF_036971445.1. Lineage (NCBI taxonomy): Eukaryota > Metazoa > Chordata > Chondrichthyes > Torpediniformes > Narcinidae > Narcine > Narcine bancroftii. The sequence goes on along the minus strand of NC_091472.1, from coordinate 210,031,930 downwards.
CCCTATCAGGGAGCATCTTTTCCAGCCTCTGACCCCTCCCCCATCACCTCTCGGCTCCTTCTTCTACCTGTATCCATTTGCTGATCTGTGCCCCTCCCCCCACCCCCACCTTATTTGCATGTTTTCCTGATTTTTGGCGCAATTAAGAATGTAAACATCCGATCACTTTCCATGGCCACGACGGGACCTGCTGGGTTCCTCCAGTACTTCTATACCTTGTCCTCATTGTCACTGCCTTAAATCTACTCCCCTGTGTCTTGAGGCTCTGTCCCCAGTTCTGGAGCCAGTTGCCAGTGGAAACAACCTCCCTGCTTCTATCTTATCTATTCCTTGTGTGGAAAAGTTTTTTCCAGAACAACACCTTCCAGCACAAGGCCATCAGGCAGTGGTCAGCACGGAACATCCTGCAGGTACTGAGAGATGGGGACTCGATGGATCCGGAGGGATGGTTCCCTGAGCCGACCGTCCAGGTCATCTGGTGGAATTTCTCATTGCCAGTGCTCACAAACAAGGACCAGGACTTGGCCTGACTGGTGGTGAGATGAGCCTACCCATTCAAATCCTTCTTGTACAACTGGGACATCACTCTCTGCGCACTTTGTCCTTGGGATGGCTGTGGTGGAGGGGAGACAGTCGCCCACCTCTTTGCTGAAGGCACATTCACAAAGAATGTGTGGAGAAGGATGCAAGGATCCTTGTCACAGTTCATCCCCAGCAGCAGCGTGACTGAGGACTCTCTGATCTACAGGCTGTTCCCAGGGAGACACAGAGTCTGACATCCAGACCATCAACTTGGTGAAAGGCGTAATTTGGTCAGCCTGAACCCTGTTGGTCTTTCAGCAGATGTCAGTGAGGGAACGCTGCCGACTGGCACATCCAGGCTACAGGAGTAGGTGCAGCTAATGCAAGGATGCTACAGGGAAGGACCACAATCTAGAGTTCGTCTGTAATCTGAACTGAGGGGCTGAGACTGAGGGGAAGCAACACAGGGAGGAGTAAAGACGAGGTGCCCCAGTGATGGTAATGGGGATGGAGAGAAGAATGTGTAATGTACAGTGATGAGGATGTGATTGACACTATGAATGTAAAAGGTCTGGAACAGTTCTCTTGTATTGTAAATAATTTATTGTGATTATAGTATATTTTTGGAAAAATGTTGCATTCATATTTATCCCATATGATCCCTCTTCATCCTTTGAAGCTCCAATGAGTACAGACTGAGGCCACTTAATCAAACCCCCCCTCACTGCAATCAACCCGTTTAACCTTCTTGGTCTCCAAAGCCAGAATGACCACTCTCTGCGAGAGCGGCTTCACACTGTTACTACTCTCTGAGGGAAGATGTCTCTTGGGAATTCCCCAATCGATTGAGTGGCACGGTTAGCACAACCCTAATAAGAGCCAGCAACTGGGGTTCAAATGCCGTACTTTGTACATTTCTCCCTGTGTCTGCGTGGGATTTCCCTGGGGCTCCAGATTCCTTCTACCCTTCAAAGTATACCACGGGTTGTAGGTCTTTCGGGTGTGATGGGGCAGCATGGGCTCGTGCACTAAAATGGCCTGTGACCAAGCTATATGTCTAAAAAAAAAAATCTGAAGGATCAGATGGAGCAGCTCAGGCTCTTGACCAAATGTTCCATTTCAAGTTGTGACAGTTTGGGAAGGTCTGACTTCTGGACTCGCTCCAGAACTGCCAGCGTGAGGCAGTGGGGCCTCAGCATGGCCATCTGAATGCTTACTGGGGGTCACAGGCTGGGGTGGGGGGTGGAGTCCAATCTCTCAGGCTCACTCTGGGAAGGGGTGCGAGGAAGGGGCGAACCAGATGGGGCCAAATCTCTTAGGGGTAGAGTGTCAGTGCTCCCGTCTGGGAATTTAACATGAGCAAAGTTGGGGTTAGTATGCAGTAGCTGAACTGGTTGGATTAGAGCACACATGTCAAACTCTGGCCCGCGGGCCAAATCTGGCCCGCGATATAATTATATTTGGCCCGCAAGATCATATCAAAAATGTATTAGAGGTGGCCCGCTGGCCGCTGCGCCAGTATAGCGCATGCACAGTAACCGCTGTGTCCCAGGGTGAGAGAGATAGAGAAAAATCCTGGTCCTTGAAAAGTAGTGGTGGGTGGTTTTATAAACACGCTGTCGTGTCCCCACGCCCACCACCCCCCCACCGCAGCGCGGCCTGGCCGGTGTCAGGGGAAGCCAAGGCCGCTTCCCAGCGCCCGGAACCCCAGTGGTACAGCGTTTCTTGGAGCTGCAGATGGAGTCGGGACACCGGAGGGAAGATTGGGGCTCCCCGCCGGGTGATGGGGGCGCCGGCCGCCGGCCGCCATGCGCCTTCCCACCGGACCAGCAGTGGGTGCCCAGAGTACACGTGGAGAGCGAGGCTGGTCGGGCAGGTAGGGTGGAACCCCTCGCCAATCTCGGGAGTGGCATGGGCTGGATCGGGATTAGCCGGGCTCACCTGCTCCTCCACCGCTGACCGGGATCCCAGCGCGGTCCTGAGCGCGGAGACTGCCCTGGAAAGGTCCTGGGACACCGGCACAGAAAGAAAATGGGGTCCGGGAGAAACTCAGCAGGTCAAGGGAGGTCCGGGAGAAACTCAGCAGGTCAAGGGGGGTCCGGGAGAAACTCAGCAGTCAAAGGGGGATCCGAGAGAAACTCAGCAGGTCAAAGGGGGATCCGGGAGAAACTCAGCAGTCAAAGGGGGATCTGGGAGAAACTCAGCAGGTCAAAGGGGGATCCGGGAGAAACTCAGCAGGTCAAGGGGGAGGGGTCCGGGAGAAACTCAGAAGGTCAAGGGGAGGGGGTCCGGGAGAAACTCAGTAGATCAAGGGGGGTCTGGGAGAAATTCAGCAGGTCAAGGGAGGTCCGGGAGAAATTCAGCAGGTCAAGGGGGGTCCGGGAGAAACTCAGCAGGTCAAAGGGGGTCCGGCAGAAACTCAGGGGGGGCCTGACCTTGCCAGGACCATTGTCCACTCCCCCTCCCTGCCGCTTGCCGACCCGCGACTCACGGTGACGGGGCCGCTGATCCGCCGAGATGCCGCCCTGCAGCGAGAGCCGGTGTCCAACCCGATCGCCCACAAACCCCGCCCTACTGCACACAGACCTGAGTAAGTATTATGAACTTTAATCTCAGGATAATACGATCTTCCAATAGTTTCATGTCACAGTGATAAATATATTCCTGGTTAAAAATGGTCCTGCACCTGGATACAAGCTCATTAGGCATAAAACTTGAAAGTGTGTAAATCAAAGGATATCTGTACCAATGGGAAAAGGGCATGGCAAATAACCCTGCTAGAGTTCATGCCCACAATCAGTTCCCATTTGATTGTTTCAGGAATCATGTTATTCTCCCACATTCTCAATAGCCCTCAGATTTTACTATTCGACAGCACACTAGCAACATTTGACAAATCCTCTATAGAGAAATATTATTTATTGAATATTTTATTTCTCATTTGTTAATGCTTCTGGAAAGAGTTTATCCAAAATTATTATTAAACATTTATTTTAATAAGAAAAAGTTTAACATTACATATGTTGAAAGAAGAGAAAACATGCAGATGTTGTTGAAAATTTTCAATAAATATTTAGTTCGGCCCTCGACTTAGTCCAAGTTTTTAATTTTGGCCCTCTGTGAATTTGAGTTTGACACCCCTGGATTAGAGGGTCTGTTTTATGCGTCAGTGTGTGGCTCTTCAGCAGCACGGTTCCAGGCTCAGATAAACAGTCTGGCCAGTCCATCACAGTTCCTGATTTCCTAGGAAAAGCAAATGTACGTTCATGAGGTGTTTGATTTGTTGCAGTACACAATAAAGACCGAATAGAATGTAGCACCTCAGGCAGCACCTCCTGCCACCGGGTAACAGGGTAACCATGTGTCTTTAATGCAAGGTTAACAGTCTTCCAGACTGTAGCGTTAGCCCTTTCGACCTGCCCATTGCCCTGTGGGTTGTAGCTCGTGGTATGGCTGGTGGCAATCCCCTTTCGTAGCAGGGCTTGGCACAGCTCAGTGCTCATGAATGCTGAGCCCCTTTCGGTATGAATGTAATTGGGAAAACCAAAAATGCTGAAAATTCTGTCAAGTGCCTTAATGACAGACGCTGACAAGACGTCAGGGCAGGGTATCACAAAGGGAAACCTTGAATATTTGTCGATTGCTGTAAGGAAATATACATTTTTGTTGTTGGAAGGTAATGGCCCTTTAAAATCTAAGTTAGTCCTCTCAAAAAGTCAGGTTGCCTTGATGAGAGTGGCATCCAGAGCTTTAAAGTATTGCGGTTTGCATTCTGTGCAAACAGGACAGCTTTTAGTCAGTTTATGACTTCTTCTAGGTAGTAAAGAAGGTTGTTGGCCCTTATTTAGTGGAAGAATCTCATGACTCTGGGTGGCACAGTCTGCTATGGATCTCCTTTAGTCCATCAAGCTGAGCACTGGCAGCAGCTCGTGACAATGCGTCAGAGGGATCATTTAACCTGCCAGGTCTGTACTGGATCTCATAACTGTAAGTTGAGAGTTCTACTCGCCAGTGTGCCATCTTAACATTTTTGATTTTACTTTTGTGTTTAGTACTGAACATATAGGCTACAGATTTCTTATCAGTGACCAAGTTAAATTTTCTGCCAGCTAGAAAGTGTCTCCAGTAGTGAATAGCTTCAATAATAGCCTGGGCTTCTTTTTCTATGGCATGATAATTTAGTTCAGGTCCGCGTAACGTGTGAGAGAAGAATGCCACAGGTCTGCCCTTTTGATCAAGAGTTCCTGCCAAAGCACAATTTGAGGCATCAGTTTCCACATCCTCATCAATGGACGAGAGTGCAGCTTTGGCAACATCAGCTTTAATTCTCTCGAAAGCCTTCAAGGCCATTAGAGAGAGAGGAAAAGATTTAGTGTCAAACAAAGGGCGTGCCTTCGTATCGTAGTCCCAAACCCATTTGCAGTAGTAGGAAAAGAATCCCATGCACCTTTTAAGGGCTTTTGCTGAGTTTGGGGGTGGTAACTTCTTAAAGGGGGGGGGCATTCTTTCCGGGTCGGGGCGGATTCCGCCCTTGTGGACAATGCAGCCCAGAATGAGTAGCTCTGTTGCGCTGAACACACATTTGCCCTCGTTAAATGTAAGGTTGAGTTCTTTAGCTGTTGCTAAAAATTTCTTTAAATTGTTGTCATGCTCAGCCTGTGTTTTCCCACAGATAGTGACGTAATCCAGATAGGAAAACGTACCCTGTAACTCATACGTCCTAACAATCTTATCCATTTCCCTCTGAAACACGGACACACCATTAGTGACTCCAAAAGGTACCCTTTTAAACTGGTATAACCCCCCATCTGCCTCAAAGGCTGTATAGGGTTGTTCCTTTTTTTTAATGGGGATTTGGTGATAAGCTGCTTTGAGGTCGATAGTGGAGTACACTTTGTATTGCGCTATCTGATTAATCATTTCATTGATGCGTGGCAAGGGGTAGGTATCCAGGTAGTGTAACGGTTGACTGGCTGTAGTCAATAGCCAGTCGTTTCTTAGTGTGATTTTTCACAACTACCACCTGGGCTCGCCACGGACTTTTATTGGGTTCAATTACTCCCTCTTTAAGTAATCTCTGGCTCTCGCTTTGATAAACTCATGATCCTCTTTGCTGTAAGAACGGCTCTTAGTGGCAATCGGCCGACACTCAGGGGATAAATCACTGAAAAGGAAGAGAGCTTTGATCTTTATTGTGGACAGACTGCAGTAACTAGCTCGGGGGATGGTAAGTGTGGGTAGTGGCCCACCAAAATTTAACACTACACTGTTCATTTGAGATTGAACCACGGGCGCAGAGCTCCGGCATAATAAAGAGCCACATATCAGCCAGGCAATGTCCCTGCAAATTTAAAGTAACTTTACACTTGTCCCGTACAATTTTTGTAAGTTCACTACAAGCCATCGATATCTTTCAGTTCGCTGGATATCTCCGCAAATTTAAGGCTCTGGCAACTCTCTCGTTGATGTAGCTGTCAGCACTCCCCAAGTTTATTAGACAATCAAGAGTCTCACCATTCACCATCACTTGAAGTCGATTCAGCCTGCTCGTCTGAAGATTCCCCCTTTTCACTGTTGTCTTCCATTCCTGCAGCTCCAGGACACATTTTCTTGGTGCTTCTCTTCTTCTTATCAGTGGGAGTACTTTTCTCCTTAGACGCTTTAGCAAAGTGGCCGAGTTTCCCACAATAGCTGCAGGTAGCAAATCGAGCCAGGCACTTCTGTCTGGAGTGCCAGCTCTTATCACAGAAAGTGCATTTTTCAGGAGTTCTCCTTTTTCTTTCCTTCGGGGTTCCAGCACTCCTGGATGTTTCCTTTTTGGTTTCTAGCATTTTACTGGACCGCATGGCACTCCTCAGTGTTTTGACTAGAGTGACTGCCCGGTCGTAGGTTAAGGGCTCCGTCTCCAGCAGACTCTGTTGGATGTAACTGGAGTAAATCCTGTTGACTGAAGCATCCAGCTTCAAGGCACTACGGTGTTGTTGCACATTGACTGCCCTAACATCACATTGATTTGCCAGTGAGTCAAGAGCCAGTTCATTGGCAGCATCACTTTCCCTGGGTTTCTCGTGTCTGGTCAGCAAATGGTGTCAAGCAAGCACCACATTCCGTGGCCCTGCATAGTAAGCAGTCAGGCGTTCCTGGGCTATAGCCAGAGTGGTAGCTCCTTGCATTACAGCGAAAGGGACCTCACCCAGCAGAGAGTTCAGGTTACCCCATTGCATCGCTTCTTATTTCGAGCCATGTGGTAATTGAAACAAGAATCCAGTGGTTGAAAATTTCTCTGGCCCTCGGGACAGACTGGCCAATTTTCAGCCGCTCTTGCTTGAGTGCTGCATCCATTTCTGCTAATAAAATTGAAGGGCCTGTTGATGAAGTAGACCAGGGGTGTCAAACTCAAATTCATGGAGGGCCAAAATTAAAAACTTGGATTAAGTCAAGGGCCGAACTAAACATAATGTTAAACTTTTTCTTATTAAAATAAATGTTTAATAATAATTTTGGATAAACTCTTTCCAGAAGCATTAACAAATGAGAAATAAAATATTCAATAAATAATATTTCTCTTTAGAGGATTTGTCAAATGTTGCTAGTGTGCTGTCGAATAGTAAAATCTGAGGGCTATTGAGAATGTGGGAGAATAACATGATTCCTGAAACAATCAAATGGGAACTGATTGTGGGCATGAACTCTAGCAGGGTTATTTGCCATGCCCTTTTCCCATTGGTACAGATATCCTTTGATTTACACACTTTCAAGTTTTATGCCTAATGAGCTTGTATCCAGGTGCAGGACCATTTTTAACCAGGAATATATTTATCACTGTGACATGAAACTATTGGAAGATCGTTTTATCCTGAGATTAAAGTTCATAATACTTACTCAGGCCTGTGTGCGGGAGAGCAGGGTTTGCGGGCGATCGGGTTGGACAACGACAGTGCAGGGGCATCGGCTCTCGCTGCAGGGCGGCATCTCGGCGGATCAGCGGCCCCGTCACCGTGAGTCGCGGGTCGGCCTGCGGCAGGGAGGGGGAGTGGGCAACGGTCCTGGCGAGGTCAGGCCCGAGGCCTCCGGTTCCGGGCGCTGGGAAGCGGCCTTGGCTTCCCCTGACACCGGCCAGGCCCCAAAACCAGAGTCCACGGTGAGACCCTGCAACGTAAACAGAGGAGGTGGGGGCGATTAGCAGGCTGACGCCAATGCATTCTGGGATTTGTTGTATTACTGTGCATGCGCTATACTGGCGCGGCGGCCAGCAGGCCACCTCTAATAAATTTTTGAAATGATCTTGCAGGCCAAATATAATTATATCGCAGGCCAAATTTGGCCCGCGGGCCAGAGTTTGACATGTGTGAAGTAGACAAAGACGATGTGGTCAAACAATAATCATGGCTTTTATTAGCAGAAACTCATGGTACAATAATGAAAGACAATAGATGCATATACAGTTATATCCAAGGGGAGTGTCCTTAACAGTAGAGATAATGCACAGCCAATGTTAATACAGCAGGGCTCACCAGAGGGGAGACAGGCAGCTTGGCAGTCATTCATGACTAGTGAAGGCCAGCATACCATATACCTTCTAAAAAAAATTAATCTGTGTGGCAACCTTGAGGGACCTATGAACTTGGACTGCAAGATCCTTCTGTTCCTCCAGAAGAATTCTGCCATTATCCACCCACTCTGCCCTGGAGTTCCACTTTCCAAGTTGCATTACTTCACACTTTTCATGATTGAATTCGTCAGGCCAATTCTCTGCTCAACTCTGCATCCTGTTTACATCCTGTTGAAACCAACAACAATCTTCTACGCAATCTCTAACTCCTCCAACCTTCATGTCATCTGCAAACTTACTGTCTCATTCTCTCATTCAGATCATTTATAAAATTTACAAAGATCATGGGTCTCAGAATAGATCCATCCCTGCCTTCTGTAGGCCACCCATTTCAGAATTCACACATTCAAGTTTCCATGGATCTCATGACTTTCTAGTTGAGCCTACCGTGTCAAACGCTTTACTAAAATCCATGTACAGCATATCCACTGCCCTGCCTTCATCAATTTCTTACATTATTTCCTTGAAAAATTTAATTAGGCTCATGAAGCATGACTTGCTCCTTATTGAGAGCTCCCTGAGAATATGCCTCTCTGAATGCTCATAAATCCTGTCCCTAAGAATTCTGTCCAGTAGATTGCCCACTGCTGACTTAAAACTCATTGGTCTATAATTCCCAACACTCTTAATTATCTTTCTTGTACAAGGGAACCACATTTGCCAGGCCTCAATCCTCCGGTACCACTCCTATGGTCAGGGAGGATGCAAAGATCATCGCCAATGTGCCATCAATCTCCTCCTTTGCTTTGTGTAGTAACGAGGTATATCCCATTTAGTCCCTGAGACTTGTCTATCCAAATGTTTTTAAGAAGCTCCAACACTTTGTTAACTTTGACATGCTCAGCATTAACTGTTCTATGCTGACCTCACATTCTCCAAAGTCCCTAACCCTGGTAAACACTGAAGCAAAGTATCGATTAAAACTTCCTCTGCCTTCAGATATTCATTTCCCCGATTCATCCCTGAGCAGTCCTACCCTTGCTCTACTTATCCTTTTGTTCTTTATGTACGCATAGAACACCTTTGGGTTTTCCTTTTATCATGCTTGCAAAGGCCTTCTCGTGCCCCCTTCTGGGTCTCCTTCCTGGCTACCTTGTAATTCTCATGAGCCCTTCATGACTTTTGCATCATTAATTGTTTGTTTGTTTCCTTCTTCCTCTTGACCAGATATTCCATCTCTCTTGTCAACCACAGTACCTGTACTCTACCATCTTTGCCCTGTCTCAGTGGGACAACAAATCTTGAACCCCACGCAAGTGGTCCCTAAACCATTTCTGCTGTGCATTCCCCTATGATCCTCAGTTCTCAATTTACTCTCCAAGTTCCTGGTTAATACCACTGGAATGAGCTCTTCACCAAAAGAATCCCATACACCTTTTAAAGGCTTTTGCTGAGTCTGGGGGTGGCAACTTCTTAAGAGGAGCTATTTTTTCCAGATCGGGGCAGATTTCGCCCTTGCGGACAATGTAGCCCAGAATGCTGTCGCATTGAAAACACATTTAACCTCGTTAAATGTAAGGTTAAGCTCTTTAGCTGTTGCTAAACATTTCTTTAAGTTATTATCGTGCTCAGTCTGTGTTTTCCCACAGATAGTAACATTATCCAGATAGGGAAACGTACCCTGTAACTCATACGTTCTAACAATCTTATCCATTTCCCTCTGAAACACTGACACACCATTAGTGACTCCAAAATATACCCTTTTAAACTGGAATAATACCCCATCAGCCTCAAAGGCCGAATAGGGTCATTCCCTTTTTTTAATGGGGATTTGGTGGTAAACTGTTTTGAGGTCAATAGTGGAGTTCACTTTGTATTGTGCTATTTGATTAATCATTTCATTGATGCATGGCAGGGGGTAGGCATCCAGGTTAGTGTAATGGTTGATTGTCTGGCTGCAGTCAATAGCCAGTTTCTTAGTGTGATTTTTCACAACTACCACCTGGGCTCTCCACAGACTCTTACTGGGTTCAATCATTCCCTCTTTAAGCAGTCTCTGGGTCTCAGCTATGATAAACTCACAATCCTCCCTGCTGTAAGAACGGCACTTAGTAGCAATGGGCCGACACTCGGGATAAATCACTGAAAAGGGAGGGAGCTTTGATCTTTAATGCGGACAGACCGCAGTAATTAGTGTGGGGGATGGTAAGTGTGGATAGTGGCCCATCGAAATTTAACACTACACTTTTCATCTGAGATTGAATATCCAACCCCAGTAACACAGGAGCGCAGAGCTCAGGCATTACAAAAAGCCAAACATCAGTAAGGCTATGTCCCTGCAAATTTAAAGTAACTTTACCCTTGTCCCATACAGTTTTTGAAAGTTCACTACAAGCCATCGATATCTTTCGGTTCGCTGGATATCTCCGCAAATTTAAGGCTTTGGCGACTTTCTCATGGATGTAGCTGTCAGTACTCCCCGAGTCTATTAGACAATCAAGAGTCTCACCATTCACCTCCCCTTCATAGTCGACCGTTCCAGTCCATAACATCCCCCAAGCTTTACAGTCAATTGAGCTATCACCAGGGAACTTTGTATTGATCTCACCTCATCGTCACTTGAAGTCGATTCAGTCGGCTCGTCTGAAGATTCCTCCTTTTCACAGTTGTCTTCCATTCCTGTAGCTCCAGGATAAATTTTCTTGGCACTTCTCTTCTTCTTCTTATTAGTGGAAGTACTTTTTGCCTTACACACTTTAGCGAAGTGGCCGAGTTTCCCACAATAGCAGTAGGTAGCAAATTGGGCCGGGCACTTCTGTCTGGGGTGCCAGCTCTTTCACAGAAGTAGCATTTGCCAGGGGTTCACCCTTTTCTTTCCTTTGGGGTTCCAGCACTCCTGGATGTTTCCCCTTCAGTTTCTAGCATTTCACTGGACTGCATAGCATTTCTCAGTGTTTTGGCTAGAGTGACTGCCCAGTCATAGGTTAAGGGCTCCATCTCCAGCAGCCTCTGACGGATATAACTGGAGTCTATTCCGTTGACAAAAGCATCCAGCTTCAAGGCATTGTGGTGTTGTTGCACATTGACTGCTCTGACATCACATTCATTTGCCAGTGAGTCGAGGGCTAGTGCATAGGCAGCATCACTTTTCCTGGGTTTCTGGCATCTAGTCAACAACTGGTGTCGAGCAAGCACCACGTTATGTGGTTCCGCGTAGTAAGCAGTCAGACGTTCCCAGGGTATAGCTAGAGTGGTAGCTCCTTGTGTTACGGCAAAAGGGAATTCAGGTGGCCCCACTGTATCACCTCATCGACCACGTTGTTTCGAGCCATGTAGTAATTGAAACAAGCAATCCAGTGGTTGAAAATTTCTCTGGCCCTCGGGGCAGACTGGTCGATTATCAGCCACTCTGGCTTGAAGGCTGCATCCATTTCTGCTAATAAAATTGAAGTGCCAGTTGATGAAATAGATAAAGACGATGTGGTCAAACAATAATCATGGCTTTTATTAGCAGAAACTCATGATACAATAATGAAAGACAATAGATGCATATATCCAAGGGGAGTGTCTTTAATGGTAGAGATAATGCACAGCCAATGTTAGTACAGCAAGGCTCGCCAGAGGGGAGAGAGGCAACTTGGCAGATATTCACCACAAGGATACCCTGTCGGGTATCACGATACAACTTAAAAGGTTTGGATTTAATTAAATTAATAAAGATTGAAGCTGTATATGGGTGACACTTTCCAAATTCAAGAAATTCCCAATTTCAAAACATGTCATCTTCAAAGAAATGTAAGGATGATATTCCGAATTACAATCTTATCAATTCAATAAACAAAACTCTTAGTTGCAGATTTATGCAGCTTTAATTAGGTGGTATAAATGGATAAACATTTTGCATAACTTGGCATTGAGATTTTCATAACGATGAATAAACAAAGCATTTGGTTATTTTTAAAGACATAATGATATAAGAAATGATTAAGACTAAATAAGATGATAAGAAATGATTATGGCAAATTCCAGTCCACATTTTGAGTTCATGTCCTTTTCATGGTTCTCCGAAGAATGAAATCAAGTTCCCTGTATGTCCAGATATTACGACATATGACATCATGGTAACTCTACGAACAACAATCTGAAAGGGATAGTCATAAAATTAACTAAAATCATAAACATAATGTTATAACCTTTACATTCCGGCCCCTAATTATTATTATAGACATTAATGACTAATGTATAATAATTACTATTACCATTAAAGTAAATATAAGATTAGAAATCAAAACATTCTGCTTCTTGTAGCAGACAGATTTTAGTAATAGGTCTATTTAAGTAACCAGCCCTGGTTTTAATCTACATTTGCCAAACGAAACCTTTCTTGTCCGGAACCGTATCCATGATTCTTCCCAACAACCAAGAATTTTTTGATAATTACAATGATAATTACAATGTCTCCACATACAAAATTGTGTTTAGGTTTAGACCATTTTCATCTTTCTTGTAATAACATAACATAACAATTACAGCACGGAAACAGGCCATTAGGCCCTTCTAGTCCGCACCGAACCAAACACCCCTTTCTAATCCCACCTCCCTGCACAATGCCCATAACCCTCCATCTTCCTCTCATCCATATACCTGTCCAACCTTTTCTTAAATAATACACTTGACTCCGCCGCCACTATTTCTCCCGGAAGATCATTCCACACAGCTACCACTCTCTGAGTAAAGAAGTTCCCCCTCATGTTACCTCTAAACCTCTGCCCCTTAATTCTTAACTCATGTCCTCTTGTTTTAAACTTTCCTCCTCTTAACGGAAATAGTCTATCCACATCCATTCTGTCTATCCCTTTCATAATCTTAAATACTTCTATCAAATCCCCTCTCAACCTTCTACGCTCCAAAGAATAAAGACCCAATCTGTCCAATCTCTCCCCATACTCCAGATGCTTAAACCCAGGCAACATTCTGGTAAACCTTCTCTGCACTCTCTCCACTCTGTTTATATCCTTCCTATAATTAGGCGACCAGAACTGCACACAGAACTCCAAATTAGGCCGCACCAACGTCTTATACAATCTCAACATCACCTCCCAACTCCTATATTCCATGCAATGATTGATAAAGGCCAGCATACTAAAAGCCTTCTTCACCACCCTATTCACGTGAGTTTCTACCTTCAGGGAACGATGTACCGTCACTCCTAAATCTTTCTGCTCTTCTGTATTCCTCAATGCTCTCCCATTTACCACATATGTCCTATTCTGATTCTTCTTACCAAAATGAAGCACCTCACACTTATCAGCATTAAATTCCATCTGCCATTTTTCAGCCCACTTTTCTAAGCAGCCCAAATCCCTCTGCACTCCTTGAAAACCTTCTTCATTATCCACTATTCCACCTATCTTAGTATCGTCTGCATATTTACTAATCCAATTCACCACCCCATCATCTAGATCATTAATGTATATAACGAACAACAATGGGCCCAATACAGATCCTTGAGGCACACCACTGGTCACCGGCCTCCAACCTGACAGACAATTATCTACTACCACTCTCTGGCCTCTCCCCTTCAGCCAATGTTCAATCCATTTGACTATCTCAAAATTTATACCCAAAGACTGCACCTTCCTAAACAACCTTCCATGTGGTACCTTATCGAAGGCCTTACTGAAGTCCATATAGACAACATCCACTGCGCTACCCTCATCCACATTCCTAGTCACCTCTTCAAAAAATTCAATCAGATTGGTCAAACATGACCTTCCTCCCACAAATCCATGTTGAGTGCTCCTGATCAGACCCTGTCTATCCAGATATTTATAAGTACTATCTCTAAGAATTTTCTCCATTAATTTACCTACCACAGATGTCAAACTTACAGGCTGATAGTTGCCAGGCTTCCTCCTTGAACCCTTTTTAAATAACGGAACCACATGCGCAATGCGCCAATCCTCCGGCACTATCCCCATATCTAATGACATTTGAAAAATTACCGCCAGAGCCTCTGCTATTTCCTCCTTCACTTCTCTCAATGTCCTGGGGAAGATCCCGTCTGGTCCCGGAGACTTATCCACCTTTATATTCTTCAAAAGCCTTAAAACTACACCTTTTGTAATCTCTATATTCCCCATATTTACCCAATTTGCTTTTTTTATCCATGAAAAAATAATGAATGATTTTTAATCCATCTTTTCCAAAATAAATCCACAATAAACTGCACTTGTCTCCATCTGCATCTTCTTTATGAAATTCACCCGAAGGCATTAAAGGTTTAGATATAAGAAGTAAGAGATGATTCGGTATAAGTGCCTTGATATCATTTGAATCAATAGAAATTTTCATTATTGGACGACTATATTTAATATAGCTTTGCGTCTAAAGATTTTCATCATTCAGTATTTCACCATTCAAAATGGAATTAAGAATTTTTCTGAATGATCTAATCATTTTTTCCCACACACCAACATGATGTGAACCTTTGGGCGGGTTAAATATCGAACTAATTTCCTTTTGAGGTAATGCATCATGAGTTGATGTTGATTCCAATTTTGAATTGCTTTTCATAACTCAAGTTGAGCCCCTGTAAAGTTAGATCCATTATCAGAATGTAATTCCTTTACTTGACCACATCTGGCAATAAAACGTTGAAGAACATTGATAAAAGAGTCTGTATCAAATGATGATGCTACTTCGATATGAATCATTCTCATCGTCAAACAAGGAAAAATAGCTCCGTATCATTAACTGAACTTACAGTGATGGGCCGACCTTGAAGACTCAGCCTCCAATCCTGGTTCCTCTTCAGCCTCCATCTATCAAGCCTCCTCGGGTAAGGATCCAAATTCCAGCGCCACCTTCTCAGGGAGCTGGAGAAGATGGCACTGGAGCACGGAAGGAAACTACAGAGATGGCTGTAGAGGGCATGCGCAGGACCTGGTGCATGCGCACTGTGGAACTGATCGAGTCGGAGCCTGCAGACCCGAATTTAACTACGATAGCAGGTCAAATGAGGGCCAAGCAGAGAGCCCATCTACAATTTCAACCACTGGCTCCATCTACAGAAGACGAAGGGGGGAGGGAGGAGTGGAAGAGGAAATTCTTGAGCCACTATCACAGGGAGAGGAATCAGAAGAAGGAGGAGATCAATATATTCAAAGTAAAGTGTTATGTTACCTCTTGATCCACAGATTTTTGATAAAAGTTTTGAAAAAATTGATTCAATCAGTGCAAAAATGGATGCAAATTTTGTAGAAAAGAAAGCAGATTTTACTAAACTGGGAGTGATTAGAGTAGAAATGACAGTCTTCTTTCTTTGGCTTGGCTTCGCGGATGAAGATTTATGGAGGGGGTAAAAGTCCACGTCAGCTGCAGGCTCGTTTGTGGCTGACAAGTCCGATGCGGGACAGGCAGACACGGTTGCAGCGGCTGCAGGGGAAAAATGGTTGGTTGGGGTTGGGTGTTGGGTTTTTCCTCCTTTGCCTTTTGTCAGTGAGGTGGCCTCTGCGGTCTTCTTCAAAGGAGGTTGCTGCCCGCCAAACTGTGAGGCGCCAAGATGCACGGTTTGAGGCGATATCAGCCCACTGGCGGTGGTCAATGTGGCAGGCACCAAGAGATTTCTTTAGGCAGTCCTTGTACCTTTTCTTTGGTGCACCTCTGTCACGGTGGCCAGTGGAGAGCTCGCCGTATAACACGATCTTGGGAAGGCGATGGTCCTCCATTCTGGAGACGTGACCCACCCAGCGCAGCTGGATCTTCAGCAGCGTGGACTCGATGCTGTCGACCTCTGCCATCTCGAGTACTTCGACGTTAGGGATGAAAGCGCTCCAATGGATGTTGAGGATGGAGCGGAGACAACGCTGGTGGAAGCGTTCTAGGAGCCGTAGGTGATGCCGGTAGAGGACCCATGATTCGGAGCCGATCAGGAGTGTGGGTATGACAACGGCTCTGTATACGCTTATCTTTGTGAGGTTTTTCAGTTGGTTGTTTTTCCAGACTCTTTTGTGCAGTCTTCCAAAGGCGCTATTTGCCTTGGCGAGTCTGTTGTCTATCTCATTGTCGATCCTTGCATCTGATGAAATGGTGCAGCCGAGATAGGTAAACTGGTTGACCGTTTTGAGTTTTGTGTGCCCGATGGAGATGTGGGGGGGCTGGTAGTCATGGTGGGGAGCTGGCTGATGGAGGACCTCAGTTTTCTTCAGGCTGACTTCCAGGCCAAACACTTTGGCAGTTTCCGCAAAGCAGGACGTCAAGCGCTGAAGAGCTGGCTCTGAATGGGCAACTAAAGCGGCATCATCTGCAAAGAGTAGTTCGCCTCAGATTGAAGAGACTGCCATCCGTGCGGTACCGGATGTAAACAGCGTCTTCGTTGTTGGGGTCTTTCATGGCTTGGTTCAGCATCATGCTGAAGAAGATTGAAAAGAGGGTTGGTGCGAGACACAAGAGAAACTTGTCCGTGAACTACTCTTTGCAGAAATGACAGTAATGAAGACAGATATGGCAAAGTGTAATAAAACTGCTGATAAAATCAAAATTAAAGTTCAAAAATTTGAAGAAGACTTTCAGGAATGTCATATGGAGGGAGAATAATGTAAAGACACAATTAACAAGATAGAAGATTCTTTTACGGCATGGGAAATTCAGAAGAAAGATTTATTGCAAAAAGTTGGTATTTTGTGTGACAGAGTATTTAGAGATGGTTTGGGAGGAATTATTAGAGCAGCTTGCAAACACACATTTTAAAACAGAATATTTGCAGGACTTTTGTAGAATGCTTTTTGCAGGACGCAACAAAGTATCAACAGCAGCTTGCCTGGGAGAGCATGTGATCTTTGCAGGCAGAGGAGAACAGTTTTGCTCTCAGAGAGGAAGGGTGTGAACTTTGGAAGGCTGCCTGGTCAAAGGAGGAGATTGACGGTCTGAAGGAAAGAGGGTCATCTGGAGAACCTTGAAGGAGGCAAGTTTTGAGAGCAAGACTGATTGAGAAGGAATCAGTTGTGGATGTCCTGGAAAAGGAATCTCTCTCTGAAAACCAGCAAGAACCCTCCTGAGTGGTAACCATTTGCCTGATAAGCACCAAAGACTGGTGTTCTGTGCATAGTAAAAGAATTGCCTGCAACCAGTGAGATTGGACTGTGATCCAAAGAACTTTTTGAATCTTAAATATACATTACACACACCCGTCCTTAGTATTAGAGGGGGGATTAAGTAGTTAGGTAGGTTAAGTAAGTAGGCTAAGTAATAAGTTAAAGTTTAATTCTGTTTACTTGTTCAATATAATTAAAAACTATTTTTGTTTTAAGTACCCCTGTGTTGTGGTGCATATGTACTGCTGTTGGTTTTTGGGGGCATTTGGACTCTGTAACAGTTGGAAATAATGTAAAAACTGCTGGTTTACCTGAGGACTTTGAGGGCACTGATTCAGTACAGTTTTTTTTCAAAATTGACTGCATGAAAATTTGGGACCAGAGCATTTTCCAAAGGGTTTGGAATTTGATAGAGCACATAGGGCATTTTGGAAAAAACGCATCCGGGACAACCGCTGTCAGAAATAAAACTTCTCACACATGAGTCTCTTTAAAACTGATGACACGACAAGCTTTATTTACAAGTCTGCAGAGTTGGACTCAACTGGCTTCTCACCAGTTAAGCCCCGATACATACAGTGCATTGATTTTTATACCCTTGTTGTTTGCCCTTCCCCTACTTATTAATACTGTTTTAATTGGTTAGTATTGCAAAAGCATTCAAAGTACAACTGCATTTTTAATTATCACATTCGTTACGTACGCTGCGAACTCTACATACACTACATTCTGTTTCTCACCCTTCTTATCAATCTTTTGTCTCCTGCATGTCTCTCACTATGACCATGAAAAGATATGTTTAAAAAAATATCCAGCTGAACCTTTTGTCCTTGGCTGCTAGTAAACTCCCTGTCCGTTCTGGCTTCCCTTTTTATGATTAATCATCACATTTTAACTTATGCCATTTTAACCTAAATTCTCTATATATAACAATCCACCCCTTTCTCTCTTTAAAATGTGTGTATTATATGTATATATGAATGGGGATATCCCCATATCCCCGTTCCCAAACTCTATTAAGAGTGGGGTTTGATTGGTATGGTCCTGTGATGGTGGAACTGGTACAATTCCAAAGCTGAATACTGCTATTAGATAGGGGCAGGCAATTAGTTTTAAAAACAGTGGATAAGAACCAAGTCAGGGGTTTAGGAAACCAAGTGAAAATACTAGGCGAAATGCGAATCCATACAGCCTTGCAGGGACTTTTTCCTACTGGGTATTTGCCGGTACGTGAGAGACAATAAAAACCAGAGGGGACGTTAGAGAGAGACCAAATTTCTCTTGATCTCGTTCGGTTAGTTGTCCAAATTCGGGAAATCATGGTCAATGAATTGAGGGACTCCCCCCACCAAGGCCATTGCTCTGACATCCGTGGACCCCCGCAGACCCAACAATTGGTTACATTAAAAGTTCCTGCAATTCTAGTTGCAAGATCAACAAAAAGGTTATCTCCCCCAACTGCGTGACCGAAATTTTCATGGTTATTTGGATGGACTCGAACTAAGTCCGGCTGTCTTAAAGGGGCAGGCACTTTTGAGTGTGGAGTGGAACTTCTTATTGGAACAGTACGCTGGTGTATGCAAAACCAGAGTCCATCAGGGCATGGTGGGCCTGAGTCACCCTTCCAACCGTTAAGAGGGAAAGGAGTGGTATTAGGAATCTGTATATAATGACCCATCTTATTTCCTCCTTTTTCCACACAAGGGGTATATGGATGTTGGGTGGTATTTTCTGCCCAGCATTTCTTAGGAACTGAGGTATGGGAAATAAAATTACCCTCCTTTCTTCCCCAAATGTGGTCCTGAAACAGGACCACTGTGTCTCTGCATTTCTTACATTTCACACCTGATAAAGACATAGGCAAACTAAGAAAAATCAAAGAACATAACAATAACATTGTGAATCAAGTCTTTCTGCGAAATCGCAAGGTAAGAGGTTTTTCTCCAGGAACACAAGTCCAATCTGAGTTCGTATCAGGGTCCTGAGGCGCCTCTACAGGTCCCTTAAATCTGGATGCGTGCGTCCACCCCTTCTCTCTTGTTCGTGCTGCAGCCTCTGTAGTTAAGAGAACTTGGTATGGACCTTCCCACTGGGGCTGGAGTTTTTCAGTTTTCCAGGTCTTGATGAGAATCCAGTCTCCTGGTTCCACTTTGTGTAAAGAAAAGTCTAGAGGCGGTGTTTGTGCCAATAGTCCTCTCTTTCGTAAATCTGTAAGAGAGCGTGACAGTGCCTGTAAATAGTTCCTAACAAATATATCCCCTTCCCCCAAGGTGGGACACCCCTCAACTGTACTCCAGAAGGGAAGCCCAAACATCATTTCATAAGGGGACAACCCTACATCTTTTCGTGGGGCAGTACGAATTCTTAATAAAGCCAGGGGCAGACACTTTATCCAAGGCATTTTAGTTTCCACCATTAATTTTGTCAATTGCATTTTTAGGGTTCCATTCATACGTTCAACCCTCCCTGAGCTTTGTGGATGCCAAGGGGTATGCAATTTCCAAGAGACCTGTAATGCATTACAAATCAATTGCTGGATTTTTGAACAAAAATGTGGACCCCTGTCTGAGTCTATAGAATCCATTATACCATATCTGGGGATTATCTGCTCTAGGAGGAGGCGAGCTACTGTAGAGGCTGTAGCATTTACTGTTGGGAAGGCTTCCACCCATCGGGTAAAGTGATCTATCACCACCAACAGATACTTCCATCTTTGGATTTGAGGTAACTCTGTGAAGTCAATCTGGATTCTTTGGAAGGGGCGTATGGCCAACGGTTGACCTCCCATGGTACTCGTCCTCATTGCCTTCTTATTAATTTTTGTGCATAGGTGACAGTTCTGTACCTCCTGTTGGGCCAAGGTGTAGATTCCCTTACACACATATTCTCGAAACACTGTGTCACATAAGGCTTGGGTGCCCCAGTGGCTCTGATGATGCAGGTGTTTTAAAATATTGAGAGTTATTTCTTTATTTAGAACCATTCTTCCATCTGGTGTCTTCCATGTTCCATCAGGCAGCTGGCTCGCGCCCAGCTGAGCCATGTCCTTAGCAGTGAAAATGGGAGCCTTCTTTATGCCTTGTCTTATAGGGATTAAGGTCAGCAAACGGACTTCTTGTTACATGGCTGCCCTTTTGGCTTCTTCATCAGCCAGTCTGTTTCCAATTGCTGTCGGGGTATCTCCCCTCTGATGGCCTGGTATGTAGACCACTGCTATTTCCTGGGGTAATGTCAAGGCTTCTAAAGTCAGAGTAATCATCTGTTCGTGTGCCAATTCCTTTCCTCTTGATGTAATTAGACCACGCTCCTTCCAGATCTTACCAAAGGTATGCACTACCCTGTATGCGTATTTGGAATCAGTGTAAATCGTTCCAGTTTTCTCTGCCAGTATTCTGAGGGCTCTCTGCAAGGCATATAGTTCACAGGACTGTGCTGACCAGCTTCCGGGTAGTCTCGTGGATTCTACTACTTTCCAAGTATTTCCTTCTATTATAGCATACCCACTTCTTCTCATTCCGTCAACACATCTGGCGGAGCCGTCAATGTAGAATTCATATCCTTCTCCCAGAGGAGTATCGCAAAGGTCTTTTCGGGTCTTGGTCTGAAGATCCGTCAACTCGACACAGTCGTGCTCCACCTCTCTCTCTGTTTCACTGCCGTATAAAAACTGAGCTGGGTTGCAGCTATTAATCTTTGCAAACTGTAGATCTTCTCCGACCATTAAAATGGTTTCATACTTTAATATGCGAGAATCAGTAAGCCATCGATGGGCAGTTTGTGTTAATAAAACACTCACAGAATGGGAGGTGTACACAGTCATCTTTCCTCCAAAAGTAAGTTTACGTGCTTCCTCTACCAACAGAGCAGCAGCCGCTACTCCCTGGATACACGTCGGCCATCCGCGAGACACTGGGTCCATCATTTTGGAAAGGAAAGCCACTGGGTGACGCTGACCGCCTTTTTCCTGTGTTAAAACTCCCACAGCTGTTCCTTGGTTATGAGTGACAAATAGCTGGAAGGGCTGTTTTAAAGAGGGCAGAGTAAGTACCGGGGCTCGTGTCAGGCGATGCTTCAAGTCCTCAAACCATCCCTCCTCCTCCTGGGTCCATTTCAATGGATATTCATTTTCATTTGTCAGCTTTTCATACATAAACTTCACCAACGCTGAGTAGTCCTCTATCCATAACCTACAGTAACCTAAGAGTCCCAGGAATTGTCTTATTTCCTTCTTATTACGGGGTAACGGCATTCTAGTGATTCCCGCAATCCGTTCAGGGGTAATCCGTTTCTGTCCTTTACTTATCTGGTGTCCCAGATATACCACAGTTCTCTCAACCAACTGTAACTTGTTCCTGGACACCCGTAGACCCTTTTTCCCCAGATAATTCAAGAGTCTAATTGTATCTCCCCTCATTTCTTGTTCCTTGGGTCCTGATAATAGTAAATCGTCCACATACCGCATTAGTTGGGAATCATCAGATTGTGGATAGTCCGCCAGGATTTGTTCTAGCATTTGTCCAAACAGGTTCGGAGATTCAGTGAACCCTTGGGGCAATACAGTCCACCGAAGCTGTCTCCGTCTACCTGTCCATGGATTTTCCCATTCAAACGCGAACATATCTCTACTTTCCTCTTCTAATGGACACGTCCAGAAGGCATCCTTCAAGTCGATAACACTAAACCACTCATGGTCTGGGGGAATCCGACTCATAATAGTATAGGGATTAGGCACCACTGGGTGGCGGGTCTGAACAATAGCATTCAAACTTCTTAGATCCTGAACTAGGCGATAGGATCCATCTGACTTTTTCACTGGGAGTATAGGGGTGTTATAAGGTGACATGCATTCTTCTAATAGTCCGTCTCGTATTAGAGTCTCAATTACCGGCTGTAGCCCTTTTCTCCCTTCCAAAGAAATAGGATACTGATGTTTCCTTACCGGCTGATGACCTGGTATTAATGTGACATGTAAAGGTGGGATGTCCAGACCTCCTCGATTTCCCTCCTTATACCAGACTCTCTCGTCAATCTGCCGTTCATCCTCTTCCTTTAGAGCACAGAGGTGGACTCGCACTTCTCCGTCCACAGGGAGAGCACCCAAACCTAGGAGAGCCTGTAAGTCCCTTCCTAGGAGGTTAAATCCAGCTGACGGTAACAACAAGAGGTCTTGTACCCCTTCTCTTTCTTCCAGTTTCACTGTTACTTGGGGAATTATTGATACCATTCTGGGAGCCCCTTCTATCCCAGAAATTTTTAAATTACTTTTTACAGGTTCAGTCCCGATTGGCACAGTTATTACACTACTTCGTTCCGCTCCTGTGTCCACCATAAACACCACCTCTTCTCCCTTGGGACCAATTTTTAGTTTTACCAGGGGTTCCCTCTTATACTTGGTCCCCAACATTTGGAACCCCTGACCCCCCTAATCTTCTTCCATAAGTTCGAGGGCACACAATTCCCTCTTGTATCGGGGGCATTCCCTCTTAAAGTGTCCTTCCTCATTGCAGTAATAGCACTTAACGAACCTCCGGGGTCTTCCCTCTCTTGGATATCTTGGATTGTTTAGAGGAAGGTTTTGTTTTCTTTCCCCTCTGGATTCGGCATTCATCTGTCGGATAGTCTGTACCATAACCTTTGTCGCCCTCTTTTGATCTTCTTCTTCTCTCTGCACATATACTTTTTGCGCCTTTTTTAACAGGTCGCTTAGGGGTTTTTCGCTCCAGTCCTCCTCCTTTTCTAGTTTCTTTCTAATGTCCTGCCATGATTTGGAAACAAATTCAATTCGAATAAGCTGTTCACCCATTGGTGTACTAGGGTCCACGCCCGCATACTGTTGGACATTCTTTCTCACCCTCTCCAAGAAATCAGTAGGGGACTCGTCTTTCCCCTGGTGGTTCCCAAATGCCTTGGTGAAATTGTGACCCTTTGGCACAGCCTCCCGTATCCCTTTAATTGTCCACTCTCTATATTGTCTCATACTTGCCAATCCCTCGGGTGTTCGTTTGTCCCACCTGGGTTCATTTAAGGGATATTTTTGTTCATGGGGTCTGGGGTCCCCAGGTTGTTCATATTCCCACATGAGGAGGGCAGCCCGTCGAATCATCTGCCTCTCCTGGGGTGAGAATAATGTTCCCATTATTGCCTGCATCTCTTCCCACGTATATGTGTTTGGTCCCAGGAATTGGTCGAGCTATTCGGCCAGTCCTATAGGATCTTCCAATAACTTTTTCATTTCTTTCTTAAATCCCCGCACCTCTGTACTAGTTAGGGGAACATTCACATATCCCGTTCCCCCTCCCGGTCCTCCCATAGGAACTTCCCTCAGGGGATTTAGGCTTACTGAAAACTTTGATGGTCCTGGACCAGTCTGGGATCTTGTCCAGGGTCGGTTTACCGGTGGAAGTTTAGGGTCCGACTCCCTTAATTCATTCTTTTTTTCCCGGCCCCTTTCGGGGCAATCAGATTCATCACCTTTCCCCTCCGGTAATGAGCTTTCCTTGGGCGCAGTAGGCACCGGGGGAATATAAGGAGGGGGAAGGTTGTCCAGAGGTTCCCACTTCTTTTCTCCCGCCTCTCTCAATTTAAAACATTTTGCTAAGGATCCTGGCCAGGGAACCCAACAAAATGCATATGCTGACTCTTCTTGATTCACCTTTGGTCTCGAATTTACATATATGTTTAATGCTTGTCTAACCCAATCCTCATCAGATCCAAATTTCGGCCACCAGACCGAGGAACCTTTAATAGGTTGTTTCGATCAAAGGAGACAATATTGAACCATCTTTTTCTTGTTTTTGTCTCGATATCTTTTACTATCCCAATTTTCAAACATTCTCCCCAAAGGGCTGTCAAGGGGAACTCCCAGGAATTGTCCTGAATTTTCAGATGAGCCCTTAGATTTTGATCCTCCCATTTTCCCACCTAGATCCGTTTATCGTTGCTGAGGACCCTCTCGTTCTGGACCCTACTCCCTTCTTCTCAGACGCCTCGTCGGAGGTACTGTCCCTCCTTCGGTTACCGCTGAGGTTTCCCTGGGGTCGACCCCTCTCTTCTCGGCACTTCGTCGGACGTGCTGTCCCTCCTTCGGTTACCGCCGAGGTTTCCCTGGGGTCTATCCTAGAGTCCCACGACAGGGTCCTCACGCCACGACAAAAGCTCTATACCTGATCTATTACGTTAAGTTTTTTATCCAAACAGGTGTATCCCGTTACACCTGTTACCCAATCCCCACACCACAATCGTAAGTCGTCACTTACCGGTGTCTTCCCGGGGATTGAACCGTCACCCTTCTCCTCTCCGTCTTGTCGTGTCACCTTGTCCGGATACCACTCGCTCAAGCCGCCCGAAGCGACGAGCAAGGGACTAGGAGCCGCTGAACTCAGCGGGGTGCACCACCTCCGATGTCCCTCTTCTCGCCTCCCCTCACGGCCGGAGTGTAGATCCCGGACGAGCCCCCATTTGTCAGAAATAAAACTTCTCACACATGAGTCTCTTTAAAACTGATGACACGACAAGCTTTATTTACAAGTCTGCAGAGTTGGACTCAACTGGCTTCTCACCAGTTAAGCCCCGATACATACAGTGCATTGATTTTTATACCCTTGTTGTTTGCCCTTCCCCTACTTATTAATACTGTTTTAATTGGTTAGTATTGCAAAAGCATTCAAAGTACAACTGCATTTTTAATTATCACATTCGTTACGTACGCTGCGAACTCTACATACACTACATTCTGTTTCTCACCCTTCTTATCAATCTTTTGTCTCCTGCATGTCTCTCACTATGACCATGAAAAGATATGTTTAAAAAAATATCCAGCTGAACCTTTTGTCCTTGGCTGCTAGTAAACTCCCTGTCCGTTCTGGCTTCCCTTTTTATGATTAATCATCACATTTTAACTTAAGCCAATTTAACCTAAATTCTCTATATATAACAACCGCCATGCCCTATTTTGATTAAATGTTTATGTTATCAAGATAGAGAAATGATTTTGAAAATGGCAGTATAAAAACCCAGGGAGCAACAAAGCTCTTTAATGATCCAGGATAATAAGTCTTCTTCTATGCAGATTTCAGTAATTAAATTGTTAAAAGAAGAAAATAATTTAGTGCAGTTTAATTTAATTTAATTTAAAGTCAGTTTTGTGGAAGAAGGGATATAGATTTGCTTTTCGATACCCAGCAGTTCTTAATGTTTGTTATGGACAATTTGAAGTGCAATTTTTTGCTAATGAATTTGAAGCTTTGAAATTTGCCAATTCATTGCCCAGTAATAAGCAGAATGGAAGGTAACATTATTCATCTCAACAAATGGAATGGGATCAAGAATAATTGAAGGGAGGGATTTTGCCAGAAAGTCAAAAGCCGACTGGGGTTCAAGTTGAAATCGATGATGATCAAATCAACAGTGACCTTGAAGAAACTTGAATGACCGATTGAAATTAAATTGTGATATTCTGTCTGTGGGAGGCAGATTCTTTTTTTCTGCTTTCCTCTTCTGGGTTCTCATACCATTAATGGTGAGAGCCATTTCTTGTAATTAAGGGAGTTACCGCTGACCTAATCGGTGCTTTTGAGGTATTTTTCTTTTTTCTTTTATTATTATTTGGGGTTTATTATTTTCTATTTTTAGAGATGTTATATATTTTGAAAGTTGGCTGTGAAGCTGGGATGACCATGGGTGGAGAGGAGAGTTGAGTTTTTTAAAAATTATATTATGACAACGCATAGTTTGAATTGTATGATGTTTAATGTGAATGAACTCAATAATCCAATTAAAAGGAAGAGAGTTTTAGCTCATATTAAGAAGTTTAAAGTAGATATTGCTTTCACGTAGGAACCCCATTTAAATGAGAAAGAATATCAAAATTTAAAGAGGAAATGGGTTGGTCAAGTTATAGCTTCATCTTTTCATTCTAAAGCACAAGGAGTGGATATTTTAATTAATAAAATGTTTCCATTTAAATTAGAATCAACAGTTACTGACCCTGTTGGTATATTTATGTTGGTAAATGTCAAATTTATTCAGAATCCTGGATTTTTATGAATCTGTATGCTCCTAATATAGATGATGAAATATTTATTCAAGATGTTTTTCTTAATTTGGTAGAAGTAAATGGAAATATAATAATTGGTGGAGATTTTAATTGTTGCTTGGATCCAATTTTAGATAAATCTACAAAATCTTTAATGAAAACAAAAATGGCTAAAAGAATATTGATGTTAATGGAAGATTTAAATTTGGTGGATATTTGGAGGAAATTGAATCCTAGAGAGAGAGATTATTCATTTTATTCTCATTGGTTTGATTCTTATTCCAGAATAGATTTTTAAACAATTTCAGCTCATTTCCAAGGAAGAATTGAATAAGTACAATATAAACCTAAAATTGTATCATATCAATCACCATTATTGATGTTGTTTGAACTCTGATAGAATTGATTCAATTTATTGATGGAGATTTAATTCATCATTATTAAAAAATGTCAAATTTTGTGACTTTATGAGAAGTCAAAGGCAGATGTATTTAGATACAAATATTAATTCAATTGATAATAAATCTGTTTTATGGGATGCATTAAAAGCTTATTTAAAGGGTCAAATAATAAGCTATTTGACTAAAATTAAGAAAAATTATCTTAAGAAAGTAGATAAATTATAGAAGGAAATAGCAATTTTATAAAATAATTTACAAAAAAGCTCATCTGAAAAAGAATTGATAAATAAAAAATGCATTTTAATTCAATTCGGATATATAGGATTGAGAAATTAATCGATAGAACTAAACAAAAATATTATGTATTAGAAGAACGAGCGCATAAAGTATTAGCTTGGCAATTGAAAATGGAGTGAGCATCAAGGATTATTAATGCTGTCAAAAAGAATTCAAAAATTACTTATAAACTACAGGATATAAATGATTCTTTTAGAGAGTATTATACTAAATTATATGCTTCTCAATCATTGAATAATGAAGGAGAAACTAATGATTTTTTGCAGAAGCTTCAACTTACATCTTTGAATTACCAAGCTCAAAAGGATTTAGATTCTCCATTTATTCAATGTTATTAAGGCTTTAAATTCTATGAAAAATGGTAAATCTCCTGGTGAAGATGGGTTTATGTCTGAATTTGATAAAAAGTGTAAATGCTTATTAATGCCTTTATTAATGGAAGTACTAAAACAAGCTACTGCAAATTGTTCATTACCAGAATCCTTTTCAAATGCTGTAATAACAGTAATACCTAAGAAAGATAAAGATGTGGCGGTGCACATCCTCATGGCAAACCGGCCCTGCTTGTATCACCATGTGGTGGGGCAGCCAATGGGAAATGGCGTCATCAGAGGTTTCACTCTGACTCCAGCACCCCTTCCAGCGTGCACCCTGGGCAGTGATTATGATGTCACAGTGCACCAGGTGACTGAGCTCATGCTGCCCTTATAGGGGCGTGCTGAATTTAAATAAAAACAATCGTTAATGACCCTCAACTTGGTGGCTGTGTTTCTTCCACTGCTCACACTGCCACAAAGATTTATTAAAACCAGAGTATTATAGGCCTATATTGTTATTAAATGTTAACATAACATAACAATTACAGCACGGAAACAGGCCATTAGGCCCTTCTAGTCCGCACCGAACCAAACACCCCTTTCTAATCCCACCTCCCTGCACAAAAACCAAAGGTTTATAACATAAATGTTGATTATAAGATTGTTGCTAAAGTTTTGGCTAATAGATTGAATGAGTATTTACCTGAGTTGATACATTTAGATCAATCAGGAGTTACTAAAAAAAGATATTTTACTGATAATATAGCCAAATTAATTAGTCTAATTCATAGCTCTCAGAAAAAAAATCAGATTTAGCATTAGTTTTATTTTTAGATGCTGAAAAGGCTTTTGATAGATTAGAATAGAATTATTTATTTAAGGTTTTGCAAAAATTTCATTTTGGACCAATATTTATGAATTAGATTAAAGCTTTATATAGAAACCCATTGTTGAGAGTAGTTACTGATGGACAAGTTTCTTCTTTTTCATTAACTCAATCGGCTAGACAAGGATGTCCTATACCTCCTGCATTATTTGTTTTAGCAATTGAACTGTTGGCATAATCAATAGGCAAGATTTTAGTATTAAATAAATTAAAGTCAATAAGGAGGAATATAAGATTAGTTTGTTTGCAAATGATGTAACATATCCTGAAAATTTTTTTCTTTATATAAAAAGTTACAAGATTATGGGTTAATATCTGGTTATAAAATTAATTGGGATAAAAGTGAAGTTAGGCCATTAGTAGAAGGAGATTATTATTGATGTAAACAAGTAGCTCAATGTAAATGGACCCCAAAGCACAGCACCAATAGATATTCACCAAGACAAATGGTTACTTAAACAAAAGTTGCTTTTAATTATCTTTAAACATGAAAACAGGATCAAATGTTAACTTATCATTATTAACTAACCTAACTTAACCCCCTTCTAATTCTAAGCACATGTGTAAGTAATGTGTGTTTAAGTTTAGAAAAGTTCTTTAATTCACAGTCCAAACTCACTTCTCCTTCCTCCAACTTCTATGGTTACAGGCAATTCTTATACCGTGCACAGAGTTTAACATTTATATAGCTCATCAGGCTTTGGTGCTCGAAAGGTAAATGGTTACCACTCAGGAAGGTTCTTGTCAGTTTTCAGAGAGAGATTTGTTGTTCCTGGACACAAACTGATCCATATAATAACCAAATAACCATATACAGCACAGAACGGGCCAGTTTGGCCCTACTAGTCCATGCCGGAACAAATCCCCACCCTCCTAGTCCCACTGACCAGCACCTGGTCCATACCCCTCCAATCCTCTCCCCTCCATGTAATTATCCAGTCTTTCCTTAAATGTAAATAACGTCATTGCTTTAACCACCTCTGCTGGAAGCTTATTCCGCATCGCAACCACCCTTTGCGTGAAGAAATTTCCCCTCATGTTCCCCTTATAATTTTCCCCCTGCAATTTCAAACCATGACCTCTGGTTTGAATATCCCCCATTGTTAATTGAAAAAGCCTATCCACGTTGACTCTCTCTGTCCCTTTTAAAATCTTGAACACCTCCATCAAATTCCCCCTCAATCTTCTACGCTCCAGAGAAAAAAGCCCCTGGCTACTCAACCTTTCTCTGTAACTCAAACCCTGACATCCTGTCAACATTCTCGTGAACCTTCTCTGCACTCTTTCTATTTTGTTTCTATCCTTCCTCTAATTCGGTAACCAAAACTGCACACAGTATTCCAAATTTGGCCTCACCAATGCTTTGTACAATTTCATCATAACCTCCCAACTCTTGAATTCAATACTCTGATTTATCAAGGCCAACATTCCAAATGCCTTCTTCACCACTCTATCTACCTGAGTATCAACTCTGAGGGTACTATTTACCATAACTCCTAAATCCCTTTGTTGCTCTGCACTCCTCAATAGTCTACCATTCAATATATATGACCTATTTAGATTTGCCTTTCCAAAATGCAACACTTCACACTTATCCGTATTAAATTCCATCAGCCATTTCTCAGCCCACTCCTCTAGCTTTCCTATATATTTTTTTAAGCTACGGTAATCTTCCTCACTGACCACAATCCACCAATCTTTGTATCATCTGCAAACTTACTTATCCAATTTACCACCCCTTCTTCCAGATCGTTAATATATATAACAAACAATAGTGGACCCAGGACCGATCCCTGAGGAACTCCACTTGTCACCAGCCTCCAATTTGACAAACAATTTTCTACCTGACACTCTCTGACACCTCCCATCCAACTATTGCTGAATCCATTTCACTACCTCCTTATTTATACCTAATGCCTCCACCTTTTTTCCTAACCTCCTGTGGGGAACTTTGTCAAAAGCTTTACTAAATTCTAAATAGACAACATCCACAGCCTTCCCTTCAATCTTTTTTGTAACCCCCTCGAAAAACTCTATAAGGTTTGTTAAGCATGATTTACCCCTGACAAAACCATGCTGACTACTTCCTATCAATCCCTGTTCTTCCAAATATTTGTAAATGCCATCCCTCAGAACACTTTCCATCAACTTACCCACCACAGACGTCAGACTCACAGGTCTATAATTTCCTGGCTTACATTTGGACCCTTTCTTAAACAGCGGAACAACATGAGCCATCCTCCAATCCTCTGGCACTTCTCCCGTAACCAGTGATATCCTAAATATCTCTGTTAATGGCCCCACTATCTGTACACTAGTCTCCCTGAGTGTCCTTGGGAATACATTGTCTGGACCTGGAGATTTGTCCACCTTTATCTTTTTTAACACTGCCATCACTACCTCCTGAGTTATCCTTATATATTTCATGACCTCCCCACTATTTTTCTTTATTTCAACTGGTTCAATATTTTTTTCCCTAGTGAATACCGAGGAAAATAAATCATTTAAAATTTCCCATATCTCCTCTGACTTCACATAGCCTACCTTCCCTCTCTACAAGGGATCCAATTTTATCCCTCACTAATCTTTTACTTTTAATGTACCTATAGAAACCCTTTGGATTTATTCTTACTCTGCCTGCCAAAGCCTCTTCGTGCCTCTTTTTGGCCTTTCTAATTTCTTTCTTAAGATTTTTTCTACACTCCTTGTAGTCCTCTTTCAATTTCTCATACCCTGCTGTTTATGCCTCTTGTACACCCTCTTTCTCCAAACCAAATTTCTAATATTCCTCGAAAACCAAGGCTCCCTATGACTTCCAGCCTTTCCTTTGATCCTCACTGGGACATATCTACTCTATACTCTCAAAATTTCTCCTTTGAATATTCTCCATTTTTCATTTACATCCTTTCCAGAAAAAAATCATGTCCCACTCAATACTCCCCAAAGTCATTCTCATTCCTTTGAAATTTGCTTTTCTCCAATCCAGAACCTCAACTTTAGGCCCTTCTTTGCTCTTCCCTAAAACTACCCTAAAACTAATAGAGTTGTGATCACTAGACCCAATTGGTTGTCCAACATTAACCTCAGACACCTGACCTATCTCGTTCCCCAACAGGAGATCCAGAATTACACCGTCCCGAGTCGGTTCCTCTACATATTGATTAAGTAAACTATCTTGCACACATTTGACAAACTCTAGCCCATCCAGCCCTCTTACAATGTGAGGGAAGTTAAAATCTCCCATGATCAGTACCTTATGTTTATTACACATATATGCTATCTCCTTACAAATTTGTTCTTCCAATTTTCTTGGCCTATTTGGTGGCCTACAATACACTCTTATTAGTATCCTCATGCCTCCTCCACCCCTTAATTCTACCCAAACAGCCTCACTGGACGATCCCGCCAAACCATCCTGCCACCTCAGGGCAGTAATGTCCTCCTTAACAAGCAGAGCAACTCCTCCCCCTTTTTTAAGCCACGTCAGTCTCTTGCCAAAGAAAGTTGCCCCTTCAGGGTTTTCCAGATGATAACCTCTTTCTTTCAGGTCACCACAGAGTTCCTTTTTGTTTCCCTTATTTCAATCAAAACATTAGGCAGCCAGTCCTCTCCTCCTGTATGGACCACAAGGGCTTTGACCAGGTTTAACTAAGCACTCACAACCCGTCTTCCAAATGGGGTTTTCCACAAGCTTTCCAGCTTGTCCTGTTCCAGTCCCAGCTGCTGCTGCTGACTGTAAAATTGATCTCTCTCTCACAGAGAAAGCCTGTTTGACTCCCTCTGCTTGCAAAACCACATGATCCTCTTAGAATAGCCAAATTCACTCAGACAGCCTGTGGCTCCAAACCTACTCCTCCGAGTTCTTTTATCTGTTGCTTTTCAAAACAACAATCCATTAGTGAAGTCTCTAAAGCAGGGGTGGCCAAACTTGCTTAATATAAGAGCCGCATACCATAAACTTCAGATGTTTGAGAGCGGTAGCCATCACGCGATCGCAAGCCATATCCACTAACACTATTGTTAGCCCCTTTCAGGTGGCCATAATACCTGATTGTAAAGCCACCTAAAATATCCAAAATGCAACTGTCAGGAGGCTACCTGAAAGCGGAGAACCTGTTCCCAAAGTGTACTTACTCAACCCACCTCGGGGAGATATATTCTCCGCTTCTGAGTGCTCCCCTAGGCACCTGAAAGCAGCAGCCTGAAAGCGGCTAGCTACTTTTAGGTGTCTAGCAGGGGGCAGGCTGATGAGCATGCTCTGTGAGCATGGGACAGCCCCCCGGCATGGGACATCAGGGCTGGGGCAGCCAGCATAGAACTACTGGGCTGAAGCGGCTGGTGCGGGAGGTTGCCCACCCCTGGTACAGTTTTGTTGGAGAAAGTATTTTCCAATCATTGTCTTGCAAATCATACATTTGCAAAATGCTAATACACTGCAGATAGTGAAGAAGCAGTTTCAAAGGGAGCAATTTTGCAAACTTTTTTTTCTAATCACGTCTACACACCAAACATTCCCCCTAGACAGCTGAAAGCAGTAAGGCAAAGCTGTGCCTAGCAGCAGGAAGACTGTTGACAGCCAGCTGGTGACCCGCTGACAGCCACCTTCCACACTGGTGACAGCTACCCTTCCCACTGCCCGCACCCACCCTCCCAACTGGTGACAGCTACCCTTCCCACTGCCAACACCCACCCTCCCCGCTGCCGACACCCACCCTCCCCGTTGCCGACACCCACCCTCCCCGCTGCCGACACCCACCCTCCCCGCTGCTGATAGCTACCCTCCCCACTGCCGACACCCACCCTCCCTGCTGCCAACACCTACACTCCCCACTGCCAACTGCCACCCTCCCCGCTGGTGACACCTACCCTCCCCGCTGGCAACAGCTACCTTTCCCATGAGCCGCACATTACATGTCAAAGAGCCGCATGTGGCTCATAAGCCGCGGTTTGGCCATCCCTGCTATATACAATATAAAGTACAACATAATCTGTCACAATCTGTTGGTTTAAAACATTTGTCAACCTTAATACTTTCTAACATTTTAAGACTCTCAATCCAATTAATCCATTCGTGTGTGATGGAATCTGGTACAGCTTCATCCAATCCAAATTTTCTCCTGCACAATTCTTGCAGAATGTTCTTGGCTATTAATATTACTGGTGCCAATATTCCCAAAGGATCATATATTGAGCTTACAATCGAAAGATTATCTCTTGTTGTTTAAGGCTGTTTGTTCAAAACAATTTTGAATTTGAAAACATTACACCATTGCACCCCTAGAATTCTTTCAATAGGTAGTGGGACAGGACATAGAGGTGTTTGGGAGATAAATTAGGAAAGGTTTGTTCTAGCAGGTCACACTGAGTTTTTGCAGGAGTTTCTGCAAGAGTTTCAGACTCATGTTGGACTGTAATTTGAAAAGGCAACAAATGTAACAAATGTAGCAGCTTTGTCTGGAAAAGAGCATTTACTATCTGGAAGGTCATGTGATCATTGCAGGCAGAGAGCAGAAAAAACAGGCTTTTCTCTCAAAGTGGAGGGGGGGAGGGGGATAGAGAGAGAGAGAGAGAGAGAGAGAGAGAGAGATTGGTTCCAGAGGGACGTCACTTGAGTACATGAATTGCCTGCAACCAGTGAAATTTGACTCTTTCCTCAACTTACACACACATTAAACACACCTGTACTTAGCATTATAGGGGGGTTAAGTAGGTTACGTGAGTCAATAGAGATAAGTTAAAGTGTTTTTCTATTTTCATGTTCAAAGATTATTAAAAGAAACTTTGTTTAAGTAACCCTTTGTCGTGTTGCTTATCTATTGCTGCTGGGTTTTGGGGTCCTCTGGACTCGTTACAGTAGAACGTCACAATTCAAGTCAAGGTGTTTTACCTTCTTTGCTCTTTCTGCCTCAGGAATAACAGCCAACACATCTCGACTGTTCTAATCCATCTCATAAGGAAGAAACCTCCTTTATTACAGATCTCCTTTAACTCGTGATAAAGATTTTTTGCTTCTTTTTCTGAAACCACTGAAGTGAGACAATCATCAGCATAGAAATTATTCCTGATGATGGTTATAACTTGAGAACTAAATTTCTCTTCATTATCTTCAGCACATTTGCACAACTCGGTGACGAAGTTGCTTCAAATAAATCAACTGTCATTCTGTATTCAATCACATCTTTACTGCAATCGCCAATAGGCCTCCATAACAATCGTAGAAAATCATGATCTTCCGATGGTACTTTAACTTGATGCAGCAATCACAATAGGCTCTTTACAAAATCTTATCAGAACACCTATTAAAGTACTGATTAAGTCTGGAATTCAATGAAACTCCTTGAAATGATGCTCCATAATCAAATACTATGCGAAATTTCTTCTTTTGTGGATGTATAACTCCTTGATGAGGTAAATACCATTTTCCACCATATTCACATTCTAAGATATCTTCTGATAACTTTTCTACATAACCCTCGGCTATCGTGTCCAACATGACATTGGTATATTTCAAATGAAAGGAAGGATTTCTCTTGAATTTTCTCTTCAAATTCAACAAATGCTGTTCTGCAATTATTTTATTATCTGGCATGCAAATTTCCCTTTTCTTCAAAGGTAATGCTCTACAGTAATGACCATCAACGTGTTTCACAGAATTTGAAACTAAATCCAGAAACTGCTTATCCTCCTTTGAAGGTTCTTGAATATCTTTGCAGCATTCAGGGAAATCACTTTTAAATTGTTGTTCCCAGAGATCATCAAGTTTGAAAACTGAAATTCTGTTCGATGACTCTTGATCATTTTTCATTTTTCCTCCTAATGGTCCGTTAATTGACTATCCAAGGAATGTTCTCCTGAAATAAGGTCCATCATTTTGACTCCTTATTACTCCTAGAGGTTTGAGAGTTTTTGATACATCTAATCCAATTAACATCTCACTTTTGGCTTCAATCTTGGGTAAGCAAACGTCTTTGAAATGATCCCACTGTTTGATATCTTCCTGATAGGGAATATTCTCCTTATTCACAGGCAGAGTCTTCTGAGTATATACATGTGGAAGATGGCAAAATTAATTTCTATTTGTAACCCTGAAACTATATTAGTTTTAATATTCCTTTCATTGTTCATTGTCTTCAACAAGATTTGCGATCTTTCACCGTGAAGATTGTTTATTCATCAATTCAACAGTACAAAATGATACGGTACTTCCTGGATCAAAAAATGCATAAATCTTCAGTATAAAGTCCCCTTTTTAGCTTCAAGCTGCACAGGAACTATTGATAGGGCTATGTCACTGGCCCCACAAAGACTGTTTGTCTGAACCAAAGCTGAAGCATCCTCTCTGACTTGTCTTTACTCTTGGATTCAGATTGTTTGACTTCCTTCTCAACCTTACTTTGTTGTGTATGCATTAACTTGTGATGCTTTAAACTGCATATATCACAAATGAATCCCTTATTACAAGTTTTGCTGATGGGTCATTTACACAAGCAGCCAAAACAGATTCCATTCTTCTTTTAAAAGGTTAATTTCTTGTCATATGACTTTTTCTCTTATTGTGAACATCTTTCTAAAACTTGCCTATCTTTGCAATACAAACAGCTTTCGTGAACAGTCTGATCTTCCTTCTCCTTGGTTTCCTTGTTCTTTCCTGTGCTCGTATCTGACACAATAATAACAAAGATATTTCCCTTTGGTTTCTGTTGAGACAATGACTTCATTACATCTTTAGGAACTATTGAAGTATCCTTAATATTTCCAAATACTGGTATGGTGTAAACATATACATGCCATTTCAAAAATTGTACAAAATCTTCAGAAGAATCTTCAGCTCTTCAACCTTGGTTCTCCATAAACCCTTCAGTTTGTAAGGTGATTTGTTGACAATAATTGACAGATTAGCAAGCAAATTGTGCTCTTGCAAATGTACACTACTTCCTATTGTGTTACAACTCCCTCTCAGAAAGAGTCCATATGCTTGTAAAGCCTTTGTGTCCTCTGATTTTATTGCCAGTCAAGAAAGAACCTTGTCCATGTAGGCCCTGGCGATTTCACATTCTTCACCAGAATGATGATGCAATTATTCTTTTTCCCTTTCAAAATCTTGTTCCAGAAATGAACCAGAGGCCGTGGTACATATTGGTACCAACAACGGAGGGAAGAAGAGTGAAGTGGTCCTAAAAAATGAATATAGGGAGTTAGGTAGGGAGCTACGAAGAAGGACCGCAAGTAATCTCTGGATTACTTCCTGTGCCATGCAAAAGGGGGTATCAGGTGGAGGGTGAATGCATGGCTAAAGGGGTGGAGTGAGGGGCAGGGATTCAAGTTCTTGGATCATTGGGACCATTTTTGAGGGAGGTGGACCTGTACCAAATGGATGGGTTACATCTAAATCTCAGAGGGACCAGAACCCTGGTGGGAGCATTTGCTGGGGTAATTAAGGGGGCTTTAAACTAGTATGGTTGGGGGAAGGGGTCCATATAAAGGAGAACAGCAAAGAGAAGACTTGTCCACAAATAGAGAAGGCTTGTAGACAAAGTCCGGGGGTGGAAAGACATGTGATTGAGAAGGAAAGTGATCAGTACAGTGATGGAGGGGGAATGATGAGAATAAATAAGAGTTGACTGTAAAGATGGGACAAACAGAGAGAAAGATGTGGGAAATCTCTTAAATGCATTTACTTTAATGCTAGGAGTATTGTAAGGAAGGTGGATGAGCTGAAGGTGTGGATAGACACTTGGCAGTATTACAATTAGTGAGACGTGGTTGCAGGAGGGATGTGACTGGCAGCTAAATATTCTGGGATTTTGCTGCTTTAGATGTGATGGAATTGGAGGGATAAGAGGGGGTGGTGCGGCATTACTTGTCAGGGAAAATAATACAGCAGTGCTGATGTGAGATAGATTGGAGGGTTCGTCAAGGAAGGCGGTGTGGGTGGAATTAAAAAATGGAAAAGGAGAAGTTACAATTATAGGGTAGCGGGAGTTACCGACTCTGAAACACACCACTGAACGCTGAGGGGTTTCAGTTGAACTGATTTATTTCAACTTTGCGCGTGCCCTTTAAGGGCAGTGTGAGCTCCAACTCATGTAGGCAGTGACATCATCACATTTGCCCGAGGGGTGCACTGTGGCCTGAGCCATGAGGCACTGAGATAGCCCTGTTGGCGCCATCTTCCTGCAGCTACCCTTCTGGCATGGCAATACAAGCTGGGGGCCGGTTCGCCACAAGAGATGTGCACTGCCACACAAGCCCCCCCCACCCCCCCAGAACCGGCTTACATGTCTCACCTCTTGGGCGGTCGACCCCATCATTTGGGTTGGGCCATTAGCACTGGCTGGCTAAGGTCCAAGTGTGCTGCCTTGACTCTATCGACCATAAATATCTCCTCCCTTCCCCCAATGTCCACAGTGAATGTCTGGCCTGAATGTTTCAAGACTTTATAGGGGCCTCATAGGGTTGTTGCAGGGGTACAGGAGGTGGGCTTCACCAGACGAAAACAAAGACTGCTGTAGCCAGCTCCCTGGGGGTGAAAATCGGGTGGCTGCCGTAGTGGGTCAGTGGCAGGGGCACAAGTGAGGCGAGCTTGTCCCGCAAGTCTGCCAGGAGGGTCTGGTACTCAGTCCCAGACTGTGCTTGGGCTGAAGAAATCCCCCGCCCCGGGTATCGATAATGGGGCCGTTCTGATGCTGAGCAGGACCCAGGGCAATTCATCCATCCAGTTGGGGCCGGTGAGGCATGCCATGCGGGCCGATGAGTTGCCAGTGGAAGCGCTCTATGAGTCCATTAGCCCGGGTTCGCCAGCTGCAACCTACTGTGATGTGAACTGGACGTCCCTGTCACTTGTCATGTGAGCTGGGATACCGAACCTGGCGATCCAGTGGGCCAGCAGAGCTCTAGCACAGGACTTGGCGGAAGTGTCTTTTAGCGGGATGGCTTCTGGCCACCTCGTCATGCGGTTGACCACAGTAAATAAGTAGGGGCCCACAATGTCGATGTGAATGTGCTCGAACCTCTTGGCTGGGGGGTTGAATTGCTGCACTGGTGCTCTAACATGGCGCTGGACCTTAGAGTTTTGGGACTGTGTGCAGTTCCTCGCCATCTGGGCCACTTGCTTCTTGAGGCCGTGCCACACGAAATGCTCCGCTACAAAGTGCACTGAGGCTTTGATAGAGGGGTGCGCCAAGTCGTGGACCATGCCTGAATCCTCCGTTGCGGTGGGACTACTGGGTAGAGGCAGGGGCTGTCCAGTACCTTTAGATCCTTTAGGCAGAGGCCCGTGAACGTGGTGTGGAAGGCCTGTGTTTCCTCGTCCTCTTTCTGTGCCTACATTAGTTGGGAGTAGTTCAGGCCGGGGGGACAGGTTGTGGATTGTGGACCGTGTGGGTGTGTTGGCAACAACATTGTCCTTGCCCATCCGGTGTCGGATGTTGGTGGTGAATTCGAGACATAGGATAAGTCTTGCTGCTGGTGTGCCGACCAGGGATCTTTGCCCATGGCATGGGCTTGGGTGAGCAGTTCGTAGTTGGGAAATACCATGAACAGTCTGCCCTCCAGAAAGTACCAGAAGTGCCTGATGGAAAGGTACAGGGCCAGGTACAGGCCCTGTCGAAAGAGGGTGGAGGTGCTTGATGAAGAACACAACTGGGCACCACTGGCCATTCACCAATTCCTCTAGGACGCCCCCAATGGACATGGCTGAAGCGTCCACTGAGAGTACAGTGTGGGCATCGGGCTGCAGGTGGGCCAGTAGGGTGGTGCTCACCAGAGTGTCTTTTGTCGCAGAGAAAGCTGTTTCGGCCTCTTCCGTCCACTCCAGGGTCTTATTTTTGGCGGCGATAAATGCAAACAACGGTCGCATGATGCAAGTCACCCCAGGGTCAAAATGGTGCTAGAAATTGACCACACCAGTGAATTCATGTAGACCCTTGAGGGTGTCAGGCTTCGGGAACTGGCGTACGGCCATGACCTTTTCCGGTGACGGGGCAGCCCCGTACATGGAGATGTTGTGGCCCAGGAACTGCTGGGACTCCTTGCCAAACTGGCATTTGGCCACATTGACGGTGAGGCTGAATTCTGCCAGGCGGGCAAATAGTGCGCGGAGATGGACTTCGTGTTCATTGTTGTCCCAACTGGCGATGAGGATATCATCGAGATAAATAAACACGAAATCCAGATCACTGCCCACTGCATCCGTGAACCGTTGAAATGTCTGGCCCACATTTTTAAGGCCAAAGAGCATCTGTGGAAACTCGAATAGCCCAAAGGGGGAGATGATGGCAGTTTTGCCAATATCATGGCCAACACGAACTTCAGCGAAATTTGTCTTTGCCAATCTGGATCTGGACAGTGCTGTGCCGAAGGTCTTGATCATGGATCCGTTGGCTGCTCGTAGTGTGGAGCCTCGTGCTTGGGTGCGAATCTTGAGGGCAGTCGGGGAAAGCACACTCAGCTCAGCTCCAGTGTCCACCAGGAAACGTCAGCCGCTGGTCTTGTTGGTTACGTGCAGGAGGCTGTTAATGTGGCCAGCCGTCGCAGCCATCAACAGCAGTTGGTCAGGTGGTTTCCCTGAAACGAACAAGGCTGCCTGGTCTTGTTCAAACATCAGGCAGGGTCTGTGGCCCTCTGCCAGTGTGAGCATCTTGTCCATGGGCGTGGACAGGGTTCTGTCACCCAGGCCGTCCAGGTGCAGGAGCCTGGTGCCGTGCTGTCGATAGTAGAGGCCGAAGGTGGTGAGGAGGACATTTTTGAGGGCGAAGTATTTACCCTCCTCTGGTGGGTTGTGGATCAGGTTATCCACCCTGGCAGCCGTTTCTTGGTCGAGGGCACTCATGACATGGTAAAACATCATGGCGCCTGAAGTGATTTGTCTGAGGTGAAACTGCGCCTCTGCCTGCCCGAACCAAGAGTGTGGGCAATGTGTCCAGAAGGGGTGGGGGGAGAGTTTCACTGTGACCACGTTGACTGCTGCTAAATCCATGTCGGGAGGCCAGAAAAACATCTGGACTCTTTGGGGCCCCTAATGTAGCAGCAGCTACCAACTCTGAAACACACCACAGGATGCTGAGGGGTTTCAGTTGAACTGATTTATTTGAACTTCACGCGCGCCCTTTAAGGTGGTGACATCATCACATTTGCCCAAGGCGCGTGCTATGGCCTGAGCCACGCAGCACAGATAGGCCTGGCGGCATCATCTTCCCGCAGCTGCCCCACCAGTGCGGCAATACATGCGGGGCCCGGTTCGCCATGAGATGTGTGCCACCACAATGCAATAAATCTTTTGCCCTTTTAAAACCTTGGTCTAGATCCATATATTGGCAACTTTTGACTAGTTCCTTCACCTGTCCTCCAGTATACTGTTCCAAATAATACAGATGATCTTTGGCACTTATATTACTTTCAATGTGATGTTCAAAAGATTTCATGAACGTCAGATAGTGCAATGGATCTCCATTAAAAACTGGAATTTCCTTCTTAGGTAAACAGTTGCTGTGCTGACGTAGCAGAAATTTCATTTAGTTCTGCTATGAGGGATATTATATTGTCTTTTCCACCATGGCTTGCAACTGGTTGTCTTGTGAATGGAGATTAAGGAACTTGAGCTGGTGCCATAGGTGTAGGACCTTGACGTGATGGTATTGATGGAGATCCTTGGTGTGTAACTGATGGCATTGATGGGAGATCCTTGATGTGTAAATAATGGCATGTAAGTGATGGCATTAACTGGGATCCTTGGTGTGTAAGTAATGGCATTGATGGGGATCCTTGGTGTGTAACTAATGGCATTGATGGAGATCCTTGATGTGTAAATGATGGCATTGATAGGGATCTTTGGCGTGTAAGTGATGGCATTGGTGGAGATCCTTGGTGTGTAAGTGATGTCATTAACTGGGATCCTTTGTATGTAACTGATGGCATTGATGGAGATCCTTGATGTGTAAGTGATTGGTGGGAATCCTTGACTTGTCACTGGTTCTTCAGCAACATGAAGAGACATCATTGATTGAGTACCATCCACTCGTATGGTTGAACCTGGTTGAAATGCTCTCCTTTCAGGAACATGCTCTGAAGAGATTGAATGTCACTAGCCCTTTTCACAGGGTGGGTCATTGTCATTTGAGCAGTAGTAGCACCACCCGTGGCTCCCTGCTTGAGTAGACTCATTTCCTGTGACTGCGGTTCCCAGTGACCTGCTGAAATGTTAGGTGTTTAGCCCTTTGGGTGTTTCACTTTGAGTGACAGATCTTGCAGAAGCCTGAGCTCATGCTTTACTTTGGTCATATTCATAGCACGTTGTTCCTCTAGATCTAGTATTTTCTTTTTTCTCTTCAAAAATCTTTTTTTGTACTTCTTGTCAAATCTTCATTTCAGATTCTGTATCTTCTAAAGCATGTCTCTTCTCCAACCACTCACGTGTACAGATAGAAGCCAACTCTGCTTGCGCCTTAGCCGATATGCTTGAAGCACACAAAGCTGTACTTGCTTTAGATGTCTTTGAAGATCTTCCTACTCTCATAACCTTGGACATACTATCATCTGGATTCACAACTGATCTTTCAGATACCATTGTTTGAGTCTCTATGTTCAGCATTTTGCTCGGTAGAGCTCCAGTGGGGCTTTGCAACATACATTCATCTGTTTTAGTTCCACTAACCTTTAAGTCAGCTAATGAGGCCTGCAGTGCCTTGATGGTGTCCTCTTCTTGGTAGAAGCCACTTCCTCTATGGTGGCTTGCACCAATTTCCTGCCAAGTGTTGTCTGTCCACCTTGCTGGCTCAACTCACAACAAAAGAACTCTTTAAGAGGAGCTGTTTGCACAGTCTTTAGCCCAATGAGAATTCATTTTATCCATCTTGGATTCTTCACACAGCAGCCTCCTGTCTTCTCCTAGTTCCTGAGAACTGTAAACAAATTTGTATCTTGCATGGTCCTTTTAAAAGGAGTGCTGCTTGTTTTCTGTGTCGTTCTGCACACAAGCTGACTCTGGCTTTGGTCGTTTATAATCTTTCAGAACACATTCTTCTGGGCTTCCTGCCAGGTTCTGCAAACCAGAGCTATATCTTATCTTGAAGGACACAGGTGTCTTACAAGATTTGGCTGGCTTTCAAATTCCACATTTCACAGACAACATAGACATACTCTCACAGAAAATATGCTTCTAGCTTTTACATCTGGTTGTAATTCTTTCAGACAAATTTCACAAACATTTCTTCCAAAGTTCACAATCATTTTTCTTTTGAATTAAAATATAGACGACACTTTCCAAATTCTAGCACTTCCCAATTCCTAAACATGTCATCTTCAAGGAAACGTGAGCGATAATATTCTGAATGACTATCTTATTAATCCAATAAACCAAACTTTGTAGATGCAGCTTTAAGTAGCTTTAATTTGTTGATAAAATGGATAAACATTTTGCATGACTTTGCATAAGATTTTCATAACGATAAATAAACAGAGATTATTGTATAATGATACAACGATATTCAACTTTAAACAGACATAAGAAATATATGAAATTAAATAAGATGAATTCAAAAAGTATCTCGATGCAAGCTATTGGTCCACTCAGAGATTACAACATATTATATCATAGTCCCAAGAGTAAGACTACAAACAATACTTTTTCTGAAAGTGATAGGCACAAAATTAACAGAAGAATAAAAAACCTTTACAAAGCTATCAGTTGCCTTACAGTCAATGGACTGGGCAGAATAATAGTTCAGCACAGAATAGATGGGGCAAATGATCTATTCCTGTGCTGTTCTGTGGTTCAACAGCAAAATGACCATTGAAATAATCCTAATTGAAATACAGGCCTCGCTATTCAACAGACAACATGCTGGATATTCAAGGTCCAAGTCATTTATTTGGCATGTGCCAAGTTCATTCAGGAGCAGGACAGTTACAGGGGTCGTTAACATCAGCTGGATGGGGACACGATAGAGGACATGGTCCAACCCTGGGTAGAATGAGAGAAATGTGGGGTCACATTAGCAAAAAAATCCTGTTCACTTGTGGAGCCCTTCGTGCTTCAACAGGCCAGCTGACTGGGTGAAGCTCCTCCCACAGGTGAAGGGCCTCTTCGCCAGTGTGGATTCTCTGGTGGGTCCTCAGGCTGGAGGACTGAGTGAAGCCCTTGATGCACTTGGGGCAGCTGAATGGCTTTTTCCTGATGTGGACCCACTAGTGGGTCAGCAGGTGGGAGGACTGGGTGAAGCCTTTGCCGCATTTGGGGCAGACGAATGGTTGCCGCTGCTGTGAATCTTCTGGTGGCTCTGCAAGTTTGATCGGCTGGTGAACCCCTTGCTGCACACAGGGCAGGTGAAGGGCCTCTCCCCGGTGTGGTTCCGCTGGTGGATCAGCAGGCGGGAGGCGTGGATAAACCCCTCACCGCACTCGGGGCATGTGAAGGGTCTCTTCCAAGTGTGAATCCACTGGTGCTTCCTCAGGCTAGAGGAGTGGGTGAAGCTCTTGCTGCATTTGGGACAGGTGAAGGGCCTCTCCCCAGTGTGTAGTCGCTGGTGGTTCAGCAGGTTAGACGACTTGGTGAAGCCCTTTCCGCATTCACAGCAGGTGAAGGGCCTCTCCCCAGTGTGGAGCCGCTGGTGGTTCAACAGGTTGGATGACTTAGTGAAGCCCTTCCCGCACTTGGGGCAGGTGAAAGGCCTCTCCCCAGTGTGGAGTCGCTGGTGGTTTCGCAGGTTGGAAATCTGGGTAAAGCCCTTCCCGCACTCACGGCAGGTGAACGGCTTCTCCCCGGTGTGGACCCATTGGTGGGTCAGCAGGTGGGAGGACTGGGTAAAACCTTTGCCACACTCGGTGCAGGTGAAGGGCCTCTCCCCAGTGTGAACCCACTGATGGTTC
Organism: Narcine bancroftii; assembly: GCF_036971445.1. Lineage (NCBI taxonomy): Eukaryota > Metazoa > Chordata > Chondrichthyes > Torpediniformes > Narcinidae > Narcine > Narcine bancroftii. The sequence continues at coordinate 209,987,962 of NC_091472.1, read as the reverse complement.
AGCAAGTCAGAGGTCTGGGTAAAGCCCTTGCCGCACTGGCAGCAGGTGAAGGGCCTGTCGCCAGAGTGGCCCCGCTGGTGTACCTTAAGGTTGGACCTCTTGGTGAAGCCCTTCCCGCACTCAGGGCAGGTGAAAGGCCTCTCCCCAGTGTGGACTCGCTGGTGAATTTCCAGGTGGGATGACCCGGTGAAGCCCTTTCCGCATTCGTTGCACACGAATGGCCCCTCCCCAGTGTGGACCCACTGGTGGGTCTGCAGTTTGGATGACACGGTGAAGCCCTTCCCACACTGATTGCAGTTGAACGGCCTCTCCCCAGTGTGGACCTGCTGATGGGACAGCAGATGGGATGATCGCGTGAAGCCCTTCCCACATTCATTGCAGACAAATGGCCACTCCCCGGTGTGGACCCACTGGTGGGTCAGCAGTGTGGATGATGTGGTGAAGCCTTTCCCACATTCGGTGCATACAAATGGCCTCTCACCAGTGTGGACCCGCTGGTGGTTCAGCAGGTTGGAGTATTGGGCAAATGCCTTTCCACATTCAGGGCAGGTGAACGGCTTCTCCCCGGTGTGGACCCGTTGGTGCCTCACTAGGTGGGAGGACACAGTGAAGCCCTTCCCGCATTCGTTGCAGATAAATGGCCTCTCCCCGGTGTGGACCCGTTGGTGGGTCAGCAGTGAGGATGATCCAGTGAAGCCCTTCCCACATTTGTTGCAGATAAATGGCCTCTCCCCAGTGTGGACCCGCTGGTGGTCCAGCAGGTTGGAGTAATGGGCAAATGCCTTTCCGCATTCAGGGCAGGTGAATGGCTTCTCCCCAGTGTGGACCCGTTGGTGCTTCACCAGGTGGGAGGACACAGTGAAGCCTTTCCCGCACTTGGGGCAGGTGAAGGGCCTCTCCCCAGTGTGGAACCGCTGGTGTGTCGTTAACTGACTTGACCATTTAAAGGCCTTCCCGCAATCGGAGCACCGAAATGGGTTCATAGCTATGGGGATGAGAGCGTGTGTCCATGGATAAATCAATACAGTCCTGCCCCACAGTGCACAGCGTGTGCTCAGCCCAATGGAGGCTCCCAGAGAGCTGCACAGCAAGTTAAATCAACACCAAAGCAGGGACAAGGGCCTCGTCCCGAGGAGAAGTATCCTCTAGCCAGGTGTTGCAAGCCCCGGAACTACAGGAACCCTCTGTTCCAGGACCCGGTGCTGCGCTCTGCTCCAGGCACCTGGGTCTGAATTGCCTTCAGTCCCTGTGAAGCACCGGGAGCTTTGGCGCAGCTCACGAACACAATGCCACTTCCCGAAAACATGGAAACTCCCTTATTTCACACGATGATGTTGCAATTTCTTGGCCAAAGGGATTTCTGGATAACGGCCATCACCATTAGAGGCATTGAAACAAAGCTGTTTTCAGCCCAGGTCTTCCAAATCAATCTCCCAGGGTTCGACTGCTACCATGGACGAACCATAAAGATCCCATCAACGATGATGACAATGATGGTGGTTTTTATGTTGATTGAGAAATAAATATTCCAGGATTATTTCCCAGCGACTCCTCGGAACATCAGGGGTGGGGCCAGGCTCTAAAATAAGGGGGAGCGAGAGCACATGAAAAAGGCGAAATGCAGCGGGCTCTGTCCAGGGGATGCTGGTCTGGGGGGGGGGGGGGAGGAGAGGGGGGGGGAGGAGGAGAGGGGGGGGGGAGGAGGAGAGGGGGGGAGGAGAGGGGGGGGGGAGGAGAGGGGGGGGGGGAGGAGAGGGGTGGGCGCAGTCTGGGGGAGTGGGTGGGCGCAGTCTGGGGGAGTGGGTGGGCACAGTCCGCGGGGGTAGGCGCGGTCTGGGGGGTGGGCGCCGTCCGCGGGGGTAGGCACTGTCTGGGGGGGCGGGTAGGTGCGGTCTTTGGGGGGGGGCAGTGACTGAGGTGGAAGGGTCGCTGTCTCCGGGAAGGTGGGGGGAAAGGAACGCTGCCTGGGCGGACGGGGCCTATCCGTGGGGGTGCGGAGACGCAGTGACTTGGGGTTTGGGAAATCGTCACTGTCCCAGTGGGGGGAGGGCAAAAGAACGCTGTCGGGGTCAGGTAAGCGGGGATATAAGTCGTGGGGGGGCACTGTCCCGCGGAGTCTTGATCACGACCCCCTCTCCCATTACAGACACCACTCATTCCCACTGCGGTTCGCTCTCACCTTTCGAAGGCCGCAACCAAAAACAAGATGACGACAGCGAGCCCAGTTCTCGCGAGAGGTTGGCGCGATTTCCCGTATACCCGCCCCTTCCACCCGCGGACTAATCCTGGCCCCGCCCCTCCCCCTCCCCCTCCCCCTCCCCCGGCAATTGTGGACTCTTTGGGGTCCCTGGGTTGGGTCGGGTCCCCATTAATGACCATGAATGTGGTCCCTGCCAGATGGGGATCAGGTCGGAGACCGAGTCCTTCCCCGTCCCCAGGACCAACAACTGTTAACTCCACTTCTTGTTCCCCCCTTCTTCTCCCACCTGAACCCACTGGGGACCTGTGTTGGGGCCTTTAAAGACCCCCCCCCCTCCCTTTACTGTTGCACACTTGGAACGGGTTCCCTTTTCCAGCGGTTTCAGGAGCCCCACAACCAGTTTTAAATTACAGAATAAATTCCCTATTTGGACACACGTTTGCTAACAACTGTTCACGGCCCAACGTTGGAACAGGTATTTGGCCAATGTCTCTGGTTGAAAATACACCTTTTCCTCTCTCGCATTTCTTGAAGATGCAGCGTTAACCCTGGACAATCCCAACCTTTTGGCCGCTGGGACACTTGCTTGTGCGAGAATCTGGCGCCCACAGACCAGCAACCGGCCACTGTCACCGGGAGAAGTTTTCACTTCAGACCCAAGTTGCAGGTGCCAGGGCATTGAAAATGATACAGTTCGTGAATATCGCGGACAGTTCCCTCTCCCATCCGAGACCTCTCCCCCCGCCCCCGGGATGGGGCACGGACCAGCCTTCAATCCTGTCTGCGAGAAGCCCATTGGAGGTGGTGGAGTTAATTGGTCGGGCGGCTGTTAGATTTCCCTCAGCACCATGACCAAGATCTGTGCATATGGCGGCGTAATTATAACTGAGATCCAACCAGAATAACCGAGACTGAGAACTGGACTGTTTCAGGTTGTAAACCTGTAGAATTTATTTTGTGAATTACTCGTGGAACTGTTGGGTGGGGTTGGGGGTGGTGTTGCTTAATACATCTGTTTTCTGCTGCTTGTATTTGCAAACGGAAACAGTGAATGCGTTGCCCACGCCCGTGAAGCTTAGCCCGGCTGTTGGAGTTGCAGGCCGTGCAGGTTTGATGTGTGATCACATGTTCAGTGCCCTCTGTCAGTCCTTTTCCATTGCTGTTACCGCAGGAGTCATCTGAGCTCAATTGGAACAATGCAGTTCAAATGTACTGGAGAGAATCAGCAGGTCGAAGAGGGGTAAAAGAATGGTCAATGTTTCGGGACGGCAACTTAACGCAGTAACGGCGTCTAATATTTATGTGGCACATCACGTGACTAATGATCATCCACACAACTCAAGTTTGCTTTTCTTCCTTTTCGAGGATGTGTCTGGAAGCTCGTTGAGAATTGCTCGTTCTGACGAATGGCGTTTAATAAGTGGCTCACCCATCCAGCGCTGCCCAAATTCACACATTTAATTGTACAATCACACAGGCACTTCCCGTGGATAACAGGGGGGTGGATTTACAATGAAAGCTACATGTCCGCGGCACTAGGAAATCATTCGTCAGCTCCCCAAAGATGGCTTGTTCCATTTTACTTTGCCTCCATTATATTGAATGACTCCTGCAGCAGAGCGAACTCGGAGGCTCTGCCAGGAAGGTGCAAACATGCGGTTTTTGAGATACTGAACCCAACAGGTGTTGTTTCAGAAGCACCTGTATAAACAGAGCCATTTTAGTTCTGTCTGTAAAGAGTTTGTACGTTCTCCCTCTGTCTGTGTGGGTTTTCCCTGGGGTTCCAGTTCACAATGTACTGGAGATGTAGGTTAATGGGGTGTAAATTGGGCCGGAATGAACTGTTACCATGCTGTATGCTTAATTTTTAAAAATTAACTTTAAATTGAGATTCTGGTATTGAGTCCAATACACACCAGTCCTGGAGAAACTCAGCAGGTCATATAGCAACCATAGGAAGTAAAGGGGAACTCAGGTTTCGGGCCTGGGCTGGTTGGAGAGTGGTGGTCTGTTTGGTGTGTGTGACTCCATAACACAGGGGCAGGGATATGGAAGCCATTGCCTCAGCGAGGCAAGTGTGGGATGTATTTATGGGCTGAGGGTAAGATGGGAGGAGGTGGTGGCAATGGCACCAATACTGACAGACCATCAATGGCCTGAATGGGCTCATTCTTTATCAGTCAAAGGCTGCAGACACAGGGTTTCAAATGGAAGTGTTTTATTTGTCATAGATTCAAAGCAGTAAACTCTAGCTCGATCACAGGGATTGCCTATATCAGTCATGCCCAATGACCAGGATTCAGTCCTGAGCACCATGGGCAGCAACAGTGACTGCAAGCCCCTGGTGAACCTGCCTTTGACCCGGCCACTGCTATGGTTAAAGATTCAACCCACAGCACATTTAAACTTTCTCCTCAGTGTGAACCTGCTGGTGTCTCAGCAGGTGGGACGAACGAGTGAATTCCCTCCTGCACTCAGGGCAGGTAAACGGCCTCTCGCCAGTGTGCACCCGTTGGTGTCTAAGCAGGTTGGAGGACTGGGTGAAGCCCTTCCCGCATTCAATGCAGGTGAACGGCCGCTCCCCAGTGTGGATCTGCTGGTGTATTATCAGGTCCGAAGAGCGGGTGAAGCCCTTCCCGCATTCAGAGAAGGGGAAGGGTCTCTCGCCGGTGTGGATGTGCTGGTGGGTCAGGAAGTTGGAGGACTGGGAGAAGCCCTTTCCACACTCAGTGCAGACAAACAGTTTCTCCCCAGTGTGGACCTGTTTGTGGATCAGCAGGTTGGCCGATCGGGTGAACCCCTTCCCACAGTCAGTGCAGATGAATGGCCCTTCCTCTGTATGGACCTGATGGTGCCTCATCAGGTTAGAGGATCGAGTGAACCCTCTCCCACATTCGGAGCATGTGAAGGGCCTCTCCCCTGTGTGGACCTGACGTTGCCTCATCAGGTTAGAGGATCGAGTGAACCCTTTCCCACATTGGGAGCAGGTAAATGATGTCTCCATGGTCTGAGCCTCCTGGATGACAAGGTGAATCCCTTCTCGCACATAGAGGGGGCGAAAAATGGTCTCTCCACAGCAGTGCGATTTTGCTTCTGTCTCATTAGGTTGGAAGACACAGCAAATCGTTCTCCCCCTGGTTTTACTGTACTTGGGGCTCTGGATTACCGTGATTTCAAAATAATGATAAAGCAGTACGCATCTTTTCAAACACAAAGCATCATGGTAGACCGATTTCTAGATGGAATGGGGAAATCATGGAAATTTTTTGCCTGGTCCTACAGAGAAACACATTGCATGCCTCTCTCCAGGTCTGTTTTCACTCTCTCTCTCACAGAACTGTATTTCATTTTCCCTGCCAAACTCTCTGTAGGAGGTCTTCTCTGTCTGTGGAACTGGATCAGGCCGACACTGTGATGTGGGTTGTGTGCATCTTGCTGCCCCTACCTGTCAATCTGGAGTTTGTAGCCTCTTCCCAAACGTCAGCTCCCATTCCATGGTCTGGGGTGAAGACAATCTGATGGAGGAACTCAGCAGGAAGAGAGACATTAGCGGGAGAACAAGAGTGGTCGCTGTTTCGGGTGGGATCCTTTCATCCAGTGTCTGATCCGATGCTGGGTTTGAGATTTCCATATATAAATCCGCTCCCTGTAAAGCATATTTTAAATAGGTCATGTACAGATACAAGAGCACAGAAACAAGCCCATCAGCCAAGCTTGTCTGTGCCAAGCTATTATTCTGCCTGGTCCCAATGACCTGCACCCGGACCATCGCCACCCCCCACCCCCACATCCTTCCTATCCATGTATCTGTCCAAATTTCTCTGAAATGTCAAAACCGAGTGCACCTTCACCACTTCCTCTGGCAGCCCGTTCCACATTCTCACCACTCACTGAGTGAAGGTCCCCTAATGATCCCCCTAAACATTTCACCTTTCACCCTTATTAACCCATGCCCTCTGGATCTTGTCTAACCTCACCTCAGTGGAAAAAGTCTGCTTGCATTTACTCCATCTATACACCACATCATCTTATCCACCTCAATCAAACCCCCCTCCCACCCTCATCCTTCAACCTGTGAGAAGGTACATTTTAATCCTGATGTTGAGCTGTGCTCTTGGTCAGAACTTTGTCCTTCTGCAAACCTGCTAGTAAAAACTTCAAGTCCCGATGGGTTGCTGAGAGATTGTCTCAGTGTTCATTTTTCAATTAAGAGACACAACATGGTAACAAGCCTTTCTAGCCCACAGGCCCATGTCACCCAAATATATCACCTGGGCATGGCGCAGTTAGTGCAATGCTGTTAAAGCACCAGCAGTCGGGACCGGGGTTTGCATCGGCCCTGTCTGTAAGGAGTTTGTTTGTGCTCCCCATGTCTGCGTAGGTTTCCCCGGGGGCTTGGATTTCCTTCCACTGTTCGAAATGTACCAGATTGGGTGTAATTGGGTGGCACGGGCTCATGGGCCGAAATGGGCTGTTACCGTACTGTATGTCTGCAAAATAAAATCAACCTACAAGACCCGGACATTTTTGAAAGGTAGGAGGAAGCCAGTGATTCCATGGACATTCAGTGACCCATGGAACATAGAACACTACAGCACAGTACAGGCCCTTTGGCCCTCAATGTTGTGCCGACCATAGATTCCTTCCTAAAAAAAGGATTAACCCTCCCTACCCCATAAGTCTTTATTTTTCTTCCATCCATGTGCCTCTCCAAGAGTCTCTTCAATGCCCCTGATGTATCAGCCACCACCACCACCCTGGCAAGGTATTCCAGGCACCCACAACCCTCTGTGGAAAAAAAATGACCCCTTATGTCTCCCCTAAACTTCACTCTGTACAAATGTCCTCTGGTGTTTGCTATTCCTGCCCTGGAAAACAGGCACTAGCTGTCCACCTCATCTATGTCTCTTATCTTTTAGACATCTATTAAGTCTTCTCTTCAACCTTCTAAGCTTCAAAGAGAAAAATTCCAGATGTTAACCTTGCCCCATAAGATTAATTTTCCAATCCAGGCCACATCCTGGTAAATCTCCTCTGCAGCCTCTCTATAGCATTCACATCCTTCCGATAATGAGGTAACCAGAACTGGACACAACACTCTCATCGTGGTCTCACCAGAGATTTGTAGAGTTGCAACATGACCTCTACTCTTCAACTCAATCTCACTGCTAATGGAGCCCAGTATCTTTGGAAAATAAACCACATGAACTACGTACTAGCTATTATCCATTCATTAATCCATTATTATGTAACAATTTACACACATTTTGTCACAAATGTAATAATCCATTACGTATTTACTACACAAGGCTACAGTAATGAATAGATGGGAGCAGGTGGCTGGATATGATTAATGGATGGAGAATAATGAAAATAATTGTGGTGAGCCAAGGGATGACCTCCTGTTAAGATATGAGGTTATGAATAACTGGGTGCAGAAATGTGATTAAATCAGGACTATAATATAAAAAAGGGAGTGTCTCATAGCAACAGGCATTTCAGAGTCCAGGCTTTGATTTGTCTCAGCCTTTACTTGCAGATATAGGTTAAACCTTCCTGAAGAATTCTCCACATTGACTGTTTCGTTATTAGACTTCATAAACCACAACAAAATTGGCACTGTGAGCAGGGTCAGAAAAAGACTTATCAGGAATGAGGTGGCTGGTCGAGAGCACTTCCCAGTCCCTTGGGGATCTTCTCAAAACCAACAGATAAAGGGTGGCCACCTGCAAAAAAAAAGTAAGCTGTTTTCGCTTTAAATTTGGATTAAAATCTGTTGGGAACAGGTCATCTCTGGGAACACAGAAATGTCAAACAGTCAGAGGGTCTCTCTGATCCAAAGAATCTGCTGACAAATTGACCTAAAAGGAGGCTCAATGAATTGATCAGGGAAACTGCGCAGTGGGATGAGTAGTAATAAAGGGTAGAGTTTGATTAAAGGAAAAATTCTACATGGTGTTGGCAAGTCCTTGGTAAATAGGGGTCTGAACGGATGAGGTGTCTTGTGGATACCTCCCTAAGTAAATAGGGGTCTGCTCATACAAGGCATCCTGTGGATACCACCCTAGATAAATAGGGGTCTGCGCAGGCAGAACAGGTGAGATAGACAAAATTAGGATCAATTGGACAATAAAAACCACAAAGTGTTAGGTAAAAAGTAGCATTGAAAATAGCATAATAACTGCAAAGAGTGGACGGGACAGAAATAAAAGACTACGACTGGACTAACTGATGAAGTGAGAAGAACAAAATAGTACAATAAATAAAGCAACTGCAGTTAAAATATTAAGTTAAAAGTTCCCAGTATTTAAAAACAATATCATAAAAACATCTGAAAAATGGGACAAAGGAACAAAAAAGCTGTCAATCCAGTGGCCAAGAGAAGACACCTTTGATATGCATGTATTTTGAAATTAGGAATTATAAACCTAAGGGTAAATTCAAAAAACGAGAACAAAAGGAGGTGGAGATACTGAAGCATTTCAGGACAGGAGAGAGACTGAGGAAAGCGTGTCAGGCAGTGAGGATAACTAAAGAAGAAAGTAAAAAAAAACTGGAGGAACAGCCTGAACTGGAGGACAATCAGGAAAAGAGACCGACATTATGTGGAGTAAATGCAACTCAGTGTTCTTATTATTCAACCTTAATACAGGGATATTGGGGAGGGGGCTACAAGGGGTATGATTTACCTTGTAATGCAATGGTAATTTACCTTGTATGTAGAATAATGATGTAATCTTTTAGTTCAACTTGTTTTCTCGAGTGTATAAAAGTTGATGCATCCCTGTTAAATAGAGACCTCTGGAGACTGCTTTCGAGGCTGAAAGCAGTAAGGGTTCTCTCAGGTTAATTTGGTGTCCAATAAAGAGTTAACTGGACCAGTTCTGTGTGCTGTGATCTTTGCATCGGAAGTGGCAGTTTCAATACATTTGGCAAACCAGCCAGGAGTCAAAGATTGAGGAATAAGACATTAAGACTTTTATGATAACTGTGACAGATTATATTGTGTTTGGGGAGTGTCCAAGAGACTTCACTAATGGATTGTTGTTTTGAAAAGGAACAGATGAAAGAGATCGGAGAGAAGTCTGTCTGGGGGAGTGCAGCTTGCTGTTCTAAGAGAGAGAAAGAGAGAGAGAGAGAGAGAGAGAGATCAGTTTTGCAGTGCTACAGTCAGCAGCAACAGCTGGGTCTGGAACAGGACAAGCTGGCAAGCTTGTAGAAAAACCCCATTTGAAAGACAGGTTGTGAGTGCTTAATTCAGCCTGGTCAAAGCCCTTGTGGTTTATGCAAGAGGAGAGGACTGACTGCCTAATTTCACTTGAAATAAGTGAAACAAAAAGGAACTCTGTGGTGACCTGAAAGAAAGAGGTTATCATCTGGAAAACCCTGATGGAGCAAGTTTCTTCGGCAAGATACTAAAGTGGCTGATGGAAGTAAATATACAACACATCTCTCTCTCTCTAAAAATTGACAAGAACCTTCCTGAGCAGTAACCATTTACCTTTCAAGCACCAGAACCTGGTGACATCATAAATGTTAAATTCTGTTCACAGTATAAGTATTGCCTGATTCTGTTTTCATGTTTAATTTGTCTTGGTGAATATCTATTGCTGCTGGGTTTTGGGGTCCTCTGGGCTCGTAACATTTTTAGGGACTTGTCCTTTCAGATTGAAAATTGGAGTTTTGGGATCTTAAATTTTTGGAGTTTCTGTCATTTATTAGTTAATTGTTTTTTTCTAGCTAAATTAAAGCTTATGTGTGGAAAAACAATGGATGTTGATACAATTATCTGCAGAGCTGCAGTGCAAGGGAAAAGAAGAATTGATGGTTATTTTTAAGGCATTAAAGCTGACTGAATTCAAGGATTGGATGAGGAAAATACAAATACAGAGGATTATAGTGAAATATATAGGTGAGAGAAAATTTGTTGAGGAAGAAAATTTCCAGAGGATAGATCTTTTGAATTGCAATTAGAATTGGAGAAATTGAGAGTGGAAGAAGAAAGAGAAAAAGAGGTGGAAGAGGAAAGAGAGAAACAGAGGGTGTTGGAAGCTGAGAAAGAGAGACAGTATGAGGCAGACCAAGCTGAAAAACAAAGAGGCTGAAAAACAAAGAGAGGAGACTGAAAAACAGAAGATATATGTTAGAGATAGCTGAAAAACAGAGGAAGGGTGATGAAAGACAAAGAAAATATGACTTGTAAAAGATTGAAAGGGACATACGGTTTCAATTAGAGAAGATAAAAATTGAGATGAAGAGGATTGAGGCTGTAACTCCTGAGGAGAGGTTTTTGCCTAGTAGAGAGGTAAACCTGCCTCCTTTTGATGAGGAAGATATAGATAGCTTTTTGAAAAGGTTGCTGAGAGCTCAAGATGGCTAAAAGAAATATACCCTCTTATGCTCCAAAATGTATTGAAGAGAAAAGCACAAATTGCAAACTCTAGCTTGACTGCAGAGCAAGTAGCAAATTATGATACTGTTAAACAAGCAGTATTGAAAGCTTATGAGTTGGTTCCAGAAGCATATAGACAAAAATTTAGGAGTTTGTTGAAAACATGGAACCAATCTTGTATGGATTTTGCTCTAGGAAAATCTGTACGTTTTGACCGTTGGTGTGCCTCAAAAGGAATAAATTATGATTTTGACAGATTGATAGAGGAAATTAAAAGGTATGTTCCAAATGAGATTAAATTATACCTGGATGAGAGAGAAATGGCTAGATTAGCGGATGAATATTCCCTGATTCACAAAAATACATTTCAAAACAGTAAGCCTGTTCAGAGGGTTAATGTGGAACAGATTAGTAAACCTGTTCAGAAGGTTATCTGGAGCAGACTAGTGAGTCTGGGGAGAATGTTAAGAGAAAAGGTGGGAAAGGACTGAACTTCTGGGTGTATATGTCATTTTTGTAAGAAACCTGGTCATGTTATTGCAAATTGTCTAGTGTTGAAAAAGAGACAAGAAAAGGAGGTTTTCCCAGGAGCGTGCATTCAGACAGTTGAATTTAAGGTGAGCAGATGTTCCAAACCTGGTAAGGGTGTCATGGATGTGTCAAGATTTCCAGAGGCTATACCATTGAGAAATACTAAAGCCAAAACGGTGGTAAAGGATTTGGAAAGATCTTTCACAATTTTTGGATTGCCTAAAGAGATCCAGAGTGGTCAAGGATCTAAGTTTATGCCTTGGTTGTTTCAGCAGTTGATTTATGAGTTGGGAATAAAACGGATCACTTCATCTGCGTACCATCCTGAAACTCAGGGAGCTTTGGAAAGATTTCATTCTACTCTTAAAAAATATGATGAGGATTTATTGTCTGGAGAATGGAAAAGATTGAGACGAAGGTATTCATTTATTGTTATTTGCAGCAAGGGAGGTTGTTCAGGAGTCATTAGGTTTCAGCCCTTTTGAAATTGTTTTTGGACATCAGGTTAGAGGATCTTTAATGTTGACAAAAGAACAGTGGGTTAATGAGGACACAGTTGAATTTGCTCGATTTTGTTTCAAAATTTAAGGATAGGTTACAAAAAGTATGGACTTTGGTTCAAGAGAATTTAAAAATGGCTCAGGGTAAAATGAAGCGTTTATTTGACAGGAAAGCTCAAGTGAGGAGTTTTAAGACAGGAAGTTTTAATTTCATTCCCAACTCATGTTTGTCACATAAACATGTTGAAAACTTATTACGAGAATAAGGGTAGTGGAGAACAATCTGTATCAGAGGTGTTAATTGTTGACAGGGTTGTGGAAGTTATGGATAATAAGATTATGGAAACAGAATCTTGTGAGGGTAACCTTAAAGACACCATGGTTCATGTGTGCCTGTCTAACTCAACAATTTTGGAAAATTTGGAGGAAAAGTTAGGCCATCTTAAGTCACAAGAACAGATGCAGTTGAAAGAATTACTTTTGAAATATACAAATTTGTTTCCTGATGTGCCAAAAAGGACATCAGTGATTTATCATGATGTGGATGTGGGAGAGGCAAATCCCATAAAACAGCACCCATATAAATAAACATTCAGAAGAGTAAAATCATGGATCAGGAGGTGGAATATATGTTGAAAAATAATATTATTAGGCCTTTGAACTCAGATTAGAGTTCTCCTTGTGTTGTGGTAGTGAAACCAGATGGAGATTTAAGTTCTGTATAGATTACAAGAAGGTTAATTCAGTAACTAAAACAGATGCTTATCCTATTCTGAGAATAGATGACTGTATTGATAAAATTGGGAAAGCTAAATTTCTTACTAAGTTGGATTTGTTGAAGGGTTACTGGTATGTGCCTCTGAGAGTTGAAAGAATATTTTGGCTTTTGTAACTCCATCTGGTTTATATGAGTATAAAATGTTAACGTTTGGCATGAAAAATGCCCCTGCAACACTCCAAAGGATGATTAATTCGGTAATCCAAATGTTAACACATATAGATGCTTATATTGATGACTTGGTCACAAAAAGTGAAACATGGGACGAACATCTAAGGGAATTGGACAAACTGTTTGCAAGATTCTCCAAAGCAAACTTAGGTGTTAATTTAGCAGAAAGTTAATTTGCAAATGCCATTGTAAGATACTTAGGTCATGTAGTTGGTCATGGCAAAGTTGCACCTATTCAAGCTAGGGTGAATGAAATTTCTAAGTTTCCTATTCCCAATGGCAAGAAAGCAGTGATAAGTTTTTTAGGAATGGCAGGACATTATAGGAAATTTTGCTGAGGTTGCTCTTCCTTCAACCAATCTTTTGAAGAAAGGGGAGAAATTTATGTTTTAAAATCTCCTGATTTTGACAGACCATTTTCTTTACCACTGAAGGCCAGAGAGGGGGCATCAGGTGCAATTTTACAAAAACATAAAGAAATTGACCATCCAGTTGCTTACTTTTCAAAAAAACTCAATGTTCATCAAAGGAACTATTCCACTCTTGAGAAGGAACTGTTGTCTATAATACATGCTCTGCAGAGTTTTGATGTATATTTCGGAACCTCTCATGAACCAATTATGATATTTACTGACCACAATCCTCTGGTGTTTTTGAATAAAATGAAGAATAAAAACAGAAGATTGTTAAACTGGAGTTTAATATTAGAGAACATAATCTGCAAATTGATAATATCAAAGGCATAAATAATGTGATAGATTGTTTGTCAAGATGTTAAAATTGATCATGTATAAAAATACTCTTAACATTAGGTGAGATAGTCAACAGACTCGCCAAGGCAAATAGCGCCTTTGGAAGACTACACAAAAGAGTCTAGAAAAACAACCAACTGAAAAACCTCACAAAGATAAGCGTATACAGAGCCGTTGTCATACCCACACTCCAGTTTGGCTCCGAATCATGGGTCCTCTACCGGCATCACCTACGGCTCCTAGAACGCTTCCACCAGCGTTGTCTCCGCTCCATCCTCAACATTCATTGGAGCGCTTTCATCCTTAACGTCGAAGTACTCGAGATGGCAGAGGTCGACAGCATTGAGTCCACGCTGCTGAAGATCCAGCTGCGCTGGGTGGGTCACGTCTCCAGAATGGAGGACCATCGCCTTCCCAAGATCGTGTTATATGGCGAGCTCTCTACTGGCCACCGTGACAGAGGTGCACCAAAGAAAAGGTACAAGGACTGCCTAAAGAAATCTCTTGGTGCCTGCCACATTGACCACCGCCAGTGGGCTGATATCGCCTCAAACCGTGCATCTTGGCGCCTCACAGTTTGGCAGGCAGCAACCTCTTTTGAAGAAGACCGCAGAGCCCACCTCACTGACAAAAGGCAAAGGAGGAAAAACCCAACACCCAACCCCAACCAACCAATTTTCCCCTGCAACCGCTGCAACCGTGTCTGCCTGTCCCGCATCGGACTTGTCAGCCACAAACGAGCCTGCAGCTGACGTGGACATTTACCCCCTCCATAAATCTTCGTCCGCGAAGCCAAGCCAAAGAAAAGATACATTGTGTATTGTTATCTCTTTAGTGATTTTAAAGTCAGTTTAGTTATAACTGAATTTTAAATCAAGAGTTAAAATTACTTTGAAGGGGGAAAGAGTGAGATTATGTTATGTTTGTATTGTATATAGATATGTTTTTGGGAGACAAATTGTGGCAGGTTTTTTTTAGTGTAGGTGAAATACAAACACTTCAAAACAGATCTTATTTAAAATACTGGAGCTCTGCTCATGCCAGACAGGGTGACTCCTGGCGGCCTTTGCAAAACCTATGGGGAGTGCCCAGGAAACTTCACTAATGGATTGTTGTTTTGAAAAGCAACAGATGAAAGAGATTGGAGAGTAGTTTGGAGCAGCAGGCTGTCTGGGAGTTCAGCTTGTTTCATGTGTTTTTGCAAGCAGAGAGAGTTGAACAATTTTTTCTCGGAGAGAGATCAGTTTTGCCGTGCTACAGTCAGCAGCAGCAACTGGGATTGGAACAGGACATGCTGTAAAGCTTGTAGAGAAACCCCATTTGGTTGTGAGTGCTTAGTTCAGCCTGGTCAAAGCCCTTGTGGTTCATGAAAGAGGAGAGGACTGATTGCCTAATTTCACTTAAAATAAGGGAAACAAAAAGGAACTCTGTGGTGACCTGAAAGAAAGAGGTCATCACCTGGAAAACCCTGACGGAGCAAGTTTCTTTGGCAAGACACTGATGTTGCTGATTAAAAGGGATCAGTTTGTGACTAGGAACAACAAATCTCTCTCTGAAAACTGACAAGAACTTTCCTGAGTGGTAACCATTTATCTTTCAAGCACCAAAACCTGGTGAACTTCAGAAATGTTAAATTCTGTTCACAGTATAAGAATTGCCTACAACCAGTGAAGTTGGGGGAATGAGAAATGAGATTGGACTGTGAATCAAAGAACCTTTCTGAACTTACACACACATTACATACACGTGCGCTTAGAATTAGAAGGGGGTTAAGTTAGGTTAGTTAAGTCAATAGTGATAAAAGTTAAAGGGTGATTCTGTTTTCATGTTTAAAGATAATTAAAAGCAACTTTTGTTTAAGATTTATCTTGGTGAATATCTATTGCTGCTGGGTTTTGGGGTTCTCTGGGCTCTTAACAGGAGGAAAAGAATTGTCAATACAGGGAGTGCAAGCCCTGAGACCAATAGTTTTCATCCTTTATTTTTCCACTCACAAACCACGAGAAGTAATCCCTTGCTAACCACAGAGCACCTATGCCATCCAATGTAAGGGATTATTTAAAGTGGTATGTGAGTGGAAGAAAAAGGTTGAGCACCACTGACTTGGATGCTGCCTGAATTTTCATGTTTTCTGCTTTAATTATATATTTCTTATTTTACCTACCAGGTTTTGGATCCTGGGAAGGTCTGTAGAACCAAACTGGCACAATTCACTTGTCCGCCTTTTGAATAACAGAAAAAAAAGGGATGGTCAAAGTTGGATCAATGGCCATCTTCCATACCCATAATTCCCCACGCAGCTGGAACCACTCTGCTTGTGGCAGGGCAACACCCACAATGCATCACTGCAAGGTTGATGATACAAAGCAGGAGAAATCCCTGGAGGTCATGTCCGATGACCATGGGGCAGAAAGGGTTCTCACAGTGGCCCGCCGCATTGCATTCACCTTACAGCGCCGAGGGTTGTCAACTCAGTCTCCGTGCTGATGGAAGCGGTTTCCTGCACTTCCTTCCTCTTTGCCGATTGTCAGGGAGGTACACACTGCACACACGTTTGAGCTCTCTTCCAGTGTTTGAATCTGGTCTCGGAGCAATGACCTCGTCTCCTTCAGGAGCTCCCACGTGTCCGTAGAGTCCCAATGCTGTTCGAGGTGTACACTCCAAAGGTTTATACACCCTTTTAGCATTGTGTGATAGACTGAATCTCAGGCTTGTATGTGATGTCATGCTTGTTCTCCGATAAAAAATCTGAAATCGGAATCGAAAATCTAATTCCCTATTTTTATCATGGTGAGAGGACTGGTCGAGTTCGTTCCTCGCTGAGGGCTCATTTGTGTGAGGGGCACTGGACAAGGTGGAGAATTTTTGTCCGCCTCACAAAGACACAGGGAAAGAGTTTCATGGATGGTACCTAATGGGGTCTTCACCTTCACTGATGGTCATTATTATTCTGGCCCAGGGACATAGGACACAATCACCACCCACACCATTGACAAGGACCCTCACACCTCCCCCTTCTCCTTCAACCCCCACTCCCCCTTATCCCCACTGCAGGGGGACCCACCCTGCAGCCGGACACACTCACTGGCTACGGCGTTGTCAGGGACCCTTCTCCCTGATTACCCCCCCACGCCCCGCCCGTGTGACGAGGACCCGACCGGACATTGGTGGCGCTCGACCCCCGGCAGCACCGGCTCTACCTTAGGGCAGCGGCTGCCGCTGCGCCCGTCCGGGGTAAGTTTCACCTCCACCAACCCGGGCAGCTCCTCCCTGAAACGGGCTCTGTGATGTCGGTGCGCACGTCCCTTGGCCAGGTGCAGCCGTCACGTGACGGGACAGCCCCAGCCCAGGAGGCGGGGCAGAGGGAGCTGTCCATCAGAAGAGCGGCCAGGCCCGGGCCGTCCCGACGTACAGGGGGTTCCCCAGCCGTTTCCGGGTGGTTGAATTTGTCCCCGGGGAGGCGAAATGTTTCATTGGGGGCGGTTAGGGGGAGATAAAGCAGCGGGGGGGGGGGGAGAGATAAAGCAGCGGGGGGGGGGAGAGATAAAGCAGCGGGGGGGGCGGGGGTTAAAGCCGCGAAGGGGGGGGCGGGGGATAAAGCTGCGAGGGGGGGAGGGGGATAAAGCCGCGAAGGGGGGGAGAGAGGGATAAAGCCGCGAAGGGGTGGGGAGAGGGATAAAGCCGCGAAGGGGTGGGGAGGGATAAAGCCGCGAAGGGGAGGGGAGGAAGCCGCGAAGGAGGGAGGAGGGAGATAAAGCCGCGAAGGGGAGGGGAGGGATAAATCCGCAAAGGGGAGGGGAGGGAGCCGCGAAAGGGGGGGGGATAAAGCCGCGAAGGAGGGGGGGATAAAGCCGCGAAAGAGGGGGGAATAAAGCCGCGAAGGAGGGGGGAGGGGGGGATAAAGCCGCGAAGGAGGGGGGAGGGGGGGATAAAGCCGCGAGGGAGGGGGGGATAAAGCCGCGAAGTGGGGGGGGATAAAGCCGTGAAGGAGGGGAGGGGAGGGATAAAGCCGCGAAGGAAAGGGGAAGGGATAAAGCCGCGAAGGGAAGGGGAGGGATAAAGCCGCGAAGGAAAGGGAAGGCATAAAGCCGCGAAGGAGAGGGGAGGGATAAAGCCGCAAAGGGGAGGGGAGGGATAAAGCCGCAAAGGAAAGGAGAGGGAAGGGATAAAGCCGCGAAGGAGGGGGGATAAAGCCGATAGTACAGATCTATCACCAATGTATATAGTGTATATAGTTACAGTATCTAGACTGTGCTTACAGCGATTGGCTGAGAGCTGAGAGCGATTGGCTGAGAGCCTTAAAGGGTTGTGTGCCAAGCCAGGTCGGATCATTCCGGACTGGTCGGCCACCTGTGAAGAGCTCCTGTCTTTTGCTAATAAAAGCTTTGGTTTGGATCAACAAGTCGACGAGCTCTACAGCCGCGAAGGAGGGGGGGGATAAAGCCGTGAAGGAGGGGGGGAGGGGATGGGATGGGGGAATGAAGCCGCGAAGGGGGGGAGGGGACGGAGGAATGAAGCCGCGAAGGGGGGGAGGGGACGGGGGAATGAAGCCGCGAGGGGGGGGAGGGGACAGGGGAGGGGACGGGGGATGAAGCCGTGAAGGGGGGGGGATGAAGCCGTGAAGGAGGGGGGGGGGAATAAAGCCACGAAGGAAGGGAGGGAGAGGGGGTGGGGGAATAAAGCCGCGAAGGGAGGGGATGATATAATGCCGCGAAGGGAAGGGGGGCATAAAGCCACGAAGGGAAGGAGTGATAAAGCTACGAAGGGGGTGTGCGAAGGGGGGAAATAAAGCAGCGAAAGGAAGGTTAAAGCAGTGAAGGGAGGGATAAAGTAGTGTGGGGAGGGGGATAAAGTAGCGTGGGGAGGGGGTTAAAGCAGCGAAGGGGGAGTAGAGCAGCAAAGGGGGAATAAAGGGGCAAAATAAAGCAGCAAAATGGGGAATAAAGAAGGGAAATGGGGGGGGGGAGGTGTGGAAACTGGCCCGAAATGGGGCAACGCGTCAGGCAGAATTCATGTTGGGGTTTCAAAAGTGGAACTTCAGAAAGGGAAATGGGAAGCTGCTCTCAGTGAGGGTGTGCGGGGTTCGGGTCCGACGAGGGGAGGGGGGTGAACCTCCAAAGCAGCCACGTTAAATTAAAGTCCATCAGTGTGAGGTGAGGAGAAGGTTTGAGGGGAACTGGAGATTTCAGGTCCACCCAGAGAGTGGTTGCGATATGGAACGAACTGCCTGGGAATGTTGTGGAGGCAGCTCCTCCTTTAATGGAATCACTGTGGCAGCGCTTCCGAGTAAGGAGACATTCACACAGTGTGAGGGTGAACCAAAGATTGACTATTAGTTTGAATTCATCACGTCCCTGCGCTGGCCTGTCCTCTTCTGGTGACGTGTCGATGGTTTACGGAAGTGACGTCATTGCACCACGGAGTCACTCTCTAACTGGCTGCCCACTATGTGGAAGTGGGGAGCTACTTAGCCCGCAAGTGTCACTCGATGTATCCTCCTCCTCATCAGTGAAGGGGAGCCCACCCCATCTTGGACTGGCCACGTGTTGCAGTGATTTGCCCTGTTTACTCGCTCAACCACTTGGCCTGCTACACTCTCACATTTACTGCCATGTCTGGATGAACCTTGAGGGCTCATTGAGAGCTCAGTAGTGGTGAGGATCAAGGAAATTCCTGGATGTCAAAATCTCTGAGGATCTGTCTTGGAGCCTCCACGTTGATGCAATCACAAAGAAGGCTCACCAGTGGCTATACTTCGTGAGGTGTCTGAGGTGGTTCGGTACATCACTGAAGAGGAAATTCAGTCTGATAATGGCTCGCGCTTCTCTGGGAAGTGATTGGGCAGCTGACAACAGTATTTTATGGGTCCACCATATTCCTTATTACCCGCAGGCTGCCGGGTTAGTTGAACTAATGAATGGCTTACTGAAGGAACAAATTCGTTTGTTAACACCACTGGGGACCCTGAAGGGGTGGTTCCATGCGCTGCAGCAGGCAGTCGACAATTTGAATCATTGCCCTTTGAAGGGAGGTGCACCTTTCCACCGATTTCTTCACGCTTCTGAATTACAGCCTATTCCAGAGGAAAAACAGTCATTGCCCCCCATTCCCGAGCTAGAGAATGCCGGACAAAAGGTATGGGTGGCACCAACAGGTAGTGGCCCTCCTGTAAAAGGGGAAATAGTGACACCTGCCCAGGGTAACACTCGGTGGGTAGCTATTGAGGGACAGGGTGGTTTAGTCTGTTTAAACACTGAACGCTTACGGCATCGTGAGTGACATATGTCAGGCTTCTCTGTTCCAGGTCCTCCGTCTTGCACTCCTGCTGATCTGGCTTAACCGCTGTTTTGATGCCAGTAATTGGATTTGTAATGTCAAGGACGTTCCAAGGGAGTTGCTCGTGGGGGACACGGCCCGATGTATCCACTAATATATCTAATATAATACGCATGTTTCAAAAATCTGTTTGTGAGCTTCAGTGTCTGGGTATTGTGGCCCACAAGGATAGTTTGAGCCTTGATTGGAATCCTTTTTCATGGTTAAATGATACATTTGGGGGATTGGACCACAATATTCTCCGTTGGTTGCTCACATTATTGCTAATTTTTGTGCTTATTGTAAACTGCATGAGTTTTTCAAGCTTTGCTGGGACCAAGAAAAACTGCCTCAGGACCTTCGTGATGCCATCATCATCACCCTGTACAAAAACAAAGGAGAGAAATCAGACTGGTCAAATTACAGGGGAATCACGCTGCTCTCCATTGAAGGCAAAATCTTCGCTAGGATTCTCCTAGGTAGAATAATACCTAGTGCCGCCGAGAATATTCTCCCAGAATCACAGTGCGGCTTTCGCGCAAACAGAGGAACTACTGACATGGTCTTTGCCCTCAGACAGCTCCAAGAAAAGTGCAGAGAACAAAACAAAGGACTCTACATCACCTTTGATGACCTCACCAAAGCTTTCGACACCGTGAGCAGGAAAGGGCTTTGGTAAATACTAGAGCGCATCGGGTGCCCCCCAAAGTTCCTCAACATGGTTATCCAACTGCACGAAAACCAACAAGGTCGGGTCAGATACAGCAATGAGCTCTCTGATCCCTTCTCCATTAACAATGGCATGAAGCAAGGCTGTGTTCTCGCACCAACCCTCTTTTCAATCTTCTTCAGCATGATGCTGAACCAAGCCATGAAAGACCTAAACAATGAAGACGCTGTTTACATCCGGTACCGTACGGATGGCAGTCTCTTCAATCTGAGGCGCCTGCAAGCTCACACCAAGACACAAGAGAAACTTGTCCGTGAACTACTCTTTGCAGACGATGCCGCTTTAGTTGCCCATTCAGAGCCAGCTCTTCAGCGCTCGACGTCCTGTTTTGCGGAAACTGCCAAAATGTTTGGCCTGGAAGTCAGTCTGAAGAAAACTGAGGTCCTCCATCAGCCAGCTCCCCACCATGACTACCAGCCCCCCAACATCTCCATCGGGCACACAAAACTCAAAATGGTCAACCAGTTTACCTATCTCGGCTGCACCATTTCATCAGATGCAAGGATCGACAACGAGATAGACAACAGACTCGCCAAGGCAAATAGTGCCTTTGGAAGACTACACAAAAGAGTCTGGAAAAACAACCAACTGAAAAACTTCACAAAGATTAGTGTATACAGAGCCGTTGTCATACCCACACACCTGTTCGGCTCCGAATCATGGGTCCTCTACCGGCATCACCTACGGCTCCTAGAACGCTTCCACCAGCGTTGTCTCCGCTCCATCCTCAACATTTATTGGAGCGCCTTCATCCCTAACGTCGAAGTACTCGAGATGGCAGAGGCCGACAGCATCGAGTCCACGCTGCTGAAGATCCAGCTGCGCTGGGTGGGTCACGTCTCCAGAATGGAGGACCATCGCCTTCCCAAGATCGTGTTATATGGTGAGCTCTCCACTGGCCACCGTGACAGAGGTGCACCAAAGAAGAGGTACAAGGACTGCCTAAAGAAATCTCTTGGTGCCTGCCACATTGACCACTGCCAGTGGGCTGATATCGCCTCAAACCGAGCATCCTGGCGCCTCACAGTTCGGTGGGCAGCAACCTCCTTTGAAGAAGACCGCAGAGCCCACTTCACTGACAAAAGACAAAGGAGGAAAAACCCAACACCCAACCCCAACCAACCAATTTTCCCCTGCAACCGTTGCAACCGTGTCTGCCTGTCCCGCATCGGACTTGTCAGCCACAAACGAGCCTGCAGCTGACGTGGACATTTACCCCCTCCATAAATCTTCGTCCGCAAAGCCAAGCCAAAGATAGTTTTAGTTTCTCTTTTTTGCTCCTTCTGTACTCAAATGCTTGTTGGGTCTCATAAGTGACAGGCTGCGACCAAGGGGTGGAATGCAATGGAGGATTTAAACGGTGTTTTATACTTTTGCAGCCTTTGCCTCTGCAAGGCTGAGAACCTGCCTGTTTTTTAGAATCAGCAGACATTTTTTAAAACTTTATTTATTCGTTCTAAATACAGATAATAAGTAACATATAACAATAAACAAAGCATGAACATTATATTTTATATATATATTAAAAAAAAGAGAAAAAAACTCTCCTAAGGAGAGCCATAAAGGAAAAAATAACGAAAAGTGAAACATACATATTAAGATCTAATCAATGTATATAAAACTGTAAATATTCTGAATATAACAACCACTTATTAATAAAAAAACTATAGTTGTCACGTGAAACATGATTTTTTCCATTATTAAGCAATATTTCATCTCATTATGCCCTATTAATATCAATCATATTCATATCTTTCCACATACTAGCAATACATTTTTTCGCTACAGATAGTGCTAAATATACAAAAGCAAGTTGAAATTTATCTAATCCCAAACCTTTCAAAGGTTGCAAACTACCCAATAAAAGTACTGTCAAATCTAAATGTATTTTAATCTCATACAGATATTCCAGAAACGATCGTACTTTCTTCCAAAAAGATTGTATATATATATATATATATAGATATGTATACACACATGACCAAACCGCATGAAAAAAAGTCCAACAGCATTACCACATCTAAAACACAAATCTGATTCCTGAAAACCATATTTTTTTCAATTTTTCAGCTGTTACGTAAAATTGATGTAAAAAAATTATAATTAATCATTGCATAATGTGCATTTATCAGTCTAGTTACACTATCATAACAAATATCTGACCAATCATCCTAGGAAAAAATAAAACCTATCTCCACTTCCCATTTACCATTAGATTTATCCCAACCCTTTTTATCCATACTATCCTGCAATATTTGATACATAACTGAAATATAAGCCTTCTCTGGTACCTTCATAAGGAAAGTCTCAAATTTAGTCATTTCAGGTAAAATCATATCTCTACCAAACACATGTTTTACCAAAGATCAAACTTGATAATAAAGAAACAAAGAATTCTTATCAATACCATAACTGTCTCTCATCTGATCAAAAGATAAAAATTCACCTTCTTTAAAACAATCTCCCAAATTTTCCACACCTTTAAATCTCCAATGTAATAAACTTCAATTATGTATTGAGTCAAAGCCAACAATTTACCACTAGAACCTATCATTTTCTTTTTCTTTGTCCATAACTTCATTAAATGTTTTAGTATAGGCACATTATGTTGCTGTAACAAATTTACATTCCATCTAAACAAAAATTGATGTATTTCAAATTCAAAAATATTTGCCATCTCAATTTTGGCCCAACTAGGGGGCTGTTCCAGATCCATCAATGAACTAATAAATTTAAATTGGGCTGCTTCATAATAATTTCAAAAATGTGGTAAATGTAATCCCCCTAGTTCATATTTCCAAGTTAATTTATTCAAAGCTACTCTTGAAAAGTTACCTCTCCATAAAAACTCCTTAACCATTTTATTCAAATATCAAAAAAAATATTATCAAGTAGATACGGAATAGATTGAAATAAATATTGTATACGTGGAAAAATATTCATCTTAATTGTATTTACTCTACCCAATAAATTAATAGGTAAATCTTTCCATTTAATCAAATCAGTTTTAATTTTTTTTATTAATGGAACATAATTTAATTTATATAAAGATTGATAATTGACATCCATAATTATACCCAAATACTAAATTCGATCTGTCCATTTCAAGTTAAGAATGTTCTTATAAGCTGAATAATCTCCTTCACTCACCGGTAACATTTTGCTTTTTTCCCAATTAACTTTATATCCAGAAAGACGTCCATATTGCATCAAACACTCCTTCAAATGCAAAAGTGATTGAGCTGGATTTGTTAGGTACACCAATACATCATCAGCAAATAAATTAATTTTATATTCCTCATCTAAAACTTCAATACCCTGTATCTGTGTATTCTGTCTTATCAACTGTGCTAAAGATTCGATCACTAATGCAAACAAAGCTGGTGATAAAGGACAACCTTGACGAGTAGATCGGGTCAGTTTAAACAGTTCCGAAATCAAACCATTTGTCAGTACTCTGGCTACCGGTTTACTGTATAAAGCCTTAACCCAACCAGTAAAAAAAGGACCAAACTTAAATTTCTCCAAAACTTTGAACAAAAAATTCCACTCAACTCTATCAAACGCTTTTTCGGCATCTAAAGATATCACCATCGGATGATCTGAAGATTGTCGAAATCTACTAATCAAACTAATCACACTTAAAATATTATCCGAGGCATATCTATTCTTTATGAAACCTGTTTGATCCATATGAATCAACTTAGGTAAAAACTTAGCTAATCTATTCGCCAAAATTTTAGCTATAATTTTATAATCTACATTCAACAACGAAATCGGTCTATATAAAGATACTTTCAAAGGATCTCTATCTTTCTTTGGAATTACTGTAATTAAAGCACTAGAACAAGACTCAGGGAATTCATAATGTTCTCCAACCTGGCATAGTACATCTCCAAACACTGTAGAGAGGTCATCATAAAAAAACTTTATAAAATTCGACGGAGAATCCATCATCACCAGGCGATTTACCGTTCGGCATTTCCATCATAGCCATTTTAATTTCCGAGTCAGTAAATGGTGCTTCCAACTCCTATATATCTACATCCTCTAATGTCGGTAAGTTCAACTGTGATAGAAAAAGATCAATCGATCCATTTTCTTGTTTTCCATCAGATGTATATAATTTTTTATAAAATGAACAAAATTCATCATTAATCTCACGAGGTTTATACGTAATAAATGAATTCCATCTAACAGCATTAATAGTCCTCGAAACCTGTTCTTTCTTTAATTGCCATGCCAATACCTTATGAGCTTTCTCTCCCCATTCATAATATCGTTGTTTAGTCCTATTAATCATACACTCAAATTGATAAGATTGCAAAGTATTATATTCCAATTTCAACCTGGACAATTCTATTTTCTGATCTTCTGTAATGTCTCTCTGAAATTCCTTTTCTAACTCACTAATCCATTTCTCTAACTCAAGACTCTGATTTAATCGATTCTTTTTTTATTTTAGAAGTATAACTAATTATTTGTCCTCTCAAATAAGCTTTCATAGTGTCCCATACTACAAATTTACTTTGAACAGAATTAGAATTTTCTTTAAAAAAAATTAATTTGTTCTTTCAAAAAATCAATAAATTCCACATTTTTTAACAACATTATATTAAACCTCCAACGATAAGCCACTTGAACTTTCTCAGAAGTTATATATATGAAGTATAACAAAGAATGATCGAAAATCACCCTACTTTTATATTCCGCTTGTTGTATTTTCCCCTGTAGATGTGCTGATACTAAAAAAAAGTCAATCCTTGAAAACGATTCATGTCGAGCTGAATAAAAGGAGAAATCCTTCTCTGTTGGGTTAAGACGTCTCCAAATATCCACTAAATTGAGATCTTTCATCAACGCTTGAACCTGAACTGCCATTTTAGATTTCTTAACTTTCTTCGGAGACTTATCCAATAAAAGTTCCAAAACACAATTAAAATCACCACCAACTAAAACATTCTCATTCGCCTGACCCAGATATAGAAATGCATCCGAAATAAATGTTTCATCATCTTCATTTGGGGCATAAATATTAAGTAAAGTCCAAAATTCACTAAAAATCTTACAATTTAATTTAAGAATGCATCCTGCCTTTTCCTCCATTGATTGTAATTCAAAAGATAAATTTTTATGTATCAAAATCGCTATACCTTTAGCCCTGGAATTAAATGAAGAAGAAAATACATGTCCTACCCAATCCCTCTTCAATTTCATACTTACTTTGACATTCAGATGTGTTTCTTTTAAAAACAATTTTCATTTTCTTAACATATGCCAAAATACCCTTACGCTTAATCGGACTGTTTAAACTCAGAACATTAAAAGTAGCAAACTTCAACTTCGATATATCCACTAAAAACTAATAATATCGATATATAAAGATTCAAATCAACATAAATAGGCCCTCCAATAGGAGAAAAAGAAAACAAATTAGAAACTAAATAAAATAACAAGAAAAAAAAAGAAAAAAAAAACCCCAAAAGAAAACTACCAAGAGGTAGTAATCCCCAAACAAAACTTGGGTGGCTGATGATGAATAGAACATAGAGCAAATCTCTCCCTCCCCAGCCAAACAAAGAATGACAACAAAATATCATGATGACATAAAAATAAAGTAAGAATAAGAAAGTTCTTCTATTCATCCAAGAGATTCCAAACTCAGTGACCCCCATTTCAAGAGGAATTGGACTCTTTCCATTCCCATTTCTACCATTTCTTCCATTTCCAGAACAACCAGATTTTTCTTTAGGAGACAATGGTGGACTACATCTTTGTCCTCCTACATCTGGCAACGAATCAGCAAAAATCATTGCTTCATGCTCATTCTCAAAAAACCGAGATTGAAAGTCTCCACAAAACACCTTCAACACTGCCAGATAGCGAAAAGTAGACTTATAGCCTTTAAGCCACAAAACCTTAACTGGATTAAATCGACGCCGACGCTGAATAACCTCTTGACTCAAATCAGGATAGAAAAAAACTCTACTATTCTGAATTATTAACGGAGCTTGTCGTTGTTTCGCATTTTGCACTGCTAGACGAAGTATCGTTTCTCTGTCCAAATAATTCAAACATCGGATTATCATGGGTCTCGGTGGTTGACCAGGCAGAGGTCTTCTTCTTAAGGCTCTATGAGTTCTTTCCAATACCAGATCTCCAGAGAAAAATTCCTGCCCCAGTATTTGTGGAATCCATTCGATAGAAAAAAACAAAGAGGATCTTGTTCTTCCATACCTTCTGGCA
This sequence comes from Narcine bancroftii, assembly GCF_036971445.1. NCBI lineage: Eukaryota > Metazoa > Chordata > Chondrichthyes > Torpediniformes > Narcinidae > Narcine > Narcine bancroftii. Next base: position 209,961,347 of record NC_091472.1, on the reverse strand, counting down.
AACCAACAATCTTCACATTATTCCTTCTACTTTGATACTCCAAATAATCTACTTTCTTCTCTCGTTCTCGCAATTCTTTAACGGATTTTTCCACCTCCAACACTCTTTCTGTATTAGAAGCCACTTGTTGTTGACATTCCAAAAAAGCAGCCTGAAATTTTTAAAAATCTTCACAAGATGCTTCCACACGTATTTTAACTGTATTCAGGTCTTAACTGAGCCTTTGAGTCATTTCATTCAACATAGGCAAGATGATAGTGTTTAACTGTTTACATTGTAAGTCAGAAAAGCTCAGCCCTGCTTTCTCTTGTGTAGTGACAACTCCTGCTGCATCTCAACAACAGGCAGTTTAACAGTTTTACTACGGGTCTGGACTCCCAGCGACGGCACCCCGACTTCCTCAGGGGGTCGACGCTGGTCTCCCCCTACAACCCGTTGTTGTTTCAAAAACTCACAGAAGAGATCAAGATATTCAGATTGGAGTACTTCCTGAGGCATTTCAAGCAATGGAGTGATCCACTTCGGGGGCACAAGCACCTTCCTCCTGAGAACGGGTAATTCCAGCGATGTCCTTCTCCTGGTGAGTAGTTGTCATTTTTTCAGCTCCCACAGGCAATCTTTGTGGATTAGGCATGGAAGAAAGTAAACCTGAAACTGTAGCAGGCTGTTTAGGCCCTAAATATTCAGCACTCCGAAAATGTAGTTTCTTCTGCACTTGAGGTTTAATCTTTTTACCATTAATGGCCGTAACAGTTCCTTGATACTTTAAACTAAATTTTAAAAAATTTAAACTTGAAAACAAAGAGTTAAAAACGTGTTCTTAAAAGTCTGGCCAGAGAGGTCAAGATTAAACGTCTGGACTTTACGCCATCTTGCCATGCCCCCAGAATCAGCAGACATAATCTAAATTCCACCATGGGGCCCAGGGATGCAATTGAATAGGAAGACATAATCTAATTTACACCATAGGGCTCAGGATGCAGTTGAATCAGTAGACATTATCTAATTTACACCATGAGGCCCAGGGATGAATATGAATCAGTAGACATTATCTAATTTACACCATGAGGCCCAGAGCAGTTGTCTTTTGTTGGTCGCAGACTGTCAGGAGACCTTGAAGATAATTAAATCATTTGTTCAAAGAGATAAGATATGAAGTTAAACAACTTTTGGGCAATATAAGCCATGGTCCCACTGCTGAAGTTTGAGACTCTCCAAGAGGTGGCAAAATCTCTCAGCAAGAAGAAGAACTTCTAGAGTCCAGCTAATGTCCCAGTCGAGGGAGGTGGAGAAGCTGCTACCGGTGCCCCGACTACCTACTACAAGTGTGCAGTCGTTGCCTCGCTTTGGCAGTTGGGACCAGTCTAGGTGTTGATAAGTATAGTTGGGAAGGGCTAGCATATTGTAGTTTGAAATCAGCTTTTGAATTTGTAATAAACATTTGTATAAACTGAACTGCTCTCGGTGTGTGTGTCTATTTTCTTTCGGTAGCTCAAACACTGTGACCAATCTAAAACGAACAATATGAGAGGTATAAGTTTGCCCAGGACCTGCCGGTTTGCTTGCTGGGCCCAGTGTCACTGGTCTGCTGGCTTTTGGTTGCGCTCGCCGCCTAGAGTGCCAACCTGATTGCCGCTGTAGTGGGCTGGCAGATGACTCCCCCCCAAGAACTGGCAGTATTGTCCTTGATGCTCAGAAGCAGAGTCTCTGCAGGTTTCGGTAGCCTACCTCTTTTGCGTGGTGCTGGCATCTAGACTGGGCGCACTGGGTCCAGGTGTGCCAGCTTTAGCCTGCCTGTGGTGAAAAACTCTGTCTTTCCTCCAATCTCCAGCTTGAGCGTGGCTCCATTGTTATGGATGACCCAGAACGTATGGCCTCTGCAGTGGTGGACGGTGCAGACCCCTGCGAATAAAAACATACAGTCCTGTAGGGCTTTGGGTATGTTAGTCCTTGCGTGTCTATGCCTGGTGGGTTGAGTCTAGGCCAGGCTGCTGACTCTTTCCCTCAATTTATGGAGGAGAACTGCCATGTCATCCTGCTGTCCACCTGGAGATGTACAAATTCCCCTGGGACAACCAGTGCAGCTCTGTAGATTAGTTTGACCAAAGAGGTGTTGAGGTCCTCCTTTGGTGCCATGCAGATACCCAACAGTGCCCATGGTAGTTTGTTGACCCAGTTAGGTTTGAGTCAGCCTTAAGGTGCCTGTGGAAGTGCTCCACCAACCCATTTACTTTGGGTGGTAGGCTGTTGTGTGATGTAGCTGGACGCCCCATAGGCTGGCGAGGTCAGACCACAGGCTGGAGGAGAACTGGAATCCTCTGTCGGGTGTGATGTGGGGCAGAAATCCGAACCATGCCACCCAGGATGAGATGAGGGCCCTGGCTCTGGATGTTGTGGACGTGTCTGCCAGTGGGTCTGTTTCTAGTCACCTGATGAAGCAGTCGACCTTCGTGAACAGGTAGTGGAAAGCCTGGGATACTGGTAAGGGCCCTACTATGTCCACGTGGACGTGGTTGAACCTTTGTTTTGCCAGCTCAAAGTGCTGAGGTGGAGTCTTGGTAGGCCGCTGTATCTTGGTTGTTTGGCTCTGTGTGGACACCTTCGCCCACACACTGACCTGTTTCTACAATCCATGCCCCACATATTTGCTCGCCACCAGCCGGACATTGGTCCTGATGGACGGTGAGCCCGTCCATGGATGGAATCGAAAACCTACCATCTCAAAGCCGCCGGGATGATATGTCTGACCTGTGGCTGGTGGCTACATGGCACAGGAGGGTGGTGTTACCTATGCCAACTTGGATATCCTGGAGCTGCTGTCCCGATATGGGAGTTCGGTATTGGAGAATCTCCCCGTCTCTCTTCTGCGCTTCCGCCAGTGCCACGAAGTCCATTCCCTTCGATAGCGCATGGATACTGTGGAGAGTGCATCGGCCACTTGCCGGAGATGTGCCTTACATCTGTGGTGCACTCCGAGATATAAAACAGGTGTCATTGCTGGCGGGCAGACCAGGGGTCTGAGATTTTAGCCAAGGTGAATGTCAGGGGCTTGTGGTCTGTGAAGGCCGTGAGGTACCTAAAGTGGCGGATGGCTAAGTAAAGCACCAGCAGCTCTTTGTCGAAAGTGCTGTACTTTAGTTCCGGAGGCCGCAGATGTTTGCTGAAGAAAGCCAGCGGTCACTGTTACGAGCCCAAAGGACCCCAAAACCCAGCAACAATAGACATTCACAAAGACAAGTGGCTTCTAAAACAAAAGTTATTTTTAATCAACTTCAAACATGAAAATAGAATCATACTTTAACTTAACTTCATACTTAACTGACCCAAATAACCCCCTTCTAATTCTAAGCGCACGTGAATGTAATGTGTGTGTAAATTCAAGAAAAGTTCTTTCGCTCACAGTTCAATCTCACTTCCCCTTCTTCCAAGTTCTCTGCTTGCTGACAATCACCCTACTGTGCACAGAATTTAACATGTATAAAGTTCACCAGGCTTGGTGCTTGAAAGGTAAATGTTTACCATTCAGGAAGGTTCTTGTAGGGTTTGCAGAGATAGATATTTGTTGTTCCAGGATTTCTACAACTGAGGTACCACCACTAGTCACCTCAGGGTCTTGCTGATGAAACTTGCCCCATCAGGTTCTTCTAGATGGTAACCTCTTTCTTCAAGCTACCACAGAGTTCCATTCCTTCCTCTATTTCAAGAGAAACTTCAGACACTTCCAGCCATCTTCTGATCTGAATCTTGCTTTCATCAGTTTCAAACAGTTTTCCCTGGATTGCACTTTTCAGTTACTTGTCAGTGTCCCACAAACTGACTGACTGACTGAACTGTTAACTCAACTCTCTCTCTTCCAACGGAAACTCCAAAGAGAGCATGTGACTCACGCCCCCATTCCTGAACAAAACAACAGGAGTTCTTTCTTCTGCTCCCATCTGTTGTTAGATAAACAAAATTCCCACCCCCCCCCACATGGTGCCCAAATCTTCAGTGGGTTGGGGACCATGTGGCGACTACCACCGCCTTAACAAGGCCATCTCGTTCGATAGTAATTCCATGCCCCACAACCAAGACTTTTCCACCAATCTGCACAGGGCACGGGTGTTCTCCAAGGTGGACCTCATCCAGGGTACCATTAAATCCTAGTTCACCCCCAGGACATCCCCAAGACTGCAATTATAACTCTCTTTGGGTTGTTTGAATTACTCCACAAGCCCTTTGGTCTAAAGAATGCGGCACAAAGTTTTCAGCAGCCAATGGACACAGTGGGCCGGGTCCTCCCATTTGCCAGGACCTCCCATCTATTTGGATGATATCCTCATCGCCAGCCGTAGCTGCAATGATCATGCTGCCTACCTGAAACAACTGTGCACCCGCTTGAATGAGTTCAGGCTGATGATCAATCCGGTGAATTGCCATTTTGGCCTGGACACCATTGACTTCCTGGGACACAGGATAAACCAACACTTTTACCTTCTCCCTGAGAAGGTCGAGGCGGTACAGCACTTCACTAAACCATACATGGTAAAATGGCTACAGGAACTTGCAGCTATGATAAACTTGACAGATTTATACTGACAGTGGCATGCTGAAGCTGGGCAAGTCAAAAGACATTACTTGGGATGTTGAATCTTCCAGGGAGTTTCAGAATGCCAAAGACACGCTGGCCAATGCCATCTTCCTAGTCCACCCCAGACTGGAGGCACTTACTGTTCTGATGGTTGTCACCTCCAGCACAGCAGTAGGGGAATGCTGGAACAACTCATTGAGGACCGTTGGCAACCCCTGACCTTTTTCAGCAGGCACATCTCCCCACCCCCTGAGCTCACTACAGCGGTTTCAACCAAGAGCTATTGTAGTTGTACCTGGTGTTAAGACATTTCTGTTACTTTTTGGAAGGCGGCAATTCAAGGTCTTCACTGATCTCAGGCCACTGACTTTCACCTTCCATAACGTATCAGCCAACACTCTGCCATGCCCCATGATCAAGTCAGTACACGTCCTGTCCCAAGGGGTCAACTACATGGCCCTCACCAAAGTGCAGCAGCAGGACCCTGAGATCCCCGTGTGTAGGACAGCCATCTCCGGCCTCAGTAGTGAGGACATCCTGTCAGCCCAGGTAACCCTGCTCAGCCACACCTCTACTGGCAGCGCCTGCCACATCGTTCTGGCTGCATGGAGGCGCCAGATTTTCGATGCCATCCACAGCCTGGCGCATTCCGCGTCACGGTCAAAATGGTGACAAGCAGGTTTGGCTGGCAAGGCCTTCGTAAACAGGTCAGCCAGTGGGGATAGACCTGCATGAACTGTCAGTTCTTCAAAGTGCAGGTTCACATGGGAGTGCTTACACAGGCTTTTGAACCATCGCGATGCAGGCTCAGCCATGTACACATCGACATAGTAAGGCCATTATCAGTTTTCCATGGGGTGAAATACCTACTGACCATGGTTATCCACTCGACTGGCTGATACCACCATAGAAACCTGTGCCAGGGACACATGGGTGTCCCGATTCAGGGTCCCAGAGCACTTAACCTTGGACAGGGAGGCACAATTCACCTCTGGGCTCTGGGCAGCGCTGGCTAACTTTCTGGGGACACAGCTCCACCACAACATGGCAGATCACTCTCAGGCCAATGGGTTGGAGGAATGATTCCACATGTACCTCAGGGCAGCCTTGATGGCCCGACCCAAGGGTCCCAACTGTGTGGATGATCTGCCTTGGGTCCTGTTGGGGATTCGCACGGTGCCGATGGAGGACTTCAATGCCTCGGCGGGAAAGATGGTCTACAACACACCTTTGATCATTCCTGTAGAGTTTCTGGCCCCCAATAAATGCCCAGAAGACATTGTGGAAACCCTTGAGAACCGTTGCAGTCCCTGGTCTTGTGGCAATCCCCACCACATGGCCAGCCCAAGTCTAACGTCCCCAGGGACTTAAAGCTTTGTCAATATGTATTTGTGAGAAGGGGCTCACACTGGCCACCCCTACAATGACCCTATGAGGGGCCCCCTACAGGGTCATCAGGGACAACGGTTCCACTTTTGTCCTTGACATCGGTGGTAAGGAGGAGACTTTTACCATCGACTACCTTAAACTGGCATATTTGAACTGTAACGAACCAATCTCTACTCCTCCCCAAAATGCAGGGGCAGACCGCTCAAGTCACTGGACAATGGCCCGATCGCTGGTTCAGGCAGGGGTCTGTAGTGTCCTGCACATGGAGTCACAGATCAGCCTGCAAAATGGCCGGTGACTGCGCGGACCTGGGGGTTGACTCTGGCTGCCATCCCTGGTGACTTCTGGATGGAGGGAAGATGGGAAATTCTGACAGGAGTACTGGCCAATTCCAGGCCAGTGCTCCAATGATGCAGGGCCCTAACACTAGCACCTGGGGCCCATATAAGCACGTTGTCCAGAGCAATAAACCGGTTTCATTTTCCAAGGTGTGTGTTGTTCTCCATGCTCACAGTACAATATAGTAATAAAAAGGATATTGAAACCTATGTTACATTGAAAAGAAATAAAACCTCACTATATTAATTGTCAATATCAATCCCATCCTTCTGGAAAGTACTCGTATAACACAAACAGTCCACTACCCATAATAAAAAGGAAGGTAAACAATGGGGTCACAGGCCAGAAACTAATTAATCTAACAAATTTTGAAAATAATTAAGAAAGGAACCCATAAAGAAACAAAGTTAAGATTCATTTCGGTCGTGGAACATTTTTTTTGTGCAATGTCAGACTGCCATCATATCAGACAATGATTGAGTGTGAGTGGGAGGGACGGCATCTTTCTATCTCATGTTGGTCCATCTAGCGATAAGGGAGGCGAGAGCAACTACATGGGATTGTGAAGCAATCAATATCAAACCTATTGGCCCACATTCCAAAGAGAACAAGGATTGGATACCTAAATGTGACTATTGATGGTACCCGTTATCTTGAACCAAAGGTAAAAAGAAGGAATTGCCCAAAATGTTTCCTGAATTGAAACCAGATTATCAGTGTCTGTCTAATGACAAAATTATCAGTTAGTCTGGAGGCCAAAAAAGGTAAAGATTCTGCAAGTATCGAAAGAAGAGAATTCCTTTTCATGGATTTAATTTTGTGGATTTGGTGAATCAAATAATATATCTAATGTTGGCTGCCCAATAACAAAATGTAAAGTTAGGTAATGCCAATCCCCCGTTCTTTTTAATATTTTTAAGGAAACATTTTTAAGACAGGGGCACAATGAATAAAAAAAAAAGATTTAGTAACAAAAACAGGAAGAGCAGGGCTGTTGTGTGATGGCGTAGGGAGAAGATGTGGAAAGACACCTCCCCAGGAGAACTAGTAAAAATCTTACTTTTAAAGTTTTTATAATTTTTTTAGAAAATATTGGATACACAGTTGATATTCTTTATAAAGTAACTATAAGAAAAACAAAAACACAAGCAGTTAAAAAAAAAGACTTCTAAACAGTTATCAAGTTCCGAAGAACTTGGGCCTACCTTTGATATGGAGCCTGCGGAGTCAATTCATACACAGTTCCTGGGTAAGACTCATTTGACTCTGGCGCCGACTTCACGTGGCATCACGGAAAATGGCGCTGGTGCACAAAGACGTCCTCCAGACTATGAGGAGCAACCGCGCATGCGTCCAAACTGTAAGGGGATCCGATTTCTCTGCCCAGCTATGCTGGACTGACAGGAGGGGGGATCCAAACCCACAGTCAGGCTGAAATCTCATCAGTATCGATGGAAGAGGAAGAAGGTGACATCATAGGGGGTCTGGAGGAAGAAGATATTTACCCAGGTAAGGAGGGGGAGAAACTGTCATATATAAGTGTAGGCCCATACCCAAACAGGTATCAATCTGACCCTCACTTTTCAGACCCTGCAAGTCAAATTGATATATCCAAACAGATGGAGGATTTGGCAAGTCAGATGGGTCAAGGTTTTTCATCTATGAAGGAACAACTTACTGATATGAAGGGGAAGATTTCAAATATTAAGATGTATGTGGCAAAGTGTGTGAAAATGGTGGATAAGGTACAAGATAAATTTAAGATTGAGGAAGATTTTCATAACTGTAAGGATGATGTGGAACAATGTAAGGAAAAGATGGGTCAGATGGAGGATTCATTTACTGGTTGGATAATTCAGATAAGTGATTTATTGAAGAAAATTGACACATTGGAGAATCAAAGTCGAAGGATAATGTTAAGATTGTTGGTCTCTTGGAAAATTTTGAAGGTCCAAATTGAAGGTTCAATTTTTTCAGAAGTGAATCCCTGAAGTTTTGGGTAAAGAATATTTTCCAAATGGCCTGGAATTGGACAGAGCTCATCGAACGATAAGAAGGAAACTTTTTCCTGGTTGAGCACCATGATTGGATATTTACGCTATCAAGAGAGAGAATTGATCTTAAGAGTTGCTGTTCAGAATCCGAGAAGTAATCAAGGCCCTTTGGTAGTTAAACATAAATAGAATGTTTTTTTATTCTGATTTGAGTCAAGCTGTTATTAAACGTCGTAAAGAATTTAATTTAGTGTGACAGAGTATTTAGAGGTGTTTTGGGAAGGATTATTAGAGCAGGTTGCACACAAACATTTCAAAACGAAGAATATTTGCAGGACTTTTGTTTTTTGCTTTTTGCAAAAATAGCAATAAAGTTGCAGCATACAGCTTGCCTGGGAGAGCATGTGATTTTTGCAGGCAGAGACAGGACAGTTTTGGCTCTCAGAGAGGGAGGGTATGAAACAGAGAGAAAGGAGACAGAAATCAGTTACAGAAGAACAAAATTGGCAAACCTTTGGAAGACTGCATGGTCAAAGGAGAAGACTGGCTGTCTGAAAGGTGACCCAAAAGAAGGAGGATCATCTGGAGAACCTTCAAGGGGGCATTTCATCAGCAAGACTGATTGAGAAGGAATCAGTTGCAGATGTCCTGGAAAATGAATCTCTCTGAAAACCAGCAAGAACCCTCCTGAGTGGTAAGCATTTGCCTGTTAAACACCAAAGCCTGGTGAATTTTGTTAATGCTAACTTCTGTGCACAGTACAAGAATTGCCTGCCAGTGAGATTGGACTGTGAACCAAAGAACTTTTCTAATCTTAAATGTACATTACACACACCTGCACTTAGTATTAGAGGGGGGATTAAGGAGGTTAGATAGGTTAAGTAAGTAGATTAAGTAGTAAGTTAAAGTTTAATTCTGTTTTCTTGTTCAAATATAATTAAAAACTACTTTTGTTTAAGTAATTCTGTGTTGTGGTGAATATCTATTGCTGCGGGTTTTGGGGGGCCTCTGGACTCCATAACATTTTATGGGGACTTGTCCTTTAGGATTTGAACATTGCAGTTTTATGATTTATTAGTTGATTGGGTTTTTTTTTGGCAAGCTATTGTGTCTGGAATTTTTGCCAGCTTTTTTTTTACAAGCTAACTTAAAGGTTGTGCCTGGAAAGACAGCAGCAAAGGATGTTGATACATTTTTGTTACCACCATCACCTGCAGAACTCCAGAACATGAGAAAAGAGGATCTGATAGTCATTTCTCAGGCATTAAAACTGACTGAATTTCAGCATTGGATGAGGAAAGTACAAATACAGAGGATTATAGTGAAATATTTTATAAGTGAGGGAAAATTTGTTGAGAAAAACTTAGTAAATTTTCCAGAAAATAGATCTTTGGTATTGCAATTGGAATTGGAGAAATTGAGGGTGGAAGAAGAAAGAGAAAAAAAGGAGAGTGTTGTAGGCTGAGAAACAGAGGATATATGAGGCAGAGGAAGCTGAAAAACAGAGGCAATATGAGTTAGAGGTAATTGAAAGGGACAGACAGTTTCAATTAGAGAAGTTCAAAATGGGGATGGAGAGAAGAGGATTGAGGCTGTGACTCCTGGGGAGAGGTTTTTGGCTAGTAGAAAGGTAAATCTACTGCCTTTTTTGATGAGGGAGATGTAGATACATATTTTCATCTTTTTGAAAAAGTTGCTGAGAGCTCAAGATGGCCAAAAGAAAAGTGGCCTCTTATGCTCCAAAGTGTATTTAAAGGAAAAGCACAAATTGCAAACTCTAGCTTGACTGCAGTGCAAGTGGCAAATTATGATACTGTTAAACAAGCAGTCTGTTGTCTATCTCATTGTCGATCCTTGCATCTGATGAAATGGTGCAGCCGAGATAGGTAAACTGGTTGACCGTTTTGAGTTTTGTGTGCCCGATGGAGATGTGGGGGGCTGGTAGTCATGGTGGGGAGCTGGCTGATGGCAGATGCAAGGATCAACAATGAGATAGACAACAGACTCGCCAAGGCAAATAGCGCCTTTGGAAGACTACACAAAGGAGTCTGGAAAAACAACCAACTGAAAAACCTCACAAAGATAAGCGTATACAGAGCCGTTGTCATACCCACACTCCTGTTCGGCTCCGAATCATGGGTCCTCTACCGGCACCACCTACGGCTCCTAGAACGCTTCCACCAGCATTGTCTCCGCTCCATCCTCAACATCCATTGGAGCGCTTTCATCCCTAACGTCGAGGTACTCGAGATGGCAGAGGTCGACAGCATCGAGTCCACGCTGCTGAAGATCCAGCTGCGCTGGATGGGTCATGTCTCCAGAATGGAGGACCATCGCCTTCCCAAGATCGTGTTATATGGCGAGCTCTCCACTGGCCACCGTGACAGAGGTGCACCAAAGAAAAGGTACAAGGACTGCCTAAAGAAATCTCTTGGTGCCTGCCACATTGACCACCGCCAGTGGGCTGATAACACCTCAAACCGTGCATCTTGGCGCCTCACAGTTTGGCGGGCAGCAACCTCCGTTGAAGAAGACCGCAGAGCCCACCTCACTGACAAAAGGCAAAGGAGGAAAAACTCAACACCCAACCCCAACCAACCAATTTTCCCCTGCAACCGCTGCAACCGTGTCTGCCTGTCCCGCATCGGACTTGTCAGCCACAAACGAGCCTGCAGCTGACGTGGACTTTTTACCCCCTCCATAAATCTTCGTCCGCGAAGCCAAGCCAAAGAAACAAGCAGTATTGAAAGTTTATGAGTTGGTTCCAGAAGCATATAGACAAAAATTTATGAGTCTGGTGAAAACGTGGAATCAATCTTATATGGATTTTGCTCTGAAGAAATCTGTATGTTTTGACCGTTGGTATGCCTTAAAAGGAATAAACAATGATTCTGAAAGATTGAATTAATATTAATAGAGGAAATTAAAAGGTGTGCCCCAAAGGAGATTAAATTATACCTGGATGAGAGAGACATGGGGACATGGCAACGGGTGGCTGGATTAGCAGACGAATTTGCTCTGATTCACAAATAATAGGCACTTTTAGAGAGCTAATGTGCAACAGATTAATAAACCTGTTTATAAAGTTAGTATGGAGCAGGACAGTAGGTGTGAAATAAAATCTGGAGAAAATGCTAGGAAAAAAGATGAAGAAAAGGTAGGAAAGGACAGAACAACAGTTGAATTTAAGGAGAGCAGATTTGCCAAACCTGGTAAGGAGGGCTTTCTCTCAATAAAGGAGGGAGAACCACAGGATCCAGTTAAAATTCTTAGAGATGCTGGGGCTGCTCAGTCATTGTCATTGGAAAGTGTTTTAACTGTGGATCAAAGGACTGACACAGAGGATACAACTTTGATTAAAGGTGTTGGAGGTGAGTTAGAGTCAATATTGCTTCACAAGGTTATGCTGAATTCAGAATTCTCCTAAATAGAATAATACCTAGTGTCGCCGAGAATGTTCTACCAGAATCACAGTGCGGCTTTCGCGCAAACAGAGGAACTACTGACATGGTCTTTGCCCTCAGACAGCTCCAAGAAAAGTGCAGAGAACAAAACAAAGGACTCTACATCACCTTTGTTGACCTCAACAAAGCCTTCGACACAGTGAGCAGGAAAGGGCTTTGGCAAATACTAGAGCGCCTTGGATGCCCCCCAAAGTTCCTCAACATGGTTATCCAACTGCACAAAAACCAACAAGGTCAGGTCAGATACAGCAATGAGCTCTCTGAACCCTTCTCCATTAACAATGGCATGAAGCAAGGCTGCGTTCTCGCACCAACCTTCTTTTCAATCTTCTTCAGCATGATGCTGAAACAAGCCATGAAAGACCTCAAAAATGAAGACGCTGTTTACATCTGGTAATGCACGGATGGCAGTCTCTTCAATCTGAGGCGCCTGCAAGCTCACACCAAGACACAAGAGCAACTTGTCCGTGAACTACTCTTTGCAGATGATGCCGCTTTAGTTGCCCATTCAGAGCCAGCTCTTCAGCGCTTGATGTCCTGTTTTGCGGAAACTGCCAAAATGTTTGGCCTGGAAGTCAGCCTGAAGAAAACTGAGGTCCTCCATCAGCCAGCTCCCTACCATGACTACCAGCCCCCCCCCCCCCCCCCACATCTTCATTGGGCACACAAAACTCAAAATGGTCAACCAGTTTACCTATCTTGGCTGCACCATTTCATCGGATGCAAGGATCGACAACGAGATAGACAACAGACTCGCCAAGGCAAATAGTGCCTTTGGAAGACTACACAAAAGAGTCTGGAAAAACAACTAACTGAAAAACCTCACAAAGATTAGTGTATACAGAGCCGTTGTCATACCCACACTCCTGATCGGCTCCGAATCATGGATCCTCTACCGGCATAACCTACGGCTCCTAGAACGCTTCCACCAGCGTTGTCTTCGCTCCATCCTCAACATTCATTGGAGCGACTTCATCACCAACATCGAAGTACTCGAGATGGCAGAGGCTGACAGCATCGAATCCACGCTGCTGAAGATCCAACTGCACTGGGTAGGTCACGTCTCCAGAATGGAGGACCATCGCCTTCCCAAGATTGTGTTATATGGCGAGCTCTCCACTGGCCACCGTGAGAGAAGTGCACCAAAGAAGAGGTACAAGGACTGCCTAAAGAAATCTCTTGGTGCCTGCCACATTGACCACCGCCAGTGGGCTGATATCGCCTCAATCCGTGCATCTTGGCACCTCACAGTTCGGCGGGCAGTAACCTCCTTTGAAGAAGACCGCAGAGCCCACCTCACTGACAAAAGACAAAGGAGGAGAAACCCAACACCCAACCCCAACCAACCAATTTTCCCTTGCAACCGCTGCAACCGTGTCTGCCTGTCCCGCATCGGACTTGTCAGCCACAAACGAGCCTGCAGCTGACGTGGACATTACCCCTCCATAAATCTTCATCGGTGAAGACAAGCCAAAGAATTCCAAAGTTACCTATGCTGGGTGTCTCATTTTTGTTGGGGAATGATTTGGCAGAGGATAAAGTTGGGTCAGTTTTAAGATTGACAAATCAGTTTAGTGAGGATGTGGTTAGAGAGGATGATGAGATATATCCTGCATGTGCTGTAACTAGATCTGTGACTAAGGAAATGATGACAGCTGAAGAAGATCCAGTTGATAGAGATTTGCCCAGTACTTCTGAAGTACTTTTGAAAGAACAGGGTCATTGTGAGAGTAAAGATTTCTCATTGTCAAGGAAAGAGATAATTCAGCAACAAAAAATAGATGCAGATCTTGCTATCTTATGGCTTGTGGTTATTACTTAAAAGGTGAAGTGTTGATGAGAAAATGGAGACCTCTTGATATTCCTGCTTATGAAGAGTGGGGGGGGGGGGTGGGTGATGCATCAGGTGATTGTTCCTAGAAATTACCAGAAGGAAATATTAGATATAGCCCACAGCACACCTTTGGGTGGTCATTTTGGAGTAAAGAAAACCACGAATAAGATTTTGAAACAATTATTCTGGCCTGGTTTGAGGAAGGATGTTGTAAATTGGTGCCAGACATGTCATGTTTGTCAGGTTGTGGGGAAACCTAACCAGGGTCCTCCAGTAGCTCCATTACAACCTATTCCTGTTGTTGCGGAACCTTTCACTAGGGTTATTGTAGATTGTGTAGGTACCCTGCCGAAAACTAAGTCTGGTAACCAGTACTTATTAACAATTATGTGTACAGCTTCGTGATTTCCAGAGGTTATACCACAGAGATATATTAAAGCCAAAATGGTGGTAAAGGCTCTGGAAAGATTTTTCACAGTGTTTGGTCTATCGAAAGATAGACCAGAGTGATCAAGGTTCTAACTTTATGTTGGGGTTGTTTCAATAGTTAGTTTATGAGTTGGGAATAAAACGGATCACTTCATCTGCGTACCATCCTGAAACTCAGGGAGCTTTGGAAAGATTTCATTCTACTCTTAAAAAATATGATGAGAGTTTACTGTATGGAGAATGGAAAAGATTGGGATGAAGGTATTCATTTATTGTTATTTGCAGCAAGGGAGGTTGTGCAGAAGTCATTAGGTTTTAACCCTTTTGAAATTGTGTTTGGACATCAAGCTAGAGGTCCCTAAATGTTGATAAAAGAACAGTGGGTTAATGAGGATGTACAATTGAATTTGCTCGATTATGTTTCTAAATTTAAGGATAGGTTATAAAAAGTATGGACTTTGACTCAAGAGAATTTGGAAATGGCTCAGGGTAAAATGAAGTGTTTATTTGACAGGAAAGCTCAGGTGAGGAATTTTAAGACAGGAAGTAAAGTTTTGATTTTGTTTCCAACACATGACAATCCTTTGAGAGCTAAATTTTCTGGACTTTTGCTTATGTGGAACTTACGACACTGGGGCCACACTCGGGTCACCTTACTTTCAGAACTAGCAGATGTAATTAAACTCAGCCATGGGGATTTATCTGAAGATACACTTTGAAATGGAATTCCACTGTGAGGCCCAGGGAAAGCAGTTGTCAAATGCGACACTCTGAAATTGACAAATTGGTCACACCTGTCTTACTCGAGAAGTTTTAATAAGTCTTTGTATCTATGAGATAAACCAGGAAATCATAGCCTCCTGGTTCCATAATAAGGATTATGGAATATAATCTTCTAAATTGTAGGATAGTATGTTCAACTTTGATTTTGACTGACAAATGTTAGGAGTAGGAGCATGATTAATTGTTCTTTCCTAAATGTAGGATAGCATTGGAATTGCAAAGCCTGAGAAGTTTTAATAAGTCTTTGCATCTACGAGATAAACCAGGAAATCATAGCCTCCTGGTTCCATAATAATTAATCTTCTAAATTGTAGAATGGTATGTTCAATTTTGATTTTGACTGACAAATGTTAGAAGTAGGCGCATGATTAATTGTTTTTGGGGTATATAAGCCTGTGGACCTGCTGCTGAAGTTTAGACTGTCCGAGGGGTGGGAACACCCCTTGTCAAGAAGGAAGAACAGCCAGAGTCTGAGCAACGTCCCGGTCGGGGGAGGTGGAGAAGCTGCTACCGGCGCCCTGACAACCTACTACAAGTGTGCAGTCATTGCCTCGCTTTGGCAGTTGGGACTAGTCAAAGCATTGATAAGTATAGTTGGGAAGGGCTTGCATATTGTAGTGTGAAATCAGGTTTTGAATTAGTAATAAACATTTGCATAAACTGAACTGCTCTCGGTTTGTGTGTCTATTTTCTTTCGGTAGCTCAAACACTGTGATCAATCTAAAATAAACAAAATGAGAGGTATAAGTTTACCCAAGACAAATGGCGCTGCGAGCAGGATTGGTCTCAAGATGTTTCGCCGAAAGAAAGAGGTAAGCCCTGAGCAGTTCTTGATTCCAGGATGGATTTCCAAAGACGATGGTTTTGGCATGTTGGCCAATACCCTGTCTTTGTTGGGACCACCCATTAGTTGGGATGAGAAGTTAGACCCATCAAGTGCACTTCTGGGAGAGCGGGTTGCCACTCTCCTTCGAGAAAGTAAATTTCCTGATAAAAAGGGGACGCTGACGAATGGTTTTTGGTTGCTGGCCACAGCCTTACGCCACTCTGTTCAGCGTGAAGCAGAATCAGTTCAAAGAGAAGTCGAATCTCAGTGCAATTAGAGGAGGAGCTAGAAGCCATGCGACAACGCTGTTCCATGATGAGCGAAATTGTTCGCACCAGTCAGGACAAAGCCAAAGAATGGGAAGATAAGCATGTCCAAACGATCTGCCGTAATATTAAACTCCGGCAGCAGCTCTATGCAGATAAGGAAAGGCATGGAGTAGAACCCGATCCATATCGTATTTGTGCCATGATAAGGAATTGTGTCGATCCTGATGTAATTGAGGATTGGGATGGGAATATCTGGAATGACAATGGTAATAATGCAGATACTCCTCAGCATGTGTCTAACATACTACCCTCTCCACCTGCTGTTCATGCCCGCCCTATAAGGCAGCAGACTTCCAAAACATACGGAAGGGGGGATGATGTAAGGGTAGAGATTGAAGGGATAGATACCCCGGTCTCCCAAGAGGACCTAGGGAAAATACCCAAACCCCTGCTTATGCTCTATGGCCTACTCCCTCTACGGGATGGCCTCGACCTCCTCCCCTAGACTGGGTAGAGGGCCCTGCGGGCCAAAGTGGGAATAGGGGATGGAAGCAGTCAATGATTTCTCATCAACAATTTGGCAGGGGGGTGGGAACCTGTATGATAGGGCAAAGGACAGAAAAGATAAAACAAGAAAGTTAGGTTAGGCAGCGAAAGTAAAAAATCAGAAAGAGCAAGGAGGGTGAAAAAAGCAAATCTGAAGGCTTTAATCTTAATGCAAGAAGCATTCAGAACAAGGTAGATGAATTAGCTGTGGAAATTGAGATAAACAAATATGATTTGATTTGGATTACAGAAACATGGCTGCAAGATGGGCAAGCCTGGGAACTTAACATCCTGGGTATATGATATTTAGGAGGGATCGGCAAGAAAGAAAAGGAGGTGGAGTAGTATTGATGGTGAGAGAAGGGACCGACATGATTGACAGAAAGGATATCAACTCGGAAGATACGAATCTATATGGGTAGAACTGAGGAATAGCAAGGGGCGGAAAATGTTAGTGGGGGTGGTATATAGGCCTCCAAATAGTAGTGTAGAGGTGAGGGAAGGCATTAAAAGAGAAATTAGAAAAGCGTGCAATAAGGGAACAGCTGTCATCATGAGAGACTTTAATTTACATATAGATTGGACTAGCCAAATTAGTAAAAATACTGATTAGTAAAAATACAAATTAGTAAACATTCCTTGAATGTTTACGGGACGGTTATCTAGACCAATATGTCAAGGAACCAACTCGGGAGCAGGCCATTTTAGTTTGGTTATTATGCAATGATAAGGGGCTAATCAACAATCTTGTTGTACGAGGCCCTTTGGGTAGGAACGATCACAACATGATCGAATTCTCACTCGACATGGAGAGTGATGAAATTAAAACCGAGACTAAGGACCTGAATTTAAATAAAGGGAATTATGATGGTATGAGACGGGAGTTGAGTAAGATTGATTGGGTGGTGTTTATGGGGGAGTTGACTGTGGATAGACAATGGAAAGCATGGAGAAATTGCAAAAATCATTTATGCCAAATCGAAAATTTGGCATAAAAATAAACCAAAAAAGGTGACTCAACCGTGGATAACAAGGGAAATTAGAGACAGCATTAGGTCCAAAGAGAGAGCATATCAATTGGCCAACAAAAGTACCACAACCGAAGACTGAGAGCAGTTCAAGATGCACCAAAGGAGGACAAAGGGATTAATCAAGAGAGCAAAAATAAATTACGAAAGTAAGCTTGCGGCAAATATAAAAACCAACTGCAAAAGTTTTTATAAATATGTCAAGAGGAAAAGATTGGTGAAATCCAGAGTAGGTCCTTTGCAGTCGGAATCAGGGGAATATATAATGGGGAATAAGGAAATGGCAGACCAATTAAATTCTTACTTTAGTTCTGTTTTTACAAGAGAGGATACAAATAACCTCCCAAGGATGTTGGGAAACATAGAGACTAATGCAAGGGAGGAACTGAAAGAATTCAGTATCTCTAAGGACATGGTCTTGGGGAAATTGATGGGATTGAAGGCAGATAAATCCCAAGGGCCTGATAATCTACATCCTAGGGTACTTAAGGAAGTGGGCATTCAGATAGCAGATGCTTTAAGAATTATTTTCCAGAACTCGATAGACTCAGGATCAGTACCCATGGATTGGAGGGTAGCTAATGTTACCCCACTATTTAAAAAGGGGGGTAGAGAAAAAACGGGGAATTATAGGCCGGTGAGCCTTACATCAGTAGTGGGCAAAATGATGGAATCCATTATTAAGGATGTAATAGCGGAGCATATGACTAGCAGAAAAGGGATCGGATGGAGTCAACATGGATTTACAAAAGGTAAATAGTGCTTGACAAATCTATTGGAATTCTTTGAGATGGTGACGGGTAAAATAGATGGGGGAGAGCCAGTGGATGTGGTGTTCCTGGACTTCCAAAAGGCCTTTGATAAGGTCCCGCATAAACGACTGGCTTCCAAAATCAAGGCTCATGGGATTGGGGGCAAAGTATTGATGTGGATTGAGAACTGGCTGGCAGGTAGAAGACAGAGAGTTGGCAAAAATGGCTCGTTTTCTGAGTGGCAGTGGGGTGCCACAGGGATCTGTACTGGGACCCCAACTGTTCACAATTTACATTAATGATCTGGATGAGGGGATTGGATGTAATATCTCCAAATTTGCAGATGACACTAAGCTAGGAGGGGTTGTGTGCACGGAAGAGGGGGTCAGGAAGCTCCAGTGTGATTTGGATAAATTGAGGGACTGGGTAGATACATGGCAAATGCACTACAATGTGGATAAATGTGAGGTTATCCACTTTGGTATTACAAACCAGAGGGCAGATTACTATTTGAATGGCAATAGATTAAGAGGTGGGGAAGTGCAGAGAGACCTAGGGGTACTTTTACATCAGTTTCTGAAGGAGAGCATGCAGGTACAGCAGGTGGTTAAAAAGGCAAATGGTATGTTGGCCTTCATATCAAGAGGGTTTGAGTATAGGAACAAGGATACCTTACTGCAGCTGTACAGGGCCTTGGTGAGACCACACCTGGAGTATTGTGTGCGGTGTTGGTCACCTTATCTAAGGAAGGATGTTCTTGCAATGGAGGGAGTGCAGAGGCGATTCACCAGGCTTATACCTGGAATGGCAGGAATGACTTATGAGGAAAGATTGAGCAAATTGGGATTGGACTCACTGGAGTTTAGAAGATTGAGAGGGGATCTCATAAAATTCTGGCAGGACTGGACAGAATGGATGCAGATGGGATGTTTCCAATGATGGGAAAATCCAGAACCCAGGGCCATGGTTTGAGGATAATAGGCAAACCATTTAGGACCGAGATGAGGAGGAATTTCTTTACCCAGAGGGTGGTGAATCTGTGGAATTCATTGCCACAGAGGGCAGTAGAGGCAGGTTCATTAAATATATTTAAGAGGGAATTAGATATATTTCTTCAGTATAAGGGTATTAAAGGTTATGGAGAGAAGGCGGGGACGGGGTACTGAACTTTAAGATCAGCCATGATCTCGTTGAATGGCGGAGCAGGCTCGAAGGGTCGAATGACCTACTCCTGCTCCTATCTTCTATGTTTCTATGATACGTGACTTTTCTATAAAAGAGCTGGCTGCCATTGGAGATCGATTTAGGCAAAAAGCAGGAGAAACTCTGGCAGCCTGGCTCCTGCATGTCTGGGAACAAGGAGGGGGTAATGTATTTTTAACCCCTGAGGAATTGTTGGGATTAGGAACATTGTCTACTGATATCAGGGTCACTGCTGAGCTGTGGGGTAGAGGGAGAGAGGTGGATTACTTACTTACTACTCTAGGGGATGCCCTGCTATGAGTATACCCATCACCAGTAGATTGAGATTTACATTTGTAGAATAATTAGAGAACCCCAGAGGAGGGTATAGCAGTAATTCGTCAACAGGCCCTGGCCTCTGCCTTGTATGCAGGGAGTTTGAGGCTGTGGGTGCATGGGGGGAGCCCTGATGAAGAGATATTCACGGCCGGAATGCATACCAGATTGGTTAGTTCCGCTCAACCCACTACACGGGGACTGGTTCTGTCCGTAACTAGTCCGCTAATTGGGCACCTTGTGTTTGAGGTGGTGCACGCCTTATCTGGGCTTCGAGAATTAGAATTGGGAGGTAAAATCTACTCACATACAGCCCAGGTTACATCAGACAAGCAGGATGAAAAGAGAGGGGCTGCTGCTAATAACGGACCGACAAGAAAGGACCCTTTTCTAACCTTGTTAAAGTTAGGCGTACCTAAAAGTGATATTGATGGGAAACCTACTGCAGTCCTTTATGCCCTTTATAAGAGAAAAGCAGGGGAATATCATCCCCAGCTGCTGAGTCCTCCTGGCCCAGCTGCGGCTCTGCTCCCACTGCTGCTTCTATCGAGCCGGCTTCTCCTGCTCTAGTTACCCGTGATGAGGTAAAACAAATGGTTAACAAGGCTCTTATGGATAATAGTGGCATGTGGACCTGGAAGCCCCCGAACCCTACTAAAGCATGAAGGGCTCCCGTCTCTACACCATTGAGATACGGCGGATACACGGGGACCCATGGCCCTACATACCATTAACAATCCATTGGGGTGGGGTAATGACTGCCAATATTTGGCCTTAGTCGATACGGGTGCGGAGCACTCGGTGATTCCGGGTAACCCCGACCTCTGGACTGGACTGACCTTTCAAATAGAGGGGTTGGGAGGAACGGTCACCCTGGCAAAGAAAATAAAAGTCCATGCCACAGTGGATAACAGCCCTTCCCCTGTCTGGTTACATGCCCTGGTGGCTGCTACTGACGAGTGTATCCTGGGTATTAATATGTTGGCCGGTATGGCCCTTAATAGTAGCCAAGGGGGATTTGCATTTGGAATTCGGACTATTACAAAAAAACTAGTAGTGGGTCAGGTTACGTGGGATCCTGTGATGGTGCCATCCTCCATGAAACCAGTGTGCATTCTACAATATTGCCTCCCTGGAGGGCAAGAAGAGATTAGTGCCACCATCAATGCTTTGCAAGAAGAAGGGGTAGTGAGGCCCACAACGTCGCCCTTTAATAGCCCTGTTTGGCCGGTCCAGAAGCCGAATGGCTCCTGGAGAATGACAGTTGATTATCGCTTTTTGAACAAACATGCCCCACCACTTGCTTCAGCAGTTCCGGACATTGTTACCCTTATTGAAAACATTGCTACTGGGAACTCAGGAACATGGTATGCTGTCATTGATCTTGCTAATGCTTTCTTCAGTATTAATATAGCTGAGGACTCACAGGATCAGTTCGTCTTTACCTGGAAGGGGAGCCAGTATACCTTCACTCGCCTCCCTCAGGGTTATGTACACTCTCCCTCTATTTGCCACAGCCTAATTGCCCGTGACCTGGAGACGGTGCCAGTATCGCCTTCCCTCTCAATTCACCATTATATTGATGATGTGATGATCCAAGGGGCCACAGAAGAGATGGTACAGGAAGGTTTGGAGCGTGTCCAAGATACCCTGATGCAAAGAGTGTGGGCTATTAACCCCGCCAAGGTACAGGGCCCGTCCCAGACAGTTATTTTCCTTGGAATTCAGTGGCATGCTGGAGAACAAGTGGTTCCCGATAAATTTTGCAATAAAATCGCAGACTTGGCCACTCCTACTAACAAAAAAGAGACGCAGAATTTCCTGGGGTTATTGGGATACTGGCGACGCCATATTCCACACTTGCCATTGCTTTTACGTCCTCTGTATAAGGTTACCCGAAAGAAAACAGACTTTGTATGGGGTGACGATCAGGAAAGGCCGTTCCAGTCCGCCAAGCAGGCTATTCTTCAGGCCCTGCCCATTGCTCCCCGCATCCCAGATACCCCCTACAAACTACAGGTCTCCATTACTGATGATGTGGCCTCCTGGAGCCTCTGGCCGCCGAGTCCCGCTGGGATTCTGGTCACGTACCATGCTTGAGGCTGCCACTCGTTATTCTGCTTTTGAACAATAGTTACTAGCCTGTTACTGGTTCTTGCTGGAGACTGAAAGAATGACAGGTGATGCAGATGTTCAATTGCGACCTGCACTTCCAATAATGAATTGGGTTCTGGCTAATGATGATAATCTAAAGATTGGGCATGCTCAGCAGTCTTCTATTGTTAAATGGAAGTGGTATATTCAGTCGTGCAACCAGAGAGCCTGAAGGAGTGGGCCGCATACACGAACAGGTGGCTGATTTTCCGTCTCGTCATGAGGACGTTGAACCTGCCTTGCCCCCTCCTTTACCCCCTTCACCAGTTCAGTGGGGTAAACCATATGATTTGCTCACTCCAGCAGAACAAGAGGATGCCTGGTTTACTGATGGTAGCAGCTGGTGGGTGCAAGGAAAGCAAAAGTGGAAGGCAGTGACTTACCATCCCAAGTCAGGAACTCACTTATCAGAGGAGGGGGGATGGTGGCTCCAGTCAGTATGCTGAGTTGAAAGCAGTCACTTTACCACTAGATCCCCATGATCACCCTCTTCGCCTGTTTACTGATTCCTGGGCTATGGCTAATGGACTTGTGGTATGGATGCCTGATTGCCAAAAGAACGACTGGATGATACATGACCACCCAGTGTGGGGCAAACAGTTGTGACAGCTGTTGTGGGATGCTTCCCACCACCGTGAGATAACCGTGTATCACGTTGATGCCCATACCAATGTGGCGACTAACATGGCACAACATAATGCAGTAGCAGATTAGCTTGCCACTATCAGCCGCACTGATACCGTCCCCCTGGCTTGATGGGCACATGAACAGAGTGGTCATTTGGGGGAGAAGGGATCAGCTATGTGGGCCCGTACACATGCTTTACCCGTCCATCAGGATGATGTCTGCATGGTCGTGCGTACATGGCCAGAATGTCAACTTGTGAAGTCCCGTGTCATTCCTCCTGGTCCGCATGGCTGAATAAAATGGGGTGCTCGCCCAGCTGCGGTTTGGCAAATTGATTACATAGGCCCCATGCCAGACTGTATGGGTAAATGTTATGTCCTAGTAGTGGTTGACACCTTTTCGGGCCTGGTTTTTGCTTTTCCCACCAAGACGGCTGACCAAGCTTGCATTATCCAAGGACTAAATCATTTAATTTCTCATTATGATGTTCCAGAGGAGATTCAGTCTGATAATGGCTCGCACTTCTCTGGGAAGACAATCTGTGACTGGGCAAATGACAACAGTATCTTATGGGTTCACCATATTCCTTATTACCCGCAGGCTGCTGGGTTAGTTGAACGAATGAATGGCTTACTGAAGGAAAAAATTCGTTTGTTAACACCACTGGGGACCCTGAAGGGGTGGTGCCATGTGCTGCAACAGGCAGTCGACAATTTGAATCATCGCCCTTTAAAAGGAGGTACACCTTTCCACCGACTTCTTCAAGCTTCTGAATTACAGCCTATTCCAGAAGAAAAACAGTCATTGCCCCCCACTCCCGAACTAGAGAATGTTGGACAAAAGGTATTGGCGGCACCACCAGGTAGTGGCCCTCCTGTAAAAGGAGAAATAGTGACACCTGCCCAGGGTAACATTCGATGGGTAGCTATTGAGGAACAGGATGATTTAGTCTGTTTAAATACTGAACGCTTATGGTATCGTGAGTGACATGTGTCAGGCTTCTTTGTTCCAGGTTCTCCATTTTACGCTCCTGGTGATCTGGCTTAACAGCTGCTTTGGTACCAGCAATTGGATTTGTAATGACGAAGACGTTTCGAGGGAGTTGCCCGTGGGAGACACAGACCGATGCATTACATCAGGGAAGTCCTCGGTCACCCGCTTCAAGTGCAGCTTATATGTTTCTGTTATTATTCAGCATGTTTCAAAATCTGTTCGTGAGCTTCAGCGTCTGGGTACTGTGGCCCATAAGGACAGTATGAGCTTTGGGTGGAATCCTTTCTCATGGCTAACTGCTACATTTGGGGGAGTGGGCCACACTATCCTCCGTTAGTTGCTCGCATCATTGCTTATCTTTGTAATTGTTGTTTTGATTTCTTTTTTTCGCTCCCTCTGTACTCAAATACTGTTTGGGCCTCGCAAATGACAGATTGTGACCAAGGGGTTGAATGTAATGGAGGATTAAAACCATGTGCCCAGATGCTTTTTGCTTATGTGGAACTGACGACACTGGGGCCACACTCAGGTCACCTTACTTTCAGAACTAGCAGATGTAATTAAACTCAGCCATGGGATTTATCTGAAGATACACTTTGAAATAGAATTCCACTGTGAGGCCCAGGGAAAGCAGTTGTCAAATGCGACACTCTGAAATTGATGAATTGGTCACAACCTGTCTTGCTCGAGAAGTTTTAATAAGTCTTTGTATCTACGAGATAAACCAGGAAATCATACCATCCTGGTTCCATAATAATTAATCTTCTAAATTGTAGGATAGTATGTTCAGCTTTGATTTTGACTGACAAATGTTAGAAGGAGTAGGCGCATGATTAATTGTTTTTGGGGTATATAAGCCTGTGGACCTGCTGCTGAGGTTTAGACTCTCCGAGGGGTGGGTACACCCCTTGTCAAGAAGGAAGAACAGCCAGAGTCCGAGCAACGTCCTGGTCGGGGGAGGTGGAGAAGCTGCTACCGGTGTCCTGACAACCTACTACAAGTGTGCAGTCATTGCCTCGCTTCGGCAGTTGGGACCAGTCCAAGCGTTGATAAGTATAGTTGGGAAGGGCTTGCATATTGTAGTGTGAAATCAGGTTTTGAACTAGTAATAAACATTTGTATAAACTAAACTGCTCTCGGTGTGTGTGTCTATTTTCTTTCAGTAGCTCAAACACTGTGACCAATCTAAAATGAACAAAATGAGAGGTATAAGTTTACCCAAGACAGACCATACGTAGTTAAATCAAAATTGAATGATGTTAACTATGTTGTTAACATTCCAGATTGAAGAAACTCAGGTTTGTCACATAAATATGTTGAAACCTTATTATGAGAATAAGGGTAGTGGAGAACTATCTGTATCAGAGGTGTTAGTTGTTGATAGGGTTGAGGAAGTGGTGGGTCATAAGATTATGGAAACAATCTTGTGAGGATAACCTTAAAGACACCATGGTTCCTGTGTGCCTGTCTAACTCAGGAATTTTGGAAAATTTGGAAGAAAAGTTAGACCATCTTCAGTCACAAGAGCATATTCAGATGAAAGAATTACTTTTGAAATACACAAATTTGTTCCCTGATGTTCCAAAAAAGACATCAGTGATTGACCATGATGTAGATGTTGGAGAAGCAAATTCCATAAAACAGCACCCTCATAGAATAAACATTCACAAGAGTAAAATCATGGATCAGGATCAGGAGGTGGAATATATGTTGAGAAATTACATTATTAGACCTTCAAACTTGTATTCTGGTAGTGAAACCAGATGGAACTGTTAGGTTCTGTACAGATTTCAGGAAGGTTAATTCAGTAACTAAAATAGATGCTTATCCTATTCCAAGAATAGATGACTGAATTAATAAAATTGGCAAAGCTAAATTTCTTACGAAGTTGGATTTGTTGAAGGGTTACTGGTGTGTGCCTTTAACTGAGAGAGGAAAGAATATTTCTGCTTTTGTAACTCCATCTGGTTTATATGAGTATAATGTGTTATCTTTTGGGATGAAAAATGCCCCTGCAACATTCCAGAGGATGATTAATTTGGTGATCTAGGGGTTAACACATATTGATGACTTGGTCACAAAAAGTGACACATGGGAAGTACATCTAAGGCAATTGGGATAAGTTGTTTACAAGATTATCTAAAGCAAATGTAACAGATAATAAAGCAAAGAATCAATTTGCAAATGCCACAGTAACATACTTGGGTCATGCACTGGCTATGGCAAAGTTCCACCTATTCAAATGCAATTTCTGGGTTTCCTACTCCTAATGGCAATAAAGCAGTGAGAAGGTTTTTATGAATGGCAGGATATTACAGGAAATTTTGCAGAAATTTTGATGAGGTTGCTCTTCTTTTAATCAATCTTTTGAAAAAATGGGTAAAATTTGTGTGGACTAAAAATTGTCAGACAGCTTTTGAAAATTTAAAGGAATTGCCCTGTGTTAAAATCATTTTCTGTAGCAGTGGATGCCAGTGAGAGAGCAGCAGGTGCAGTTTTATTCTAAAAACATGATGAAATTGACCTACTTTTCAAAAAAAATTCAATGTTCATCAAAGGAACTATTCCACTATTGAAAAAGAACTGTTGGGTATCATATTTGCTCTGCAGAATGTTCACATATATATTGGTACCTCTCATGAATCAATTGTGTTCTTCACTGACTACAATTCTATGGTGTTTTTGAATAAAAACAGAAGATTGTTAAACTGGAGTTTAATATTAGAGAATATAATCTGCAAATTAATCATATCAGAAGTATAAATAATGTGATTGCCGATTGTTAAGTTGTTAAAATTGAACATCTATAAAAATTAAATTACTGTATTATAACATGTTATATATTGTTTATAACATTTATTACCCCCTCCATAAATCTTCGTCCGCGAAGCCAAGCCAAAGATTGTTTATTGTTACCTCTTTAGTGATTTTTACGAGAGTTTAGTTATAACTGAATTTTAACTTAAGAGTTAAAATTTCCTTTAAAGGGGGAATGTGTGACAGAGTATTTAGAGGTGGTTTGGGAAAGATTATTAGAGCAGGTTGCAAACAAAAATTTTAAAACACAGAATATTTGCAGGACTTTTGCAGAGTGCTTTTTGCAAAAATAACAACAAAGTTGAGCATACAGCTTGCCTGGGAGAGCATGTGATTTTTGCAGGCAGAGACAGAACAGTTTGGCTCTCAGAAAGGGAGGGTGTAAAACAGGAGACAGAAATCGTTCCAGAAGGACAAAGCTGGCAAACCTTTGGAAGACTGCCTGGTCAAAGGAGAAGACTGGCTGTCTGAAAGGTGACCCAAAAGAAGGAGGATCATCTGGAGAACCTTCAAGGGGGTCTTTCATCAGCAAGACTGATTAAACAGGAATCAGGTGCAGATGTCCTGGAACATGGTATGGATAGGATAGATGTAGGAAGGTTTTTTGAGCTGGCCAGGGAAACTAAAATGAGAGGCAGATTCAAGATTCAGGGGAGTAAATTTAGGACAGAGATGAGGAAAAATAGTTTTTCCCAGAGAGTAGTGAATGTTTGGAATTCTCTGACCAGGGAAGTGGTTGAGGCTGCCTCATTAAACATATTTAAAATTCAGTTAGATAAATTTTTACATGATAGAGGAATTAGGGGATATGGGGAGAAGGCAGGTAGGTGGAGTTAGGTCATAAATTAGATCAGCCATGATCGTATTGAATGGCGGAGCAGGCTTGATGGGCCATTTTTGGCCTACTCCTGTTCCTACTTCCTATGTTCCTATGTAAAAGGAATCTCTCTCTGAAAACCAGCAAGAACCCTCCTGAGTGGTAACCATTTACTAGTTAAGCACCAAAGACTGGTGAACTTTGTTAATGCTAACTTCTGTGCACAGTACAAGAATTGCCTGCAACCACTGAGATTGGACTGTGATCCAAAGAACTTCTCTGGGCTTATAAACACATTACACACACCTGCGCTTAATATTAGAAGGGGGATTAAGTAAATAAGTAGGCTAAGTAGTAAGTTAAGGTTTAATTCTGTTTTCTTGTTCAAATATAATTTAAAAATACTTTTGTTTAAGTACCCCTTTGTGTTGTGGTGCATATCTATTGCTGCTGGTTTTTGGGGTCCTCTGGACTCTGTAACATCAGCTAAAGTCGTTTTGTGGAAGAAAGGATTTAAATTTGCTTTTCGATATCCTGCTGTACTTAGTTTTTTATGGAGATTTACAATCCCATTTTTTTGGTGATCATGCTGAAGCTCTTACATTTGCTAATTCTCTACCAGGTAATAAAGAGCTGGAAAGTCAAGAAAGGTTTCTTCAACAGCCTGTTCTGGTTCTGAAGAGGAAGAATGGAAGGAAAGAGAAGGAATCTCGGCAGTTGATGATATTGATATTGATGATGATCAAGTCAATAGAGATTTGGAGGAAGCATTTCATACTTGAAATGATTTGTTCACTATTATTTATTGTTCTGTTTGGGGGAAGTGATTTGGCTACTGATCCTTCCAAGATCATTGGCCATTTTGTGGTATTGGTCATTCCCGTATAATTGAGAAGGGTAATAATGTGGTACAGCACTTTTTTTTTGTTTGGGGATTTTTTTATATGGAGTTTCTTTCTTTTCTTTTTTCTTTGAGATCTTTTGATCCTTTTTGTGTGGTTGCCATGGGGAGGTGCTTCGCCATGTGTGGTGTGATGGTCTTTGAAATATTTTGTAATGATGGCTAATTTAAATGTTGCTACTTTTTATGTTAATGGGCTTAATAATCCAATTAAGAGAAAAAGTGTTGGCATATATTAAAAAATTGAAGGTTGATGTTTTTTTTTTTCAAGAGACACATTTGACTGAGAAGGAACATGAGAAACTGAAAAGAGATTAGGTTGGACAAGTTATAGCATCTTTGTTTAATTTGAAAGCAAGAGGAGAGAGTATTTTGATTAATAAAAAGTTATCTTTTAAATTGGAATCAGTTATTGAGTCAGTTGGTAGACTTTTAGTTGTTAATTGTAAAAAACAAATTCTGAGTGCTGGACTTTAATGAATATTTATGCACCTAATATAGATGATGAGGAATTTATTTTGGATTCTTTTCTTAATTTAAATCAGGCATATGATAAAATTATGGTTGGAGGTGATTTTAATTGTTATTTGGATCCATTATTAGATAAATCTCCAACATCAGTAGTTAGGACTAAAATGACTAAACAATTGATGGCGTTAATGAAAGATGTGAATTTAGTAGTGTTATGAGCCCAAAGGACCCCAAAACCCAGCAGCTATAGACATTCACCACGACAAATAGTTACTTAAATAAAAGTTGCTTTTAATTAAATATGAAAACAAAATGCAACTTTAGTTTAACTTTATTTTTAACTTACTTAACTTAACCCAACTTAAACCCCTTTCTAATTCTAAGTGCACATGTACGTAATGTGTGTGTAAATTTAAGAAAGTTCTTTGGTTCACAGTTCAATCTCACTTTTCATTCTTCTAAGTTCTCTGGTTGCATGCAATTCTTATACTGTGCACAGAATTTAACATTTCACCAGGCTTTGGTGCTCGAAAGGTAAATGTTTATCGCTCAGGAAGGTTCTTGTAGGTTTGCAGAGAGATGTGTGGTTCCAGGATTTCCATAACTGAGGTACCACCATTAACCACCTCATTGTCTTGCTGATGAAACTTGCTCCATCAGGGTTCTCCAGATAACCTTTTTCTTTTAGGCTTCCACAGAGTTCCTTTCTGTTCCACTTATTCCATGAGAAACATCAGACAGATAGCACTTCCAGGCATCTGCCACTCTGTTTCAGTTCCAGCAAACTTCTCCTGGCTCGTTACAACTTTCTGTCACACACAGTCAAAGACTCCCTTCTGTCCCTCTCTCTCTCTGAGACTCTGACTGTCAGGAACCATGTTCTTCTCTCTCTCACCTGCAAAACCTCTGACCCTCTCCAGCAAACAATAGGAGTTAGTCTTCAGGTTTATCTGTTGTTTTTAGGTAAACAAGAACCCATCAATGACCTCTAAGCAATCTTGTCAAAAGCCTTGCAAAAAGGTATCAGTAGACTGCCTGTCTGCTTTCTGTGGCTTCCATTCATTCATTTATTCATGATGTCAATTCAATTAACACCCACTTGTGAAATCCATAGACATCCTGCACAGTTTCTGCAAAGTACCTGTACTGCGGATATGAAATCTCCAGTATTTCAAATAAGATCTGCTTTAAAGTGTGTGCATGTAGTCACCTACCCTACTTTTCCCAATTTATCTCCCAAAAACATCACCAAATATTCAGTTACAGTAGATACATGGAGAAGGTTAAATCCTCAAAAGAAATATTTTTCATTTTATTAATTCCGACATGATTCTTATTCTAAAATAGTGAAATAGTAAAATACTAAAAATTCATTTTTAGTTTCAGCACATTTTTAGTATCATTACAAGGCCGGGTATTGAAGGCTGAATATAAGAGTAGGATTTTTTCTGATCATTCTTTGTTATTAATAACGAGTAGAGGTTCGCAGAGAATTGAGAATGTTTATCGTTGGAGATTTAATTCTTTCTTGTTGAAAAATGTTGGATTTTATAAGGGATCAAATACAGCTTTTTTAAAATCTGATTTGGATTTACTTTTTTTGAGCAATAGTAGGGATTTGGATGCTTCCTTTTCTGCTAATGAAGTAATGGATGCACTAGTGGGAAGTCTCCAGGGATGATGGTTTTAATTCTGAATTTTATAAAGAATTTCAGGATTTATTAATCCCTTTATTGATGGATGTATTGAATCAAGCAACAGAGGTACATTCTTTTCCAGATTCTTTTTCTAAAGCAACTATTAGTTATTCTTAAGAAAGATAGGGACCCATTAAAAGCAGGGTCTTATAGACCTATTTCTTTATTCAATATTGATTATAAAATTGTGGCAAAAGTTCTGGCTAATAGGTTAGCTAAATATTTACCAGATTTAATTCATTTGGATCAGGTGGATTTTATTAAAAATTGTTATTTAGTAGATAATATTGTGAAGTTGAGTTCTTTAATTAATGTTTCTCAGAAGGAATCTAACCTACCAATGGTCATTTCACTGGATGTAGAAAAGGCCTTTGATAGAGAAGAATGGAGTTTTTTTTAAGTTTTGGAGAAATTTAAATTTGGCCCCTTTTTTATCGGTTGGATTAAGGCTTTTTATAAAAGCCCCACTGCTTGAGTCATGACAAATGGACAGTTATCTTTACCTTTTATGTTGACCAGATTGACTAGGCAAGGCTGCCCTTTATCACCACTTCTATTTGCATTAGTTATTGAATCTTCAGCTCAGGTGATTAGACAAGATATTATTATATTGAAGGTATTAAGGTGAAATCTGATGAATTTAAAATCAATTTGTTTGCAAATGATGTTTCGATATATTTGACAGAACTTCAGAATTCTTTGAGGAACTTAAATGATAGATTGGAGCAGCATGGTGAGGTATCAGGTTATAAAATTAATTGGGAAAAGAGTGAGATTATGCCTTTAGTTGAAATGGATTATTCTACATGTAGGCATATTGTGTAATTTAAATGGTCAGATCAGATTAAGTATTCAGATGTTAAGGTAGATTTAATTATAGTCATTTATATGAATTGATTTATTTGCCTTTATTGTCTAATATTAAATAATGATTTGAAAAGATTTAGCACCTTCAAATTCAATATTTCTTTCAGTCTATTCCTTGTAAGATTCCTCAAATTTTTTTAAAGGATTTAATTGCTTTGGCATGGAAACTTCTATGGAAAGATAAAATTGTAAGAGTATCATTACAAAAATTAACTTGGAAATATGAATTAGTAGGTTTGCAACTTCCTCATTTTCAAAATTATTATGAATCAGTACAGTTGAAATTTATTAATTGGATGTTTGAAGTGGATAAACCTTTGAGTTGGGCCAATATTGATTTATCTCAGATTGGCGAGAAGAAGATGGATCAGTTTATTTATAAATGGAATCCTCAATTATGAGGTAATTATAATTTACCTGTTTTGAAAAACTTATTGGATTTATGGTATATAAAAAATGAAGTCATAGGTACTCAGTAAGATTTCAGGTAAAAGTCCTTTGTATCAAAATAAGCTTTTTCCCTTTACACTTAAAATATTCAACTTTTGATCGATCCCTCCCTCCCTCCCTCCCTTCTTTCCTTCCTTCCTTAGGTGGGTGGATGGATGGGTTAGGGAAGGGGTTGCAGGGGATTAGTTGTTTTTAGTAAAAAAAATCATGTATGTATTTTGTGCCATTTTTAAATTTTATTCATTAAGTATATGTTTAATACCTGCATCATGATTTAATAAATAAAATTTTCAAATAAAAAAGACAATGAATGAAGAAAGGAACATTGAAACCAATATAGTTTCAGGTTTAGAGATTGCTGGATTGAATAAAAATGAATTTTCTATCATCCACGTGTATATACTCAGAAGACTCTGTCTGTGAATAAAGAGAATATTTCATATCAGCCAGTGGCCTCATCTAAAAGATGTTTGCCTACCCAAGATTGATGCCAAGATTGAAATGTTAATTGGATTATATGTACCAAAAGCTCTCGAACCTCTAGAAATCAATAAGGAGTCAAAATGACAGACCTTATGCTGTGAGAACATTGCTGGGATGGACAATTAGCAGGAAAAATGAATAATGATCAGCAGACATTGAACGTGAATGTCAACAGAATTTCAGTTGTCAAACTTGATCTGTGGGAACAACAGTTTAAAAGTGATATTCTTGAATGTCTCAAAGATATTCAAGAACCTTCAAAGGAGGATAAGCAGTTTCTGGATTTAGTATCAAATTCTGTGAAACATGTTGATGGTCATTACTATAGAGCATTACCTTTGAAGAAAAGGGAAATTTGCATGCCAGATAATAAAATAATTGCAGAACAGCATTTGTTGAATTTGAAGAGAAAATTCAAGAGAAATCCTTCCTTTCATTTGAAATATACCAACTGAGCTGGACACGATAGCCGAGGGTTATGTAGAAAAGGTATCAGAAGATATCTTAGAATGTGAATATGGTGGAAAATGGTATTTACCCCATCAAGGAGTTATACATCCACAAAAGAAGAAATTTTGCATAGTATTTGATTATGGAGCATCATTTCAAGGAGTTTCATTGAATTCCAGACTTAACCACTACTTTAATAAGTGTTTTGATAAGATTTTGTAAAGAGCCTATTGTGATTGCGGAAGATATTGAAGCGATGTTTCATCAAATGAAAATACCATCAGAGGATTGCGACTGTTATGGAGGCCTAATGGCGATAACAGTAAAGATATGATTGAATACAGAATGACAGTTCATCTATTTGGTGCAACTTCATCACCGAGTTGTGCAAATTTTGCTCTCAGGGAATGTGCTGAAGATAATGAAGAGAAATTTAGTTCTCAATAACCATCATCAGGAATAATTTCTATGCTGATGATTGTCTCACTTCAGTGGTTTCAGAAAAAGAAGCAAAAAATCTTTATCATGAGTTAAAGGAGATCTGTAATAAAGGAGGTTTCTTCCTTATGAGATGGATTAGAACAGTCGAGATGTGTTGGCTGTTATTCCTGAGGCAGAAAGAGCAAAGGAGGTAAAACACCTTGACATGGATTGCAACGTTCTACCTGTTGAAATAATTTTAGGGGTGAAATTGTGTGTTCAATCTGATGCTTTCAAATTCAAAATTGTTTTGAAACAATGACCTTTAATAAGAAGAGATATTCTTTCGATCGTAAGCTCAATATATGATCCTTTGGGAATATTGGCACCAATAGTATTAAGAGCCAAGAACATTCTGCAAGAATTGTGCTGAATAAAATTTGGATGAGATGAAACTGTACCAGAATACATCACACAAGATTGAATAAATTGGATTGAGAGTCTTAAAATGTTAGAAAATTTTGAAGTCAACAGATGTTTTAAACCAACAGACTTTGGAATTGCCACATTTGCCTAGTTACACCATTTTGCTGATACAAGTGAAGGTGGTTTTGTTACTGTCTGTTATTTAGTAACATGAAATAACCAAGAGCGAGTACATTGTGGAATGGTAATGGGAAAAGCCAGAGTGGTTCCAATAAAGCCGGTCACTGTACCTCAAATGGAATTGACTGCCGTGACTATGGTGAGCAAAATGGAGAGAATTACAGATGGAGTTAGCAGACTATGTTTGGGACATCAGTCCCAATAACAAACCACAAGGTTTGAACAGAGTTAATGAAATTGAAAAGGTTTTGCATGCTAATCAACGGAGATATGATACAGGATCAAAAGTTCAATCTTTTCTGAAAAGAACCAACACATGGGAGTCCAATCCTCAATTTTTTTCATGATCTCAAGAAGATTGGCCTCAAAATCCAGAACAGATAAAAGGAATTCCAATGGAGGATACTAAAATCCAAAACACTAATGTAAATACTATTCAAATATCTAATGAAAATGATCCAATCACCCAATTAATTTGTTATCACTCTTCATGGTTTCCTTTGAAAAAGGCTGTATCATGGATTCTTAGATTAA
This sequence comes from Narcine bancroftii, assembly GCF_036971445.1. Classification (NCBI taxonomy): domain Eukaryota; kingdom Metazoa; phylum Chordata; class Chondrichthyes; order Torpediniformes; family Narcinidae; genus Narcine; species Narcine bancroftii. The sequence continues at coordinate 209,927,319 of NC_091472.1, read as the reverse complement.
AAACTATGTTTTTAAATCATGTCAAAAAAGAGAATTGGTGGGGGGTGGGGGGGACATGATGGCATAGGAGAGAGACGCGATTGATCATCTTTCCACCAGATTTGAATAAAAACCTGTTTTAAAGTGGCCTTTAAATATATAAAGTTCATAAGTTTTGTTATTATAAGCAACTAAATACAAGAATGAAAAAAACAAGAGCCCAAACGATGAAAAAACTGATTTAAAAACAATCAGTAAGTTTGGAAGAAGTTTGGCCTACTTGGAGTTGGAACCAGGTACCTCGAGTATTCCCTCTCCTCGCATCCAGCGTCGACAGCCGGTGACCCTGATGGAGATGCTGGCGCCCGGATCATGGAGTCCTGGTCAAAATGGTGCCTGATGATCTCCTACTGAAGCTGAAGAATCTGTGCGCATGCGTGCTATTCCGAGTATCTTCTACCCTGGGGGGGGAAGGGGGCGATGCTCGTTGATCCAGTGTCGGGATTGGCAGAGAGCAGGTCCCAGACCCAAGGGGAGGGGGAGAAAAAAGTTAAAATAGTCGAAGAAGGAGTTAAAAGAGCTGGTAAAGTGAGAGAGTCAGCAAGAGACCAGCTCTGAAGATGATCTGGTTAGTGATCAAGAAGAAGAAATGTATGAGACGTCTATTGCTGGCCAGGGTGGGCACTTCTCTAAATATAATAGTTTCAAGCAATGTCACAACGGATTTCATTGGGCTTTACATCTGTTAATAATAAATTGGAAAATGTTATGGAAGATATTTCAACTGTTAAAGCTGATGTAGTGAATTATCCAAAAGTGGTGGATAAAGGTTAAGAAGATAGAAGATAAGTTGGAAGATTGCGTCTGAGATACTGGACAATGTCAAAATAAATTTGACATGTATGATGATTCTTTTCCGGGATGGAGGATTAAGAAAGCTGATTTATTGAAGAAAATTAATTAATTGGAGATTCAGTGCCATATGAATAATGTGAAGATTGTGGGGTTTCCTGAAGATTTTGAAGGGTCAGAACTGGTTAAATTTTTTCAAAAATGGATACGAAATGTGTTAGGAGCTGAAATGTTTCCGGATGGTTTGGAATTGGACAGAACACATAAAGGTTTCAGAAAGAAAAATGATGCCTGGTCAACCACCTCGATCTATTTTGATCAGGTGTCTGAGATATCAGGATAGGGAGTTCATTTTAAGATTGGCAGTTCAGAATGCAAGGCAACATGGAGGTCCTCTGATGGTTCAAAACAAAGAGTTTTTTCTAATGCGGATCTTAGTCAAAATATTATTAAAAGACGTAAAGAATCTAATTCAGCGAAAGCTGTTCTTTGGCAGAAAGGTTATAAATTTGCTTTCAGATTCCCTCTAGTTTAAAAAGTTTTTTATGGGGAGTATGAATCTCAATTTTTTTGATGATGGTGGAGATGCTTTGGTTTTTGCAAATTTTTTGCCAGATCTCAAGAAAGGTTGATCTTTGTCACCTCAAATGTTGAAAAAGAATGGTATGGAGCGGCAGCTACACTGCTAACTGAAATAACACACAACCAGACGGGTTGAGCTCAGTGAGCAGAACTGATTTATTGCAGGCTGCATGGCTGGCCTTATACTGCCAGGCTGAACTTGGCTGAGAACCGTGCTGGGGGCGCTGATGTCACCAGGGTGTCACATGGGTCCCCAAGCGCGGGCTTCTGAGCCCGATGTCGAGGTCGGTTTGCCTGCCTAACAGCATGCCGCCACACAGACCCCCCCAGAACTGGCGCCGATGTCCTTTATAGTCAGGTGGCCTAACTTCTTGGACTGGGATACAACTACTGGTTCAGTGGGGTCGAGGTGTGCTAGCTTCAGCCTGCCACCGTAAACAGTTCCCTCCTACCGCCGATGTCGAGCGTGAACATGGACCCTGAATGCTGGACGACTTTGTATGACCCTTTGTAAGGCCTCTGCAGAGGTGCCGTGGATGGGCCTCGCCGAATAAAAACGTACTCCATGAGTGCAGCTCTCTGGGGACGTAAGAGGCCTGTGTGCCATGTCTGGGCGATGGTGGGAGTGTGAAAGAGTCCAACTGGGCCTGGAGGTGGGGGAGTAGCTCATGTGGTGACTGCTGGGAGTTGTGAGGTGTGTTGACGAACTCACCTGGTAGTGCTAGTGGTGCGCCGTAGACCAGCTCGGGTGATGACGCTTGTAGATCTTCTCTAGGTGTTGAGCGGATGGCCAGGAGTACCCAAGGCAGTTTGTCCACCCAGTCAGGACTGGTGAGGTGGGCCATAAGTGCCAATTTAGGTGGCGGTGTAGTTGCTCGACCAGCACATTGGCCTGTGGGTGATAGGCCATGGTGTGGTGTAACTCGATCCCCAGCCTGTTGGCGAGCTGTGCCCAGAGCGCAGAGGTGAACTGGGCACCCCGATCACTGGTGAGGTGATTCGGGACGCCAAACCGAGTGACCCAAATGTGCAACAGTGCTTGGGAGCAGGAGTCCATGGAGGCGTCTGACATCGGGATCGCCTCGGGCCAACAAATGTTGCAGTCCACCATCATGAAAAGGTAACGGTTACCCTGGGAAATGGGTAAGGGCCCAACGATGTCCACGTGAATGTGGCTGAACCGTTCCTGGACGTGCTCGAACTCCTGTACGGGTGCTCTGGTATATCTGTGCACCTTGGAAAGCTGGCAATGGAAAGCTGGCTTCCGCAGCCCGTGCCAGACGAAATGCTCTGCCACTACATGGACCTTAGACCTGATGGAAGGGTGCGAAAAGTCATAGATATGGTGAACTGCATGGACTCTTTCCCAAACTGGCACTTGGTTGGGTTGATCATGAGGTCAACTTTGGGAGAAGAGGGTGTGCAGGTGGGCCTTGTGTTGCGCCCGATTCCTGCTGGCAACAAAGATGTCATCCAAGTAAATGAAGACAAAATCTAAATCCCTGCCCAGTGAGTCCATAAGGCACTGAAAAGTCTGGGCGGCGTTCTTGAGCCCGAACGGCATGCAAAGGAATTCAAACAAGCTGAAGGGGGTGATGATGACTGTCTTGGGTATGTCCTCGGGGTGCACCGGGATTTGGTGATACCTGTGCACCAGGTCGACCTTGGAGAATACCCTTGCGCCATGCAGGTTGGCCGTAAAGTCCTGGATGTGAGGGATCGTGTAATGGTCAGGAACTGTCACCTCGTTGAGCCGCCAGTAGTCTCAGCAGGGGTGCCAGGTGCTGGAGGCCTTTGGGACCAGGTGGAGCAGTGAGGCCCAAGGGCTGTTGGAGTGCCAAATGATCCCCAGCTCCAGCAGATGTGAAAACTCTTCCTTCACCACCTGGAGCTTATCCAGCAGGAGCCGGTGTGCCTTGACATGGACCAGTGGGCCTTGGGTGGGGATGTGATGGAACAATCCATGGCGCGGTGAGGCAGTGGAGAACTGTGGCTTGAGGAGGGCTGGAAACTCATCCAGGATACACTGGAACTCATCCTTGAGCATGCTGATCGTGACCATCTGCAGCTACTCTGTACGGGAGGCATTGAGGTGAACGGCTTGAAAGGTATGGGCATCTACCAGGCGCCTACCCTGAATGTCAACCAGGAGCACGTGGGCGAGGAGGAAGTCGGCACCCAGGATGGTGGTCGGAAGGGAACCTCCATGAGAACTTTTTCCAGCCAATCTGGAAATGGATGATCTTGTCTCCATATATCCGGATCTCAGTTGCATTGGGCACACGGAGGGGAAGTCCTCGAGGCCGGTTCCTGGACTCGATGGCCATGGCTGGAATGATGCTGATCTGGGCCCCAATGTTGATGAGGAACCGCCGACAGCTGACTGAGTCCCACATGTAGAAAAGGCTGTGTCTCTGGCCAGCTGCCGCAGCTATTAACAGCGGCTGAACTGCTCGTTTCCCTGGAAAGAGCAAGGTTGACGACACTTCTGAGGCTTGGCTCCCCAGCGCTGGTGGTAGAAGCAAAGGCCCAGAGCAGATGCCTTGCCTCTGGTTATGCTCTTTATGGCCTCTGCAGGGACTGAGTGTTCTACCGCAGTCCTAGAGGAAGGCTTGGAGTGGTCATGCCCATGACTCACAACCTGCTGGACTACTGAGCCCTCTGGGAATTGCTCGAGCCATAGCTCTTGAGCCTTCTGAGCAACCTTCCACGGGTCAGCAAAGTTCTCTTGGGCCAATAGTGGCCAGATGTCCTCAGGCAAATGGTCGAGAAAGATGCACTCAAAAAGTGGGCAGTTGGTGTAACCACCCATGAGTTCAAGCATCTCGTCCTTTAGCTCAATCGGGGACCTTTCCCCCAAGGCGTTGAGGTGCAGCATCCAAGTGAGACGCTGGCGGCTGGATAGTCCGAGGGAGCCAATGAGGACCTGCTTGATGGTCCCGTATTTATCTTCTGCGGGTGGGTGTTGAACGAGGTGCAGCACATGTTTGTCGGTGGCCTGGTCCAGGGCAGCGACCACATGGTAGAACCTGGTTGTGTCTGATGAAATTTGGTGGAGGTGAACCAGGTTTCCGGCTCCTGCACCCAGAAGTCAGGGAGCTTGACGGCTATAGCACTGACCGAAGGGTCACTCATGTTGGGTTCAAAGGCATTTGAACCTGTCGGGGTCACCAATTGTAGCGGCAGCTATACTGCTAACTGAAAGAACACACAACCAGACGGGTTGAGCTCAGTGAGCAGAACTGATTTATTGCTGGCTGCCTGGCTGAGAACCGCGCTGGGGGGTGCTGATGTCACCAGGGCATCATGTGGGTCCCCAAGCGTGGGCTTCTGAGCCCGGTGCTGAGGTCAAAGGGGGAACTCCTGACAGCGCCATTTTGGCCGCCCCGCTGCGTGTGTTACAAGCAGGGCTGGTTCACCTGCCTAATGGCATGCCGCCACAGGTAATGGAAATGGAGCTCAGAGGGAAAAAAAGAAGAAAGGGAAGAAAGATCGGACAGAAGAGATGCAGCAGAAAGATTCGAGAGATTCTGAAGAGGTTTCAATGGATGATGATCAAGTGAATAAAGAACTGGAAGAAGCTTATCATACTTGAAGATCTGGACTTATATGATGAAAATTCTCATTGTAGCTCAGCCAACATCATTACTCGCTTAGTGGCTTTGGCTGCTATCCGTGTTTTAAGGGGAGTAGTACTTGCTACTTAAGGGAGGGGTAAGGGGGTTGGAGTTTTTTAAATATGTATTTGTATTCTTTTTTCTCAATAGTGGAATAGTTCCTTTGATGAACAATTTTTTTTGAAAAGTAGGCTACTGAATGGTCAATTTCATTGTTTTTGTAACAAAACTGCACCTGCTGCCCCCTCTTTGGCATCCTCTGCTAAAGAAAATGGTCTGTCAAAATCAGGAGATTTTAAAACAGGGTAATGGCATAGCATCTCCTTTAAATTTTCCAAAGCTGTCTGACAATTTTTAGTCCACACAAATTTTACCCCTTTTTTCAAAAGATTGATTAAAAGAAGAGCAACCTCATCAAAATTTCTGCAAAATTTCCTGTAATATCCTGCCATTCATAAAAACCTTCTTGCTGCTTTATTGCCATTAGGAGTAGGAAACCCAGAAATTGCATTTACCTTAGCTTGAATAGGTGGAACTTTGCCATAGCCAAGTGCATGACCCAAGTATGTTACTGTGGCATTTGCAAATTGATTCTTTGCTTTATTATCTGTGACATTTGCTTTAGATAATCTTGTAAACAACTTGTCCCAATTGCCTTAGATGTACTTCCCATGTGTCACTTTTTGTGACCAAGTCATCAATATGTGTTAACCCCTAGATCACCAAATTAATCATCCTCTGGAATGTTGCAGGGTCATTTTTCACAGTAACAGGTAACACATTATATTCGTATAAACCAGATGGTGTCACAAATACAGAAATAATATTTCCTCTCTCAGTTAGAGGCACACACCAGTAACCCTTCAACAAATCCACTTTCCCTGGTGTTAAAGCTTTGTTGCTGTTGGTTGAAGTTTGAGTGAGTCCTCTAGTTTTATGTTGGGGTTGGCAGAGACACGGGCTTGTATATATAGTCATAATGAATATATGTATATTTGAATGTGAACTCCCATTATTGGCAGGCCACTGTATATTAGCTTGTGGGAAAATAGATATAAAATATTTTTTTTTAAAAATTAGCTTTCCCAATTTTATCAATTCTCGGAATCGGGTAAGCATGTGTTTTAGTTACTGAATTAACCTTCCTGTAATCTGTACAAAACCTAACAGTTCCATCTGGTTTCAGTACAAGAATACAAGGAGAACTCCAAACTGAGTTCAAAGGTCTAATAATATCATTTCTCAACATATATTCCACCTCCTGATCCATGATTTTACTCTACTGAATGTTTATTCTATATGGGTGTTGTTTTAGGGAACTTGCTTCTCCCACATCCACATCATGACAAATTACTAATGTCAGGAAACAGATTTGCATATTTCAAAAGTAACTTCTGTTCTTGTGATTTTCTTTAATGTTACCCTCACAAGATTCCGTTTCCATAATCTTATGATCCATAACTTCCTCAACTCTGTCAACAACTAACACCTCTGATATTGATTGTTCTCCACTATTTATGTGACAACCCTGAGTTTTATTCCCATGATCTGGAGTATTTATCACATAGTTAACATCATTCAGTTTTAATCTCACATCGTATGGTCCAGAAAATTTCACTCTCAGACGATTGTCATGTGTTGGAAAGAAAATTAACACTTTACTTCCTGCCTTAAGATTCCTCACCTGAGCTTTCCTGTCAAATAATCACTTCATTTTACCCTGAGCCATTTCCAAATTCTCTTGAGCCAAAATCCACACTTTTTGTAACCTGTCCTTAAATTTAGAAACATAATCCAGCAAATTCAACTGTACATCCTCATTAACCCACTGTTCTTTTTATCAACATTAAAGGTCCTCTAATCTGATGTCCAAACACAATTTCAAAAGGGCTGAAACCTAATGACTCCTGCACAGCCTCCCTTGGTGCAAATAATAATAAATGAATCCCTTCGTCCCAATCTTTCCCATTCTCCAGACAATAAATCCTCATCATATTTTCAAGAGCAGAATGAAATCTTTCCAAAGCTCCCTGAGTTTCAGGATGGTATGCAGATGAAGTGATCTGTTTAATTCCCAACTCATAACAACCTGAACATGAAGTTATTTCCTTGATCACTCTGGATCTCTTTAGGTAATCTAAAAACTGTGAAAAATATTTCCAAAGTCCTTACCTCTGTTTTTACTTTAATATTCCTCAATGGTATAGCTTTTGGAAATCTCAACACTGCACACATAATTGTGAACAAATACTGATTCTCAGCTTTTGTTTTTGGCGGGGACCCACACAATCCACAATAACCCTAGTGAAAGGTTCTCCAACAACAGGAATAGGTTGTAATGGAGCTACTGGAAGACCCTGGTTAGGTTTCCCCACAACTTGACAAAGGTGACATGTCCGGCACCAATTTACAGCATCCTTCCTCAAACCAGGCCAGAAAGATTGTTTCAAAATTTTATTCTTAGTTTTCTTTGCACCAAGATGACCACCCAAAGGTGTACTCTGTGCTAGATTTAAAATTTCATTCTGGTAAATTCTAGGAATGACCACCTGATGAATATCCGCCCACTCTTCATTTGCAGGAACATCACGAAGTCTCCATTTCCTCATTAACAATTCGCCTTTCAATTAATATCCACAGGGCATTTCCTTAATCTCCTCCTCATTCCCAGCTTTCTCCCTCAAGTCAGCAAGATCAGAATCTATCTTCTCCTGCTCAATTAACTCTTTCCTTGACAGACAAATCCAGACACTCACATTTAACCTCTTCCTTCTGGACTAATTCAGAAGCACTGGGCAAGTCTCAATCAATTGGATCTTCCTCTGCTCTCATCATTTTCTTAGACAAAGACCTTGTTACAGCACATGCAGGATATATCTCACAATCTTCTTCAACCTCATCCTTACTTGGTTTATTTGTTGATCTCAAAACTGACCCAACTTTATCCTCTGCCAAATAATTCCCCAACATCCATTGGTGCTGCTATTCCACACACACAAACTTTAAATTAGCTTAGAAAAAACAATTAACTAATAAATCACAAAAAGTTTAAGATCCCAAAACTCAAAATATTACAATCCAAAATGGACGATCCCCCACTTTGTTATGAGTCCAGAACGCCCCAAAACCCAGCAGCAATAGAAATTCACCAAGGCAAATGGTTACTTAAACAAAAGTTGCTTTTAATTATCTTTAAACATAAAAACAGGATCTAACTTTAACTTATTACCATCAACTTAACTTAACTCCCTTCTAATTCTAAGCAAACGTGTATGTACTGTGTATATGTTTAGGAAAGTTCTTTAATTCATAGTCCAATCTCACTTCTCACTCCTCCAAGCTCAGGGAATTCTTATACTGTGCACAGAATTTAACATTCATGAATTTTCACAAGGCTCTGGTGCTTACAGGTAAATGGTTACCACTCAGGAAGGTTTTCATTGCTTTAAGAGAGAGATTTGTTGCTCATTGGACACACAAACAAACTAATTTCCTCTGATCAGTCACTTCAATGTCTTGCTGAAGAAACTTGCCCTATCATGGGTTTTCCAAATGATCACCTCTTCAACCAGGTCACCAAAGAGTTCCTCGTTTCCCTTATTTCAGGAGATACACTCTAGCCAGCCCTTTCCTCTTGTAAGGACCTCAAGCATTTTCAACAGGCTGAACTCAGAACTCACAACCTGTCTTCAAAGTGGGGTTTTAACAAGCTTCCAGCTTGTCATGTTGCAGTCTCCAAACGCTTCTGCAGAACTGACTTTTCTCTCTCTCTCTCTCCCCCCAAAGAATTGCATGCTTTTCTATGTCTCTGTTTGTAAAACCACATGATCCGTCTTAGAACAGCAAACTGCAACCAGACAAATTGCTGGCACCTGAATCAGTTTCTGAGCCTGGGCATTTGTTGCTTCAAAGAGAATAGTCCATTTATTCCACAGTCCAGTTAACACCTACTTGTGAAGACTCCACCAGCATTCTTCAAAGTGTCTGTAAAGTCACTGTGGACACAAAGTCCCTCTTTATGCACAGCTCTTAAATGAGATCTCTTTTGTGAACTGTTAATGTCTGTTTGCAAAATGACCTACACTAAACAACCTCCCCCCCCCCACAAGGTCTTTTAAAGACATATTTATTATAATATAAAATATAATCCGTAACAGTATGGATAATATTTTGAAAAATCAATATAAATTGAATTATTCACTATTACTTAAAAAGATTAAGATATTTGGAAATGGATGCATTGAACTATATCTTTCTTGAGATGAATATATTTCCAAGAATACTCATCTTTTCCAAACATTACTTATTGTAATACCTCAATTGTTTTTTCATGGATTGAATAAATATGTAAGGAACTTCCTCTGGAAAGTTAAAGTTTCTTTAGAGAAGTTAACATGGAAATACGAATTGGGAGGCGTATAGCTTCCTAATTAAAAAAAAAATTATTATTGAGTGGCTGAAATAAGATTTCTCACTTCTTTCTTTGAAAAGGAAAAATCAGCATGAGTTAAAATAGAATTTAATAAAATAGGAGTGAGAAAAGCAGAAAAATTTATATATAAATAGGAATTAAAATTAATTGTTGCTGATAGATACACCAGTGGTTCAAGGTTCCCACCATCAACTCACCAAGTTGGGAGGCAGAACAAACCCCAGCACCCTGCTTCGCCGTCAAGGTAGACCCAGGTTCATTTTTCTGGTCTTCCTGTCGGGTTCCCAATGTCATCATGATCACTTTTTCTTTTTTTGGAGGCATCATGGGGTAAAGTAAGAAAGTTTAGATACACTTTAAAAATGTATTAAACTTTAAACAGTGCTCGTTTGAAACTTTCTAATTTCCCAAGGGAGTCAGGAGTCTACATGTCAATCCTACAGCATCCCGTGATGTAGCCTGTTATTTTAAATTAAGAGCATATTTGAGGGATAAGTTTGGACCAACCATGTTGTTGCCAAGTTATAATGAAGTAGAACTTCTTATTAGGACAGGAGTTGTTAAAAAAGTTTACTTCTGATATATTCTTTATTACAAGCAGGAACTTTTAAACAAGAAATTCATAAGCCTAGACAAAGATGGGAAATAGATCCAGTGGATGACACCTGACAGAGTCACAAGTGAAGTGTTGCTTTACTTGTGATACGGAGTTCTGTGTTGTGTATTGGCCTATGTATTGTGTGGTTTTGTGTTGGAAAGTGACAGTTTGCCTTAGAGAGCCAAGGAGAAGATGGACTGCTGAGAGAGTGGGAGACAGACTGGTCATTTGCAGATGATCCAGAAATTTCTGGACATGGACGATAAACCACCACTGGGGGTGCTGTGGAGTGGAAGGAGGCCCAAAAACATGAGTAATTGTCTGGAGGACAGTTTAGAATGTTGGGCATTTTAAAAGGGATGAACATTCCAAAGGCAGCCAGAAGGATCCAGACCAAGCCAGTTGTTCCTCTCTCTGCAGCAACACAAGACAACTTCGAATTTTGTGCTCTCTCTCTCTCTCTCTCAAAGATCTTTTGGCTTCAGTTTACCAAACAAACTGAATTTTGTTTATGATCTTTGCTTCGGTTGAGATCGATGTTTTGTGAGTCTTGTGTGTTTTGCGTCTAAGTATTTCTGTGGGCAGGTTGGAAATATAACTTAGACTTTAATTACACATGTTATATTTAGGCTGGGGAATTTATTAGTTTTACACTGTTATAGAAATTTGCATAGTAGCCAGTGGGCATTGTTATAAAAGGGGGGATTTTGAATTAAAGATTGAAGGTGAATTTTTGTTAATGAAGTAATTGTTCATCTTTACCCCTGTGTGATCTGCCTTCTTTGTGGTTGCTGCTTTGATCTTCTAACACTTAAGGACTGTTTGGGAGTTGAGCCAGGAGATGTGGGTGTAAAATCTGGTGGAATCACAGGGGTGGGGCTCAGGTGGGGGGAATTAGGATGGAGGGACGAGCGGGTGAAGGAGTTGCAGAGAGAGCGGGTCCCTGCGGAGAGGGGAGGGGAAAAGTGTGTCTGGTGGTGAAATCCTGTTGAAGGTTGTGGACATTGCAGATAAATTCCCATTTGATGCAAGGGTGAAGAGCTAAAGGAGTTGGCTACAAAATGATTGGGGCTGGCATGAGGAGAACCTCTTCCATGCAGTGAGTAGGATCAGTCTGGGAGAAGCTGCAGCAAAAGGAGATGGACACAGACTCAAATTTTTTATTTTCAATATTTTTATTAACATTGAAATTTCACATCCAGAAATACAGAGTACATACAGATATACAATATGTTAAAATTATATCATTCCATCCAAGGTACCCCACATTTTAATCATCCAGATTATATTGTATTATTTTATTATAAAAAAGGAAAATCTAAACCCACTATCAAGAAAGAAGCTGTTTGGCCAAAAAAAAAGGCAGAATTCTTCTCAGTGATAAATTACCTCATTTGTCAACATTTTTACCTTCATAAATCAAAGATTATAAAAGTAATTCAAAATGGGTCTCCACAGTGTTTGAAAATTTAAATTCAAATCAGAAATGGAGCATCTGATCTTCTCTCAGTTTAAACCTGACATGAGGTCACGTAGACATTGAGTGTGATTAGTTGGGGTAACATACCTCCATCTGAGCAACATCGCCCATCGAGTCATCAAAGCTAATACATGCAGCTCAGATGCCGTTAACTTTATGTCACTCTCTCCAATAGCACCAAATAAAAGTTAGGGGATTAGATTTAAAATTAACTTTAAAAAGTGTAAAGAAAGTTTGAAATATTTCAATCCAATATTTCTCAAGACTCTGACATGTCCAATAATTAAAAACTAAAGTTTTAAGTTTTGTAGACAATCACCACGGAAACAGGGAGTTTCGCCCCATGAATCCATGTTGCCCAATTTACACCCAATTGACCTACACCGGGGGTCCCTGGGGGAAACCCACAAGGAGAACTTCTGACAGACAGCGCGGGATTGAACCCCGGTCCTGATCACTGGCGCTGTAACGACGTCTTGCTAACCAAACAAGATTGAATGAGGCAAAAAAAGGTTCAACATTCTTGTGAATTGTAAGGAGAGGTTGGAGCAGAGGAGGCCGAGGGAGGCGGGACATTATGGAGATTAAAAAAATTAACCAAGGGCATGGAGAAGATCGTTAGTCTCCATCTTTTCCCCACGATGGGAATCTAAAACAAGAGGGGGGGAGATTTAAGGCAAGAGGGGAAAGATTTACAACAGTCCCAAGGGGGGACACCATGACTCAGGGGAATATTATTCCCGATGTGGCCTCTATGTCATAGACTGGACACAAGACTGGGAGATTGTTTCATTGAGCACCTTTGCTCTGTCTGCTGTAAATAACAGGGATCCTCCCAGTGAGCAACCATTTCAATTCTGTGCCCCATTCCTACACCCACATCTGTCCATGGCCTCGTGCACTGTCAAACCAAGGCTACCTGCTAACTGGAGGAGCCTCTAATATTCCCTCTTGACACTTTCCAACCAGATGGCATTAACATCGACTTCTCCAGTTTCTAATAAACCTCTCTCCTGATTTCCTCTTTTTTCCAATCCCCTTTTCCTTTTCTCCAGCTCCCCACTCCCCTTCCCAACCCATCATGCCTCAGCTTTTTCCCCTTCTTCCCACTCACATGTATCCTCCCTCCTGTTACTGTGAGCTGCTCCTCCTTTTCACCCTCCTCTTTATTCAGGTGACTGACTGCTTTTTGCTCAGACCTTGATGAAGGGCCCAGGTCCGAAACGTTAGTTAACCTATATACGTTGAGTGCCCTGCTGAGTTTCTCCAGTATTGCACTTTGGACTCAGCATCTGCAGACTCCCCTATTTAAATTTACATAGAGGGTGGTGGGCATGTGGAATGAGCTGCCAGAGGAAGTCATGGAAGCAGGTGAACTTAAAGACATATATTCAGGGGGGGGGGCGTGGCAAGATGGCGTAGGGAACAGACGTGCCTTCCAGACCTCTCCTGACTCTGATTTATTGTTTTGTCTTTAAGTGCCCGTTAAAGTTCTTTTAAAAGTTTATAAATAATAAGAGGTGTTGGATTAGTGCCTAATGGTTTATATGCAAAAAGAGGTAAAAGAAAACATCAACAGACTGTTAAAAAACTACATTTTCTGAAATTGTCTGAGCCTACTTGTTTACAAGAAGCCAGGACTCAGTGTAGAATGGATCCAGAGGAGGACGTGCAGAGTTCGGCATTGAAGCTCCGTTTTAAGCCGGTGAGGCTCTTTGAAGGTCACATTCAACAGCTTTCGGACCAAGGAGCTGGATGGGTGCCAGTATTTCACACAACGGCCACTGTGAGTGGTTACTCAGTCTTTGACAGTTGAATCAGCTGGGGCGCTACCAGCTGGAGAGTTAAAGAGCTGTCATTCGACTGCTACAGTGGTGGCGCTGCAAAATGCATCTTCAATTACAACGGTTTTTCCAGACATCGATTCAGTGAAGATGATTAAAGAGATTTGGCTTAAAGATAACTCTGATCTTCAGTCTCCTGGCATTGCTGGGGGGACTTTGAGAGGGACTTTTATACGAAGTCAAACTGCTAGAAAAGATACTAAATTAAGGGAAGGGACAGAAGATCCTGTGGTCTCTAAGGAACAGCAAGACCCCATTATGCCTGAATCTATTTCTATTGAAATGTCTGTTAAGGATCTTGAAGATAAGATATATTCTGTATCGAGTCACTTAGCTAATTTTGTGAACCTGTTTATTTCCAAGATTAATGCGATGGCGGAAGTCATTAATGGAGCTTTTAAGCTTGAAACTATTGAAAGATTTGAAATGTGTGATCAAGGTTTAGTTGATGCACAGGATCAACTGCAAGATGAAAATAGAATAATTGAAACATTGCAGATCCAAAATAAAAATTTAGCAAAAAAGGTTGATTATTTGGAGAATCAATCTAGATGGAACGTGAAAATTGTTGGTTTGCCAGAAGGCATAGAAGGACCAGATCCAAGAAAATTTTTTACTGAATGGATTCCACGAGTGTTAGGACAGGATAAATTCCCTGAAGGTTTAATACTGGAACGTGCTTATAGAGTTTTAAGAAGAAAATCTTTTTCAGGACAGAATCCAAGATCTGTTTTGATCTGTTGTTTATTGTGACAGAGAGACAATTTTACGTACGGTTACTAGAAATGCCCAGCAAAATATATCTCTTTTGATGGTTCAGAATAATCCTGTTTTCTTCTATCAAGATTTGAGTCAAGAAATTATGTTTCAACGATGCGAATTTAATTCTGTGAAAGAACGGTTGTGGAAAAAAAGACATAAGGCAACATTCAGGTATTCTGCGGTACTGAAGATTTTTTAGGATGGAAATTAGCCAAAGTTCTTTGACAATCCTAAAGAGGTTATGGACTTTGCTCAGTCTCTACCAATCATGCAGTTTCAGGAACGATGTAGTCCTTCAAGGTCTCCAAAGAGAGTAGAGATATAAGGTGGGATCCAGATTTTTAAAAGAAATGGAAGCAATAGTGACCGAAGTGGTAACGTGATAAATCTTTTATCTTTTTTTTTGAGAAGAGTTTAAATAGTTTAAATAATGATGATAGTTTAATGAAATGGGAGTTGGGAGAGGGAACTGGGTGGGCACTAGTTTCCAGAAGTCATCAGCTACCTGTGAGTTATCTCACACCCAATATTTTGGGGGAGTTACCACTTTGGGTGGTTTAAACAGGAGGAGGTAGTTGTGACCTCTGACCTGTTTTTTTTTCTTTTTAATTTTTGGGTTAAGAAGTGAAGGTTTTTTTAAATTTTTTTTTTAAATAAATAATTTTTTTAACTCTTTTTGTTTTCTGATTGTAATTGAGAGGGAATTAGGAGGTTTTTTACTCTCCTTTTTTTCTTTTTTTTGGGGGGGGTTTTCTCTTTTTTCTTTCTTTTTAAGAGGATGATGTCACAGAAGATAATAAGTTAAAAATTGAGGATGTTGAATTAGATGAAGAGGAAGATGAGGGGAAAGGTGATAAGAAGAAAAAGAAGAAAATTAAGTACAAATACATTGAGGGAGAAGAGTTTAATAAAATTAAGTTAATTTCGATAGAGAATTTTGAAGATGTTATAAATGAAGAATATGGAGAATTTTATAAGAGTTTGAACTTTTTTTCTTTTCTTTTATATAAGGGGAAGGGAAGGGAACAAAAAGTTTATCTGATTGTTTTTCTAAGGGATGTTTTTGTTCTCTCGATGAATTATAAAGGAAACTTGGTATTAATGGAAATTCTGTATTTATGTATTATTAATTATGATTTTTTTGTATAACAGATATGTGATTGATATATGATTTTAATATTTGAACTTAGTTTTAAAGTGGATTTCATTTGTTAAATACTTGTATTATGTTTGATTTAAATATATGTTTAAGGGTATTATTTTAGTATTGATATTTTTTTTTGTCGTTAGTAATTTTTTGTTGTTGTTAAGTTTTATCCTTTTTTTTGTAAGTGGGGTTTTTTCTATTTTATTTACAACATTGTTAATTAATTCTTCACTCTTTATTTTGGGGGAGGGTTCGACTAATTTTAAATTAGATGATTAATGTTGTGTTATAATTATTGGGGGGGGGGTTAATTTGTGTAGTTTAATGATGTAGTATTCTAATATTTATTATCTTATTTTTTATTATTTCTTTAAATGTAATTTTTATTTTATTCATGTCATAAAATTTTAAATAAAGTTTAAAAAAAAACAAACATATATTCAGGAACATGGATCAGAAGAGTGTAACAGGGATGTAGGCCAAATGGGGCCAGCCCAAACAAGCTGGGCTGAAGGGCCTGTTTTCTGTGCTGCTGATCCGCAACCCAACTCCAAATGCCCACCCCTTTGGTTCAGAAAACATTCATTCACTTTGAGTTTCCAAACGACAGTTTACAAAACATCCATTCCCACTTGTGACAAAGGCTTCTAGACTACCCCGGTACTGCTCCCTGAATGGCCAGGCTCTCCAAGCGATCAGTTGCCTTACAGTTAATGGGATGGGCAAAATAATAGTTCAGCCAGGATAGCTGGGCCAAAGGACCTGTTTCTGTGCTGTTTTGTGATTTAACAGCAGAAAGACCATTCCAATAATTCTAACTAAAGCCCATGTACAGCCCTTGCTATTCAACTGGCAACTCACCGGATGTTCAATGTCCAGGTAATTTGTTTGGCAGGTGGAAAGTACATTCAGCAGCAGCACGTTCATAGGGGCTGATAGGATCAGCTGGACGGGGACGGTGGACACGGTCCCTCCTGGTTAGAATTACAGATCAGCAACAGAATCTGGCTGAAGCAGGTGAAGGGCCTCTCACTGGTGTGGTCAGCAGTTTCCACACTTGGGGGTGTGGACCTCCGGTGTATCTCTAGCTTCGAGGTGAAGCCCTTCTTGCACTCAGGGCAGACGAACATCTTTCCCTGGTTCGGACTCGTTGGTGCCTCCGCAGGCTGGAGGTATGGGTGAAGCCCTTGGTGCACTCGGGCAGGTGAAGGGTCTATCCCTGGTATGAACCTGCTGGTAGGCCAGCAGTTAAGAGGACTGGAAGAAGCCCTTACCAGTGGAAACAGACAAATGGCCCGTCGCTGCTATGAATCTTCTAGTGGCTCAGCAAATTGGTGATCAATCGCTGATAACCTTGCCATACTCATAGCAGGTATAGGGTCTCTCCCTGGTTTGGACCCGCTAATGTATCTCAAGGCAGGACAATCTGGTGAAGGTCTTCTCGCACTCAGGGCGAGTTTAACAGCTTTTCCCTGGAGTCTACCTGCTGGTGGGTCAACAGGTTGGAACTGTCGGTGAAGGCCTTCCCGCACATGGGGCATGTGAAGGGGCTCTCCCTGGTGTGAGCCCACTGGTGGGTCAGCAGGTGGGAGGACTGGGTGAAGCCTTTGCTGCACTCGGGGCAGACGATCGGCCTCTATATAGTGTGGATCCGCCAGTGTTTCTCAAGGCTGGACCTGTTAGTGAAGGCCTTCTTGCATTCACAGCAGATAAACGGCTTTTCCCCAGTGTGGATCCGCTGGTGGATCAGTAGGGGGTAGGACTGGGTGAATGCCTTCTCACACTTGGGGCAAGTGAATGGCTTTTCCCCAGTGTGGACTCGCTGGTGTCTCCGAAGGCTGGACCGGCCATTGAAGGCCTTCTCGCACACGCGGCAGACAAATGGCTTTTCCTTCGTGTGGACCCACTCATGCCTCCGCAGGTCGGAGGTCCTGGTGAACGCCTTGCTGCACTTGGGGCAGGTGAAGGGCCTTTCCCCGGTGTGGAGCCGCTGGTGGGTCAGCAAGTCGGAGGTCTTGGTGAACCCCTTGCTGCACTTGGGGCAGGTGAAGGGCCTCTCCCCGGAGTGGACCCGCAGGTGGGACCGCAGGTCTGAGGTCTGGATGAAGCCTTTGCCGCACTTGGGGCAGGTGAAAGGCCTCTCCCCAGTGTGCACCCGCTGGTGGGTCAGCAGCTGGGAATTCTGGATGAAGCCCTTCCCACACTCGGAGCAGGTGAAGGGCCTGTCGCTGCTGTGAATCTTCTGATGGGTCAGCAAGTTTGATCGCCAGCTGAAGGCCTTGCCACACTCAGGGCAGAGGAATGGCCTCTCCCCGGTGTGGACCCGCTGGTGTTGCATTAAATCACTTGGCCATTTAAAATTCTTCCCGCAATCAGAGCACTGAAGCGGTTTCATTGCTGTGGGGACGAGAGAGTGTGACCAAGGGATAAATCAATACAGTCCTGCCCCAAGTGGTCAGCCCAGTGAAGGCTCCCAGAGAGTTGGGCTGTGGGTTAAATCAACATCGAGGCTGGGACTAGGGCCAGGAACAGGTAAAGCGTCTTGTAGCCAGGCGTCACAATCCCAGATCATGGAAGCCCTCCATTTGGGACTCAGTGCTGTACTCTGCTCCAGTGCTGAATCACCTTCGGTCCCCAACAATCACTGGAAGTTTTGGGGCAGCTCACATACACATTACATCACTTCCCATGTGTCCCTTCTTTCACATGTTGAGGAGGCGTTTTCTTCACTGAAGAGATTTCTGGGTAACTGTGATCACCATGAAAGGTTTTGAGCGATTGTCTTTAAACAAAGCTGTTTTCAGGCCCGTGTCTCCCAAATCAATCTCTCGGCGTGACTACTACGATGGACAGAAAGATCCTATCAATGCATAGAAAGATCCTATCAACGATGACGACATCGATCATTGTTTTTATGTTGAGGAATAAATATCCCTCCTCAGAACATATCAGGCAATATTTTGTATAAGTGAGGAGAGGGGGACGTCGGAAGATGCTGGCCCATAACATTGGGGGTTCTTTTTCTTTTCCACCAATGCTACTTGACCCACTGAGTTCCTCCAGCAGAGCGGAGCGACTAGCGCAGCACAATTACAGCGCCAAGCACTCAGGTTCCAATCCGGCGCTGTCTGTAAGGACTTTGTATGTTCTCCCTGGGACCTGGGTGGGTTCCTCCCAGCCTCCCCAAAAAATCCTCATGGGGTTTGTCAGTTAATTGGTGTAATTGGGGGGTACGGGCTCGTGGGCTGGAAGGGTCTGTTACCGTGCTGGATCTCTAAAATTAAAAATAAAAAAGTTTTGTTTCGGGTTAGAATGTTGTGTCCAAGTCTCCAACAAGCACAAAAATTCAAAACTTATGACTTAAGATTAATAATGTAACACACTGAATTCACCAAAGTGGAAATACTGTTTGAAGTTCAGTCACTATCAGGATGGGTCATCTCAAAGGCCAAGTTCTGACCCAGACATTCTAAAGCCCCTATTTATTTGTGTTCTAAAACCCCTTCTGCATCAGGCCATCCCTTATCTTTGTCCCCTCTCCATTTCTGATCTAAACACTGCCCCTGATTGATCACAGTTGCAGACACAAGGCCAGGTTTCACGTGTCCGTTGATCATTTTCACCTCTACCTTTCCACCATCTTTGGTCCACTTCACTCTGTCAGGCCATTCACGTTGTTCAGCCAACATGTGGATGAGCAGAAACTTTCCACACGTGAATCTGGGGCAGATGCTGCTGTTGTGTTTGGACCCAGAACAACCTCAACTCCATTGTCTGGGCCGCAGCAGAGTTTTTGTTTAATCTACACCTTCATCACTGCAGTGTCAAGTCTCATCTCTGTACCATCACCTGGCTGAGTTCATCGGCTGATGGAAACCTCATCTCTGCCTCTCTTTAACAATACACAAGGAACAGGAGCAGGAATCGATGTTCTGCCGTTCACTAGACCCTGGCTGATGTGGCCGTGGACTCAGCACCATTTACTCACCCATTCCCCACAACCCTTAGATCAGAGAACACAGAAATCTACAGTACAGGACACAGTGGTGTAGCTCCCACTGAACACATGTTTCAAAAGTGGCGCCTTTCCGCCTTGTCACCGATGATCAGTACGTGCCTGTTCCAGGAAGCGAGACACAGGATCCGGGATTCGGGAACATCTTCAACACAGAAGATAAACGGTCCAGATTCTATCTCGTCGTTGAAGTCACGGCAGAACAGTCGGCCACTCATTACTGTGCCTTATGGCTGGACACAGTGTGCTACAGGAACATAAGCTCTGCACAAAAACCTGAGCCGCCTGTCAGAGACAGACAGCAGTTGGTCCAGAGTCTGCACCGTGAACTGTGAACTGTGCAAGAGCACAGTCACTGAAGTTTGAACCCAGGCGTTTCCGGACTTCCTGCTACAAGAAGGATGCGGCTGGTGCTGTCCATGTTTCTGGAGGATCTCTTCCTATGGGGGTGGCAGAGGGGCTCACAGTGCGCGATTCCGGACCACACTGTCCCCCTGGCACCGGGAGCTGCGCACTGTCCTCTGACTTCCCAACCTACCCATCTGCCCCTTACAAACCAGCGCTGCTGGTCCAATCGCAAGATCGTTGCCAGCAGCAGAAAGTAAAGAGGGAGAGTTCTGAGCTGGAGGGGTCCAGAGGGTGGGAAATGGGGAGGGAGACAGATGAGGAGGATGGATGGAGGGAGGTTAAAACAGTGGGATGTTAGTGGGATCATGGTAGCAGAGGAGGGAGTGAACAGGGAGGGGAGAAGGGAAGGACAAGGGGTGGGAAAGGAGAGAGGGATCAGTGAGGGGGCAGAGGGAAGGGAGACGGAGAAAAATGGGGTGTAGGTAGGAGGGAAGTGGGTGAGTTGGGCAGCAATGAATGGAGGGAGGATATGAAAAGGGAAGGGAAAGAGCCAAGGGTCTGGAGGGAGAGAAGGAAGGGATGGAGGAGGGGGTGAGTGGGTTGGGGAGAGATGGAGGAAGGGGTGGGAGGGTTGGGGAGAGATGGAGGAGGGGATGAGTGGGTTAGGGAGGAATAAAGGAGGGGATGGGTGGTTTGCAGAGGGATGGAGTTGGGGCGGATGGGTTGGGAAGGGATGGAGGGGGGGTGGGTCGGGAAGGGATGGAGGAGGGGGTGAGTGGGTCAGGGAGGGGTGGAGGAGGGGATGGGCGGGTTGGGGAGGGGTGGAGGAGGGAGCGGGCTGGTCGGGGAGGGAGGAGAGTGAGTTTGTGTATCTCAGGCCAATTGGCCGAGTTTAGAACAATGGGAGGATTCATCAATGCAGGGTGATGAGAAACTGCGATGCAAGCGCCAGGGAGAACACAGGGAAAAGATGTGTGGAGTGAGATGATTTGCCCTCAAGAAGTGAGCGACCACCTGCTGAAAGTGGTTGCCCTGCCCTCTCACCAGCTGTGAAGAGTAAAAAGTGACCTCTGATACAGACACAATTTCTCCGGTGATTCACTGAGAAATGAGCCATTTGTTGTTCAGAACTGAGATGCATTAAAATGAGAATGTCATATTCTGTAGCTTTAACACTAACATTTTTGCAGCAAACCCGGCAAATTTGGACAGTGGGAAAAGAAGACAAAGAGCAAACGCAGTAAATGGCACCAGGAAATGTAGAAGTTGCAGAAGTTGCAAGGGAGCTCAACCAGATTGGGGAGAGGGGAGCCTCATAAACTGAAGCAGCGGGAACATAAAGGAGGGAGGGAATGTGGAAATCGTATTCTATCGCCCAACATGTGAAGTTACATTGTGAATATAAAATGGCTGACAGTTAGTCTGGTGCCAGGATCTGGAGGGAGAAGAGTTGGAAACGAGACATGAGATAGTCATTGTTTTAGAGTCACTGTCTGGCTGTGATGTAATCACTTGGTCCCTAGAATTTCAAGGCAGTCTACAGATTTGGGTTAGTGCAGGAAGGACCCATTCGAATGGTGGCGAGGGCACGCATTGCCAATGTATCCTGTATCCATTCATTCTGGCTCATTTATCTGTTAACGCTGACAGGAGTGTCATCGAGAAGACACCAAAGTGGGGCTGGACTGGAGATGAATTAATGCGCTGGATTGTAAAATTGAATGAACAAGTGTTAACAGGATGAATAATAATGCCATCAACAGCACCAATCCCCGCCTGATATGTCTCGGAATCCAACATTTGATACCTATACACGTTGGAACAAGGGGAAAATCAGTTTGTGTCTGCTGGACGCGATCGTGATTTCAGAGTTTTCTGGAAAAGGACCTCCTAACTGCCCTCTGCTTACATCATGTCAGGGAGGTGTACTTCATGTTGGTAGAACGAACAGTGCAACCACTTCACATGTGCCCATGGGAGAGTGATACAGGGATGCGGTTGAATTGGTTTCTGATGCTAAAAGCTCTTCCAGCATTGCCCAACATCCCAGCTGTGTCCGAACCAATGGCCGCCCTCATTTTTCTAAACCCCAGTGAGTACAATCCCAGACCCTTTGAATTCTCCTTATATGAAAATCCGTCACTCCAGGGCCCTCTCCATTGCCCACACACCCTTCCTTAAATATGAACCCAAAACTGTGCTCTCACCAATGCTTCATAAAGCCTCATCACACCCCTGCTTTCCGATTCTATCCCTCTGGAAATGAATACCAGCATTCCATTTGCCTTCTTTACCACTGACTCTACGTGTAAGTTCACCTTCAAGGCGTCTTGCACGAGAACTCCCAAGTCCCTCTGCACCTCTGATTTCTAAAAGTCCACCACTTTATTCCTTCCAGCAAAGTGCATGATCATACACTTCACCACACTGCACTCCAACTGCCATTTCCTTGCCCAATCTTCCAACCTGACTAAGGCATTCTGCAGACTTCCTCAACACTACTTGCCCCTCATATTCCCCTATCCTCCTTCAGCACCTTCCACAGGGACCGCTCCCTCCACGACTCCCTTGTCCACTCCTTCCTCCCAACCAATTGACCCCTTGGGACCTATCCCTGTGACTGCAGGAGATGCTCCACTTGTGCCCACACCTCCTCCCTCACCACTATTCGGGGCCCAAACTGTCCTTCCATGTGAAGCAACATTTCATTTGTGAATCTGCAGGGGTCATCTACTGTCTGGTTCTCCCGCTGTGGTCTCCTGTTCATCAGAAAGACTGGACACAGACTGGGACACTGCTTTGTTGAGAACCTTGGCTCTATTTGCTGCAATAACACAGATACCCCAGTGGCCACCCACTTCAATTCCCCATCCCATTCCATTGCTGACATCTCTGTCCATGGTCTCATGCATGTCCACCCACAAATTGGAAGAACAACACCTCATTTTCCCTCTGACCACCCTCCAACCAGATGGCATTAATATCAACTGTGGCCTTTCCTTATCTCTGTCTCCACATTCTTTGTCTCCTTTCAACCATGATAAATTCTTATCTCATCCCTTATCATATCCAATTAACACCTTTTGTTGGTCTGGAGATTCTCCCCCTTTGAATTCTGAGACTTCCTGCTTCTGGTTTATTCTAATTATTTCTTGAAGAAGGGCTCAGGCCTGAAATGTCGGTGATATATCTTTGTCTCTTACAGACGCTGAAAACCTCCAGTATTTTGGTGTGATTTTAACTACCTGCCACTCTTCCCATCTTTCTACCTTCGGCAAAGGGTGGGCATTCCTTGAAGAGAATGGAGTTAAACAAGAAAGTCTGCAGTTGCTGGTTGAGAGCAGAGGATTCCAGAGGGGAAACAGTAAGAGGGACTCTCACAGAACTCCCTTACAAAGAGAGACGTGTATGGTAGTTCTTGAGTATGTATTCTCGATTCACTGACATGAAGAGCAATGGGAAAGTACTGGTCATGGAGTTTGTTCAGATCAGCCAATACTAAAGTGTCTGGAGAGAGTATTGCATTCAATTCTGGTGGCCTCATTACAAGAGGGATGTAGATGCATTGGAGTGGGTGAAGAGACTGGGGTGGCTTGGTTAGCGCAGCAGTTAGCATAACTCTGTTACAGTGCCAGCAATCGGGACCAGATTCCAAATACCGCACTGTCTATAAGGAGCTTGTACGTTCTCCCCGTGTATGTATGGGTTTTCCCTGGGGACTCCGGTTTCCTCCCACTGCTTGAAACATACCAGGGGTTGTAGGTCAATCGAATGAAATTAGGCGGGACGTACTCATGGGCCAAAAGGCCTGTTACTATGCTGTATATAAAAAAAATTTAACCTACAAACCCCGTACATTTTTAAAAGGCAGGAGGAACCCGCAACATCCAGACAAAATGCACACAGGCACAGGGAGAAGATACAAACCCCTTACAGACAGCACCGGATTTGTACCCGTGTCTTTGGCACTACAATACCATTGCGCTAACCACTAACTGTGGTCGCCATTGGGGGTGGTATCTTTCATTGAAATCTTTAAGCATGTCTTTGGATACCAGAATGATTCATGGGAGAGGGCCCTCCTTCAACTGGTTTGTTTTATTCCATAACCCTCCAGACCTCTCCCATCCATGTATCGATCCAATATATTATTAAAACTTGAGTGAGTGCACGTTCACCGTATCAAATGGCAGTCCATTCTACACTCCCACCACTCTCTGAGTCAAGAACTTTCCCCTAATGTTCCCCCTAAACCTTTCCCCATTCAGCTTAAAACTATGACCTCTCACATTAATCTCCCCCAATCTAAGTGGAAAAAGCCTACTCGCATCCACTCTGTCTATACCTCTCATAATCTTGAAAACCTCGATCAAATCTCCCCTCATTCTTTTTCACTCCAAGGAATAACGTCCTAACCTGTTTAATCTTTCCCTGTAACTCAACCTCTGAAGACCCGGTAACATCCTCATAAATCTCCTCTGCACTCTCAATCTTCCTGTAGTTGGGCGACCAGAACTGCACACAATATTCCAAATTTGGCCTCACCAACGTCTTAAACAACTTCAACATAGCATCCCAACCCCTATACTCAATACTTTGCTTTATAAAGGCTAAGATGTCAAAAGCTTTCTTTACAACCCTGTCCACCTACAACACCACCTCCAGGGAACAATGTATCTGTATTCCCAGATCTCTGCTCCTCCACACTCCTCAGTACCCATTTTCTGTGTACGTCTACCTTGGTTTACCTTTCTAAAATGCAACACCTCACACTTGTCTGCATTCCCCCAGTTGGTCCAGATCCCTCTGCAAGCTTTGAAAATCTTCCTCCCTGTCCACAATGCCTCCAATCTTAGTGTCATCAGCAAACCTGCTAATCCAATTCACCACATCATCATCCAGAGGATTGATATAGACATCAAACATCAATGGTCCCAGCACCGATCCCTGAGGCACACCTCGTCGCAGGCCTCCATTCTGAGAAACAACCATCCACTACCACACAGCCAATTTCAAAACCAGTTTACAACCTCTCTATAGAAACCTCTTAACCTTCTGAACTAACCTTTCATGTGGGACCTTTACTAAACTCCAAGTAGACAACATCCACAGCCTATCCTTCATCAACCTTCCTGGTATCCTCCTTAAAAAACTCTACAAGATTCATTAATCACGACCTACTGTCCAAAATCAGCCCAAGGCTGTCCAGAACTCCTTCCAATAATTTACTTACTACTGATGTCAGGCTCACAGGCCTGTAATTACCCAGTTTATTTTTGGAGCCTTTTTTAAACAACAGGACAACTTGAGCTACCCTTCATTCCTCTGGCACCTCACGATGGCCGATGACATTTTGAATATATCTGCCAGGGTCCCTGCAACTTCTTATTTTTGGAAAGATGCTGGAAATTGAATTAGAACAAAAGCAGGAAATAGCTTACATTTTAGTTCTGTTGTTAATCAAAAAGGACCAGACCTGAAATGTTGGAGATGTTAGGGTCCAGGTTCAAGAGATGGCAAATTCTAGAATCTGAAGCAAAATCCGATCTGCTGGAGGAAGTCAATGGCTTGAGGGGCTTCAGTGGGGGGAAAGAGAATTGTCAACATATGGAGTCCAAGCCCTTAGACCAGTGGTCCTCAACTATCCCCCCCACCCACATAAACCACAAAGTAATCCCTTACTAAGAGCACCTATCGCATCCTGTGTATGGGATACTTCAAGTGGTATGCGAGTGGAAAGAAAAAGGTTGGGAACCACTGCCCGAGACCCTGTCTGAATGTTCCAGTGTTTTCTGCTTTTATTATATATTCCTTATTTGTACTTTGTGTCTGTTTCAACTGTACCTGTTACCGACTAGGGTCTGGATCCCGTCAAGGTCCACAGAACCGAATGGCCACAGTTCGCCTGTTCATCTTCCCAGACGCCGTCTGCTGAACAACAGAAAAAGAAAGCAATGGTCAAAGCATTATCAATGGCCGTCTTCTTTACCCAATACCCTCACACAGATGGAACCACTCTGCCAGTACCAGGCACAAGGAAAAGTACAGGCCTGTCACCCACAATGCGACTGACTGTATATACACACATACATTTCTCCAGACCACAGTGCACACACAAACACTGAACTAGTGACCTATTGTGGACTCTCAACATCTCCTCACTTGTCAGGAAGGCGCGACAGTGACTGCATTTCCTAAACAGACTGATGTAGGCAAGGTGACCGGCCCCCATCATGTCCACCTTCTACAGGAGCTCCATCGAGAGCGTACAAGCCGGCTGCATCACAGTGAGGGTATGGTTGCTGGAGGGAAATGGATCGGAGGTGAATCTACAGGCCCACAAGATTGGCAGAGAGGATCACTGGGGTCTGCCTTTCTCATCCATCGACATGATCTACCAGGCTCAATGTCTGAAGAGAATGTGCAAAACTATTGAGGACCCTTTCCACCCTGCACACAGCATCTTTCAGCTGCTCCTGTTGGGAAAAAGATGCAGGAGGATCAGAGCCAGCACCACCAGGCTGAGTTATAACTTCTTCCCATGGGCAGTGAGAATGTTGAACGACCAAAGGAGTTGCTCACAATAACTTCCTGAGACTTTAATTTTGAAAATTTTTATTTTATTTTGACATACATCCCTGATGCTTCAGAAAATATAACCCATCTAAATTTAAACATACAGCACGGTAACAGGCTATTTCAGCTCACGAGTCCGTTCTGCCTTATTACACCCAGTTAACCTACAACTTCTGGTTTGCTTTTGAAGGGTGAGAGAAAACTGGAGCCCCCGGAGAAAACCCATGCAGATACAGGGAGAACATACTAACTCATTACAGACAGTGCAGGATTTGAACCCCAGTCAGTTCCTCATTGTTGGCACTGTAAAGGCATTGTGCAAATCACTGAGCCAACTGTTCCGAGACCAAACCAATATGTATTTATTTATTTGAACAGATGAAATACATATGTCCTGCGAATGTATAGTTTGGCTGTGTGTGAGATGTTTGGTTGTGTGTCTGCATATTTTGCACCAAGGACTGGAGAACACTATTTCATCAGGTTGTCCTTGTACAATTAGATGACAAAAAACTTGAATTGGATACACTAGAGATGGCTGGAGTCTGGAGCTAAATTCCATCTGCTGAATGGGCATCAAAATCAGGGCTGCCAGGCTGGGAAATAGCTTCTTCCTGCAGGCTCGGAGATTAATGAGCCTGTTACTGTGTAAATCATTTGAAAATATTTATATGGAAATATTCCTACCTGGGCAGCATGGTTAGTGCAGCGGTCAGCGCAATGCTGTTGCAGCGCCAGCAACCGAGACTGGGGTTCGAATCCCACTGACTGTAAGGAGATTGTATGTTCTCCCCGTGGCTTTTCCCTTGGGGCTCCAGTTTCCTCCCACTGTTTGGAGCGTACCAGGGTTGGGTGTAATTGTGCAGGATGGGCTCATGGGCTGAATATTGAAGAAAAATTTAAACCTACAAACCCTGGACATTTTTGAAAGGGCAGAGGAACCCGCAGCACCCAGAGGAAAAGCACGCAGACACAGGAAGAAAATGCAAACTCCTTCAGATAGGGCCAGATTTGTACCCGTGTTGTTGACACGATAATACCATTGTGCTAGGCGCTAAACGAACTGCTTAGCAGATGGGGATGGTATCTATCACAGGAATCTTTAAGCATGAACCCCCATCACTGGTGCTTAATAGGGTAGTGCTAACCGTGCAACCCAATCCAGTGGGGAATTCACGAGAGACGTCTTCCCTTAGAAAGTAGTGACAATGTGGAGCCGCTCTCGCAGAGTTATCACTCTGGCTTTGCCAAGAAGGTGATCGCAGTGAGGAGCAGGGGTTTGATTGAGTAGCCTCAGTCTGTACTTATTGGAGTGTACAGCATGGTAACAGGTCATTTTAGCCTACGAGTCTGTGCCGCCCAATTTACACCCCATTAACTGAAACCCCTGGTACATTTTGAAATGTAGGAGGAAACCAGAGCCCCTGCAGAAAACCAATGCAGATACGGGGAGAACGTACAAACTCCTTACAGACAGTGGGCATTCGAACCCTGGACCAGACCTGATCACTGGCGCTGTAAAGTGTCACACTAGACGCTACGCAAACCATGCAGCAACTGAATACGAATGGAATTTTTATCCCCCAAAAATATTTTATTCACAACAAAATTATTTTTAATATAAGAAAACTGTTCCAGATGGTTTCCATTCCTAATGATACATTCTTATCATTGTACATTTTACATTCTTCTCTCCATATCTTGTTACCACCACCGTGGCACTTTGTCGTTACTCCTTGCAGTCCCCTCATATTAGCTACTCCAAGCCTCAGTGCATTCCTCAGCACCTACTCCTGCAGCCTGGAATGAGCCAGTCGGTTGCATTCCCTCACCGACATCCCCATGTGCTGAAATACCAACAGGGTTCAAGTCAACCAAAGTGCGTCTTTTGCTGAGTTGATGGTCTTCCAGCAGATCTGGATGTCGGACAGAGTGTGTCCTGGGGAACAGCCCTGTCACGCTGCTGCTGGGGATGAATGGTGACAAGAACCCTTACATCCTTCTCCACACACTCTTAGTGAATCTGCATTCAGCAAAGAGATGGGCGCCCGTCTCCCCTCCACCGCAGTCATCCCAAGTACAACGTGCTTGGAGGGTGATGTTCCGGTTGTAGAAGAAGGATCTGACTGGGAGGGTTCCTCTCATCGCCAGCCAGGCCCTGGCGAAGACAGTCAGCTCAGGGAAACATCCCACCAGATCTATCGAGTCCTTATCTCTCAAATTCTGCGGGACGTTCCGTGCTGACCACTGCCTGATGGTCTTGTGGTCAAAGGTGTTGTTTTGGATAAACTTCTCTATGAAAGGAAATAGATAAGATAGAAACAGGGAGGTTGTTTCCACTGGCATCTGGCACCAGAACTGGGGACAGAGCCTCAAGACACAGGGGAGTAGATTTAAGGCAGGGATAATGAGGACAATGTACAGAAGTACTAGAGGAACCCAGCAGGTCCTGTCATGTCCATGGAAAGTGATCGGCTGTTTATGTTCTTAATTATGCCAAAAATCAGGCAAACATGCAAATAAG
Source organism: Narcine bancroftii (assembly GCF_036971445.1). NCBI lineage: Eukaryota > Metazoa > Chordata > Chondrichthyes > Torpediniformes > Narcinidae > Narcine > Narcine bancroftii. Next base: position 209,898,563 of record NC_091472.1, on the reverse strand, counting down.
GTGGAGGTGGGGGAGGGGCACAGATCAGCAAATGGGTACAGGGGGAAGGAGGAGCCAAGAGGTGATGGGGAGGGGTTAGAGGCTGGAAAAGGTGCTCCCTGATAGGGGAAAGGAATAGGGGAGGGAGCTGGAGTAAGGAAGTCAGAGGGATGGGAGAAAAAGACAGACAGGGGTAAGGGGTAACCAGAAATTGGAGGTCGATATCGATGCCATCTATGTGGAGTTAAACAAGAACATCTGCAGATCCGGGGTTGAGTGCAAAACACAAACTTGCTGGTCGCGCAGCATTTGCAGGAAGTAAAGGACCATCCGAGGCCCAAAACCTTGGTTCCCCTTTAGTTTCTCCGATGCTCGATGACCTGCTGAGTTTCTCCAGCATGTTGGTGTCTCACCATCTGGATGGAACCTGAAATTGGCTTCTCAGAGGGTGAATCCATGGAATTCTCACGCAATTCAGCAGTGAAGGCTGCCTTGTTGAAAGTATTTAAGACATGAATGGATGGATTTGTAACAGATTGGGAAAATTAAAGGTTTTAAGGAATGGCCAGGTAAGTGGAGCTGAGTCCACAGCCAGATCAGCCACGATCTTATTGACTAACAGAGCAGACTCGACAGGCCGAATGACCAACTCCTGCTCCTGTTTCTTACGTTGAGGTGAACAGTCCAGCTGTCTGGAATTGGCAGCTCAGTGAACACAGAGAAGAGAAAGAAAATGAAGAGTATTCCAGCAGCGTGAGGTGGTTGGGTGCTGGTATGGAGCAAAAACACAGACAGGAGGGAAGATACCAGGTTGCTCCCAGTGTGGCCCCAGCTGGACTGAATGGCCTTGTCTTTGTATCTACATTGAGTATATTAGAGAGATACAAGGGGATGAGACACAATTTTCAAACACAGCTTCTTCATTTCGTACAGATCCAGGACATGAAATTCAATTCCTGTAATTGGGTGACAGTTACTGAAACGTTATTATAGCACTAACAACCCAGGATTGAATCCAGACCTACCGATAAGGAGTCTACACGATCCCCCCGTGATTGGGAGGTTAATTGGGCAGCACAGGTTTCATTGGCCAGAGAACCTTCAACTGCGCTGTATTGTTAATGTTTAAAATATATAATCAGAGTCACTAACATTGAGGGAGAGAATCCATTCCACCTCCACCACCTTGGAAAAGCAACCAACATATTAAAAGACTCCCCCCTCCCCAGACACAATCCCTTTCCCCTCCTCCCCATGGAGGAGATCACCCTCCACCAGATTCAAGGACAGTTCCTTTCTCTGTTGTCAAACTCTTGAATGATCCTCATACCTGTAAAATAATACTGCTTTTGCCTTGTACCAACTGATCTGTCCCTGTAACTACACTCTTGCACTGTGACTTATTTGCTGGACTATGTATGGGATGTCCAGCTGGACTGCTCCAAAACAAACTTCCTCACTGCACCTTTGCACATGTGACGATAAACTTGAAGCTGAAAACAAATTGCGAATTGACCACAAGACCAAGACCTGTTTTGATTTATGGCCCCAATAACCACAAGACTCCAGTCCCTCCTGGTGTTTGAGTAAGTGATGTTTAAATATTCCACACTCTACAAACTTTCTGTGTGGACCCGCTGGTGTTTCACCAGGTTGTTCAACTGGGTGAAGCCCTTCCCGCACCTGAAGTAGGTGACCGGCCTCTCCCCCGCAAAGTCACCATCAGATCTAATTAGGGAGCATCAAGGGAACGGGAGGGAAGAAGCGGGGACCCCCCGCCCGCGCTCTCCGCCTTGCCCCGTGTGGGACCCTGTCCCCCCCGCTCGGGGTCCGACTGCTGCCCCCACTCATGCGTGCGGCCGGGAAAACAGGAGCTGCAGCCGGACACACTCGCTGCCCACGGCGTTGTCAGGGACCCTTCTGCCTGTTCCCCCGTGTGTCAGGAGGCGCGTTCCCTGCCCCCCTCCCCGACCTTCCCTTCCCCCACCGGCCCGAATGTGGGGGGACGAGGTCTCGCCTGGACCTTGGTGCCGCTCGCCCTCCTCCCTAATGCCGCACTCACCCCGCGACAGCACCTACTCCAACAAGGATCAGGCTCGCGTCCCGGTCACCGACCATCCGGGCGCCCCGGGCGCCTCGGCCGCTCCCCTCCCACTCCGTCCGCCCAGTGCAAATCTCACCATCACCCACCCCGGGCCCAAGTCGTGGACCGGCCTGTTGCTGAGGGAACGGCGCTCAGGAACGCTGGCGGGGCCTGTGACGTCAGCTCGCACACGATGGCGCCGAGGCAAGCCTTCACGTGACGGCCGCAGCCCAGGAGGCGGGGCGGAAGGAGATGTCCATCCCGGCGAATGCGCATCGGGGCTTCCCCGGGCCGATTCCAGGAGGATCTGTCACTCAAATTTGGTCACGATGCGTGTTTACAAGAAGCGCATGAGGCATTTACAGAGAACGAGCAGCACAAAGGCTTCCCCACCCCCCCACCGGCCCAACTCCTCCCCTCCCTTTCATTGGCCCAACCCCCCAAACCCGGCCCAACCCCAAACCCTCCCCTCCCCCCACCGGTCCGGCCCAGCCCCCCCCCCCACCGGTCCGGCCCAGCCCCCCCCCCCACCGGTCCGGCCCAGCCCCCCCCCCCACCGGTCCGGCCCAGCCCCCCCCGCCGGCTCCTCCCCGCCCTCTGCACCCCTCTCCACTCTGGGCTTTTGCCACCCTGGCCACTGACAGTGAAGCCCCGTGGATCAGGTGTTGGAAGGGACTCCACTGTCGGCTTCTGGACGAGCTGCTGGCGACATGTCCCATGTCTTTAGATCAGTGATTCTCAATTTTATTTTTCCCCTCCCATCCCACCTGAAATAATCCCTGACTAACTGTTATATATATAGAATTTAGGTTAAAATGGCTTAAGTTAAAATGTGATGATTAATCATAAAAGGGGAAGACAGAATAGACAGGGAGCTTACCATAAAAGTTCAACTGGACAATGTTATAACAAACAGAGATCTTTCATGGTCACAAAGAGACATGTAGGAGCCAAAGATTGATAAAAGAGTGAAAAACAGAATTTAGTGTGTGCAGAGTTCGTAGTGTACTTGACTAACATGATAATTACAAATGCAAGTGTACTTAGAATGATTTTGCAAAAACTAACCAATTAAAACAGTGTTAAAGAGGAGGGGAAGGACAAGCAAAAAAGGTATAAAAATCAATGCACTGTATGTATCGGGGCTTAACTGGTGAGAAGCCAGTTGAGTCCAACTCTGCAGACTTGTAAATAAAGCTTGTCGTGTCATCAGTTTTAAAGAGACTCATGTGTGAGAAGTTTTATTTCTGACAAATGGGGGCTCGTCCGGGATCTACACTCCAGCCGTGGGGGGAGGCGAGAAGAGGGACATCGGAGGTGGTGCACCCCGCTGAGTTCAGCGGCTCCTAGTCCCTTGCTCGTCGCTTCGGGCGGCTTGAGCGAGTGGTATCCGGACAAGGTGACACGACAAGACGGAGAGGAGAAGGGTGACGGTTCAATCCCCGAGCAGACACCGGTAAGTGACGACTTACGATTGTGGTGTGGGGATTGGGTAACAGGTGTAACGGGATACACCTGTTAGGATAAAAAAAAACCTAACGTAATAGATCAGGTATAGAGCTTTTGTCGTGGCGTGAGGACCCTGTCGTGGGACTCTAGGATAGACCCCAGGGAAACCTCGGCGGTAACCGAAGGAGGGACAGCACCTCCGACGAAGTGCCGAGAAGAGAGGGGTCGACCCCAGGGAAACCTCAGCGGTAACCGAAGGAGGGACAGTACCTCCGACGAGGCGTCTGAGAAGAAGGGAGTAGGGTCCAGAACGAGAGGGTCCTCAGCAACGATAAACGGATCTAGGTGGGAAAATGGGAGGATCAAAATCTAAGGGCTCGTCTGAAAATTCAGGACAATTCCTGGGAGTTCCCCTTGACAGCCCTTTGGGGAGAATGTTTGAAAATTGGGCTAGTAAAAGATATCGAGACAAAAACAAGAAAAAGATGGTTCAATATTGTCTCCTTTGGTCGAAACAACCTATTAAAGGTTCCTCGGTCTGGTGGCCGAAATTTGGATCTGATGAGGATTGGGTTAGACAAGCATTAAACATATATGTAAATTCAAGACCAAAGGTGAATCAAGAAGAGTCACCATATGCATTTTGTTGGGTTCCCTGGCCAGGATCCTTAACAAAATGTTTTAAATTGAGGGTAGCGGGAGAAAAGAAGTGGGAACCTCTGGACAACCTTCCCCCTCCTTATATTCCCCCGGTGCCTACTGCGCCCGAGGAAAGCGCATTACCGGAGGGGAAAGGTGATGAATCTGATTGCCCCAAAAGGGGCCGGGAAAAAAAGAATGAATTAAGGGAGTCGGACCCTAAACTTCCACCGGTAAACCGACCCTGGACAAGATCCCAGACTGGTCCAGGACCATCAAAGTTTTCAGTAAGCCTAAATCCCCTGAGGGAAGTTCCTATGGGAGGACCGGGAGGGGGAACGGGATATGTGAATGTTCCCCTAACTAGTACAGAGGTGCGGGGATTTAAGAAAGAAATGAAAAAGTTATTGGAAGATCCTATAGGACTGGCCGAACAGCTCGACCATTTCCTGGGACCAAACACATATACGTGGGAAGAGATGCAGGCAATAATGGGAACATTATTCTCACCCCAGGAGAGGCAGATGATTCGACGGGCTGCCCTCCTCATGTAGGAATATGAACAACCTGGGGACTCCAGACCCTATGAACAAAAATATCCCTTAAATGAACCCAGGTGGGACAAACGAACACCCGAGGGATTGGCAAGTATGAGACAATATAGAGAGTGGACAATTAAAGGGATACGGGAGGCTGTGCCAAAGGGTCACAATTTCACCAAGGCATTTGGGAACCACCAGGGGAAAGACGAGTCCCCTACTGATTTTTTGGAGAGGGTGAGAAAGAATGTCCAACAGTATGCGGGCGTGGACCCTAGTACACCAATGGGTGAACAGCTTATTCGAATTGAATTTGTTTCCAAATCATGGCAGGACATTAGAAAGAAACTAGAAAAGGAGGAGGACTGGAGCGAAAAACCCCTAAGCGACCTGTTAAAAAAGGCGCAAAAAGTATATGTGCAGAGAGAAGAAGAAGATCAAAAGAGGGCGACAAAGGTTATGGTACAGACTATCCGACAGATGAATGCCGAATCCAGAGGGGAAAGAAAACAAAACCTTCCTCTAAACAATCCAAGATATCCAAGAGAGGGAAGACCCCGGAGGTTCGTTAAGTGCTATTACTGCAATGAGGAAGGACACTTTAAGAGGGAATGCCCCCGATACAAGAGGGAATTGCGTGCCCTCGAACTTATGGAAGAAGATTAGGGGGGTCAGGGGTTCCAAATGTTGGGGACCAAGTATAAGAGGGAACCCCTGGTAAAACTAAAAATTGGTCCCAAGGGAGAAGAGGTGGTGTTTATGGTGGACACAGGAGCGGAACGAAGTAGTGTAATAACTGTGCCAATCGGGACTGAACCTGTAAAAAGTAATTTGAAAATTTCTGGGATAGAAGGGGCTCCCAGAATGGTATCAATAATTCCCCAAGTAACAGTGAAACTGGAAGAAAGAGAAGGGGTACAAGACCTCTTGTTGTTACCGTCGGCTGGATTTAACCTCCTAGGAAGGGACTTACAGGCTCCCCTAGGTTTGGGTGCTCTCCCTGTGGACGGAGAAGTGCGAGTCCACCTCTGTGCTCTAAAGGAAGAGGATGAACGGCAGATTGACGAGAGAGTCTGGTATAAGGAGGGAAATCGAGGAGGTCTGGACATCCCACCTTTACATGTCACATTAATACCAGGTCATCAGCCGGTAAGGAAACGTCAGTATCCTATTTCTTTGGAAGGGAGAAAAGGGCTACAGCCGGTAATTGAGACTCTAATACGAGACAGACTATTAGAAGAATGCATGTCACCTTATAACACCCCTATACTCCCAGTGAAAAAGTCAGATGGATCCTATCGCCTAGTTCAGGATCTAAGAAGTTTGAATGCTATTGTTCAGACCCGCCACCCAGTGGTGCCTAATCCCTATACTATTATGAGTCGGATTCCCCCAGACCGTGAGTGGTTTAGTGTTATCGACTTGAAGGATGCCTTCTGGACGTGTCCATTAGAAGAGGAAAGTAGAGATATGTTCGCGTTTGAATGGGAAAATCCATGGACAGGTAGACGGAGACAGCTTCGGTGGACTGTATTGCCCCAAGGGTTCACTGAATCTCCGAACCTGTTTGGACAAATGCTAGAACAAATCCTGGCGGACTATCCACAATCTGATGATTCCCAACTAATGCAGTATGTGGACGATTTGCTATTATCAGGACCCAAGGAACAAGAAATGAGGGGAGATACAATTAGACTCTTGAATTATCTGGGGAAAAAGGGACTACGGGTGTCCAGGAACAAGTTACAGTTCGTTGAGAGAACTGTGGTATATCTGGGACACCAGATAAGTAAAGGACAGAAACGGATTACCCCTGAACGGATTGCGGGAATCACTAGAATGCCGTTACCCCGTAATAAGAAGGAAATAAGACAATTCCTGGGACTCTTAGGTTACTGTAGGTTATGGATAGAGGACTACTCAGCGTTGGTGAAGTTTATGTATGAAAAGCTGACAAATGAAAATGAATATCCATTGAAATGGACCCAGGAGGAGGAGGGATGGTTTGAGGACTTGAAGAATCGCCTGACACGAGCCCCGGTACTCACTCTGCCCTCTTTAAAACAGCCCTTCCAGCTATTTGTCACTCATAACCAAGGAACAGCTGTGGGGGTTTTAACACAGGAAAAAGGCGGTCAGCGACACCCAGTGGCTTTCCTTTCCAAAATGATGGACCCAGTGTCTCGCGGATGGCCGACGTGTATCCAGGGAGTAGCGGCTGCTGCTCTGTTGGTAGAGGAAGCACGTAAACTTACTTTTGGAGGAAAGATGACTGTGTACACCTCCCATTCTGTGAGTGTTTTATTAACACAAACTGCCCATCGATGGCTGACTGATTCTCGCATATTAAAGTATGAAACCATTTTAATGGTCGGAGAAGATCTACAGTTTGCAAAGATTAATAGCTGCAACCCAGCTCAGTTTTTATACGGCAGTGAAACAGAGAGAGAGGTGGAGCACGACTGTGTCGAGTTGACGGATCTTCAGACCAAGACCCGAGAAGACCTTTGCGATACTCCTCTGGGAGAAGGATATGAATTCTACATTGACGGCTCCGCCAGATGTGTTGACAGAATGAGAAGAAGTGGGTATGCTATAATAGAAGGAAATACTTGGAAAGTAGTAGAATCCACGAGACTACCCAGAAGCTGGTCAGCACAGTCCTGTGAACTATATGCCTTGCAGAGAGCCCTCAGAATACTGGCAAAGAAAACTGGAACGATTTACACTGATTCCAAATACGCATACGGGGTAGTGCATACCTTTGGTAAGATCTGGAAGGAGCGTGGTCTAATTACATCAAGAGGAAAGGAATTGGCACACGAACAGATGATTACTCTGACTTTAGAAGCCTTGACATTACCCCAGGAAATAGCAGTGGTCTACATACCAGGCCATCAGAGGGGAGATACCCCGACAGCAATTGGAAACAGACTGGCTGATGAAGAAGTCAAAAGGGCAACCATGCAACAAGAAGTCCGTTTGCTGACCTTAATCCCAATAAGACAAGGCATAAAGAAGGCTCCCATTTTCACTGCTAAGGAAGAAAAGGACATGGCTCAGCTGGGCGCAAGCCAGCTGCCTGATGGAACATGGAAAACACCAGATGGAAGAATGGTTCTAAATAAAGAAATAACTCGCAATATTTTAAAACACCTGCATCATCAGAGCCACTGGGGCACCCAAGCCTTATGTGACACAGTGCTTCGAGAATATGTGTGTAAGGGAATCTACACCTTGGCCCAACAGGAGGTGCAGAACTGTCACCTATGCACAAAAATTAATAAAAAGGTAATGAGGACAGGGACCATGGGAGGTCAACCATTAGCCATACGCCCTTTTCAAAGTATCCAGATCGACTTCACAGAGTTACCTCAAGTCCAAAGATGGAAGTATCTGTTGGTGGTAATAGATCACTTTACCCGATGGGTGGAAGCCTTCCCAACAGTAAATGCTACAGCCTCTACAGTAGCTCGCCTCCTCCTAGAGCAGATAATCCCCAGATATGGTATAATGGATTCTATAGACTCAGACAGGGGTCCACATTTTTGTTCAAAAATCCAGCAATTGATTTGTAATGCATTACAGGTCTCTTGGAAATTGCATACCCCTTGACATCCACAAAGCTCAGGGAGGGTTGAACGTATGAATGGAACCCTAAAAATGCAATTGACAAAATTAATGGTGGAAACTAAAATGCCTTGGATAAAGTGTCTGCCCCTGGCTTTATTAAGAATTCGTACTGCCCCACGAAAAGATGTAGGGTTGTCCCCTTATGAAATGATGTTTGGGCTTCCCTTCTGGAGTACAGTTGAGGGGTGTCCCACCTTGGGGGAAGGGGATATATTTGTTAGGAACTATTTACAGGCACTGTCACGCTCTCTTACAGATTTACGAAAGAGAGGACTATTGGCACAAACACCGCCTCTAGACTTTTCTTTACACAAAGTGGAACCAGGAGACTGGATTCTCAAGACCTGGAAAACTGAAAAACTCCAGCCCCAGTGGGAAGGTCCATACCAAGTTCTCTTAACTACAGAGGCTGCAGCACGAACAAGAGAGAAGGGGTGGACGCACGCATCCAGATTTAAGGGACCTGTAGAGGCGCCTCAGGACCCTGATACGAACTCAGATTGGACGTGTTCCTGGAGAAAAACCTCTTACCTTGCGATTTCGCAGAAAGACTTGATTCACAATGTTATTGTTATGTTCTTTGATTTTTCTTAGTTTGCCTATGTCTTTATCAGGTGTGAAATGTAAGAAATGCAGAGACAAAGTGGTCCTGTTTCAGGACCACACTTGGGGAAGAAAGGAGGGTAATTTTATTTCCCATACCTCAGTTCCTGAGAAATGCTGGGCAGAAAATACCACCCAACATCCATATACCCCTTGTGTGGAAAAAGAAGGAAATAATATGGGTCATTATATACAGATTCCTAATACCACTCCTTTCCCTCTTAACGGTTGGAAGGGTGACTCAGGCCCACCATGCCCTGATGGACTCTGGTTTTGCATACACCAGCGTACTGTTCCAATGAGAAGTTCCACTCCACACTCGAAAGTGCCTGCCCCTTTAAGACAGCCGGACTTAGTTCGAGTCCATCCAAATAACCATGAAAGTTTCGGTCACGCAGTTGGGGGAGATAACCTTTTTGTTGATCTTGCAACTAGAATTGCAGGAACTTTTAATGTAACCAATTGTTGGGTCTGCGGGGGTCCACTTCAGCACGAGATTAATTTATCATGAAACGTTTCTCTTCCCCGAGTTAAAATCCACATTCATATATATATAATACACACATTTTAAAGAGAGAACGGGGTGGATTGTTATATATATAGAATTTAGGTTAAAATGGCTTAAGTTAAAATGTGATGATTAATCATAAAAGGGGAAGCCAGAATAGACAGGGAGCTTACCATAAAAGTTCAGCTGGACAATGTTATAACAAACAGAGATCTTTCATGGTCACAAAGAGACATGTAGGAGCCAAAGATTGATAAAAGAGTGAAAAACAGAATTTAGTGTGTGCAGAGTTCGTAGTGTACTTGACTAACATGATAATTACAAATGCAAGTGTACTTAGAATGATTTTGCAAAAACTAACCAATTAAAACAGTGTTAAAGAGGAGGGGAAGGACAAGCAAAAAAGGTATAAAAATCAATGCACTGTATGTATCGGGGCTTAACTGGTGAGAAGCCAGTTGAGTCCAACTCTGCAGACTTGTAAATAAAGCTTGTCGTGTCATCAGTTTTAAAGAGACTCATGTGTGAGAAGTTTTATTTCTGACACTAACCATCTGTTCTGTGTCATAGGATATCACGGGTGCTTTGTGATCAGGCAGGGATTATTTCAGTTGGGATGTGAGTGGAAACATGTTGACAACCACTGAGTTAGATAAAGTCTTGTGATGAGATGAAAGAGCATACAGTGCAGAACATGGTCTTCAGACAGCACTGTGAGAGATAATAGATTATAGGAAGTAAAGTTAGTATGAATAAAATAAAGAATAATAGACTAGACTAGAGGAAGTAAGTGCTGAATAGGGATGAATTCCGATAAGAGTGTGAGGAAGGGTTACTCAAGTATAATAGAAGAAAGGTCTTAGAGTGAAAGAAATAATTAGCAAATTCTGCATATAGAATTAGTAACTCCTGGGGGTTGAGATGTTTGAATAAGAACAAAGGCAGATTCATGAATAAGGACAATGACATTGTTAGAAACAGAAGTACCTTCACAAATTGCTCGGGACAAAAATTGAGAACAAAAGAACATTTATAATACAACAATGCAAAGTTGGGTGCTTCCCCTTACCCTGGGAATACACACATACACTGGGGCTCACCCAACTTTTATACAGTTTATTTCAGTATAGGAATACCCTCCCCCTTACATTCTTCTGCCTCCTGGATAGGTTTGGCATTAGGCAATCCTGCCTGCCTATGTTTTCTGTGAACTTGGAGGACCAGGGGGTATCCTGTCGGTGTCTCATCATGTCATTATCCTCATTGTCCTTATTCACAACCCTGTCTTTGTTCTAATTTACACCTTTCCAATTCTCAGGGCTACAACTTCTTCATATGTAGAACTTGCTAATACTGTCTAGGGCTTACTAATTACATATGCAAAACCTGCTAATTCGATCTAGGGCTAGAAGACCCTTATCTTACTCAGACTGACTGCTTCCTACATTCTAATATCGATTTCTTATCCTGTTCGTACTGGCTTTATTCATTTACCCATATATCTATATTAGTTTCCTCATCTTCATATTTTTATATCAGTTTTACTCATCTCTTACAATCCTCACTTTTTTTAGATCAGTGATACTGATCTCTCACAATGATCAGTGTTACTGATCTCTTACAATCCTCACTTTTCTTTTAGATCAGTATTACTGATCTCTCAACTGAAATGTATTACTTGGAAACTTGGTCTTTTTCCCAGCAGGTCAGTAAACAAACTGCAGTCTCAGTATCATTAGACAGAATTAGGGAAACATACATCCTTTGGGTTATAGTGTTCTGACGAAGTGTTCGATGAAATGAATTAAATATTGCACACAAGTCTTTAGGCAGGGGAGCACCATAATGGTCAGAATAGCAAGTCCAGCTGCTATAAGGGCTGTGGGTATCAGACTCCAGTTACCAATAAAAAGTCTAGTTCATCCCACACCGGACCAAGGTTGCCACGTCTGAACCTGGGCATGGGAAGATTTTCAAACTCCTGAAGAAGTGTCTTTAACTGCCTGACCATTGTGAGCATTGTCCTTAACCAGTCTTTCACAAACGATGCCTTCAGCAGCCAGCGAGTAATTGAGAGCCAGGTGGTTTTGTTGAACTGTGCCTCGTATCTGTCGTCTTTCTTCAGCCCATAAATTCAGGGCCATTGCTATCTGTTCGGTGATGATCTCCAAAGCTGCCTGGAGTCTGATTAAACGATTTAAATGCCAAGCAGCTTTAGTATTCTGGAGCAGCTTACTTCGTTTACAGCTGGAACTCCCCTTACAGTGGTGGTTTTTTTTAACATTCCGAAGGTCTGTGTGACCCAAAGGATGCTTTACAGGAGACCAAGTTGGGGAGGGGTGTTTCTAGTCACTTAAACCTGTGAGTTGCAGCTTGTCTGTGAACATTAGCATAAGTATCACTGAGCCTGTGAGTTGCAGCCTGTCTGTGAACATTAGCATATGTATTAACTTTATCTCTGCCACATCTACAATCCTGACTACCATTCTGTCTGTCTTTGTCCCACTATCTCCTTTGTGCTATCCCTTTAAAACTCCTCTCTTTAATACCTGTAGAGCCAAAATACAAATCAAATCTACTCCTCTAGAGCACCTCTGTTTCCCTGGTCCATGTTGGGATCCTATATTAACCCATACCCCACTATGACTATACTTTATATCTATGCCCTGTCTACATTCTAAGGGTAAATAATTGTCACCTCTGCTGCCCCTATTCCAGGAGGACTTAATACATCGTGAGTAATTTAGGGATGTCCCAAAAATGGGGAACCAACAAGTAAACAATACAGTAAATGGTAAAAACAATATTACAGTACTTTTTCCTGGCGTAGTGTAACTTTCAGATCAGAAGGATGAAGGACAGCATGCCAGGTGGAGGGTAGATTATCAATGTCTTTAGTCCGTGGATCAGCAGCTTGTTTAATTCATTGTATTTGAGTCCACCCCTTTTCTTTCTTTCGCACTGCAGTGTCTGTAATCAAAAGTACACAATAGGGGCCATCCCAGACAGGTGATCTTGTCATGCTTTTACATATACCCAATCACCAGGTTTAATAGAATGAATAGGATACTCCAAGGGTGGGCAGTTACAGCTGCATGTCTATTTTCTCCGTGAGCGCAGCCTGTTTGGCAGCTGCATCTGCCTGTCTGTCCCCTGTGCTTCAGGAATGTCACCACTTTGATGGCTCCGTATATGAACTACAGCTATTTCCTCAGGTAATGTAAGAGCATCTAGAGATTGGACAATTAAGTTTTCATGGATCAACTTTTGTCCTTTTCCAGTTATCATTTCCCGCTCTTTCCAGATCTTCCCAAACGTGTGCACTACACCAAAAGCATACTCTGAGTCTGTGTAGATCGTGCCCACCTTGTTCTCTAGACCCTGGAGAGCTCTACAGAGGGCATACAATTCACAACATTGTGCTGACCAATGACCGCGAAGGTGACCGGCTTCAATCACCACTCCTTCTTTCCCATCCACTACACTATACCCGCTATGGTGAGTGCCATCAATGCAACAAGAAGATCCATCAATAAACCACCTTTCACCCTCCTGTAAAGGCTCATAACTTAAATCCTCTCTAATTTTGGTCTGTAAATCTATTACCTCTAAACATACATGCTTTAACTCATTTATGGTATTGTCAGAATTTGGAGAAACCAAGAAAGCTGCTGGATTGTGTTCTTTATTCGTAATCAGGGTCAAATCATCCCTATCCATTAGGATCGCTTCATATTTTAAAATTCTAGAGTCTGTGAGTCACCTTCCAGCATGTTGTAAGAGAATATTGCAGACTGTGTGAGGGGTGTGAACTATCATCGGGGCACCAAACATAATCTTTCATCCTTCCTCAACTAAAATAGCAGTGGCTGCGATGGCTTGCACACACTCTGGCCAACCACAACAAACAGGGTCTAAAACTTTTGACAGAAAAGCAACTGGCTGTCTACAGCCTGCCCTCTCTTGTGTTAGTACTCCGGTGGCTACACCTCCTTTCGCATTGGTATGTAGGTCAAATGGCTTATTTAGGTTGGGTAAAGCCAACACTGGGGCACTAATAATGCACTGTTTCACCAAGTTAAAATCTTTAATCTCTTCCTCTGTCCAGACAAAAGCTTCGCCCCCTAGAATCGTGAGTTTATCATAGAGAAATCTGACCAGGCTAGAATAATTTTCAATCCAGATTCTACAGTATCCCACTAAACCAAGGAATTTCCTAAGTTCTTGGGCATTCTTGGGAGGGGGGATCTGTAGAATACCATGTATACTCTCTGGACTTATTTTCCTAGTTTACTGACTTACCAGATGACCTAAGTATTTAACTTCTGATTCAACAAATTGTAATTTGGATTCGCTCACCCTGAGACCCTTATTCTCCAGAAAATTCAAAAGTTCAATGGTATACTGTTTAATTAATTCGTAAGTTTTTCTCGTAATTAACAAATCATCAACATATTGTATCAACTGACAATTCTCTCTCCCCGAGGAGCCTCATCTAGTATTTGTTCTAAGACCTGGCCGAATAAATTTGGTGATTCTGTAAAGCCCTGGGGAAGGATCGTCCACCGGTATTGATTCTTATGTCCAGTAAAAGGATTTTCCCATTCAAAGGCAAACATGTCTCTGCTCTCTGTTGCTAACGGACAGGTCCAGAAAGCATCTTTGAGGTCAATCACACTAAACCATTTACTATGGGGATCGATTTTACCCATTATTGTATAGGGATTAGGTACAACCGGGTGATGGGTGAGAATAATTTTGTTCAGTTCCCTCAAGTCCTGCACTAATCGACAGGTTTTTGGACAGGTAAAATTGGGGTATTAAAAGTTGACATACAAGGTTCGAGTATACCATCTTTCACCAACTGGTCAATTACTGGCTGCAGCCCCTTTTGGCCAGCCATAGGAATTGGATACTGTTTTAGTCTAATTACTTGTTCAGAATCTTTTAAGGTAACTCATAGGGGAGGAATATCTAACACTTCTCTATTGCCTCTTTCTGCTCATTCTCCAGGATTTATTAGTACTTGATCTTCCTCGCTTAATACATACAATTGAACCCTGATACCTGATTCCTGTGGTCTGGTGCTGATAGCCAATTGGTCCTGTAAATCTCGTCCTAACAAACAAACTACAGCTTGGGGAACTGGTAAAATATCCTCTGTTATTACCTTTTCTCCCATTTGTATTCTTACATCTCTTAATACAGGGACTGTAAAGTCTCTTCCTCCTACTCCCGAAATCATCACTGTCCCCTCTATCTTAACACCCTCGGGTGGTTGTAAAATACTAGACCAGGCTGCCCCAGCATCTACTAAAAATACCATTTTGTCACTGTGGGGTCCTATGCTTAAATTTACCAATGGTTCTCCGTGCAGCCCCATGGTGTGTATTGACTGAGAACCGTGACCCCCCCCCCCCCATTCATAATCTGCTTCCATCTGTCAGACTCTGGCTTTACCCTACTCTTAATTTAGTCTATGTGTCGTCTGAGTCCAGCGTGTTCGCTAAATGAAGTTGTTAGAAATAGAAATACCTTAACAGAAATTGCTCGAGACAAAAATTGAGAACAAAGAACATTTATTATAACAACAATGCAAAGTTGGGTGCTTCCCCTTACCCTGGGAATACACACATACACTGGGGCTCACCCAACTTTTATACAGTGAATTTCAGTATCAGAATACCCTCCCCCTTACATTCTTCTGCCCCCGGATGGGTTTGGCATAGGCAATCCTTCCTGCCTACGTGCAGTTTCAGTGGACTTGGAGGACTAGGGGGTATCCTGTCGGTGTCCTCTCATGTCATTATCACCATTGTCCTTATTCACAACCTTGCCCTTGTCCCCATTCACACCTTTCCAACTCTCAGAGCTACAGTCCCTTCATATGCAGAGTTCACTAATCCTGTCTAGGGTTTACTAATTAAATATGCCTAACTTGATAAATCTGTGTATGGCTTACTAATTATATATGTAGAACTTGGTACTTCTGTCTAGGGCTAGGAGACCCTTATCTCATCCAGACTATCTCAACTTCCTACATTTTATTATTCCTTACCTCTCCTTATCTTATTCTTGCGGTGGGCTCACTGATCCTGTCGAAAAGACTAGAAGATTCTTATCTTACAGAGGCTGACTCTGCTTCCTGCATTCTAATTTCCATGCTCAGCCTGTTCATACTGGTTTAATCCATCACTCCACATGTCTGCACCAGTTTCCCCATCTTTCATATTTTTATGTCAAGTTTCCTCATCTCTCACAATCCTCACTTCTCTTTTAGATCAGTGATACTGATCTCTCAAAAAGATCAGTTGTTACTGATCTCTCACAATCGTCACCTCTTTTAGATCAGTGTCACTGATCTGTCAAATAAAATGTGCTATTGCTAAAGTTGGTCTTTCTCCCAGCGGGTCAATAAACAAATTGCAGTGTCATAAGCATCCATTTGGGAAACACACACCCCTTGAGTTATAGAAATAGGGGTCCGCAAAATCATGAAATGAATACCAGCCTTTAGGTAGGGGAGCACCACACTGACCAGAATAGTGAGTCCTGCTGCTATCAGGGCTGTGAGTATCAGGCTCCACTTCTCAGTAAAAAGTCGAGTCTATCCCACATCAGTCCAAGGTTGCCAAGTCTGAACATGGGCATGGGAAGATTTTTGTCGAAGTCCTGAAGCAGTGTCTTTAACCGCCTGACTGTTGTAAGCATTGTCAGTACTGATTCTCGCACAAACGCTGCCTCCAGCAGCCAACGAGCAATAGAGAGCCAGGCGGTTTCTTTGAATCGTTGCTTGTAGCTGTCGTCTTTCTTCAGCCCCTACATTCAGGGCCATCGCCGTCCGTTCGGCGACGATCTCCAAAGCCGCCTGGAGTCTGAACAAACGATTTAAATGCCCAGCAGCTTTAGTATTCTGGAGCTGTTTACTTCATTGATAATTGGAACTCCCCTTACAGTGGTGGCATTTAACAGTTGGACTGGCTGTGTAACCCAAAGGATGCTTTTGAATAGCACAGGTTGGGGAGGGGTGTTTCTTGTAACTTAATCTGTGAGTTGTAGCCTGCCTGCGAACATTAGCATATGTATCAACTCTCTCTCTACCACATGTACAATCCTGACAATTATCCTGTCTGCCTTTGTGCCCACATCTGCCTTGTGCTAAACCATTAAAACTGATGTTGTAAATATCTGCAGAGTCCAAAAACCCATTAAAATCATCATATTGAGAGGTGTTCTGTGCCCCTGGTCCACATTTGAAATCTACATTAACCCCTACCTTACTATGATCGTACCCTATATCTATGTCCCGTCTACATTGTAAAGTAAAATAATGGCCATCTATGCTGCCCTATTCCAGGAGGACTTAATATATTTTGAAAAGTTCAGTGATGTCCCAGAATTTGGGAGGCAACTATTAAATAGTACAATAAAAATTAAAAACAACATTACAAATCTTTTTCTCGGCGTAGTGTGACTTTCAAGTCAGGATGAAGGACTGCACGCCAGGAGGAGGGTGGATTTTCAAGATCTGTAGTCTGTGGTTCAGCAGCTCGTTTGATTCGTTGGATGTGGCTCCAACCCTTTTCTTTCGTTCGTACAGCGGTGTCTGTAATCAAAAGTACACAGTAGGGGCCAACCCA
This sequence comes from Narcine bancroftii, assembly GCF_036971445.1. Classification (NCBI taxonomy): domain Eukaryota; kingdom Metazoa; phylum Chordata; class Chondrichthyes; order Torpediniformes; family Narcinidae; genus Narcine; species Narcine bancroftii. The sequence goes on along the minus strand of NC_091472.1, from coordinate 209,881,490 downwards.
GACAGGTTTTAGTTGTTTATATTGCCAACTTTAACAAATACCCAATCACCAGGTTTAATAGAATGAATAGGATACTCCGGGGGTGGGTGGGGGGGAGTTTGAGCTAGTAAACCCTTCTGTTTTAATTCAAGGAGCGAAGCAGATAGTTCCTGTAAATATTTAGAGATATATTGGTCATTAGCCTCAGGGACGGGAGTATAAGTGTGGAATCCCATGTAAGGAAGACCAAACATCATCTCATATGGTGAGACATCAAGGTCTTTACGAGGAGCTGTGCGAATCCTGATTAAAGCTAAGGGCAAGCATTTAATCCAGGAGAGGCCAGTTTCCTCATGAAGTCGAGTGAGCTGGTATTTCAAAGTCTGATTCATTCGCTCAACCCGGCCCGAACTCTGGGGGTGCCATGGGGTATGGAGCTGCCAGTCAATGCCCAAACTTTTACAAACCCTCTGGAGTACCCGAGAAGTGAAGTGTGTACCATGATCCGAGTCAATGGTCTGGATCATCCCATACTGTGGAATTACAGAATCCAGCAGTCCTCTGATAACGGTGCTGGCGCAATCATTCGGGGTCGGGAAAGCCTCAACCCATCGTGTGAAATGATCTACAATCACCAACAGGTACTTGTAAATAACTATCTTCGGTAACTCTGTGAAGTCCACTTGTATCTGTTGGAAAGGGCGTACAGCGATATCGCGACTGCCAGTCATTACCTGGCGCATGACCTTCTTATTAATCCTCTGACAAATTGGGCACCCCTGGGTACTCTGCTTGGCTATAGTGTAAACGCCTGAACAATGAAAGGAGCGAACAAAAGTGTCGACAAGTGCCTGGGCTCCCCAGTGTGTCTGTTGATGGAGCTGGTCAAACAGTTGCCGTGCCAAAGCTTTATTCAGCACTTGGTGTCCTTCAGCTGTCCACCACAACCCATCACTTGTTTGACGCATCCCCTGATCCCTCATATAAACCTCCTCCTCTTGTGAAAAGATGGGAGTCTTTTTAAGCTCCTGTGGGATGGGGAGTAACAGCTGCATGTCCACTTTCACAGTGAGCGCTGCCTGTTTAGCAGCTGCATCTGCCTGTCTGTTGCCCTGTGCTTCAGGGCTGTCACCAGTTTGATGGCCCCGTACATGGACCACAGCTATTTCCTCAGGTAAAGCCAGAGCCTCCAAGGATTGGACAATTAGGTTCTCATGCATCAATTTCTGTCATTTTCCCGTTATCATTCCCCGTTCCTTCCAGATTTTCCCAAAGGTGTGCACTACCCCAAAAGCGTATTTTGAATCTGTATAGATTGTGCCCACCTTATTTTCCAGACCTTTGAGAGCTCGACAGAGGGCATATAATTCGCAAGACTGGGCTGACCAGTGACCAGGAAGGCGACCGGCTTCAATAACTACCCCCTCATTCCCATCCACTATACTATATCCGCTATAGCGAGTGCCGTCAATACAGTGGGAAGAGCCATCAATAAACCACCATTTTCCCTCCTGTAAAGGCTCATCACTCAAATCTTCTCTGATCTTAGTCTGCAGGTCTATCACTTCCAAACTTATATGCTCTAACTCATTGATTGTGTTGGGAGAGGTTGGAGAGACTAAAAAGGCTGCTGGATTATGTTCTTTACTTATAGTCAGAGTTAGATTATCCCTATCCATTAAGATCGCTTCGTATTTCAAGATTCTAGAATCTGTAAGCCATCTACCAGCACGTTGTAACAGAATATTGCGATCGGTGTGAGTGTGTACTATCATTGGGGCACCAAATGTAATTTTTCGTGCTTCTTCAACTAAAATAGCAGTGGCTGCGATAGCTTGAACACATTCTGGCCAACCACGACAAACAGGATCCAAAACTTTTGAGAGAAAAGCAACTGGCTGCCTGCTGCCTGCCCTTTCTTGTGTTAAAACACCGGTTGCTACACTCCCTTTTGCATTAGTATAAAGGTCAAAAGACTTATTAAGGTTGGGTAAAGCCAACACTGGGGCACTAATAAGGCGCTGTTTCACCAAGTTAAAATTATTAATCTCTTCTTCCGTCCAAATGAGCGCTTCGCCCCCTATAATCGTGAGCTTATCGTAAAGCCCTGAGGGAGTACTGTCCACCTGTATTGATTTTTATGTCCCGTAAAAGGATTATCCCATTCAAAAGCAAACATATCTCTGCTCTCTGCTGCTAACGGGCAGGTCCAGAAAGCATCCTTGAGGTCAATTACGCTAAACCATTTACTGTGGGGATCGATTTTACTGATTATTGTGTATGGATTAGGTATGACAGGGTGACGGGTGTGAATAATTTTGTTGAGTTCCCTCAAATCCTGTACTAATCTATAGGTACCGTCTGGTTTTTGGACGGGTAAGATTGGGGTATTAAAAGGTGACATACAAAGTTCTAGAATGCCATCTTTCACCAATTGGTCAATTACTGGCTGCAGCCCCTTTCGGCCAGCCATTGGAATGGGATACTGCTTTTGCTTAATAATGTGCTCAGGATCTTTTAAGGTAACTCGTAGGGGAGGGATATCTAGCACTCCTCTATTGCCTCTTCCTGCCCATACTCCAGGATTTATGAGTTCCCGATCCTCCTCACTTAATTTATATAGTTGAACCCCAATACCTGATTCTTGTGGTCTGGTGCTGATAGCCAATTGATCTTGTAAATCCCGTCCCAGCAAACAAACTCCCGCTTGGGGAACTAATAAGAGATCCTCCGTTATAACCTTTTCTCCCATCTGTATCCTAACATCTCTTAATACAGGGACCGGGAAATCTCTTCCTCCTATTCCCGAAACTATCACTGTCCCTTCTATCCTAACACCCTTGGGTTGATGTAAAATACTAGACCATGCTGCCCCGGAATCAACTAAAAATACCAGCTTGTCACTGTGGGGTCCTATGCTTAAATTTACTAATGGTTCTCCGTGCAGCCCCACAGTGTGTATTGACTGAGAACCGTGACTCCCCTATTCATAGTCTGTTTCCATCAGGGCATATGATCGCGTCTCCCTGGCTCGCATGGGGCACTCTCTCTTGTAGTGTCCCTCCTTGTTACAATAGTAGCAGACCATTGTTCCCACTTCCCAATTCCTAGTTGGGTCTCGCCGGGGTCCCGGGAATGGTTGGCGTCCCCAGAATCCTCCTCTACTCCTTCCTCTACTCTGGACCCTATTTCCCCACCCCTGGCTCTCCTCCCAATGCCCAGGAGCTGGCACAAAGTCCCTACCTTTTCCTTGCTATCCCTCCACAGCTCCCTTAAATGCCTGCATTAAAATCTTAGCCTTTCCCTTCTGCTTATCCTCAGATCTCTGTACAAAGGCTTTTTGCGCAATTTGTAGAAGCTGGGTTATTCCCTGCTCATGCCAATTCTCAGTTTCCTGTAATTTCCTCCTTATGTCTGGGGCTGAATTTGTAACGAAACTCGTTTATACTAATTGTTACCCTGCTGAGGATTCTATATCCAGACCCCCATATTGCTGTATAGCCATACGCAATCTATTCAAAAATGCCGAGGGAGTCTCCTCGGGTCCCTGAGGAACTTCGAATGCCTTTAAAGTTCTGTCCCTTCGGAACAGATTCCCTGATTCCTTTAATCAGATTAGCCCTATACTCTTCCATTAATACCCGACCATCATTAGTATTTTTATCCCAATTAGGTCTAGCCAAGGGGAATTTAGCTTCTCCAGGTACTGCATCTGGTCCCCCTTGGTGATCCTGATCCCAGACTCTAATCCCTGCCTGGCGAATCATTCCACGCTCATCCAGGGTAAGAGTCTTAAATATAGCCGTTAATTCATCCCATGTATATATATTCGGTCCCAACAACGGATCCAATTGTTCAGCGCATCCCTGGGGATCCTCTATCAGGGAAATCATTTCCCTCTTAAAATTACGCACCTCCGTACTGGTCAAGGGCACATTTACAAAATCGAGACCCCCTCCCATGGGAACCTCCCGTAGGGGTCTTATCCAGCTAACTTCTAGCTTATTATTTCTGAAATCCTGCTCTTCAGAAACTGACTCACAGTATCCTGCCCTTTCTTCCAGTAGGTCCTCACTCGGCTCAAAGCTAACCTTGCCTCTGTCTCTCGTAGGCAATCTAATACTTTGTGAACGGGTTAACATGCCACCCCTATTCTCTTCTCCTTTCATTAGTTGTGGGGGAGGAGGGGAAGGTGCGGAAGGGTAGGGCACAGGAGGGGGGGGAGAGATAGGAGCTGATAAAGGAGGGGCATAGGGTGGAGGAAGGGAATGTAGCACATCCCATCCTTGCGTCATGGGTACAAGGGGTTCCTCATCCCTCTTATTCTCACTTCTCTTTTCGTTCAGGACCAGTTGGTCAACCGATCCCCTGAGCCAGCAGGCGGCATATTCCCTGCTTTCAATGTTATCCCTTTGATTCTTATATAGCCAGATGTTCAGTTCCTGACACATCCAGTCATCCTCAGATCCGAGCTTCGGCCAATATACCGAGCTCCCTTTAATAGGGCTTTTAACCCATTCCAGACAACAGTACTTAATCATGATAAGTTTGTCTTTTCCCCGGGTTCTCCCCGAACTCCAGTCAGATAATATTACTCCTAATGGACACTGTTTAGTTATCTGATCATCCAATCCTTCACTAGGACTCTCTCTCTTACTGCCCATACCTCCCATACTGACAGGTATAAAAAATTTCTCTTACCAGATCCAGTAGCTACTCTTATCATGCTTCCTTAGCGTTCTCCCGTCGTTTGTTCTCAATGCCTCTTCTCGGATATCACTCGCTTCTTCCACTGACTAGCCAACCGTCGTCTGTGAGTCCAGCTGAATCAGCTGCGGTGCACCTACCCCCGTCGTCGGGCACTCGGTCAGTGGAGGGAGTGTGATCCCAGACGAGCCCCCATTTGTTAGAAATAGAAATACCTTAACAGAAATTGCTCAAGACAAAAATTGAGAACAAAGAACATTTATTATAACAACAATGCAAAGTTGGGTGCTTCCCCTTACCCTGGGAATACACACATACACTGGGGCTCACCCAACTTTTATACAGTGAATTTCAGTATCAGAATACCCTCCCCCTTACATTCTTCTGCCCCCTGGATGGGTTTGGCATAGGCAATCCTTCCTCCCTATGTGCAGTTTCAGTGGACTTGAAGGACCAAGGGGTATCCTGTCGGTGTCCTCTCATGTCATTATCCCCATTGTCCTTATTCACAAGCTTGCCCTTGTTCCCATTCACACTTTTCCAACTCTCAGAGCTACAGCCCCTTCATATGCAGAGTTCGCTAATCCTGTCTAGGGTTTACTAATTAAATATGCCTAACTTGATAAATCTGTGTATGGCTTACTAATTATATATGTAGAACTTGGTACTTCTGTCTAGGGCTAGGAGACCCTTATCTCATCCAGACTATCTCAACTTCCTACATTCTATTATTCCTTACCTCTCCTTATCTTATTCATACGTGAGCTCACTGATCCTGTCGAAAAGACTAGAAGATTCTTATCTTACGGAGGCTGACTCTGCTTCCTGCATTCTAATTTCCAAGCTTAGCCTGTTCATACTGGTTTAATCCATCACTCCACATGTCTGCACTAGTTTCCCCATCTTTCATATTTTTATGTCAAGTTTCCTCATCTCTCACAATCCTCACTTCTCTTTTAGATCAGTGATACTGATCTCTCAAAAAGATCAGTGTTACTGATCTCTCACAAAGTGATAGGAGAATCAGTTTATTACACAGCATAAGAATAAAGCTTAACAGAGTTCTGGTTCAGTCATTAGTTCATAGGTCACCTGCACAGTGAGCAATTCCCCAAGACTGACCTCTACTGTCCAGTTTCTACAGTTTATATAGCTCAACCTTATACAGAACAAAAGTTGGCTTCCTTTGCTAGATTTCTTGCATAAGATTTATTTCCTGCTCTGCAGTTATCTGGGGTGTAGAGCTCCCATCTTTTTTTTTAATCCTCAAGGTCAGAATATCCTGTTGTTTTGATCAGAAATCAATTCATACCCCAGATATTTCTAATTATTTCTTTGTTCTCATCTGGCCATATTCTTCTGTTCTACTAAACATCTTCTGTCTTATCTTCTTACTGATTCCATTCTCTTTGTTTCTGACAGTCTCTGTCAGGATTCTTTTTGTTTGTGCTAATCAACACCTCCTTTTGCCTTAATAAATTATTTCATACATATCCTCTCTTTTGTATTTTGGGAGCAGACAATTCTAAACCTGCTGTAATCAGCCAACTTTGCTACATACTGTGGCTGCCCCTTACTTACATTACTCTTTCCCTTCACCATGAGGTAAATAGTAAATTGTTACATAGTACTGAATTCATGTATACAAACTGAATAGTACATAAGCATATATTCTACATATTTTCTATGATTTATTAACCCCTATATTCCAACACATCAGTGCGTAAGGTCGCGTCTCCCTGGCTTGCATTGGGCATTCTCTCTTAAAATTACAGACCTCCGGACTAGTCAAGGGCACATTTACAAAACCGAGACCCCCTCCCATGGGAACTTCCCGTAAAGGTCTCATCCAGTTAGTTTCTGGCTTATTATGTCTAGGTTCCTGCTTTCTAGGAAATGAATCAAAGGGTTCTGCCCTTTCTTCCCGGACGGTCTCACACTGCTCTGAATTAAAGTCGCCTCTCTCTCTTGTCAATAGAGGTGGTAATCGAGTACTTTGTGAAGGGTCATCATATCACTCCTACTTTCTTCTCTTTTCTCTAGCTGTGGGGAAGGAGGGGAAGGTGCAGAAGGGTAGAGCATAGGAGGGGAGGGAAAGATACGAACTGGCATAGGAGGAGCATAAGGTGGAGGAAGGGAATGTAACACATCCCATCCTTGTGTTTCAGGGACAAAAGGTTCCTCATCTCTCTTGTCCTTGCATTCCTTTTCATTCACAACCAGTTGATCAAATGATCCCCTGAGCCAACAGGCTGCATATTCCCTGCTCTCAAGATTATCTCTTTGGTTTTGATAGAGCCAGATGTTCAATGCTTGACACATTCAGTCATCCTCGGATCCGAGCTTTGGCCAATATACAGAGCTCCCCTTAATCGGGCTTTTAACCCATTCCAAACAACAATACCTGACCATGGTCAATTTGTCCTTCCCACGGGTTCTCCCTGCACCCCAATCAGATAACATTAATCCTAACAGACTTTGCTTCGTTATCTGATCCTCTCATCCTTCACTAGGACTCTCTTCCTTACTACTCACACCTCCCGTACTAACAGGTAAGTAAAATTTCTCTTACCAAGGTCCAGTAGCTAGTTCTAGCGTGCTTTCTTAACGTCCTCTCGTTGTTTGTTCTCAATGCCTCTTCTCGGATATCACTCGCTTTATCCACTGACCAGTCACCCTTCGTCCGTGAGTCCAGCTGAATCAGCTGGGGTGCATCTACCCCCATCGTTGGGCACTCTGTCAGTGGAGGGAGTGGGATCCCGGACGAGACCCCATTTGTTAGAAACAGAAGTACCTTCACAGAAATTGCTCGAGACAAAAATTGAGAACAAAGAACATTTATTATACAACAATGCAAAGTTGGGTGCTTCCCCTTACCCTGGGAATACATACATACACTGGGCTCACCCAACTTTTATACAGTTTATTTCAGTATAGGAATACCCTCCCCCTTACATTCTTCTGCCTCCTGGATAGGTTTGGCATTAGGCAATCCTGCCTGCCTACATGCTGTTTCTGTGAACTTGGAGGACCAGGGGGTATCCTGTCAGTGTCTCATCATGTCATTGTCCTCATTGTCTTTATTCACAATCTGTCTTTGTTCTAATTTACACCTTCCCAACTCTCAGGGCTACAACCTCTTCATATGTAGAACTTGCTAATACTGTCTAGGGCTTACTAATTATATGTGCAAAACCTGCTAATTCTATCTAGGGCTAGAAGACCCTTATCTTACTCAGACTGACTGCTTCCTACATTCTAATATCGATTTCTTATCCTGTTCATACTGGCTTTATTCATTTACCCATATATCTATATTAGTTTCCTCACCTTCATATTTTTATATCAGTTTTACTCATCTCTCACAACATGATGGGACCCAGACAGGATACCCCATGGTCTTTCAAGTTTACAGAAACTGCACATAGGCAGACAGAATTACCAAAATGCCAAACCAATCCAGGAGGCAGAAGAAGGGGGGGGGGGGGTTATCTCTTCACTGAAATGAACTGTAGAAAAGTTGGGTGAGCCCCAGTATGTGTGTGTGTTTCCATGGTAAGGGGAAGCACCCAACTTTGCACTGTTGTACAATAAATGTTCTTTGTTCTCAATTTTTGTCTCGAGCGAAATCTGTGAAGGTACTTCTGTTTCTCACAAATGGGGACTTGTCCGCGATCGCACTCCCTCCACTGACAGAGTGCCCGACGACGGGGGTAGGTGCACCCCGGCTGATTCAGCTAGACTCCCAGACGAAGGGTGACTGGTCAGTGGACGAAGCGAGTGATATCCGAGAAGAGGCATTGAGAACAAAAGACGGGAGAACGTTAAGGAAGTGCGCTAGGAATAGCTACTGGATCCCGGTAAGAGGAATTTATTTACCTGCTAGTATGGGAAGAGTAAGTAGCAAGGGAAACAGTCCTGGAGAAGGACGGGAAGATCAGATACCTAAACATCGTCTGTTAGGATTAATGTTATCTGATTGGGGTGTGGGGAAAACCCGTGGGAAAGATAAAGAGACCATGGTCAGGAATGGGTTAAGAATCCGATAAAAGGGAGTTCGGTATATTGGCCAAAGTTCGGATCCGATGAGGACTGGATGTGCCAGGCATTGAACATCTGGCTCTACCAAAATCAAGGAGGTAATACCGAGAGCAGAGAATATGCAGCCTGTTGGCTCAGTGGGTCATTTGATCAAATGATTTTGAGCGAAAAGGATTGGAAGAACAAGAAGGATGAGGAACCTTCTGCCCCTGAAATACAAGGATGGGAAGTGTTATATTCCCTTCCTCCACCTTATGCTCCCCCTGTGCTGGCTCCTATCTTCCCCCTATCACCTACACTTTACCCTTTTTCACCTTCCCCTCTTCCTCCACAGTTAGAGAAAGAAAAAGAAAGTAGGGGTGGTATGATGACCCGCTCACAGAGTACAAGATTACTGCCTCAATTGACACGAGAGGGAGGAGACTTTGGTTATGAGGGTCATTCAGAACATCATAGAGGAGGGGATAAGCCAGAAATTAACTGGATGAGACTGCTATGAGAGGTTCCCTTGGGAGGGGATGTGGGGGGGTCTCGGGTTCGTAAATGTGCCTCTGACCAGTACGGAGGTGCGCAGTTTTAAGAAGGAAATGACCTCTCTGATAGAAGACACTCAGGGATGTGCAGAACAATTAAATCAATTTTTGGGACCTAATATATATACCTGGGATGAATTAATGTCTATCTTTAAGACTCTGTTTACTTTGGATGAGCGTGGAATGATTCGCCAGACAGGGATTAGATCTGGGATAGGGAACACCAAGGGGGACCAGAGGCGATACCTGGAGAAGCTAAATTTCCCCTGGCGAACCCAAATTGGGATAAGACTACTAATGATGGTTGCACGCGAATGGATGAGTACAGGGTTAATCTAATTAAAGGAATGAAGGAGTCTGTTCCAAAAGGACAGAACTATAAGAAGGCATTTGAGGTTCCCCAAGGTCCCGAGGAGACCCTCTCCGCATTTCTGAATAGATTATGTGCGGCCATACAGCAATATGGGGGTTTGGATATAGGATCCCCATCAGGTGAACAGTTGGTATTGACGGGCTTTGTTACTAATTCAGCCCCAGATATCAGGAAGAAATTACAAAAGTCAGAGAATTGGTATGAACAGGGAATAGCACAGCTTTTACAGATCGCACAAAGGGCATACGTCCAGAGGTCTGAAGATCAACAGAAAGGAAAGGCTAAGATTTGGATGCAGGCAGTCAAGGAAGTTGTGGAGGGACAGCAGGGAAATGTTAGGAGCTGTGTGCCAGCTCCTGGACGTTGGGAGGAGCACTAGGGGTGGGGAAGTAGAGACCAGAGCTGAGGCAGAGGTAGAGGAGAATTCTGGGGATGACGACCATCCCTGGGACCCTATGGAGACCCTGGTAGAAATTTGGAAACAGGAGCATTAGTTTGCTATTATTGTAAAAAGGAGGGACACTTTAAGAGGGAATGCCCAATGTGAGCAAGGGAGACGCGATCCTATGCATTGATGGAGGCAGATGATGAATAGGGGGGTCACGGTTCTCAGTCAAAACACACCGTGGGGCTGCACGGAGAACCATTGGTAAATTTAAGCATAGGACCCCATGGTGACGAGATGACTTTTCTAGTAGATTCTGGGGCAGCCCGGTCTAGTATTTTACAAGGGCCCGAGGGTATTAAAACAGAATGGACAGTGATGATTTCGGGGGTGGGAGGAAGAGATTTTATGGTCCCTACACTAAAGAATGTAAGGATATAAATGGGAGAAAAGATAATAACAGAGGATATTTTACTAGTTCCCCAAGCTGGAGTTTGCCTGTTGGGATGAGATTTACAAGACCAATTGGCTATCGGTACCAGACCACAGGGATCAGGTATCGGGGTTCAATTTTATGTACTAACAGAGGAGGATCGGGAACTAATAAATCCTAGAGTATGGGCAAAATGAGGCAATAGAGGAGGGTTAGATGTTCCTCCCCTGCAAGTTACTTTAAAAGACCCTGACCAAGTAATTAGATGAAAACAGTATCTAATTCCAATGGCTGGCCAAAAGGGGCTGCAGCCAGTAATTGACCAATTGGTGAAAGGTATACTCGAACCTTGTATGTCACCTTTTAATACCCCAATTTTACCTGTCCAAAAACCAGACGGTACCTATCGATTAGTGCAGGATTTGAGGGAGTTACGCAAAATCATTCTCACCCGTTATCCGGTCGTACCTAACCGCTATATGATAATGGGTAAAATTGATCCCCATAGTAAGTGGTTTAGTGTAACTGACCTCAAAGATGCCTTCTGGACCTGTCTGTTGGAAATAGACAGTAGGGAGATGTTTGCATTTGAGTGGGAGAATCCTTTTACAGGATGGAAAAATCAATGCTGGTGGACGGTCCTTCCCCAGGGTTTTACAGAATCCCCAAATTTGTTTGGCCAAGTTTTAGAACAGGTACTAGATGAGGCCCCTCGGAGAGAGAATTGTCAATTAATACAATATGTTGATGATTTATTAATCACGGGAAAAACGTATGATGTGGTTAAACAATACACTGTTGAATTTTTGAATTTTCTAGGGAATAAGGGTCTTGGAATGAGTGAATCAAAGTTATAATTTGTTCAATCTGAAGTTAAATACTTAGGTCATCTGGTTAGTCAAGGAATTAGGAAGATAAGTCCAGAGAGAACACGCAGTTTTCTGCAGATCCTGCCTCCAAAGAGTGCTCGAGAACTTAGAAAATTCCTTGGTTTAGTGGGATACTGTAGAATTTGGATTGAGAATTATTCTAGCCTGGTCAAATTTCTTTATGATAAACTTGCGACTCGAGGGGGTGAAACTGTTGTCTGGACAGAGGTGGAGATTAAAGATTTTACCTTGGTGAAACAGTGTCTTATGAGTGCCCCAGTTTTGGCTTTACCCGACCTAAATAAGCCATTTGACCTATATACCGATGTGAAAGATGGTGTGGCCATGGGAGTATTAACGCAAGAGAGGGCAGGCTTTAGACAACCAGTTGCCTTTCTGTCAAAAATTTTAGATCCTGTTTGTCGTGGTTGGCCAGAATATGTGCAAGCAATTGCAGCCACTGCTATTTTAGTTGAGGAAGGACGAAAGATTACATTTGGTGCCCTGATGATAGTTCATACCCCTCACATAGTCTGCACCATTCTCTTACAACATGCCGGAAGGTGGCTTACTGATTCTAGAATTTTAAAGTATGAAGTGATTCTCATGGATAGGGATGATTTGACACTGATTATGAACAAAGAACAGAATCCAGCCACCTTCTTGGTTTCTCCAGATTCTGATACTGTCCCCAATGATTTAGAGCATGTATGTTTAGAAGTGATAGATTTACAGACAAAAATTAGAGATGATTTAAGTGATGAACCTTTACGGGAGGGTGAAAGATGGTTTATTGATGGATCTTCCCGGTGCATTGACGGCATTCGTTATAGTGGATATAGTATAGTGGATGGGAATGAAGGAGTTGTGATTGAAGCCGGTCGTCTTCCCGGTCATTGGTCGGCACAATCCTGTGAATTATATGCCCTCTGTAGAGCTCTTCATGTACAGGGCCATCAAATTATTGACAGTCCTGAAGCACAGGGGAACAGACGGGCAGATGAAGCTGCCAAACAGGCTGCACTCACAGAAAAAATAGACATGCAGCTGTTACTCCCTACCCCACATGAGGTTCAAAAAACTCCCATCATTTCACGGGAAGAGGAGGTTTATATGAAAGACCAGGGAATGCGTCAAACTGCCGATGGGTTGTGGTGGACGGCAGAGGGACGCCAAGTGCTGAACAAAGCCTTGGTTCGTCAGATTATTGATCAGCTCCACCAGCAGACACATTGGGGAACACAGGCACTTGTTGATGCTTTTGTACGGTCCTTTAATTGCTCGGGAATATACACCATAGCCAAGCAAAGTACTCGGGGTTGCCCAATCTGTCAGTGAGTGAATAAAAAAGTCATGCGCCAGGTAATGCCTGGCGGTCGCGATATAGCCGTACGCCCGTTTCAACGACTACAGAGTGACTTCATGGAATTACCTACAAATACCTCCTGGTGATGGTGGATCATTTTACTCGATGGGTTGAGGCTTTCCCGACCCCTAATGATCGTGCCAGCACCGTTATCCGGATATTACTAGAGTCTGTTATTCCGCGTTATGGCATTTTTCAAACCATTGACTCAGATCGAGGTACACATTTTACCTCTCAGGTACTCCAGGGTGCGTGTAAAATTCTGTGAATAGATTGGCAGTTACATACCCCATGGCACCCCCAGAGTTCAGGCCGTGTTGAACGGATGAATCAGACCCTGAAAGATCAACTCACTCGACTTCATAAGGAAACAGGCCTCTCCTGGATTAAATGGTTACCCTTAGCTTTAATTAGGACTCGCACAGCTCCTCGTAAGGACCTTGCTGTCTCACCATATGAAATGATGTTTGGTCTTCCTTACATGGGATTCCACACTGATACCCCTATCCCTGAGGCTAATGACCAGTACATATCTAAATATTTACAGGGACTTTCTACTTCTCTGTATGACTTACGACAGAAGGGTTTATTAGCTCAAAACCCACCCCTGGACTATTCTATTCATTCTGTTAAACCTGGTGATTGGGTATATGTAAAAGCGTGGCAAGACCATAAACTAAAACTGATATGGGAGGGCCCTTATTGTGTACTTCTGATTACAGACACTGCAGTGCGAACAAAAGAAAAGGGGTGGACTCACATACAACGCATTAAACAAGCTAAACCACGAACTAAAGACAGTGATAATACACCCTCCAGCTGGCGTGCAGTCTTGCATCCTTCTGGTCTGAAAGTTACGCTACTCCGGGAAAAAGTGCTGTAATGTTATTTTTATTATTTGCTGTATTGTTTTTCTGCTGGTTCCCAATTTTTGGGAAACCACCCAATTGTACACAATGTATTAAGTCCTCCTGGAATAGGGGCAACAGAGGTGATAATTACTTTGAGGAATGGACAAGTTTATCTTTAGAATGCAGACAGGGCACAGGTATAGAGTGTATTCATAGTGGGGTACCTTATTTAGTATGGTTTGATTTAGGATCCCAACATGGACCAGGGAAAAAGACCTGCCCTAGGGGAGTGGATTGGGTTGGCGTCCTGACCTCTATGGATATTAAAGAGATGAGTGCTAAAAATATGGTAGAAAGAAGATGGTGGGAAAATGATAGGCAGAACAATAATCAGGGCTATACCTGGAGTAGGGTATATATTCTAAAAGTGCTTGCTGAAAGTGAGTCAGAGGAGGAGGAGCTTGCTGAAAGTGAGGAGAAATTAAGCTATTAAAGTCGGGGGCTTACCGGGGCTTTGGCCTCCTTGGTTCGGCTGGGAGTTGGAGATCTTGGAGAGAGTCGGGCTGTAAGTCAGAGGAGGAGGAGCTTGATGAAAGTGAATCAGAGGAGGAGGAGCTTGCTGAAAGTGAGGAGAAGGTAAGCTATTAAAGTCGGGGGCGTATCAGGGCTTTGGCCTACTTGGTTCGGCTGGGAGTCGGAGGAGGAGCTTGGAGAGAGTTGGGCTCTGAATCAGAGGAGGAGCTTTGCTGAAAGTGACAGGGTTAATTGGTCAAGGGGCCAATAAAAGGAGTGAAAGGGGAGGGAGTGGAGCAGGGAAGGGGTGGAGCAGGGAAGGGGTGGAGCAGGGAAGGGGTGGAGCAGGGAAGGGGTGGAGCAGGGAAGGGGTGGAGCAGGGAAGGGGTGGAGCAGGGAAGGGGTGGAGCAGGGAAGGGGTGGAGCAGGGAAGGGGTGGAGCAGGGAAGGGGTGGAGCAGGGAAGGGGTGGAGCAGGGAAGGGGTGGAGCAGGGAAGGGGTGGAGCAGGGAAGGGGTGGAGCAGGGAAGGGGTGGAGCAGGGAAGGGGTGGAGCAGGGAAGGGGTGGAGCAGGGAAGGGGTGGAGCAGGGAAGGGGTGGAGCAGGGAAGGGGTGGAGCAGGGAAGGGGTGGAGCAGGGAAGGGGTGGAGCAGGGAAGGGGTGGAGCAGGGAAGGGGTGGAGCAGGGAAGGGGTGGAGCAGGGAAGGGGTGGAGCAGGGAAGGGGTGGAGCAGGGAAGGGGTGGAGCAGGGAAGGGGTGGAGCAGGGAAGGGGTGGAGCAGGGAAGGGGTGGAGCAGGGAAGGGGTGGAGCAGGGAAGGGGTGGAGCAGGGAAGGGGTGGAGCAGGGAAGGGGTGGAGCAGGGAAGGGGTGGAGCAGGGAAGGGGTGGAGCAGGGAAGGGGTGGAGCAGGGAAGGGGTGGAGCAGGGAAGGGGTGGAGCAGGGAAGGGGTGGAGCAGGGAAGGGGTGGAGCAGGGAAGGGGTGAGACTTCCTGGCTTTGGCTTATCAGGCTTCGGCAAAAGCAGGCAAGGAGAAAAGGTAAGCTGAGTTATTTGCCTTCGTATTCAGAGTCATGCCAATAGGGTTAGTCCTCTGTACTGGGTGTCAGATGTGGCAACAATGGGTGACCTCCACCCTCCCAAATGGCCACATCTGCACCAGGTGTACCGGGATGCAGTTACTAAGGGAGCGAATTAGGGATATGGAGTTGCAGATTGATGACCTGCGGCTTGTAAGGGAGAGTTAGGAGAAAATAGACTCAACTTTCAGGGCGATAAATACTCTAGAACCCGTGTCAGGTAAGTGGGAAACCGTCAGGGGGGGAAAGAAAAAAGCAAGAAAAATGGAGAGCACACCAGTGACTATCCCACTCAGCAACAGTTATGTTGTGTTGGATTCTGTTGAGGGAGATGACTGGACAGAAGATGGCTACGGGCACCAGGCCAATGGCAATGAGCCTGGCAGAGTGGTGCAAAAGAAAAGGAAAAGGAGAAATGCAGTAGTTATTGGGGACTCAATTGTCAGGGGTACTGACAGGAGGTTCTGTGAGCCAGATAAGTATACCCGCATGGTGTGCTGCCTCCCTGGTGCAAGGGTACGAGATCACAAATCGGGTACAAAATATTCTGAGAGGAGAGGGAGAGCAGCGTGATGTCTTGGTACATGTGGGTACAAACGACATTGACAAGAAAAGGGAGGAGGTAATGAAAAGGGATTATAGTGAGCTGCGACGAAAGCTGAAAGACCGGAACACTAGGGTGGTGATCTCGGGATTACTACCTGTTCCAAATGCAAGTGATGAAAAGAATGTAAGGATAAGGAAAATGAACGTGTGGCCGAGGTGCTGGTGTACAAGGCAAGGATTTGGCTTCTTGGATCATTGGGATCTCTTTTGGGGAAGGCATGATCTTTATAAGAGGGATGGGTTGTACCTAAATCCAAAAGGTGTCAACATTTTGGCAAGTATGTTTGGTACAGCAGTGGGGCAAGGTTTAAACTAATTTGGAACCAGAGTGATAGGGAAAAGGGTAGGGAAGATAAAGTAATGGCCAGGAAAAGTAAAATAGGAAAAGAAAGTTAAAAATCAGATGGTGAGTTTTCGGGTCAATGATAGTCTTAAGAAAATTACAAAGAAAAATAGTGGGCAGAAAAATCAAAAGAAAAGGTTACAGAAGTTACTAGATATTAAAAGGACAAAGAGCATAAGGGCACTTTATCTGAATGCCCGCAGTTTTAGAAATAAGGTTAGTGAACTTGAGGTGCAAATTGGTACCCATGCTTATGATTTGGTAGCCATCACGGAAACATGGCTACAAGGTGACCCTAAATGGGAATTAAACTTTCAAAGGTATCAGGTGGTGCAAAGAGATAGACAGGATGGTAAGGGAGGTGGAGTTGCACTCTTAATCAAAGATGAGCCCCAGGCAGTAGTGAGGAATGATATAAAATCTAAAGAGCATAATGTTGAGTCCATTTGGATAGAGATAAAGAATAACAAAGGGAAAAAATAATTGCTGGGTGTTATCTATCGCCCACCAAATAACAATAGTTTAGTGGCACAGGAAATAAATAGAGAGATAAGTGAGGCATGTAATAATGATACGACTGTAGTCGTGGGGGACTTTAACTTCCACATCGATTGGGGAAAATCAAGTTGGTCATGTGAGTCTAGAAGAGGACTTCATAGAATGCATTCGTGATAGCTTTCTTGAGCAGCATGTTAAGGAACCCACAAGAGAAAATGCTCTCCTGGATCTAGTGTTGTGCAATGAGATAGGTAGAGTAAATGATGTAATAGTCAGAGACCATCTGGGAAATAGCGATCATAGTATGATTGAATTTCTCATTCAGATGGAAGGGGAAATAGTTAGATCTAAAACTAATATATCATGCTTAAACAGGGGTGACTACCATAGGATGAGGGAGGAATTGGGCAGAGTGGACTGGGAGCACAGGCTAATTGATGAAACAGTTGAGGAACAGTGGAAGATTTTCAAAGAAATATTTTGTAATGCTCACAAAAATATATTCCGGTCAGGAAAAAGGGCAGCAAGGGAGGGAAAAATCAACCGTAGTTAACAAAGGAAATAAAGGAGAGTATAAAATTGAAGGCGAAGGTGTACAAAGCTGCAAAGAGCAGTGGGAAACTGGAAGATTGGGAAAACTTTAAGAGACAACAAGGTGTTACAAAGTGGGTAATAAGAAATGCGAAAAAGAATTATGAAAGTAAATTGGCACAAAATATAAAAACAGAAAGCAAAAAACTTTATAAATATATAAAACGGAAGAGGGTGGCCAGAGTCTCACTCCTTCACTGACCCTTGGAGGATAAGAAAGGAAAACTGGTAGCAAAAAATGAGGAAATGGCCGAGGCATTAAACAAATATTTTGTGTCAGTCTTCACGGTGGAAGACATGTCCAGCATGCCCAAGTGCAGAGTTGGGGAGGGCCTTGATAAAATGGTTGTTACAAAGGAAGTAGTGATGGAGAAACTAATGGGACTAAAGCCAGACAAATCACCTGGTCCTGATGATATACATCCAAGGGTTCTGAAGGAAATGGCAGAAGTTATAGTTGATGGTCATATACCAAAATTCCTTGGATTCTGGGTAGGTCCCGGCAGACTTGAAGACAGCAAAAGTCACGCCACTTTTTAAGAAGGGATGTAGGCAGAAGATTGGAAATTATCGGCCAATTAGCTTGACGTCTGTGGTTGGAAAAATGCTTGAAGCCTTCATTAAAGATGAAATAGTGAAACTTTTGGAACGTAAGGGTTCAATCAGGCAGACACAGCATGGTTTTAGAAAGGGAAGATCTTGTTTAACAAACTTGTTAGGATTCTTTGAGGATATAATGGGTGCGATAGATAGAGGGGAACAGGTTGATATTTTATATTTGGATTTCCAGAAAGTGTTTGATAAGGTGCCGCACAAGAGACTTATCAGTAAGCAAATTGTAATGAGGATGTGGAGAGTCTGCAGAGGGATACAGTTAAGCTGGATGAGTGGGCAAAGGTCTGGCAGATGGAGTACAATGTTTGTAAGTGTGAGGTTATTCACTTTGGCAAGAAAAATAAAAGAGCTGAATATTATTTAAAGGGTGAAAAACTACAGCATGCTGTTGTGCAGAGGGACTTGGGAGTGCTTGTGCATGAATCGCAAAAAGTTAGGTTGCAAGTGCAGCAGGTTATTAAGAAGGCAAATAGAATGTTGGCCTTCATCGCTAGAGGAATTGAATTCAGGAGTAGGGAGGCAATGTTGCAACTGTATAAGGTACTGGTGACACCGCACCTGGAGTACTGTGTCCTGTTCTGGTCTCCATATTTGAGGAAGGATATACTGGCTTTGGAGACGGTCCAGAGGAGGTTTACTAGGTTGATCCCTGGGATTAAGGGGTTGACTTATGATGAAAGATTAAATCATCTAGGATTGTATTCGCTGGAGTTCAGAAGAATGAGAGGAGATCTTATAGAAACATATAGGATTATGAAGGGTATGGATAGGATAGATGTAGGAAGGTTTTTTGAGTGGGCCGGGGAAACTAAAACGAGAGGACACAGTCTCAAGATTCGGGGGAGTAGATTTAGGACAGAGATGAGGAAAAAATAGTTTTTCCCAGAGAGTAGTGAATGTTTGGAATTCTCTAACCAGGGAAGTGGTTGAGGATGCCTCATTAAACATATTTAAAATTGGGTTAGATAAATTTTTACATAATAGAGGAATTAGGGGATATGGGGAGAAGGCAGGTAGGTGGAGTTAGGTCATAAATTAGATCAGCCATGATCATATTGAATGGCAGAGCAGGCTCGATGGGCCAATTTTAGTCTACTCCTGTTCCTACTTCCTATGTTCCTAATGCTCGCAGACAAGCTGTTACTCACAGGTTAGGTACCAATAAATGCCCCCCCCCCCCCCCCCCAAATTCGCATCTTGAAAATCATCCTTTGGGTCACGAATACATTCAGAAGGCTAAAGGCAATCACTATAAGGGCGATTCGAGTTGTAAACGGCTCAGCCTGCTCCAGAATACCACAGCTGTTTGGCATTTAAACCGTTTAACCAGACTCCAGGCAATTTTGAAGATTATCACCAAACAGACAGCGATGGCCTTGGATTTATTGGCTGAAGAACAATGACAGATACGAGCTACAGCTTATCAAAACCGCCTGGCTCTCGATTACTTGTTAGCTGCTGAGGGCAGCATTTGTGAAGGATCGATTGATGACAACGGTCACAATGGTCAGGTGGTTGAGCTTTTTACTGGTGACTGGAGGTGGACTCACACAGCCCTTATAGCAGTTGGACTCATTACTTTAGCCATCATGAAACTTCCCTGCCTAATGACTTGTGTGTAATGTTTAATTCAACGGACCCTTCGTCAGTTCACTACAACCCAAAGGATGTATGGTTCCCAAACTCCGTCTGATGATGCTGAGATTACAGTTCGTTTACTGACTCGCTGGGAAAAAGACCAAGTTTCCAGTTGAGAATTTACTAAGCATAGCTAAAGAAAAAGTGGGGATTGTGAGAGATAATAGATTATCGGAAGTAAAATTAGTATGAATAAAATAAAGAATAATAGACTAGACTAGAGGAAGTACTGGGGGTTGAGATGTTTGAATAAGAACAAAGGCAGATTCATGAATAAGGACAATGACATGAGGGACCCAGACAGGATACCCCATGGTCTTTCAAGTTTACAGAAACTGCACCTAGGCAGACAGAATTACCAAATGCCAAAGCAATCCAGGAGGCAGAAGAATGTTAAAGGGGTGGCGGGGTATCTCTACATTGAAATGAACTGTATAAAAGTTGGGTGAGCCCCAGTATGTGTGTGTATTCTCATGGTAAGGGGAAGCACCCAACTTTGCACTGTTGTACAATAAATGTTCTTTGTTCACAAATTTTGTCTTGAGCGATATCTGTGAAGGTACTTCTGTTTCTCACAGCATGAACATGGCAGGCTGAAGGGTCTTCTCCACACTGCAGTTTGCGTTGAGGATCTGTAGGGCACTACCAGTTGCCCCAATAATCACAAAGAACAAGAATGAGGGGAACAATGGACAAAGTTCAGAAAAGTTCTTTGATTCACAGTCTGTATTAAGAAGGGTTGTGACAGTCATGTGACAGCACTGCCCCCCCCCCCCCCCCCGCCACCGACACCAACTGCCAATCAAGGTTTGGTTCCACCCCACCCACTAATGCACTCCTTGCTATTGGTCACATGTAAATTATCTGGACTCCACTCTCTAGCCTGCCTGTACTTGGCTGTTGTAATTAGATTAACCCTCCTGCTACTGAGCTATTGGCCCCCAGTAAATGATGTGGGTTGGTGCCTCCAGCACGATAAAGATGCCATGTGATCTTTGTTCCCTCTCTTTGCCAGCTTGGGACCACCCCACTTCACTCCAGACTGAGAAATGTGGAAGGGTGCTGGAGAAACTGTTGATAAGATGTGCACTGTTAAAAGGGTTGACAGCATTTAATTAGTGTCCCTTGTAGCAAAGAGCTGTCCCTACACTGAGTCGAGGGGTGGTGGGGCATCGTAGTGATTTTTCCCGGATCATTTTATGTACCAGTTCATTGTGTGTATTGTGTGTGTGTGCTCTGCATCATTTGCCTTCTGTAAATAAAATCCTTCCCTACATTAAAACTGTGTTTAGACCCCTTGCCTTTGAGACCTACCAAACCTGTTTCCTCACTCACAACACAGTCCAATCTCACTTCTCATTCCTCCAAGTTCACTGGTTGCAGGCAATTCTTATACTGTTCACAGAATTTTAAATATATGAAGTTCACCAGGCTTTGGTGCTTAAAAGTAAATAATTACGGCTCAGGAAGGTTTTTGTCAGTTTTCAGTGAGAGATTGTATGATGGAAAACCACTACTGATGTACTTCCATCAGCCACTCCAGTGTCTTGCTAATGAAACTTGCCCCATCAGGGTTCTCCAAATGATAACCTCTTTCTTTCAGGTCACCACAAGAGTTCCTTTTTTGTTTCTCTTATTCCAAGTCAAACATTAGACAGCCAGTCCCCTCCTCTTGCATGGACCACAAGGGCTTTCACCAGGACGTCTTCCAAATGGGGTTTTCCACAACCTTGGCAGCTTGTCCTGTTCCAGTCCCAGCTGCTATTGCTGGCTGTAACACTGTAGAAGTGATCTGTGTGAGTCTCTCTCTCACGCACACAGACAGAGAAAAAGCCTGTTTGAGTTTCATTGCTTGCAAAATCACACGACTTAGAACAGCCAGCTCCCTTCCAGACAGAAACGGCTCCGACAAGCTCTTTCATTTGTTGCCTTTTTGTAAACAGCAATCCATTAGTGAACACTCTCCAAAGCTCTTGCAAAGACTGTTGGCCCCGATGAGCTTCACTCATCCCAACATGATGCAGAGCTTCTCCCTTGTAGTAAGATCTCCTTGATCTCAAGGTCACATATGGCGGATGTCCATGGCTATTGCGTGCGTAGTGGCGCTGACTGTGCAGGTTACAGACTATAAACCTTTGGTCATGTCATAGGGCAGAGCTCCAGTATTTTAAATAAGATCTGTTTTAAAGTGTTTGTACGTAACCTACTCTAATAAACCTTTCCCAATTTCTCTCCCAAAAACATATCTATATACTCTGTCGCACTACGCTGCTCTCCAGAGTCGGACCCCTGGTGTACTCAACAATTAGGGACATCATGTTGAATCAGGAGGCCATGGACATTCTAAAGTGTTGGTACCTGTGAAAGATTAATGAAGTCAATGCCAGGCACCACCCTGGTGGCCCAAAAGCAGCAACCCAGGGAATTGAACACCAAGCACCTCCAGGCCCTGCAAACCCTCAGACAGCCCGCATCAGCTTGCCAGGTCAATGATGGACATTCTGGTAAACAGTCACATTGACAAGTTGCCTGTTCAATGGTGGGAGCACGGAGAGCTTCACTCATCCCAACATGATGCAGGGCTTCTCCCTTGTAGTAAGATCTCCTTGATCTCAAGGTCACATATAGCAGATGCCCATGGCCACTGCGTAGTGTCTCTGACTGTGCAGGGTACAGACTATAAACCTTTGGTCATGTCACAGCTCTGTGCTGCCATGCTACTGGGACAGGATTTTCAATGTCACCTTAAAACGTGACATGGAGTTCAATGGGCCCCATCCATCCCTCACTGTCTGTAACCAGTAGTTTTCAAACTGACCACTAACCTCCACCCACCCTCTTCAACCCTTCCCCCCCCCCTCCATCGCACACCACCAGCAACCCAGTTGCTCACCGTGCTTGACCTGCGGACTCAGATGAGAACAAGATTAACCTGGATCCAAGTGATGCGAAGAGAAAGTGTGGAGGTGTGAAGGAACTGCTTGAGATCCAAAGCAGACCACTTCATCTGTGAAACGTGGTGGTGGGGGTGTTATGGCCTGGACATGTATTGGTGCCACATCACATCTTCAGTGATGATGTAATGGCTGATAGCTGTAGCAAAATTAATTGCGAGGTGTATGGAAACATCTGCTCAAGTTGGAGCAAAATCCTCCAGACTCATTGGATGGCGTTTCATCCTACAACAAGACAATGATCCCAAACATGATGCCAAAACAATGAAAGAATTTTTCAAAACTAGAAACGGAAACTTTTTGAATGGCCAAACCAGACACTGATCACAATCCAATTGACCATGACTTCCATGTGCTAAAGAGAAAACTTAAGGGGACCAGGCCCCGAAACTAGCAGGTGCTGAAGATGGCTGCAGTAGAGGCCTGGGAGAGATCACCAGAAAAGATTCTCAGAACCTGGTGGTGTCGATGAATCATAGGGTTCAAGCAGTCATTGCCTATAAGGGACACGCAACAAAGAACTAAACATGACAACTTTAATATAGATACCGTTGTGATGTCCCCAATGTTATGGTACCCTGAAATTGGGGAACCATGTGTAAAAAGTGCTGTAATTTCTACTTGGTCAAAGCAAAAGTATACAAATAACCTTGAATAAAATCTGGAATGTGCACTTTAATCACATGTGAATTGTTTGATTACAAATGTAATCGGGGTAGATAAAGGAAAAATGTGTTGAGACATTCTCCCATTTTTCACTTTATTTTATTCGAGTGGGACTGCCCCTTTAAATGAATGGATTTAACAAACTGCCTGCAGGATTTCAAGTGACTGTGAAATAAGGTGCAAACTTCGAATATCGTGATCCATTTACTGGATGCATTTTCAAAAAAAAAACTCAGAAGCCCTGGAGAAGCCAGGTGCAAAGATCATGTGACCAGCTTATTAAAAAAGATAATGCATTGCTTGTTCAAGAGGCCATTTTAAGGAAGCAGCACAAGAGTCAACATCTCTTCGACCTCCTTGTGGCAATAAGAAACCCACTTGGTCTCATTATGTGGTCATAGACAGAATTGTCAGATTTCCTCCTTTTGCTTATAGAGGGATGAGAGACCACTTTGAATGACCCATGAAAAGGGTTTTAAAGTTGCAGAAGAAACATTGCACTCTACTCGACTGTCCCACAAAAATGACTCTAACTGCAGAGGAAGGCACTCATCTAAAGAGGACATTTTTCTG
Source organism: Narcine bancroftii (assembly GCF_036971445.1). Taxonomy (NCBI): domain Eukaryota; kingdom Metazoa; phylum Chordata; class Chondrichthyes; order Torpediniformes; family Narcinidae; genus Narcine; species Narcine bancroftii. The sequence goes on along the minus strand of NC_091472.1, from coordinate 209,857,880 downwards.
AAACACAACAAAGGTGTCATGGGTAATCAACTCCATCACCCCCCCACCCCAGTCTCTTTCACCCATGTCAGGAACTGCTATCTTCATCTTAAAGTCTGTGGGTCTCACCATTCTACAGTCTGTGTGCCTTTTATTTTGAATATTTTATTTAAAATGTTCTCCATACATGTAGTAAACAAAAATTAATATAATAATACAAGTTCCAGAAGAAAAGCAAACTAAAAATTATATACATGATGGTGCTTACTCCCCCCAAACCTCCCTCCCTCAAAGTAACTAATATAAAAGATACAATAACAATATAACCGTTTACGGCGCAGAAACAGGTCATGTCGGCCCTTCGAGTCCACGCCGGTTCACTTGAACAATTGCACTAGCTCCCCCCTCCCGCTCTCTGCCCATAACCCTCCAACCCCCTCACCTCCATGTACACATTCAACCTTCTCTTAAATGACAGAATGGACCCTGCCGCAACTATCTCTTCTGGAAGATCATTCCATTCACTCTCTGAGTGAAGAAGCATCCTCTAACAGTTCTCCTAAAGTTTTGCCCCCTTATCCGATTGCACAGAGGGATGTCGTCTAACACACATACTTAGAGAATTCTTTAATACAGTTCAGCAGAGATTCTGGCAGATCCAGTGAAATAGGAAGGATAATTTTATGTTTTAACCTAATATTTGGGTGTAGCACACCAAATTTGCAAAAACATAGCATATTTATTTCTCAAACTCTATGTAATTTTTTGCCAAAGGAATACAACTTGGAATTTCTGCTTGCCATCTTGCCGTACCCAGATGTGGATCTGGTTTCCAAGTAACTGCAATACATTTCCTCGCCACCACTAATGCAACTTTAACAAATTCCAATTGATATATTGACCTTTGTAATTTGTGTCTTTTCCTTCAATATTTCCTAATAAAAATAAATCTGGATTTTGAGGAAATATAGCACCTATAACTTGTTCCAAAATATTCCCTAAATCCATCCAAAAGAGTCTTACCTTAAGACAAGACGAAGTTGAATGCAAGAAAGTTCCTACATCCTCACCACACCTAAAACATTGATCTGATTTCAATCTGTTCAATTTCTGTAGTGTATATAACTGATATAATAAATTATACTGAACTAATCTATACCTTACATTAATAGTGTTAGTCATACAATCTGCCCATCTTTGTTCATCAATTACAATATGCAAATATTGTTCCCCACCTCTGTCTGGATTTATGAACTCCATGTTCAGGAGTTCCAACTTGTAATAAAGAGTATACCATAGAAGAACATTTCTTAACATTTCTTCTCCTAATAACAAGTCCTACTTCAGTTCAACTCAGCAATAACATTGTTGGTCCTAACATCCCTCAAATGTGCTCTTAATTGACAATAACATGAAAGAGTGTTCTGAGTTATTCCACATTTATTTCTCAATTGCTCAAATGACATTAATTGACTCCTTTCATAACAATCTTCAACATTTATAATCCCCCTTTAAAACCAAATATCCAAAAATTGATAATCTTCTGAAAACAATAAAAGAGAATTTTGAATCAAAGGCATTTTGGGCAATATACATCCATCATTTATTTTATTCCAATTATTAATCAATTATTAATCACTAACCATCAATTTTGATTCCCATTTACATATAAATTCTTCTGCTTTCCTCTCTCCTATTTTATTCAATTCTATTTTAACTCATGCTGGTTTTTCTTCTCTTTCAAAAAAAAAGTAAGAAATCTCATTTGTCCCACTCAATAATTAGGAAGCTGTTGGCCTCCAAATTCGTATTTCCATGTGAACTTCTCTATAGAAACTCTTGACATTTTACCTTTCCAGAGGAATTTCCTTACATATTTATTGAATTCTTGAAAAATATTTTTGAGGTATCGAAATAGGTAATGTTTGAGAAAGAAATTGTATTCTTGGGAATATATTCATCTTAAAACAGTTGACTCTTCCTACTAAATTAATCCATTAAAAAAAAATCTTCCTCAATCTTTTTAAGTAATGATAAATAATTCAATTTATATAGATTCTTCGAAATGTTATCCATACGAATCCATTTAAACTGGGTGTTCTTTTGGCATTAAGTATAATCTCCTTCTGCTAATGACATAATTTCACTTTTACCCCAATTTATTTAATATTCCAAACTATTCCATATTCTTCCAATTTAACATATAGTTTTTGTACAGATGCCTCAGGCTCAGCTAAATAGATAATCTGCAAATAATCTAATTTTATGGTCTTCTTGATTTACCTTAAATCCCTTAATTTCCAAATCACTCTAAATTGTTTCAGCAAGAGGTTCCATAGCTAAATTAAACAAAGCTGGAGATGAGGGGACATCTTTGTCCACTTGACTTCACCAACTGAAATGGTTCAGACATTTGTTAATTGGTCATGACTTTAGTGTTAGGATTGTTGAAATAATGCCCTATTCTGGTTTACAAATGTCAATCCAAATCCAAACTTTCCCAATTACCTTCAACCTGTAAAAATATTATAATTTATCTCCTGCTGAATTAAGAAATGTTTATTGAATAAATTGTCTCATCATCAATATTTGGAGCATTTTTTTTTTAAAGTCCACAATTGAGAGTGTATTTGGCAATGCACCATTACATATCTCCCTGCAGGGTCTGTCACCACATTTAGAATTTTAATTGGAAGATTCCTTTATATTTTCATTTCCACACCTCTTGCCTTAGAATTAAATGAGGGAAGACACAACACGTCCAACCCAATCCCTTTTTAATTTCAGTTAAATGTGTTTTTTTGAAGAAAAGCCACATCAACTCCCATTTTCTTAATATGAGTTAACATGCATTCCTTTTTACAGATCCATTTAATCCATTAACATTAAAATTCACAAACTTCATTACCTTACTCATCTCGATAAAATATAATCAATCTCCTTCCATCACCCCCCACAAGTCTCCTAAATCCATTGTGTAATATTTTATGTGTCAGTATGCATCTCCTCCAGAAATCCAAATATATATAATCCCACACTTATAACTATATTTACATAAAAGAAACCCCCCTCATTAGTGTTGTTCAAATATATGGCACAAGTCCCCTCCATTTTATGGGTTGTTACCTGTAACAATATTAATATTTGGGGAGAATTTATAAGATTTAGAGTAGGTCACATACATACACACATTTTAAAAAAGATCTTATTTGAAAGATTGAAGAATCCACATTGCAGGATCTCTGGAGAATTTTAGCACCTTTCACAAGTAGATGTTAATTGAACTGATGTAATAAAATGCTTGACCACTGTCTTGCTGGAGTCATGCTGTCTATCAGTACCCTTTCTGCAAAGTGCTCACAGAAAGGTTAATTCTGGATTGTTTACCTAAGATGACAACTTGAGAAAGAAAGAACTCCTGTTTTGTTCAGGAAGGTGGGGGTTTTGCAAGACATGAGTCACATGCTCTCTTTCATGTTTCAGTTGGAAGAAAGAGAGAGAGTTGAGTTAACAGTTCAGTCAGTCAGTGTGTGGGACACTGACAAGTAACTGGAAAATGCAATCCAGAGAAAACTGTTTGAAACTAATGAAAGCAAGTTCCAGAGTAGTAAATGGCTGGAAGTGCTGTCTGTATGATGCTTCTCTTGAAATAGAGGAAGGAATGGAACTCTGTGGTAGCTTGAAGAAAGAGGTTACCATCTAGAAGACACTGATGGGGCAAGTTTAATCAGTGAGACCCTGAGGTGATTAGTGGTGGTACCTCAGTTGTTGAAATCCTGGAGCAACAAATATCTCTCTCTACAAACTCTATAAGAATCTTCCTGAGCGGTTCCTGATGAAATTAAAACATGTTAAATTTTTTATACGTGTTATTCTTTATACATGTTAAATTCTGTGCACAGTAGGGTGATTGCCTGCAACCAGAGAACTTGGAAGAAGTGAGATTGAACTGTGAACCAAAGAACTTCTCTCGAATTTACACACACACTACATACACATGCGCTTAGAATTAGAAGGGGGTTATTTGGGTTAGTTTAGAGTATAGTATAACAATAGAGTTAAATTAAAGTTTGATTCTATTTTCATGTTTGATTAAAATAACTTGTTTTAAAAGCCACTTGTCTTGGTGAATATCTATTGCTGCTGGGTTTTGGGGTCCTTTGGGCTCATCACAAAAACACACATAATCCCGCAGCAATCAGCACACCACTCTTTCTTCAACTCCCTGGTACATTTAATACATGAACTTTAATTAATTAGTTGCCCACAACTAAAATAACTTCCCAGAAATCAAAGAAGAAGAAAGAAAAGCAAAAAAAGTAATAATTTTAATTATAATTTCTTTCATCTTACAAACTTCCCCTTTCCCAATAATGAAACAGGGAAAAAAAGATCCCGTCAGAGATACAGTATCTTCTTGAGTTGCGGTCAAGGAAGACCCCGAGCAAATTCTTCTGCTTGAACGAAATTGGAAAAAAATCTATTTGGATCTCCAGGTACAAAAATCTTCAGTTGCAGGACAAATTTTTAACATCTATCATAAAGAGCTTTCTTAGGTGGGTTGAATTCTTTCCTTCTCTTCAGTGGTTAGTGCAGCAGTAAGCACAATGCTGTTACAGCACCAGTGATTGGTCAGAGAGAGAGGGAGAGGAGTGGGCACTTTCAAGCTGCCTTGTAAAATGGAGTTAACAAAGCAATTTGACCAGTTAGTGCCTGACTCACAAACAGCTTGAAAGGATCTGACCTGGTCACCATTGTCCAAAGGCAACTGGGTCCCTGCCCTACCTTACTTACTGGGAGGTGTCACAGGGAAACCCCTGGGTGAATGCCTGCCATGATCGGGGGGAAAGAGGGGTCACTGCCGAGGGGGTGGGGGGGAAAAGGGTGGCTGTCACGATCCAGTCGCTGCTGTGGGGAGGAGAGGAAAGGGGTCGCTGCCGCGGGGGTAGAAGAAAGATGTTGATGCTGCAGGTGGGGTAGAGGAGAGGGGTTGCTGCCGTGTGGAGGGGGAGAGGAGAGGGGATGCTGCCGTGGGGGAGGGAGAGGAGAGGAGGGAGGTCACTGCTGTGGGGGGGGGGGAGAGGAGAGGGGTCCTGCCATTGGGGTGGGGAGAGGGATCGCTGCCATGGTGGGGGGAGGGAGAGGAGGGAGGTCGCAGCAATGGGGGGGAGGGGGGAGAGGAGAGGGGTCACTGCCATGGTCGAGGGGGAGAGAAGAGAGGTCACTTCTGCAGTGGGGGAGAGGAGAGGGATCACTGCCATGAGGGGAAGAGGAGAAGGGTCACTGCTGTGGGGGGGGGGGAGAGAAGGAGAGGGGTCAGTGACGGGAAGGGGAGAGGAGATGGGTTGCTGCTGTGGGGGTGGAGCAGAGAGGGGTCACTGCCATGATGGGCAGAGGAGAGGGGTTGCAGCTACGGGGTGAAAGGGGAGAGGGGTCACTGCCGTGAAAGGGAGAGGAGAGGGGTCGCTGCCGTGGGGTGAGAGAGGGGAGGGGCCACTGACATGGGGGGAAAGGAGAGGGGTCACTGCTGCCGGGGAGAGAAATGGAAAGGGGTCACTGCCATAGGGGAGTGAGGAGAAGATTTGCTGCCATGGGGGAGAGGAGAGGGGTCACCTATTGTAATTGCTGCAGCTATTGAAGCGATGTTTCATAAGTGAAAATTCCATCAGAAGATCGTGATTTTCTACAATTGTTAGGGAGGCCTATTGGTGATTACAGTAAAGATATGATTAAATACAGAATGACATTTCAATTTATTTGAAGCAACTTCGTCACCGAGTTGTGCAAGTTTTGCTCTCAGAAAATGTGCTGAAGATAATGAAGAGAAATTTAATTCTCCAGCTATAACCCCACCACTTTCCCCGTTTCCCTGCTTTATTTCCTCCTCCCTGCTTTATTCTCCCCCATTTCCCTGCTTTATTTCCTCTTCCCTGCTTTATACTCCCCGTTTCTCTGCTTTTTTCTCCACTTCGATGTTTTATTCCCCCTTCACTTCTTCATTCCCTCCATTTCCCTCCTTTATTCAGCCCCCCCATTTTCCAGCTTTATTCCCCCTTTCCTGCTTTATTCCCCACCCATTTCCCTTCTTTATTCCACCATTTGTTTCTTTATTCCCCCTTCGCTGCTTTAATCTCCCCTTGGCTTCTTCATCCCCCGTTCCCCTGCTTAACTCCCCCTTCTCTGCTTTATTACCCCCGTTTCCCTGCTTGATTCTACCCCTTTGCTGCTTTTTCCCTGTCCCGTTTCCCTGCATTATTGCCCCTTCGCTGCTTTATTCCCCCTTCAATGCTTTATTCCCCCATTTCCCTGTTTTATTGCCCCCTTTTGCTGCTTTATTTCTCCCTTTGCTGGTTTATATAACCCCTCTTCTCTGCTTTATTCCACCCCCGTTGCTTTATTCCTGACTTCGCTGCTGCTTTTTTTCCCATATTTCCCTGCTTTATTCCACCCCTTTGCTGCTTTATTCCCCTTCACTGGTTTATTCCCCCATTTCCCTGCTTTATTTCCTCCTCCCTGCTTTATTCTCCCCCGTTTCCCTGCTTTATTTCCTCTTCCCTGCTTTATACTTCCCTGTTTCTCTGCTTTTTTCTCTACCGATGTTTTATTCCCCCCTTCGCTTCTTCATTCCCTCCTTTCCCTCCTTTATTCAGCCCCCCCCCATTTTCCAGCTTTATTCCCCCTTTCCTGCTTTATTCCCCACCCATTTCCCTTCTTTATTCCCCATTTGTTGCTTTATTCCCCCTTTGCTGCTTTATTCCACCTTTGCAGCTTTATTTCCCGCTCGCTGCTTTAATCTCCCCCTTGGCTTCTTCATCCCCCGTTCCTCTGCTTAACTCCCTCTTCTCTGCTTTATTACCCCCGTTTCTCTGCTTGATTCTACCCCTTTGCTGCTTTTTCCTGTCCCGTTTCCCTGCATTATTGCCCCCTTCGCTGCTTTATTCCCCCTTCACTGCTTTATTCCCCTGTTTCCCTGCTTTATTGCCCCCTTTTGCTGTTTTATTTCCCCCTTCGCTGGTTTATATAACACCTCTTCTCTGCTTTATTCCACCCCACGTTGCTTTATTCCTGACTTCGCTGCTTTTTTCCTATATTTCCCTGCTTTATTCCACCCCTTTGCTGCTTCATTCCCCACTTCACTGCTTTATAACCCCTATTCTCTGCTTTATTCTGCCCCTGCTGCTTTATTCCCCCTCACTGCTTTATTCCCCCGTTTCCCTGCTTTATTGTCCCCTTTCGCTGCTTTATTTCTCCCTTTGCTGGTTTATATAATCCCTCTTCTCTGCTTTATTCCACCCCCATTGCTTTATTCCTGACTTCGCTGCTTTTTTAACATATTTCCCTGCTTTATTCCACCCCTTTGCTGCTTTTTTCCCCTTCACTGATTTATTCCCCCATTTCCCTGCTTTATTGCCCACTTTCGCTGCTTTATTTCATCCTTCGCTGCTTTATATAACCCCTCTTCTCTGCTTTATTCCCCCTTCGCTGCTTTATCCCCCCTCGCTGCTTTATCCCCCTTCGCTGCTTTATTTCCCCCTTCACTTCTTCATTCCCCCGTTTCCTTGCTTTATTCACCTCCCCCCCCATGTTTCCCTGCTTTGTGCCACCCCGTTTCCCTGCTTTTTACCCATTTGCTGTTTTATTCCCCCTTCACTGCTTTATTATCCCCTCGGTGCTTTATTCCCTCGATTCCCTGCTTTATTCCCCCTTCTCTGGTTTATTCCACATTCATTGCTTTATAACCCCCCTCAGTGCTTTATCCCCTGTTGCTTATTACCCATTTTCTGCTTTATTTCCCCCCTTTCCCTACTTCATTTCCCCTGTTTCCCTGCTTTATATCCCTGTTTCCCTGTTTTATTCTCCATTTCCCTGCTTTAATCCCCTGCCCCATTTCCCTGCATTGTTACCCACTTCGCTGCTTTATTCCCCATTTCCTTGCTTTATTCCCACTTACCTGCTTTATTCCCCCCCCAGTTTCCCTGCTTTATTCACCCCCCATTTCCCTGCGTTACTGCCCCTTCCCTGCTTTATTCCCATCCGTTTTCCAGCTTTATTCCCCCATTCGCTGCTTTATTCCCCCATTTGCTGCTTTATTTCCGCTCTGCTACTTTATTCCCCCCTCGCTGCTTCATTCCCCCTTCGCTTCTTCATTCCCCTTTCCCTGCTTTATTCCCCCCCACCCTCGTTTCCCTGCTTGATTACTCCATTCACTGTTTTATTCCCCTTCTCTGCTTTATTCTCCCCTCGCTGCTTTATTTCACTCCCTCGCTGCTTTATTTCCTCGTTTCTCTGCTTCGATGCTTTATTCCCCCTTCACTTCTTCATTCCCCCAATTCCCTGCTTTATTCATCCCCCCATTTCCCTGCTTTAATCCCTCCCCCGTTTCCCTGCTTTATTCCCCATGTTCGCTGCATTATTACCCCTCTGTTTCCTTGCTTTATTACCCCCATTTGCCTGCTTTATTACTCCCTTTCACTGCTTTATTCCCCACCGTTTCCCTGCTTTATTCCTCTTTCGATGTTTTATTCGCCACCGTTTCCCTGCCTCATTACACCCTTTGCTGCTTTATTCCCCCTGGTTTCCCTGCTTTATTTTCCCTACCCTGTTTTATTCCCCACCCGTTTCCCTACTTTAGGCCCGCATTCGCTGCTTTATTCACCCATTTCTCTGATTGTTCCCCGTTTCCCTTCACTGCTCCATTCCCCCTTCGCTGCTTTATTCCATCTTCCCTGCTTTATACTTCCCCGTTTCCTGGCTTTTTTCTCCACTTCGATGCTTTATTCCCCACTTCGCTGCCCCATTCCTCACCCTTCGCTGCTCCGTTCAACTGCTTCGGTGTTTTATTCCCTCATTGCTGTTCTGTTCCCCCCTTCGCTGCTCCATTCCCCACGTTCACTGCTTTATTCCTCCTTCACTGCTTTATTCCCCCTTCGCTGTTCCATTCCCCACCATTGCTGCTTTATTCACCCATTCGCTGCTCCGTTCCCCCCTTCGTTGCTTTATTCCCCATTCACTTCTCCGTTCCCCCATTCGCAGATTTATTCCCCCTTCGCTGCTTCATTCTCCATTTCGCTGATCCGTTCCCCCCTTCACTGCTTTATTCCTCCTTTGCTGCTCCATTCCCCATTTGCTGCTTTATTTCCCCTTCGCTGCTCGATACGCCCCCTTTGCTGCTTTATTCCCCCTTCGCTGCTCCGTTGCCCCCTTCGCTGGTTTCTTCCCCCTTCACTGCTTTATTCCCTCTTTGCTGCTCCATTCCTCCCCCTTGCTGCTCCATTCCACCTTCGCTGCTACGTTCCCCTGCTTCTCTGCTCTGATCACCCCGTTCGCTGCTCCATTCCCCCTTCAATGCTTTTTTCCCCGTTCACTGTTCCATTCCCTACCTTTGCTGTTTTATTCACCCCTGCACAGCTTTATTCCCCCACTTTGCTGCTCCATTCTCCCACCGCTGCTTGGTTCCCCCCTACGCTGCTCCATTCTCCCCTTGCTGCTTTATTCCCCCTTCACTGCTCCATTCCCCCTTCGCTGCTTTAATCCCCTATCCTTGCTACATTTCCCCTTCACTGCATCATTCCCCCTTTGCTGCTCCATTTTCCCCCCTTCGCTGCTTTATTTCTCTCCTCGCTGCTCCATTCCACCCTCTTCGGTGCTTTATTCCCCATTCGCTGCTCTGTACCCCCTTTGCTGCTCCGTTTCCCCCTTCGCTGCTTTATTACCCCTTCGCTGCTCCATTACCCCCTCTTTTCTGCTTTATTCTCCCTTCACTTCTTTATTTCCCCTTTGCTGCTCCGTTCCTGCACGCTGCTCCATTCCCCAGTTCGCAGCTTTATTCGCCCTTCGATGCTCCATTCCCGCGCTTCGCTGCTTCATTCCCCCCTTCCCAGCTCCATTCCCACTTCGCTGCTCTGTTCCCCCTTCGCTGCTTTATTCCCCCTTCGCTGCTCCATTAACCCAATTTACTGCTCCGTTCCCCCATTCGCTGCTTTATTCCCCTTTCGCTGATCCATTCCCCCTTCACTGCTCCATTCTCCCTGTCACTGCTCCGTTCCCCCACTTCGCTACTTTATTCCCCCTTTGTAGCTCCGTTCCCACTTCGCTGCTCTGTTACCCCTTTCGTTGATTTATTCCCCCTTCGTTGCTCCATTCCCCCTTCGCTTCTTTATTCCCCCTTTGCTGCTCCGTAACCCCCTATGATGCTCTGATACCCCCCTTCGCTGCTCCATTCCCCCCTTCGCTGATCCATTGCCCCTTCACTTTTTTCTCCCTCCGCTGTTCCATTCCCCATCTACGCTGTTTTATTCACCCCTTCACTGATCCGTTCCCTCCATTCACTGCTTTATTCCCCATTTACTGCACCATTCCCCCATTCGCTGCTCCGTTCCTCCCTTCACTTCTTTATTTCCCCTTCACTGCTCCGTTCTCCCCTTCGCAGCTCCATTCCCCCTTCGCTGATTTATTCCCCCTTCGCTGCTTCATTCTTTCTTTACTGCTTTCTTCCCCCTTCGCAGCTCCGTTCCCCCCCTTCGCTGCTTTATTCACCATTCACTGCTCCGTTCCCCCTTTCACTGCCTTACTCCCCCCTTCACAGCTCCGTTCCCCCATTTCGCTGCTTTATTCCCCCTTTGCTGATCTGTTCCCCCTTCACTGCTTTATTCCCCCTTCGCTGCTTTATTCCCCCTTCACTGCTCCGTTACCCCCCTTTGCTGCTCTGATTCCCCCCTTTCGCTGCTCCGTTCCCCCCTGCACTCCCCCATTTCATCCTTCCCTGCTCTGTTGCCACTTCGCTGCTCTGTTCCCCTTTCGCTGCTTTATTCCCCCTTCGCTGCTCTGTGCCCCCTTCACTGCTTTATTCTCCCTTCGCTGATCCATTCCCCACTTCACAGATTTATTTCCCCCTTTGCTGTTCTGTTCCCCCACTTCACTGCTTTATTCCCCTTCGTTCCTCCATTCCCCCTTCGCTTCTTTATTCCCCCTTTGCTGCTCCATTCCCCCCTTTGCTGCTTAATTTCCCCATCGCTGCTCTATTTTCCCCCTTCGCTGCTCTGATCCCCCCTTTCGCTGCTCCATTCCCCCCTTCGCCGATCCATTCCCCCTTCACATTTTTCTCCCTCCGCTGTTCCATTCCCCACCTACGCTGTTTTATTCACCCCTTCACTGATCAGTTCCTCCCTTCGCTGCTTTATTCCCCATTCACTTCTATGTTTCCCCATTCACTGCCTTATTCCCCCCTTCACTGCTCCGTTCCCCCACTTTTCTGCTTTATTCACCCTTCGCTGATCCGTTCCCCCCTTCACTGCTTTATTCCCCCTTCACTGCTCCATTCACGCTTCGCTACTTTATTTCCCCTTCGCTGCTTTATACACCCCCTTCACTGGTTTATTCCCCCTTTGCTGCTTTATTTCCTCTTCGCTGCTCCATTCCTACCCTTTGGTGCTCCGTTCCACCTTCGCTGCTTTAATCCCCCTTCACTGCTCCATTACCCAACTTCGCTGCTCTGATCCTCCCCTTTCGCTGCTCCGTTCCCCCTTCACTGCTCCATTCCCCTCTTCCCTGCTCTGGTCCCCCTTCTCTGCTTTATTTCCCCTTTGCTGCTCCGTTCCCCCTTCGCTGCTCTGTTACCCCTTTCGCTGATTTATTCCCCCTTCGTTTCTCCATTCCCACTTCACTTCTTTATTCCCACTTCACTGCTCCATTCCCCCTTCGCTGCTCCATTCCAACCTTCGAAACTTCATTCCCCCTGCGCTGCGCCGTTCCCCCTTTGCTGCTCTGTTACCCCTATTGCAGGTTTATTCCCCCTTCGTTGCTCCATTCCCCCTTTGTTTCTTTATTCCCCCTTTGCTGGCCATTTGCCCCTTCATTGCTTTATTCCCCCTTTGCTGCTCCGTTACAGCCCTTTGCTACTCTGATCCCCCTGTTTCGCTGCTCAAATCTCCCTTCACTTTTTTCTCCCTCCACTGTTCCATTCCTCACCTACGCTGTTTTATTCACCCCTTCGCTGGTCCGTTCCCCCTTCATTGCTTTATTCCCCATTTAGTGCTCCATAACCCCATCACTGCTCCATTCCCGCTTCAGTCCTTCATTCCCCCTTCGCTGCTCCATTTTCCCCCCTTCGCTGCTTTATTTCTCTCCTCGCTGCTCCATTCCACCACCTTCGGTGCTTTATTTCCCCTTCGCTGCTCTGTACCCCCTTTGCTGCTCCGTTTCCTCTTTCGCTTCTTTATCAGCCCTTCGCTGCTCCATTATACCCTCTTTTCTGCTTTATTCCCCTTTCGCAGCTTTATTCCCTCTTTGCTGCTCCACTCCCGCACTTCGCTGCTGCATTCCCCCTTTCCCTGCTCCGTTCCCACTTCGCTGCTCTATTCCCCCTTCGCTGCTTTATTCCCCCTTCGCTGCTCCATTTTTCCATTCACTGCTCTGTTACCCCTTGACTTCTTTATTTCCCCTTCTCTGCTCCATTCCCCAACTTCGCTGCTTTATTCCCCCTTCGATGCTCCGTTCCCACTTCGCTGCCCTGTTACCCCTTTCGCTGATTTATTCCCCCTTCGTTGCTCCATTCCCACTTTGCTGCTCCATTCAAATTTTCGCTGCTTTATTCCTCCTTCACTGCTCTGTTACCCCTTTCACTGATTTATTCTCCCTTCGTTGCTCCATTCCCCTTCACTTCTTTATTCCCAATTCACTGCTCCATTCCCCCTTCGCTGCTTCATTCCCCCTTTACTGCTTTATTCCCCCTTTGATACTCTGATCCCCCTTCACTGCTTTATTCACCATTCACTACTCCGTTCCCCTTCACTGCTTTATTTCCCCTTCATTGCTCCATTCACCCCCTTCCTTGGTTTATTCCCCCTTTGCTGCTTTATTTCCTCTTCGATGCTCCATTCCTCCCCTTTGGTGCTCCGTTCCACCTTTGCTGCTTTATTCCCCCTTCTTTGCTCCATTCCCCCCTTCGCTTCTTTATTCCCAAGTCTCTGCTCCATTCATATTTTTGCTCCTTTATTCCCCATTCGCTGCTCTGTTACCCCTTTCGCTGATATATTCTCCCTTCATTGCTCCATTCTCCTTCGATTCTTTATTCCGACTTCACTGCTCCATTCCCCCTTCATTGCTGCATTCCATCCTTCGCTGCTGTATTCGCCCTTCGCTACTCCATTCTACCTTCGCTGCTCTGTTACCCCTTTCGTTGATTCATTCTGCCTTCGTTGCTCAATTACCCCTTCGCTTCTTGATTCCCCCTTTGCGTCTCCATTCTGCCCATCGCTTCTTTATTCCCCCTTCGCTGCTCCGTAACTCCCCTATGATACTCTGATCCCCCCTTCGCTGCTCCATTCCCCCCTTCGCTGATCCATTGCCCCTTCACTTTTTTCTCCCTCCGCTGTTCCATTCCCCACCTACGCTATTTTATTCACCCCTTCACTGATCCGTTCCCTCCCTTCGCTGCTTTATTCTCCATTTACTGCTCAATTCCCCCATTTGCTGCTCCTTTCACCCATTTCAATTCTTAATTTCCCCTTCGCTGCTATATTCCCGCCTTCACTGCTCCGTTCCCCCTTCGCAGCTTTATTCCTCCTTAGCTGCTCCATTCCCCCCTTTGCTGATTTATTCCCCCTTCGCTGCTTCATTCCCCCTTTACTGCTTTATTCCCCCTTTGATACTCTGATCCCCCCCTTCACTGCTTTATTCACCATTCACTAATCCGTTCCCCCTTCACTGCTTTATTCCCCCTTCACGGCTCCATTCATCCTTCGCTGCATTATTTCCCCTTCGTTGCTCCATTCACCCCCTTCCTTGGTTTATTCCCCCTTTGCTGCTTTATTTCCTCTTCGATGCTCCATTCCTCCCCTTTGGTGCTCCATTCCACCTTTGCTGCTTTATTCCCCCTTCGTTGCTCCATTCCCCCCTTCGCTTCTTTATTCCCACGTCACTGCTCCATTCATATTTTTGCTCCTTTATTCCCCATTTGCTGCTCTGTTACCCCTTTCGCTGATATATTCTCCCTTCATTGCTGCATTCCCCTTCGATTCTTTATTCCCCCTTTGCCTCTCCATTCACCCCTTCGCAGCTTTATTCCCCTCTTCGCTGCTCTGTTCCCCACTTCGCTGCTCCATTACCCACATCACTGCTTTATTCCCGTTCGCTGCTCCATTTCCCCTTCGCTGCTGCGTTCCACACCCCTTCGCTGCTCTGAACCTCATCCTTCGCTGCTCCGTTCCGCCTTCGCTGCTTCGTTCCCCCTTCGCTGCTTCGTACCCCTCTTCACTCCTTAATTTCCCCTTGGCTGCTCCATTCAACCCCTTTACTGCTCCATTCACCCCTTCACAGCTTTATTCCCCCCTTCACTGCTCCGTTCCCCGCTTCGCTGCTCCATTCCCCACATTGCTGTTTTATTGCCCTTCACTGCTTTATTGCCACTTTGCTGCTCCATTCCTCCTTCGCTGCTGTGTTCCCACCCTTCGCTACTTCATTCACCCTTCGCTACTTCATTCCTCCTTCACTGTTCCATCCCCCCCTTCACGCCTTTATTACCCAATTCTCCGTGGTATTCCCCCACCCCCTTCTCTGTTCCGATCCCCACCTTTGCAACTCCATTACACTCTTCGCTCTGCAGTTTCCCCTTCGCTGCTCCGTATCCCTCTTTGCTCCTTAATTCCCGCTTTGCTGCTCCATTCACCCCCTTCACTGCTCCATTCACCCCTTAGCAGCTTTGTTCCCCACTTCGCTGCTCCGTTCCCATCCTTTGCTGCTCCATTCCCCACATCGCTGCTTTATTTCCCCTTCGCTGGCCAATTTCCCCTTCGCTTCTTTATTCCCTATTTGCTGCTCCATTCCCCCCTTTGCTTCTGTATTCCCACGTCGCTGATCCATTCAAATTTTTGCTCCTTTATTCCCCATTCGCTGCTCTGTTACCCCTTTCGCTGATATATTCACCCTTCATTCCTCCATTCCCCTTCGATTCTTTATTCCCACTTCACTGCTCCATTCCCCCTTCGTTGCTCCATTCCTCCTTCGCTTCTTTATTCCCTCTTTGCCTCTCCATTCTCCCCTTCGCTTCTTTATTTCCCCTTCGCTGCTCCATAACTCCCCTACGATGCTCTGATCCCCCCTTTCGCTGATCCGTTCCCCCCTTCACTGCTTTAATCCTCCTTTGTTGCTCCATTCAACCTTTGCTGCTTTATTTCCACTTCGCTGCTCCATTCTTCTCCTTTGGTGCTGCGTTCCACCTTCTCTGCTTTATTCACACTTCACAGCTTTATTCCCCCTTCCTTGCTCCGTTCCCCCTTCGCTGCTCTGTTACTCCTTTCACTGATTTATTCCCCCTTCGTTCCTCCATTCACAATTCACTTCTTTCATACCCCGTTGCTGCTCCATTCCCCATTCTCTGCTTTATTCCTCCTTCGCTGCTCTCTGACCCCTCTTCGCTGCTCTGATCCCCCCAATTCGCTGCTCCATTCCCACCTTCGCTGATCCATTCACCCTTCACTTTTTCCTCTTTCTGCTGTTCCATTCCCCACCTATGCTGTTTTACTCACCCCTTCACTGATCAGTTCCTCCCTTTGCTGCTTTATTCCCCATTTACTGCTCCATTCCCCCTTTCGTTGCTCCGTTCCCCATTCACTTCTTTAATCCCCCTTCGCTGCTCTGTTACCCCTTTCACAGATATATTCTCCCTTCATTGCTCCATTCCCCTTCGATTCTTTACTCCCACTTCACTGCTCTATTCCCCCTTCGTTGCTCCATTCCCCCTTTGCTTCTTTATTCCCCCTTTGCCTCTCCATTCCCCCCTTTGCTTTTTATTCCCCCTTCGCTGATCCATAACTCCCGTACGATGCTCTGATCCCCCCCCTTTCGCTGATCAGTACCCCCCTTCATTGCTTTAACCCTCCTTCGCTGCTCCATTCAACCTTCGCTGCTTTATATCCCCTTCGCTGCTCCATAAACCCCCTTCGCTGTTTTATTCCCCCTTTGCTGCTTTATTTCCACTTTGCTGCTCCGTTACCGCCCTTCGCTGCTCTGATTCCCCCTTTCACTGATTAATTCCCTCTTCATACCTCCATTCGCCCTTCGCATCTTTATTCCCCCTTTGCTGCCCCATTCCCCCCTTCCCTGCTCTGTTGCCACTTTGCTGCTCCGTTTCCCCTTCGCTGCTTTATTCCCCCTTCACTGATCCATTCCACACTTCACAGCTTTATTCCCCCTTCGTTGCTCCGTTCCCCTTTCGCTGCTCTGTTACACCTTTCACTGATTTATTCCCCCTTCATTCCTCCATTCCCAAATCACTTCTTTAATCCCCCTTTGCTGATCCATTGCCCATTCACTGCTTTATTCCTCCTTCGCTGCTCTCTGACCCCATTTCACTGCTCTGATCCCCCATTTCGCTGCTCCGTTCCCACCTTCGCTGATCCATTCACCCTTCACTTTTTTCTCCTTCCGCTGTTCCATTCCCCACCTATGCTGTTTTACTCACCCCTTCACTGATCAGTTCCTTCCTTCGCTGCTTTATTCGCCATTTAGTACTCCATTCCCCCTTTCGCTGCTCCGTTCCCCCATTCACTTCTTTATTTCCCCTTCGGTGCTCCGTTCCCACATTCGCTGCTCCGTTACCCCCTTCGCTGCTTTATTTCCCCTTCTCTGCTCAATTCCCGCGCTTCGCTGCTTCATCTCCCCTTTACTGCTTTATTCCCCCTTCGCTGCTCCGTTCCCCCTTCGCTGCTTCGTACCCATCTTAACTCCTTAATTTCCCCTTGGCTACTCCATTCAACCCCTTTACTGCTCCATTCACCCCTTCACAGCTTTAATCCCCCATTCTCTGCTCCGTTCCCCTCTTCGCTGCTCCATTCCCCACATTGCTGCTTTATTGCCCTTCACTGCTTTATTGCCATTTTGCTGCTCCATTCCTCCTTCACTGCTGTGTTCCCACCCTTCGCTATTCCATTCCCCCTTCACTGATCCATTCCCCCCTTCGCTCCTTTATTCTCCCCTTCGCTGCTTTATTCCCCCACCCCCTTCTCTTTTCCGAACCCCACCTTCGCAATTCCATTGCACTCTTCGCTGTGCAGTTCCCCCTTCGCTGCTCTCTATCCCTCTTCGCTCCTTCATTCCCCCTTTGCTCCTCCATTCACTCCTTTCGCTGCCTCATTCATCCCTTCGCTGCTTTATTCCGCCCTTCGCTGCTCCGTTCCCCATTTCACTGCTCCATTCCCCTTTTCATTGCTGCATTCCCCCCTTCGCTGCTCGATCCCACTTCACTTCTTTATTCCCCCTTCGTTGCTTTATTGCCACTTTGCTGCTCCATTCCCACTTTCTCTGCTTCATTCCCCGCTCGCTGATCTGTTCCTCCTTATCTGCTTTATTCCCCCTTCACAGCTCCATCACCCTTCGCTGCTTTATTCTCGCCACCTTTGCTGCTTTATTCCCCATTCCATGCTCTGTCCCCCCTTTGCTACTCCATTCTCCCTTCGTTGTTACATTCCCCCCTTCGTTCCTTTATTCCCCCCTTTGCTCCTTTATTCCCCCACCCCCTTCTCCTATCCGATCCCCACCTTCGCAACTCCATTGCACTCTTTGATGTGCAGTTTCCCCTTCGCTGCTCCGTATCACTCTTCGCTCCTCTATTCCCCCTTTGCTGCTCCATTCACCCACTTCGCTGCTCCCTTCACCCCTGCGCAGCTTTATTCCCCACTTCGCTGCTCCGTTCCCACCCTTCGCTGCTCCATTCCCCACATCGCTGCTTTATACACCCTTCGCTGCTCCATTCCTCCTTCGCTCCTTTATTCCCCCTTCGCTACTTTATTCCCCCCTTCACTGTTCTGATCCCCACCTTCGCAACTCCATTACACACTTCGCTGTGCAGTTCCCCCTTCGCTGCTCCCTACCCCTCTTCGCTCTTTAATTCCCTCTTTGCTGCTCCATTCACCCCTTCGCAGCTTTATTCCCCTCTTCGCTGCTCCGTTCCCCCCTTCGCTGCTCCATTCCCCACATCACTGCTTTATTCCCGTTCGCTGCTCCATTTCCACTTCGCTGCTCCATTCCTCCTTCGCTGCTCTATTCCCCCTCTTCGCTGCTGCGTTCCACACCCCTTCGCTGCCCTGAACCTCATCCTTCGCTGCTCCGTTCCCCCTTCGGTGCTTCGTACCCCTCTTCACTCCTTAATTTCCCCTTGGCTGCTCCATTCAACCCCTTTACTGCTCCATTCACCCCTTCACTGCTTTATTCCCCTTTCACTGCTCCATTCCTCCTTCGCTGCTGTATTCCCACCCTTCGCTACTCCATTCCGCCTTCACTGTTCCATTCCCCCCTTTGCTCCGTTATTACCCAATTCTCAGCGGTATTCCCCCAACCCCTTCTCTGTTCCGATCCCCACCTTCGCAACTCCATTACACTCTTCGTTCTGCAGTTTCCCCTTCGCTGCTCCGTATCCCTCTTTGCTCCTTAATCCCGCTTTGCTGCTGCATTCACCCCCTTCGCTGCTCCATTCACCCCTTAGCAGGTTTGTTCGCCCATTCGCTGCTCCGTTCCCATGCTTTGCTGCTCCATTCCCCACATCGCTGCTTTATTTCCCCTTCGCTGGTCAATTTCCCCTTCGCTTCTTTATTCCCTATTTGCTGCTCCATTCCCCTCTTCGCTTCTTTATTCCCACGTCGCTACTCCATTCAAATTTTTGCTGCTTTATTCCCCATTCGCTGCTCTGTTACCCCTTTCGCTGATATATTCTCCCTTCATTCCTCCATTCCCCTTCGATTCTTTATTCCCACTTCACTGCTCCATTCCCCCTTCGTTGCTCCATTCCTCCTTCGCTTCTTTATTCCCTCTTTGCTGCTCCATAACTCCCTTACGATGCTCTGATCCCCCCCTTTCGATGATCCGTTCCCCCTTCACTGCTTTAATCCTCCTTTGCTGCTCCATTGAACCTTCGCTGCTTTATTTCCCCTTCGCTGCTCCATACACCCCCTTTGCTGTTTTTTCCCCCTTTTCTGCTTTATGTCCACTTCGCTGCTCCATTCTTCTCCTTTAGTGCTCTGTTCCACCTACTCTGCTTTAGTCACCCTTCGCAGCTCCGTTAGCCCCCTTCGCTGCTCTGATTCGCCCCTTTCACTGATTTATTCCCCTTCATTCCTCCATTTGCACTTCGCATCTTTATTCCCCCTTTGCTGCCCCATTCCCCCCTTCCCTGCTCTGTTGCCACTTTGCTGCTCCATTCCCCCTTCGCTGCTTTATTCCCCCTTTACTGATCCATTCCACACTTCACAGCTTTATTTCCCCTTCGTTGCTCTGTTCCCCCTTCGCTGCTCTGTTACTGCTTTCACTGATATATTATCCCTTCTTTGCTCCATTCCCATTCGCTTATTTATTGCCACTTCAGTGCTCCATTCTCCCTTTGCTGCTGCATTCCAACCTTCGCTGCTTTGTTCGCCCTTCGCTACTCCATTCTACTTTCGCTGCTCTGTTACCTCTTTTGTTGATTTATTCTGCCTTCGTTGCTCCATTGCCCCTTCGGTTCTTTATTCTCCCTTTGCCTCTCCATTCCCCCCTTCGCTTCTTTATTCCCCCTTCGCTGCTCCGTAAATCCCCTGCGATATTCTGATCCCCCCTTTGCTGCTCCATTCTCCCCATCGCTCATCCATTGCCCCTTCACTTTTTTCTCCACCGCTGTTTCATTCCCCACCTACGCTGTTTTATTCACCCCTTCACTGATCCGTTCCCTCCCTTTGCTGCTTTCATCCCCATTTACTGCTCCATTCCCCCATTCGCTGCTCCGTTCCCCCCTTTCAATTCTTTATTTCCCCTTCGCTGCTACGTTCCCGCCTTCACTGAACCGTTCCCCCTCTTCGCAGCTTTACTCCCCCTTAGCTGCTCCATTCCCCCATTTGCTGATTTATTCCCCCTTCGCTGCTTCATTCACTCTTTACTGCTTTATTCTCCCTTCGTTGCTCCATTCCCCCTTTGCTGCTTTATTTCCACTTCGCTGCTCCATTCTTCTCCTTTGGTTTTCCGTTCCACCTTCTCTGCTCTATTCCCCCTCTGCAGCTCCGTTACCGCCCTTCGCTGCTCTGATTCCCACTTTCACTGATTTATTCCCCCTTCAATCCTCCATTCGCCCTTCGCATCTTTATTCCCCCTTTTCCTGCCCCATTCCCTCTTCCCTGCTCTGTTGCCACTTTGCTGTTCCGTTCCCCCTTCGCTGCTTTATTCCCCCCTTCACTGCTCCATTCCTCCTTCGCTGCTGTGTTCCCACCCTTCGCTACTCCATTCCGCCTTCACTGTTCCATTCCCACCTTCGCTCCTTTATTACCCAATTCTCCGCGGTATTCCCCCACCCCTTCTCTGTTCCGATCCCCACCTTCGCAACTCAATAACACTCTTCGCTCTGCAGTTTCCCCTTCGCTGCTCCGTATCCTTCTTCGCTCCTTAATTCCCCCTTTGCTGCTCAATTAACCCACTTCGCTGCTCCATTCACCCCTGCTCAGCTTTGTTCCCCCCTTCGCTGCTCTGTTCCCACCCTCCACTGCTCCATTCCCCACATCGCTGCTTTATACACCCTTCGCTGCTCCATTCCTCCTTCGCTCCTTCATTCCCCCTTCGCTACTTTATTCCCCCCTTCACTGTTCCGATCCCCACCTTTGCAACTCCATTACACCCTTCGCTGTGAAGTTCCCCCTTCGCTGCTCCCTACCACTCTTCGCTCTGAAATTCCCGCTTTGCTGCTCCATTCACCCCTTCTCAGCTTTATTCCCCTCTTCACTGCTCCGTTCCCCCCTTTGCTGCTCCATTCCCCACATCACTGCTTTATTCCCGTTCGCTGCTCCATTTCCCATTCGCTGCTCCATTCCTCCTTCGCTGCTCCATTCCCCCCTTCGCTGCTGCGATCCACACCCCTTTGCTGCTCTGAACCACATCCTTCGCTGCTCCGTTCCCCCTTCGCTGCTTCGTACCCCTCTTCACTCCTTAATTTCCCCTTGGCTGCTCCATTCAACCCCTTTACTGCTCCATTCACCCCTTCACAGCTTTATTCCCCCCTTCACTGCTCCGTTCCCCGCTTCGCTGCTCCATACCCAACATTGCTGCTTTATTGCCCTTCACTGCTTTATTGCCTCCTTGCTGCTCCATTCCTCCTTCGCTGCTGTGTTCCCACCCTTCGCTACTCCATTCCGCCTTCACTGTTCCATTCCCCCCTTTGCTCCTTTATTACCCAATTTTCTGCGGTATTCCCCCACCCCCTTCTCTGTTCCGATCCCCACCTTCGCAACTCCATTACACTCTTCGTTCTGCAGTTTCCCCTTCGCTGCTCCGTATCCCTCTTTGCTCCTTAATTCCCACTTTGCTGCTCCATTCACCCCCTTCGCTGCTCCATTCACCCCTTAGCAGCTTTGTTCCCCCCTTCGCTGCTCCGTTCCCATGCTTTGCTGCTCCATTCCCCACATCGCTGCTTTATTCTGCCTTCATTGGTCAATTTCCCCTTCGCTTCTTTATTCCCTATTTGCTGCTCCGTTCCCCTCTTCACTTCTTTATTCCCACGTCGCTGCTCCATTCAAATTTTTGCTGATTTATTCCCCATTCGCTGCTCTGTTACCCCTTTCGCTGATATATTCTCCCTTCATTCCTCCATTCCCCTTCGATTCTTTATTCCCACTTCACTGCTCCATTCCCCCTTCGTTGCTCCATTCCTCCTTCGCTTCTTTATTCCCCCTTTGCTGCTCCATAACTCCCTTACGATGCTCTGATCCGCCCCCTTTCGCTGATCCGTTCCCCCTTCACTGCTTTAATCCTCCTTTGCTGCTCCATTCAACCTTCGCTGCTTTATTTCCCCTTCGCTGCTCCATACACCCCCTTTGCTGTTTTTTCCCCCTTTACTGCTTTATTTCCACTTCGCTGCTCCATTCTTCTCCTTTAGTGCTCCGTTCCACCTACTCTGCTTTATTCACCCTTCGCAGCTCCGTTAGCCCCCTTCACTGCTCTGATTCACCCCTTTCGCTGATTTATTCCCCTTCATTCCTCCATTTGCTCTTCGCATCTTTATTCCCCCTTTGCTGCCCCATTCGCCCCTTCCCTGCTCTGTTGCCACTTTGCTGCTCCGTTCCCTCTTCGCTGCTTTATTCCCCCTTCACTGATCCATTCCACACTTCACAGCTTTATTTCCCCTTCATTGCTCCGTTCCCCCTTCGCTGCTCTGTTACTCCTTTCACTGATTTATTCCCCCTTCGTTCCTCCATTCACAATTCACTTCTTTCATACCCCCTTGCTGCTCCATTCCCCATTCGCTGCTTTATTCCTCCTTCGCTGCTCTCTGACCCCCCTTCGCTGCTCTGATCCCCCCATTTCGCTGCTCCGTTCCCACCTTTGCTGATCCATTCACCCTTCACTTTTTTCTCTTTCTGCTGTTCCATTCCCCACCTATGCTCTTTGACTCACCCCTTCACTGATCAGTTCCTCCCTTTGCTGCTTTATTCCCCATTTACTGCTCCATTCCCCCTTTCGCTGCTTCCTTCCCCCATTCACTTCTTTATTCCCCCTTCGCTGCTCTGTTACCCCTTTCACTGATTTATTTTCCATTCGTTGCTCCATTCCCATTCGCTTATTTATTGCCACTTCAGTGCTCCATTCTCCCTTTGCTGCTGCATTCCAACCTTCGCTGCTTTGTTCGCCCTTCGCTACTCCATTCTACTTTCGCTGCTCTGTTACCTCTTTTGTTGATTTATTCTGCCTTCGTTGCTCCATTGCCCCTTCAGTTCTTTATTCTCCCTTTGCCTCTCCTTTCCCCCCTTCGCTTCTTTATTCCCCCTTCGCTGCTCCGTAAATCCCCTGCGATATTCTGATCCCCCCCTTTGCTGCTCCATTCTCCCCATCGCTCATCCATTGCCCCTTCACTTTTTTCTCCACCGCTGTTTCATTCCCCACCTACACTGTTTTATTCACCCCTTCACTGATCCGTTCCCTCCCTTCGCTGCTTTCATCCCCATTTACTGCTCCATTCCCCCATTCGCTGCTCCGTTCCCCCCTTTCAATTCTTTATTTCCCCTTCGCTGCTACGTTCCCGCCTTCACTGAACCGTTCCCCCTCTTCGCAGCTTTACTCCCCCTTAGCTGCTCCATTCCCCCATTTGCTGATTTATTCCCCCTTCGCTGCTTCATTCACTCTTTACTGCTTTATTCCCCCTTCGTTGCTCCATTCCCCCTTTGCTGCTTTATTTCCACTTCGCTGCTCCATTCTTCTCCTTTGGTTTTCCGTTCCACCTTCTCTGCTCTATTCCCCCTCTGCATCTCCGTTACCGCCCTTCGCTGCTCTGATTCCCACTTTCACTGATTTATTCCCCCTTCATTCCTCCATTCGCCCTTCGCATCTTTATTCCCCCTTTTCCTGCCCCATTCCCTCTTCCCTGCTCTGTTGCCACTTTGCTGCTCCGTTCCCCCTTCGCTGCTTTATTCCCCCCTTCACTGCTCCGTTCCCCGCTTCGCTGCTCTATTCCCCACATTGCTGTTTTATTGCCCTTCACTGCTTTATTGCCACTTTGCTGCTCCATTCCTCCTTCGCTGCTGTGTTCCCACCCTTCGCTACTCCATTCCGCCTTCACTGTTCCATTCCCCCCTTTGCTCCTTTATTACCCAATTTTCTGCGGTATTCCCCCACCCCCTTCTCTGTTCCGATCCCCACCTTCGCAACTCCATTACACTCTTCGTTCTGCAGTTTCCCCTTCGCTGCTCCGTATCCCTCTTTGCTCCTTAATTCCCACTTTGCTGCTCCATTCACCCCCTTCGCTGCTCCATTCACCCCTTAGCAGCTTTGTTCCCCCCTTCGCTGCTCCGTTCCCATGCTTTGCTGCTCCATTCCCCACATCGCTGCTTTATTCTGCCTTCATTGGTCAATTTCCCCTTCGCTTCTTTATTCCCTATTTGCTGCTCCGTTCCCCTCTTCACTTCTTTATTCCCACGTCGCTGCTCCATTCAAATTTTTGCTGATTTATTCCCCATTCGCTGCTCTGTTACCCCTTTCGCTGATATATTCTCCCTTCATTCCTCCATTCCCCTTCGATTCTTTATTCCCACTTCACTGCTCCATTCCCCCTTCGTTGCTCCATTCCTCCTTCGCTTCTTTATTCCCCCTTTGCTGCTCCATAACTCCCTTACGATGCTCTGATCCGCCCCCTTTCGCTGATCCGTTCCCCCTTCACTGCTTTAATCCTCCTTTGCTGCTCCATTCAACCTTCGCTGCTTTATTTCCCCTTCGCTGCTCCATACACCCCCTTTGCTGTTTTTTCCCCCTTTACTGCTTTATTTCCACTTCGCTGCTCCATTCTTCTCCTTTAGTGCTCCGTTCCACCTACTCTGCTTTATTCACCCTTCGCAGCTCCGTTAGCCCCCTTCACTGCTCTGATTCACCCCTTTCGCTGATTTATTCCCCTTCATTCCTCCATTTGCTCTTCGCATCTTTATTCCCCCTTTGCTGCCCCATTCGCCCCTTCCCTGCTCTGTTGCCACTTTGCTGCTCCGTTCCCTCTTCGCTGCTTTATTCCCCCTTCACTGATCCATTCCACACTTCACAGCTTTATTTCCCCTTCATTGCTCCGTTCCCCCTTCGCTGCTCTGTTACTCCTTTCACTGATTTATTCCCCCTTCGTTCCTCCATTCACAATTCACTTCTTTCATACCCCCTTGCTGCTCCATTCCCCATTCGCTGCTTTATTCCTCCTTCGCTGCTCTCTGACCCCCCTTCGCTGCTCTGATCCCCCCATTTCGCTGCTCCGTTCCCACCTTTGCTGATCCATTCACCCTTCACTTTTTTCTCTTTCTGCTGTTCCATTCCCCACCTATGCTCTTTGACTCACCCCTTCACTGATCAGTTCCTCCCTTTGCTGCTTTATTCCCCATTTACTGCTCCATTCCCCCTTTCGCTGCTTCCTTCCCCCATTCACTTCTTTATTCCCCCTTCGCTGCTCTGTTACCCCTTTCACTGATTTATTTTCCATTCGTTGCTCCATTCCCATTCGCTTATTTATTGCCACTTCAGTGCTCCATTCTCCCTTTGCTGCTGCATTCCAACCTTCGCTGCTTTGTTCGCCCTTCGCTACTCCATTCTACTTTCGCTGCTCTGTTACCTCTTTTGTTGATTTATTCTGCCTTCGTTGCTCCATTGCCCCTTCAGTTCTTTATTCTCCCTTTGCCTCTCCTTTCCCCCCTTCGCTTCTTTATTCCCCCTTCGCTGCTCCGTAAATCCCCTGCGATATTCTGATCCCCCCCTTTGCTGCTCCATTCTCCCCATCGCTCATCCATTGCCCCTTCACTTTTTTCTCCACCGCTGTTTCATTCCCCACCTACACTGTTTTATTCACCCCTTCACTGATCCGTTCCCTCCCTTCGCTGCTTTCATCCCCATTTACTGCTCCATTCCCCCATTCGCTGCTCCGTTCCCCCCTTTCAATTCTTTATTTCCCCTTCGCTGCTACGTTCCCGCCTTCACTGAACCGTTCCCCCTCTTCGCAGCTTTACTCCCCCTTAGCTGCTCCATTCCCCCATTTGCTGATTTATTCCCCCTTCGCTGCTTCATTCACTCTTTACTGCTTTATTCCCCCTTCGTTGCTCCATTCCCCCTTTGCTGCTTTATTTCCACTTCGCTGCTCCATTCTTCTCCTTTGGTTTTCCGTTCCACCTTCTCTGCTCTATTCCCCCTCTGCATCTCCGTTACCGCCCTTCGCTGCTCTGATTCCCACTTTCACTGATTTATTCCCCCTTCATTCCTCCATTCGCCCTTCGCATCTTTATTCCCCCTTTTCCTGCCCCATTCCCTCTTCCCTGCTCTGTTGCCACTTTGCTGCTCCGTTCCCCCTTCGCTGCTTTATTCCCCCCTTCACTGCTCCATTCCTCCTTCGCTGCTGTGTTCCCACCCTTCGCTACTCCATTCCGCCTTCACTGTTCCATTCCCACCTTCGCTCCTTTATTACCCAATTCTCCGCGGTATTCCCCCACCCCTTCTCTATTCCGATCCCCACCTTTGCAAATCAATAACACTCTTCGCTCTGCAGTTTCCCCTTCGCTGATCCGTATCCTTCTTCGCTCCTTAATTCCCCCTTTGCTGCACAATTCACCCACTTCGCTGCTCCATTCACCCCTGCTCAGCTTTGTTCCCCCCTTTACTGCTCTGTTCTCACCCTCCACTGCTCCATTCCCCACATCGCTGCTTTATACACCCTTCGCTGCTCCATTCCTCCTTCGCTCCTTCATTCCCCCTTCGCTACTTTATTCCCCCCTTCACTGTTCCGATCCCCACCTTTGCAACTCCATTACACCCTTCGCTGTGCAGTTCCCCCTTCGCTGCTCCCTACCCCTCTTCGCTCTGAAATTCCCGCTTTGCTGCTCCATTCACCCCTTCGCAGCTTTATTCCCATCTTCGCTGCTCCGTTCCCCCCTTCGCTGCTCCATTCCCCACATCACTGCTTTATTCCCGTTCGCTGCTCCATTTCCCATTCGCTGCTCCATTCCTCCTTCGCTGCTCCATTCCCCCCTTCGCTGCTGCGTTCCACACCCCTTTGCTGCTCTGAACCACATCCTTCGCTGCTCCGTTCCCCCTTCGCTGCTTCGTACCCCTCTTCACTCCTTAATTTCCCCTTGGCTGCTCCATTCAACCCCTTTACTGCTCCATTCACCCCTTCACAGCTTTATTCCCCCCTTCACTGCTCCGTTCCCCGCTTCGCTGCTCCATACCCAACATTGCTGCTTTATTGCCCTTCACTGCTTTATTGCCTCTTTGCTGCTCCATTCCACCTTCGCTGCTGTGTTCCCACCCTTCGCTACACCATTCCGCCTTCACTGTTCCATTCCCCCCTTTGCTCCTTTATTACCCAATTTTCCGCGGTATTCCCCCACCTCCTTCTCTGTTCCGATCCCCACCTTCGCAACTCCATTACACTCTTCGTTCTGCAGTTTCCCCTTCGCTGCTCCGTATCCCTCTTTGCTCCTTAATCCCGCTTTGCTGCTGCATTCACCCCCTTCGCTGCTCCATTCACCCCTTAGCAGGTTTGTTCGCCCATTCGCTGCTCCGTTCCCATGCTTTGCTGCTCCATTCCCCACATCGCTGCTTTATTTCCCCTTCGCTGGTCAATTTCCCCTTCGCTTCTTTATTCCCTATTTGCTGCTCCATTCCCCTCTTCGCTTCTTTATTCCCACGTCGCTACTCCATTCAAATTTTTGCTGCTTTATTCCCCATTCGCTGCTCTGTTACCCCTTTCGCTGATATATTCTCCCTTCATTCCTCCATTCCCCTTCGATTCTTTATTCCCACTTCACTGCTCCATTCCCCCTTCGTTGCTCCATTCCTCCTTCGCTTCTTTATTCCCTCTTTGCTGCTCCATAACTCCCTTACGATGCTCTGATCCCCCCCTTTCGCTGATCCGTTCCCCCTTCACTGCTTTAATCCTCCTTTGCTGCTCCATTGAACCTTCGCTGCTTTATTTCCCCTTCGCTGCTCCATACACCCCCTTTGCTGTTTTTTCCCCCTTTTCTGCTTTATGTCCACTTCGCTGCTCCATTCTTCTCCTTTAGTGCTCTGTTCCACCTACTCTGCTTTAGTCACCCTTCGCAGCTCCGTTAGCCCCCTTCGCTGCTCTGATTCGCCCCTTTCACTGATTTATTCCCCTTCATTCCTCCATTTGCACTTCGCATCTTTATTCCCCCTTTGCTGCCCCATTCCCCCCTTCCCTGCTCTGTTGCCACTTTGCTGCTCCATTCCCCCTTCGCTGCTTTATTCCCCCTTTACTGATCCATTCCACACTTCACAGCTTTATTTCCCCTTCGTTGCTCTGTTCCCCCTTCGCTGCTCTGTTACTGCTTTCACTGATATATTATCCCTTCTTTGCTCCATTCCCATTCGCTTATTTATTGCCACTTCAGTGCTCCATTCTCCCTTTGCTGCTGCATTCCAACCTTCGCTGCTTTGTTCGCCCTTCGCTACTCCATTCTACTTTCGCTGCTCTGTTACCTCTTTTGTTGATTTATTCTGCCTTCGTTGCTCCATTGCCCCTTCGGTTCTTTATTCTCCCTTTGCCTCTCCATTCCCCCCTTCGCTTCTTTATTCCCCCTTCGCTGCTCCGTAAATCCCCTGCGATATTCTGATCCCCCCTTTGCTGCTCCATTCTCCCCATCGCTCATCCATTGCCCCTTCACTTTTTTCTCCACCGCTGTTTCATTCCCCACCTACGCTGTTTTATTCACCCCTTCACTGATCCGTTCCCTCCCTTTGCTGCTTTCATCCCCATTTACTGCTCCATTCCCCCATTCGCTGCTCCGTTCCCCCCTTTCAATTCTTTATTTCCCCTTCGCTGCTACGTTCCCGCCTTCACTGAACCGTTCCCCCTCTTCGCAGCTTTACTCCCCCTTAGCTGCTCCATTCCCCCATTTGCTGATTTATTCCCCCTTCGCTGCTTCATTCACTCTTTACTGCTTTATTCTCCCTTCGTTGCTCCATTCCCCCTTTGCTGCTTTATTTCCACTTCGCTGCTCCATTCTTCTCCTTTGGTTTTCCGTTCCACCTTCTCTGCTCTATTCCCCCTCTGCAGCTCCGTTACCGCCCTTCGCTGCTCTGATTCCCACTTTCACTGATTTATTCCCCCTTCAATCCTCCATTCGCCCTTCGCATCTTTATTCCCCCTTTTCCTGCCCCATTCCCTCTTCCCTGCTCTGTTGCCACTTTGCTGTTCCGTTCCCCCTTCGCTGCTTTATTCCCCCCTTCACTGCTCCATTCCTCCTTCGCTGCTGTGTTCCCACCCTTCGCTACTCCATTCCGCCTTCACTGTTCCATTCCCACCTTCGCTCCTTTATTACCCAATTCTCCGCGGTATTCCCCCACCCCTTCTCTGTTCCGATCCCCACCTTCGCAACTCAATAACACTCTTCGCTCTGCAGTTTCCCCTTCGCTGCTCCGTATCCTTCTTCGCTCCTTAATTCCCCCTTTGCTGCTCAATTAACCCACTTCGCTGCTCCATTCACCCCTGCTCAGCTTTGTTCCCCCCTTCGCTGCTCTGTTCCCACCCTCCACTGCTCCATTCCCCACATCGCTGCTTTATACACCCTTCGCTGCTCCATTCCTCCTTCGCTCCTTCATTCCCCCTTCGCTACTTTATTCCCCCCTTCACTGTTCCGATCCCCACCTTTGCAACTCCATTACACCCTTCGCTGTGAAGTTCCCCCTTCGCTGCTCCCTACCACTCTTCGCTCTGAAATTCCCGCTTTGCTGCTCCATTCACCCCTTCTCAGCTTTATTCCCCTCTTCACTGCTCCGTTCCCCCCTTTGCTGCTCCATTCCCCACATCACTGCTTTATTCCCGTTCGCTGCTCCATTTCCCATTCGCTGCTCCATTCCTCCTTCGCTGCTCCATTCCCCCCTTCGCTGCTGCGATCCACACCCCTTTGCTGCTCTGAACCACATCCTTCGCTGCTCCGTTCCCCCTTCGCTGCTTCGTACCCCTCTTCACTCCTTAATTTCCCCTTGGCTGCTCCATTCAACCCCTTTACTGCTCCATTCACCCCTTCACAGCTTTATTCCCCCCTTCACTGCTCCGTTCCCCGCTTCGCTGCTCCATACCCAACATTGCTGCTTTATTGCCCTTCACTGCTTTATTGCCTCCTTGCTGCTCCATTCCTCCTTCGCTGCTGTGTTCCCACCCTTCGCTACTCCATTCCGCCTTCACTGTTCCATTCCCCCCTTTGCTCCTTTATTACCCAATTTTCTGCGGTATTCCCCCACCCCCTTCTCTGTTCCGATCCCCACCTTCGCAACTCCATTACACTCTTCGTTCTGCAGTTTCCCCTTCGCTGCTCCGTATCCCTCTTTGCTCCTTAATTCCCACTTTGCTGCTCCATTCACCCCCTTCGCTGCTCCATTCACCCCTTAGCAGCTTTGTTCCCCCCTTCGCTGCTCCGTTCCCATGCTTTGCTGCTCCATTCCCCACATCGCTGCTTTATTCTGCCTTCATTGGTCAATTTCCCCTTCGCTTCTTTATTCCCTATTTGCTGCTCCGTTCCCCTCTTCACTTCTTTATTCCCACGTCGCTGCTCCATTCAAATTTTTGCTGATTTATTCCCCATTCGCTGCTCTGTTACCCCTTTCGCTGATATATTCTCCCTTCATTCCTCCATTCCCCTTCGATTCTTTATTCCCACTTCACTGCTCCATTCCCCCTTCGTTGCTCCATTCCTCCTTCGCTTCTTTATTCCCCCTTTGCTGCTCCATAACTCCCTTACGATGCTCTGATCCGCCCCCTTTCGCTGATCCGTTCCCCCTTCACTGCTTTAATCCTCCTTTGCTGCTCCATTCAACCTTCGCTGCTTTATTTCCCCTTCGCTGCTCCATACACCCCCTTTGCTGTTTTTTCCCCCTTTACTGCTTTATTTCCACTTCGCTGCTCCATTCTTCTCCTTTAGTGCTCCGTTCCACCTACTCTGCTTTATTCACCCTTCGCAGCTCCGTTAGCCCCCTTCACTGCTCTGATTCACCCCTTTCGCTGATTTATTCCCCTTCATTCCTCCATTTGCTCTTCGCATCTTTATTCCCCCTTTGCTGCCCCATTCGCCCCTTCCCTGCTCTGTTGCCACTTTGCTGCTCCGTTCCCTCTTCGCTGCTTTATTCCCCCTTCACTGATCCATTCCACACTTCACAGCTTTATTTCCCCTTCATTGCTCCGTTCCCCCTTCGCTGCTCTGTTACTCCTTTCACTGATTTATTCCCCCTTCGTTCCTCCATTCACAATTCACTTCTTTCATACCCCCTTGCTGCTCCATTCCCCATTCGCTGCTTTATTCCTCCTTCGCTGCTCTCTGACCCCCCTTCGCTGCTCTGATCCCCCCATTTCGCTGCTCCGTTCCCACCTTTGCTGATCCATTCACCCTTCACTTTTTTCTCTTTCTGCTGTTCCATTCCCCACCTATGCTCTTTGACTCACCCCTTCACTGATCAGTTCCTCCCTTTGCTGCTTTATTCCCCATTTACTGCTCCATTCCCCCTTTCGCTGCTTCCTTCCCCCATTCACTTCTTTATTCCCCCTTCGCTGCTCTGTTACCCCTTTCACTGATTTATTTTCCATTCGTTGCTCCATTCCCATTCGCTTATTTATTGCCACTTCAGTGCTCCATTCTCCCTTTGCTGCTGCATTCCAACCTTCGCTGCTTTGTTCGCCCTTCGCTACTCCATTCTACTTTCGCTGCTCTGTTACCTCTTTTGTTGATTTATTCTGCCTTCGTTGCTCCATTGCCCCTTCAGTTCTTTATTCTCCCTTTGCCTCTCCTTTCCCCCCTTCGCTTCTTTATTCCCCCTTCGCTGCTCCGTAAATCCCCTGCGATATTCTGATCCCCCCCTTTGCTGCTCCATTCTCCCCATCGCTCATCCATTGCCCCTTCACTTTTTTCTCCACCGCTGTTTCATTCCCCACCTACACTGTTTTATTCACCCCTTCACTGATCCGTTCCCTCCCTTCGCTGCTTTCATCCCCATTTACTGCTCCATTCCCCCATTCGCTGCTCCGTTCCCCCCTTTCAATTCTTTATTTCCCCTTCGCTGCTACGTTCCCGCCTTCACTGAACCGTTCCCCCTCTTCGCAGCTTTACTCCCCCTTAGCTGCTCCATTCCCCCATTTGCTGATTTATTCCCCCTTCGCTGCTTCATTCACTCTTTACTGCTTTATTCCCCCTTCGTTGCTCCATTCCCCCTTTGCTGCTTTATTTCCACTTCGCTGCTCCATTCTTCTCCTTTGGTTTTCCGTTCCACCTTCTCTGCTCTATTCCCCCTCTGCATCTCCGTTACCGCCCTTCGCTGCTCTGATTCCCACTTTCACTGATTTATTCCCCCTTCATTCCTCCATTCGCCCTTCGCATCTTTATTCCCCCTTTTCCTGCCCCATTCCCTCTTCCCTGCTCTGTTGCCACTTTGCTGCTCCGTTCCCCCTTCGCTGCTTTATTCCCCCCTTCACTGCTCCGTTCCCCGCTTCGCTGCTCTATTCCCCACATTGCTGTTTTATTGCCCTTCACTGCTTTATTGCCACTTTGCTGCTCCATTCCTCCTTCGCTGCTGTGTTCCCACCCTTCGCTACTCCATTCCGCCTTCACTGTTCCATTCCCCCCTTTGCTCCTTTATTACCCAATTTTCTGCGGTATTCCCCCACCCCCTTCTCTGTTCCGATCCCCACCTTCGCAACTCCATTACACTCTTCGTTCTGCAGTTTCCCCTTCGCTGCTCCGTATCCCTCTTTGCTCCTTAATTCCCACTTTGCTGCTCCATTCACCCCCTTCGCTGCTCCATTCACCCCTTAGCAGCTTTGTTCCCCCCTTCGCTGCTCCGTTCCCATGCTTTGCTGCTCCATTCCCCACATCGCTGCTTTATTCTGCCTTCATTGGTCAATTTCCCCTTCGCTTCTTTATTCCCTATTTGCTGCTCCGTTCCCCTCTTCACTTCTTTATTCCCACGTCGCTGCTCCATTCAAATTTTTGCTGATTTATTCCCCATTCGCTGCTCTGTTACCCCTTTCGCTGATATATTCTCCCTTCATTCCTCCATTCCCCTTCGATTCTTTATTCCCACTTCACTGCTCCATTCCCCCTTCGTTGCTCCATTCCTCCTTCGCTTCTTTATTCCCCCTTTGCTGCTCCATAACTCCCTTACGATGCTCTGATCCGCCCCCTTTCGCTGATCCGTTCCCCCTTCACTGCTTTAATCCTCCTTTGCTGCTCCATTCAACCTTCGCTGCTTTATTTCCCCTTCGCTGCTCCATACACCCCCTTTGCTGTTTTTTCCCCCTTTACTGCTTTATTTCCACTTCGCTGCTCCATTCTTCTCCTTTAGTGCTCCGTTCCACCTACTCTGCTTTATTCACCCTTCGCAGCTCCGTTAGCCCCCTTCACTGCTCTGATTCACCCCTTTCGCTGATTTATTCCCCTTCATTCCTCCATTTGCTCTTCGCATCTTTATTCCCCCTTTGCTGCCCCATTCGCCCCTTCCCTGCTCTGTTGCCACTTTGCTGCTCCGTTCCCTCTTCGCTGCTTTATTCCCCCTTCACTGATCCATTCCACACTTCACAGCTTTATTTCCCCTTCATTGCTCCGTTCCCCCTTCGCTGCTCTGTTACTCCTTTCACTGATTTATTCCCCCTTCGTTCCTCCATTCACAATTCACTTCTTTCATACCCCCTTGCTGCTCCATTCCCCATTCGCTGCTTTATTCCTCCTTCGCTGCTCTCTGACCCCCCTTCGCTGCTCTGATCCCCCCATTTCGCTGCTCCGTTCCCACCTTTGCTGATCCATTCACCCTTCACTTTTTTCTCTTTCTGCTGTTCCATTCCCCACCTATGCTCTTTGACTCACCCCTTCACTGATCAGTTCCTCCCTTTGCTGCTTTATTCCCCATTTACTGCTCCATTCCCCCTTTCGCTGCTTCCTTCCCCCATTCACTTCTTTATTCCCCCTTCGCTGCTCTGTTACCCCTTTCACTGATTTATTTTCCATTCGTTGCTCCATTCCCATTCGCTTATTTATTGCCACTTCAGTGCTCCATTCTCCCTTTGCTGCTGCATTCCAACCTTCGCTGCTTTGTTCGCCCTTCGCTACTCCATTCTACTTTCGCTGCTCTGTTACCTCTTTTGTTGATTTATTCTGCCTTCGTTGCTCCATTGCCCCTTCAGTTCTTTATTCTCCCTTTGCCTCTCCTTTCCCCCCTTCGCTTCTTTATTCCCCCTTCGCTGCTCCGTAAATCCCCTGCGATATTCTGATCCCCCCCTTTGCTGCTCCATTCTCCCCATCGCTCATCCATTGCCCCTTCACTTTTTTCTCCACCGCTGTTTCATTCCCCACCTACACTGTTTTATTCACCCCTTCACTGATCCGTTCCCTCCCTTCGCTGCTTTCATCCCCATTTACTGCTCCATTCCCCCATTCGCTGCTCCGTTCCCCCCTTTCAATTCTTTATTTCCCCTTCGCTGCTACGTTCCCGCCTTCACTGAACCGTTCCCCCTCTTCGCAGCTTTACTCCCCCTTAGCTGCTCCATTCCCCCATTTGCTGATTTATTCCCCCTTCGCTGCTTCATTCACTCTTTACTGCTTTATTCCCCCTTCGTTGCTCCATTCCCCCTTTGCTGCTTTATTTCCACTTCGCTGCTCCATTCTTCTCCTTTGGTTTTCCGTTCCACCTTCTCTGCTCTATTCCCCCTCTGCATCTCCGTTACCGCCCTTCGCTGCTCTGATTCCCACTTTCACTGATTTATTCCCCCTTCATTCCTCCATTCGCCCTTCGCATCTTTATTCCCCCTTTTCCTGCCCCATTCCCTCTTCCCTGCTCTGTTGCCACTTTGCTGCTCCGTTCCCCC
Organism: Narcine bancroftii; assembly: GCF_036971445.1. Classification (NCBI taxonomy): domain Eukaryota; kingdom Metazoa; phylum Chordata; class Chondrichthyes; order Torpediniformes; family Narcinidae; genus Narcine; species Narcine bancroftii. The sequence continues at coordinate 209,823,577 of NC_091472.1, read as the reverse complement.
TTCGCTGCTTTATTCCCCCCTTCACTGCTCCATTCCTCCTTCGCTGCTGTGTTCCCACCCTTCGCTACTCCATTCCGCCTTCACTGTTCCATTCCCACCTTCGCTCCTTTATTACCCAATTCTCCGCGGTATTCCCCCACCCCTTCTCTATTCCGATCCCCACCTTTGCAAATCAATAACACTCTTCGCTGTGCAGTTTCCCCTTCGCTGATCCGTATCCTTCTTCGCTCCTTAATTCCCCCTTTGCTGCACAATTCACCCACTTCGCTGCTCCATTCACCCCTGCTCAGCTTTGTTCCCCCCTTTACTGCTCTGTTCTCACCCTCCACTGCTCCATTCCCCACATCGCTGCTTTATACACCCTTCGCTGCTCCATTCCTCCTTCGCTCCTTCATTCCCCCTTCGCTACTTTATTCCCCCCTTCACTGTTCCGATCCCCACCTTTGCAACTCCATTACACCCTTCGCTGTGCAGTTCCCCCTTCGCTGCTCCCTACCCCTCTTCGCTCTGAAATTCCCGCTTTGCTGCTCCATTCACCCCTTCGCAGCTTTATTCCCATCTTCGCTGCTCCGTTCCCCCCTTCGCTGCTCCATTCCCCACATCACTGCTTTATTCCCGTTCGCTGCTCCATTTCCCATTCGCTGCTCCATTCCTCCTTCGCTGCTCCATTCCCCCCTTCGCTGCTGCGTTCCACACCCCTTTGCTGCTCTGAACCACATCCTTCGCTGCTCCGTTCCCCCTTCGCTGCTTCGTACCCCTCTTCACTCCTTAATTTCCCCTTGGCTGCTCCATTCAACCCCTTTACTGCTCCATTCACCCCTTCACAGCTTTATTCCCCCCTTCACTGCTCCGTTCCCCGCTTCGCTGCTCCATACCCAACATTGCTGCTTTATTGCCCTTCACTGCTTTATTGCCTCTTTGCTGCTCCATTCCACCTTCGCTGCTGTGTTCCCACCCTTCGCTACACCATTCCGCCTTCACTGTTCCATTCCCCCCTTTGCTCCTTTATTACCCAATTTTCCGCGGTATTCCCCCACCTCCTTCTCTGTTCCGATCCCCACCTTCGCAACTCCATTACACTCTTCATTCTGCAGTTTCCCTTTCGCTGCTCCGTATCCATCTTTGCTCCTTAATTCCCACTTTGCTGCTCCATTCATCCCCTTCGCTGCTCCATTCACCCCTTAGCAGCTTTGTTCCCCCCTTCGCTGCTCCGTTCCCATGCTTTGCTGCTCCATTCCCCACATCGCTGCTTTATTCTGCCTTCATTGGTCAATTTCCCCTTCGCTTCTTTATTCCCTATTTGCTGCTCCGTTCCCCTCTTCACTTCTTTATTCCCACGTCGCTGCTCCATTCAAATTTTTGCTGATTTATTCCCCATTCGCTGCTCTGTTACCCCTTTCGCTGATATATTCTCCCTTCATTCCTCCATTCCCCTTCGATTCTTTATTCCCACTTCACTGCTCCATTCCCCCTTCGTTGCTCCATTCCTCCTTCGCTTCTTTATTCCCCCTTTGCTGCTCCATAACTCCCTTACGATGCTCTGATCCGCCCCCTTTCGCTGATCCGTTCCCCCTTCACTGCTTTAATCCTCCTTTGCTGCTCCATTCAACCTTCGCTGCTTTATTTCCCCTTCGCTGCTCCATACACCCCCTTTGCTGTTTTTTCCCCCTTTACTGCTTTATTTCCACTTCGCTGCTCCATTCTTCTCCTTTAGTGCTCCGTTCCACCTACTCTGCTTTATTCACCCTTCGCAGCTCCGTTAGCCCCCTTCACTGCTCTGATTCACCCCTTTCGCTGATTTATTCCCCTTCATTCCTCCATTTGCTCTTCGCATCTTTATTCCCCCTTTGCTGCCCCATTCGCCCCTTCCCTGCTCTGTTGCCACTTTGCTGCTCCGTTCCCTCTTCGCTGCTTTATTCCCCCTTCACTGATCCATTCCACACTTCACAGCTTTATTTCCCCTTCATTGCTCCGTTCCCCCTTCGCTGCTCTGTTACTCCTTTCACTGATTTATTCCCCCTTCGTTCCTCCATTCACAATTCACTTCTTTCATACCCCCTTGCTGCTCCATTCCCCATTCGCTGCTTTATTCCTCCTTCGCTGCTCTCTGACCCCCCTTTGCTGCTCTGATCCCCCCATTTCGCTGCTCCGTTCCCACCTTTGCTGATCCATTCACCCTTCACTTTTTTCTCTTTCTGCTGTTCCATTCCCCACCTATGCTCTTTGACTCACCCCTTCACTGATCAGTTCCTCCCTTTGCTGCTTTATTCCCCATTTACTGCTCCATTCCCCCTTTCGCTGCTTCCTTCCCCCATTCACTTCTTTATTCCCCCTTCGCTGCTCTGTTACCCCTTTCACTGATTTATTTTCCATTCGTTGCTCCATTCCCATTCGCTTATTTATTGCCACTTCAGTGCTCCATTCTCCCTTTGCTGCTGCATTCCAACCTTCGCTGCTTTGTTCGCCCTTCGCTACTCCATTCTACTTTCGCTGCTCTGTTACCTCTTTTGTTGATTTATTCTGCCTTCGTTGCTCCATTGCCCCTTCAGTTCTTTATTCTCCCTTTGCCTCTCCTTTCCCCCCTTCGCTTCTTTATTCCCCCTTCGCTGCTCCGTAAATCCCCTGCGATATTCTGATCCCCCCCTTTGCTGCTCCATTCTCCCCATCGCTCATCCATTGCCCCTTCACTTTTTTCTCCACCGCTGTTTCATTCCCCACCTACACTGTTTTATTCACCCCTTCACTGATCCGTTCCCTCCCTTCGCTGCTTTCATCCCCATTTACTGCTCCTTTCCCCCATTCGCTGCTCCGTTCCCCCCTTTCAATTCTTTATTTCCCCTTCGCTGCTACGTTCCCGCCTTCACTGAACCGTTCCCCCTCTTCGCAGCTTTACTCCCCCTTAGCTGCTCCATTCCCCCATTTGCTGATTTATTCCCCCTTCGCTGCTTCATTCACTCTTTACTGCTTTATTCCCCCTTCGTTGCTCCATTCCCCCTTTGCTGCTTTATTTCCACTTCGCTGCTCCATTCTTCTCCTTTGGTTTTCCGTTCCACCTTCTCTGCTCTATTCCCCCTCTGCATCTCCGTTACCGCCCTTCGCTGCTCTGATTCCCACTTTCACTGATTTATTCCCCCTTCATTCCTCCATTCGCCCTTCGCATCTTTATTCCCCCTTTTCCTGCCCCATTCCCTCTTCCCTGCTCTGTTGCCACTTTGCTGCTCCGTTCCCCCTTCGCTGCTTTATTCCCCCCTTCACTGCTCCATTCCTCCTTCGCTGCTGTGTTCCCACCCTTCGCTACTCCATTCCGCCTTCACTGTTCCATTCCCACCTTCGCTCCTTTATTACCCAATTCTCCGCGGTATTCCCCCACCCCTTCTCTATTCCGATCCCCACCTTTGCAAATCAATAACACTCTTCGCTGTGCAGTTTCCCCTTCGCTGATCCGTATCCTTCTTCGCTCCTTAATTCCCCCTTTGCTGCACAATTCACCCACTTCGCTGCTCCATTCACCCCTGCTCAGCTTTGTTCCCCCCTTTACTGCTCTGTTCTCACCCTCCACTGCTCCATTCCCCACATCGCTGCTTTATACACCCTTCGCTGCTCCATTCCTCCTTCGCTCCTTCATTCCCCCTTCGCTACTTTATTCCCCCCTTCACTGTTCCGATCCCCACCTTTGCAACTCCATTACACCCTTCGCTGTGCAGTTCCCCCTTCGCTGCTCCCTACCCCTCTTCGCTCTGAAATTCCCGCTTTGCTGCTCCATTCACCCCTTCGCAGCTTTATTCCCATCTTCGCTGCTCCGTTCCCCCCTTCGCTGCTCCATTCCCCACATCACTGCTTTATTCCCGTTCGCTGCTCCATTTCCCATTCGCTGCTCCATTCCTCCTTCGCTGCTCCATTCCCCCCTTCGCTGCTGCGTTCCACACCCCTTTGCTGCTCTGAACCACATCCTTCGCTGCTCCGTTCCCCCTTCGCTGCTTCGTACCCCTCTTCACTCCTTAATTTCCCCTTGGCTGCTCCATTCAACCCCTTTACTGCTCCATTCACCCCTTCACAGCTTTATTCCCCCCTTCACTGCTCCGTTCCCCGCTTCGCTGCTCCATACCCAACATTGCTGCTTTATTGCCCTTCACTGCTTTATTGCCTCTTTGCTGCTCCATTCCACCTTCGCTGCTGTGTTCCCACCCTTCGCTACACCATTCCGCCTTCACTGTTCCATTCCCCCCTTTGCTCCTTTATTACCCAATTTTCCGCGGTATTCCCCCACCTCCTTCTCTGTTCCGATCCCCACCTTCGCAACTCCATTACACTCTTCATTCTGCAGTTTCCCTTTCGCTGCTCCGTATCCATCTTTGCTCCTTAATTCCCACTTTGCTGCTCCATTCATCCCCTTCGCTGCTCCATTCACCCCTTAGCAGCTTTGTTCCCCCCTTCGCTGCTCCGTTCCCATGCTTTGCTGCTCCATTCCCCACATCGCTGCTTTATTCTGCCTTCATTGGTCAATTTCCCCTTCGCTTCTTTATTCCCTATTTGCTGCTCCGTTCCCCTCTTCACTTCTTTATTCCCACGTCGCTGCTCCATTCAAATTTTTGCTGATTTATTCCCCATTCGCTGCTCTGTTACCCCTTTCGCTGATATATTCTCCCTTCATTCCTCCATTCCCCTTCGATTCTTTATTCCCACTTCACTGCTCCATTCCCCCTTCGTTGCTCCATTCCTCCTTCGCTTCTTTATTCCCCCTTTGCTGCTCCATAACTCCCTTACGATGCTCTGATCCGCCCCCTTTCGCTGATCCGTTCCCCCTTCACTGCTTTAATCCTCCTTTGCTGCTCCATTCAACCTTCGCTGCTTTATTTCCCCTTCGCTGCTCCATACACCCCCTTTGCTGTTTTTTCCCCCTTTACTGCTTTATTTCCACTTCGCTGCTCCATTCTTCTCCTTTAGTGCTCCGTTCCACCTACTCTGCTTTATTCACCCTTCGCAGCTCCGTTAGCCCCCTTCACTGCTCTGATTCACCCCTTTCGCTGATTTATTCCCCTTCATTCCTCCATTTGCTCTTCGCATCTTTATTCCCCCTTTGCTGCCCCATTCGCCCCTTCCCTGCTCTGTTGCCACTTTGCTGCTCCGTTCCCTCTTCGCTGCTTTATTCCCCCTTCACTGATCCATTCCACACTTCACAGCTTTATTTCCCCTTCATTGCTCCGTTCCCCCTTCGCTGCTCTGTTACTCCTTTCACTGATTTATTCCCCCTTCGTTCCTCCATTCACAATTCACTTCTTTCATACCCCCTTGCTGCTCCATTCCCCATTCGCTGCTTTATTCCTCCTTCGCTGCTCTCTGACCCCCCTTCGCTGCTCTGATCCCCCCATTTCGCTGCTCCGTTCCCACCTTTGCTGATCCATTCACCCTTCACTTTTTTCTCTTTCTGCTGTTCCATTCCCCACCTATGCTCTTTGACTCACCCCTTCACTGATCAGTTCCTCCCTTTGCTGCTTTATTCCCCATTTACTGCTCCATTCCCCCTTTCGCTGCTTCCTTCCCCCATTCACTTCTTTATTCCCCCTTCGCTGCTCTGTTACCCCTTTCACTGATTTATTTTCCATTCGTTGCTCCATTCCCATTCGCTTATTTATTGCCACTTCAGTGCTCCATTCTCCCTTTGCTGCTGCATTCCAACCTTCGCTGCTTTGTTCGCCCTTCGCTACTCCATTCTACTTTCGCTGCTCTGTTACCTCTTTTGTTGATTTATTCTGCCTTCGTTGCTCCATTGCCCCTTCAGTTCTTTATTCTCCCTTTGCCTCTCCTTTCCCCCCTTCGCTTCTTTATTCCCCCTTCGCTGCTCCGTAAATCCCCTGCGATATTCTGATCCCCCCCTTTGCTGCTCCATTCTCCCCATCGCTCATCCATTGCCCCTTCACTTTTTTCTCCACCGCTGTTTCATTCCCCACCTACACTGTTTTATTCACCCCTTCACTGATCCGTTCCCTCCCTTCGCTGCTTTCATCCCCATTTACTGCTCCATTCCCCCATTCGCTGCTCCGTTCCCCCCTTTCAATTCTTTATTTCCCCTTCGCTGCTACGTTCCCGCCTTCACTGAACCGTTCCCCCTCTTCGCAGCTTTACTCCCCCTTAGCTGCTCCATTCCCCCATTTGCTGATTTATTCCCCCTTCGCTGCTTCATTCACTCTTTACTGCTTTATTCCCCCTTCGTTGCTCCATTCCCCCTTTGCTGCTTTATTTCCACTTCGCTGCTCCATTCTTCTCCTTTGGTTTTCCGTTCCACCTTCTCTGCTCTATTCCCCCTCTGCATCTCCGTTACCGCCCTTCGCTGCTCTGATTCCCACTTTCACTGATTTATTCCCCCTTCATTCCTCCATTCGCCCTTCGCATCTTTATTCCCCCTTTTCCTGCCCCATTCCCTCTTCCCTGCTCTGTTGCCACTTTGCTGCTCCGTTCCCCCTTCGCTGCTTTATTCCCCCCTTCACTGCTCCATTCCTCCTTCGCTGCTGTGTTCCCACCCTTCGCTACTCCATTCCGCCTTCACTGTTCCATTCCCACCTTCGCTCCTTTATTACCCAATTCTCCGCGGTATTCCCCCACCCCTTCTCTATTCCGATCCCCACCTTTGCAAATCAATAACACTCTTCGCTCTGCAGTTTCCCCTTCGCTGATCCGTATCCTTCTTCGCTCCTTAATTCCCCCTTTGCTGCACAATTCACCCACTTCGCTGCTCCATTCACCCCTGCTCAGCTTTGTTCCCCCCTTTACTGCTCTGTTCTCACCCTCCACTGCTCCATTCCCCACATCGCTGCTTTATACACCCTTCGCTGCTCCATTCCTCCTTCGCTCCTTCATTCCCCCTTCGCTACTTTATTCCCCCCTTCACTGTTCCGATCCCCACCTTTGCAACTCCATTACACCCTTCGCTGTGCAGTTCCCCCTTCGCTGCTCCCTACCCCTCTTCGCTCTGAAATTCCCGCTTTGCTGCTCCATTCACCCCTTCGCAGCTTTATTCCCATCTTCGCTGCTCCGTTCCCCCCTTCGCTGCTCCATTCCCCACATCACTGCTTTATTCCCGTTCGCTGCTCCATTTCCCATTCGCTGCTCCATTCCTCCTTCGCTGCTCCATTCCCCCCTTCGCTGCTGCGTTCCACACCCCTTTGCTGCTCTGAACCACATCCTTCGCTGCTCCGTTCCCCCTTCGCTGCTTCGTACCCCTCTTCACTCCTTAATTTCCCCTTGGCTGCTCCATTCAACCCCTTTACTGCTCCATTCACCCCTTCACAGCTTTATTCCCCCCTTCACTGCTCCGTTCCCCGCTTCGCTGCTCCATACCCAACATTGCTGCTTTATTGCCCTTCACTGCTTTATTGCCTCTTTGCTGCTCCATTCCACCTTCGCTGCTGTGTTCCCACCCTTCGCTACACCATTCCGCCTTCACTGTTCCATTCCCCCCTTTGCTCCTTTATTACCCAATTTTCCGCGGTATTCCCCCACCTCCTTCTCTGTTCCGATCCCCACCTTCGCAACTCCATTACACTCTTCATTCTGCAGTTTCCCTTTCGCTGCTCCGTATCCATCTTTGCTCCTTAATTCCCACTTTGCTGCTCCATTCATCCCCTTCGCTGCTCCATTCACCCCTTAGCAGCTTTGTTCCCCCCTTCGCTGATCCGTTCCCATGCTTTGCTGCTCCATTCCCCACATCGCTGCTTTATTCTGCCTTCATTGGTCAATTTCCCCTTCGCTTCTTTATTCCCTATTTGCTGCTCCATTCCCCTCTTCACTTCTTTATTCCCACGTCGCTGCTCCATTCAAATTTTTGCTGATTTATTCCCCATCTGCTGCTCTGTTACCCCTTTCGCTGATATATTCTCCCTTCATTCCTCCATTCCCCTTCGATTCTTTATTCCCACTTCACTGCTCCATTCCCCCTTCATTGCTCCATTCCTCCTTCGCTTCTTTATTCCCCCTTTGCTGCTCCATAACTCCCTTACGATGCTCTGATCCGCCCCCTTTCGCTGATCCGTTACCCCTTCACTGCTTTAATCCTCCTTTGCTGCTCCATTCAACCTTCACTGCTTTATTTCCCCTTCGGTGCTCCATACACCACCTTTGCTGTTTTTTTCCCCTTTGCTGCTTTATTTCCACTTCGCTGCTCCATTCTTCTCCTTTAGTGCTCCTTTCCACCTACTCTGCTTTATTCACCCTTCGCAGCTCCGTTAGCCCCCTTCACTGCTCTGATTCGCCCCTTTCGCTGATTTATTCCCCTTCATTCCTCCATTTGCTCTTCGCATCTTTATTCCCCCTTTGCTGCCCCATTCCCCCCTTCCCTGCTCTGTTGCCACTTTGCTGCTCCATTCCCTCTTCGCTGCTTTATTCCCCCTTCACTGATCCATTCCACACTTCACAGCTTTATTTCCCCTTCATTGCTCCGTTCCCCCTTCGCTGCTCTGTTACTTCTTTCACTGATTTATTCCCCCTTCGTTCCTCCATTCACAATTCACTTCTTTCATACCCCCTTGCTGCTCCATTCCCCATTCTCTGCTTTATTCCTCCTTCGCTGCTCTCTGACCCCTCTTCGCTGCTCTGATCCCCCCAATTCGCTGCTCCATTCCCACCTTCGCTGATCCATTCACCCTTCACTTTTTCCTCTTTCTGCTGTTCCATTCCCCACCTATGCTGTTTTACTCACCCCTTCACTGATCAGTTCCTCCCTTTGCTGCTTTTTTCCCCATTTACTGCTCCATTCCCCCTTTCGTTGCTCCGTTCCCCATTCACTTCTTTATTCCCCCTTCGCTGCTCTGTTACCCCTTTCACTGATATATTCTCCCTTCATTGCTCCATTCCCCTTCGATTCTTTACTCCCACTTCACTGCTCTATTCCCCCTTCGTTGCTCCATTCCCCCTTTGCTTCATTATTCCCCCTTTGCCTCTCCATTCCCCCCTTTGCTTTTTATTCCCCCTTCGCTGATCCATAACTCCCGTACGATGCTCTGATCCCCCCCCTTTCGCTGATCCGTTCCCCCCTTCATTGCTTTAATCCTCCTTCGCTGCTCCATTCAACCTTCGCTGCTTTATATCCCCTTCGCTGCTCCATAACCCCCCTTCGCTGTTTTATTCCCCCTTTGCTGCTTTATTTCCACTTTGCTGCTCCGTTACCGCCCATCGCTGCTCTGATTCCCCCTTTCACTGATTAATTCCCTCTTCATACCTCCATTCGCCCTTCGCATCGTATTCCCCCTTTGCTGCCCCATTCCCCCTTCCCTGCTCTGTTGCCACTTTGCTGCTCCGTTTCCCCTTCGCTGCTTTATTCCCCCTTCACTGATCCATTCCACACTTCACAGCTTTATTCCCCGTTCGTTGCTCCGTTCCCCTTTCGCTGCTCTGTTACACCTTTCACTGATTTATTCCCCCTTCATTCCTCCATTCCCAAATCACTTCTTTAATCCCCCTTTGCTGATCCATTGCCCATTCACTGCTTTATTCCTCCTTCGCTGCTCTCTGACCCCATTTCACTGCTCTGATCCCCCATTTCGCTGCTCCGTTCCCACCTTCGCTGATCCATTCACCCTTCATTTTTTTCTCCTTCCGCTGTTCCATTCCCCACCTATGCTGTTTTACTCACCCCTTCACTGATCAGTTCCTTCCTTCGCTGCTTTATTCGCCATTTAGTACTCCATTCCCCCTTTCGCTGCTCCGTTCCCCCATTCACTTCTTTATTTCCCCTTCGGTGCTCCGTTCCCACCTTCGCTGCTCCGTTACCCCCTTCGCTGCTTTATTTCCCCTTCTCTGCTCAATTCCCGCGCTTCGCTGCTTCATCTCCCCTTTACTGCTTTATTCCCCCTTCGCTGCTCCGTTCCCCCTTCGCTGCTTCGTACCCATCTTCACTCCTTAATTTCCCCTTGGCTACTCCATTCAACCCCTTTACTGCTCCATTCACCCCTTCACAGCTTTAATCCCCCATTCTCTGCTCCGTTCCCCTCTTCGCTGCTCCATTCCCCACATTGCTGCTTTATTGCCCTTCACTGCTTTATTGCCACTTTGCTGCTCCATTCCTCCTTCACTGCTGTGTTCCCACCCTTCGCTATTCCATTCCCCCTTCACTGATCCATTCCCCCCTTCGCTCCTTTATTCTCCCCTTCGCTGCTTTATTCCCCCACCCCCTTCTCTTTTCCGAACCCCACCTTCGCAATTCCATTGCACTCTTCGCTGTGCAGTTCCCCCTTCGCTGCTCTCTATCCCTCTTCGCTCCTTCATTCCCCCTTTGCTCCTCCATTCACTCCTTTCGCTGCCTCATTCACCCCTTCGCTGCTTTATTCCGCCCTTCGCTGCTCCGTTCCCCATTTCACTGCTCCATTCCCCTTTTCATTGCTGCATTCCCCCCTTCGCTGCTCGATCCCACTTCACTTCTTTATTCCCCCTTCGTTGCTTTATTGCCACTTTGCTGCTCCATTCCCACTTTCTCTGCTTCATTCCCCGCTCGCTGATCTGTTCCTCCTTATCTGCTTTATTCCCCCTTCACAGCTCCATCACCCTTCGCTGCTTTATTCTCGCCACCTTTGCTGCTTTATTCCCCATTCCATGCTCTGTCCCCCCTTTGCTACTCCATTCTCCCTTCGTTGTTACATTCCCCCCTTCGTTCCTTTATTCCCCCCTTTGCTCCTTTATTCCCCCACCCCCTTCTCCTATCCGATCCCCACCTTCGCAACTCCATTGCACTCTTTGATGTGCAGTTTCCCCTTCGCTGCTCCGTATCACTCTTCGCTCCACTATTCCCCCTTTGCTGCTCCATTCACCCACTTCGCTGCTCCCTTCACCCCTGCGCAGCTTTATTCCCCACTTCGCTGCTCCGTTCCCACCCTTCGCTGCTCCATTCCCCACATCGCTGCTTTATACACCCTTCGCTGCTCCATTCCTCCTTCGCTCCTTTATTCCCCCTTCGCTACTTTATTCCCCCCTTCACTGTTCCGATCCCCACCTTCGCAACTCCATTACACACTTCGCTGTGCAGTTCCCCCTTCGCTGCTCCCTACCCCTCTTCGCTCTTTAATTCCCTCTTTGCTGCTCCATTCACCCCTTCGCAGCTTTATTCCCCTCTTCGCTGCTCCGTTCCCCCCTTCGCTGCTCCATTCCCCACATCACTGCTTTATTCCCGTTCGCTGCTCCATTTCCACTTCGCTGCTCCATTCCTCCTTCGCTGCTCTATTCCCCCTCTTCGCTGCTGCGTTCCACACCCCTTCGCTGCCCTGAACCTCATCCTTCGCTGCTCCGTTCCCCCTTCGGTGCTTCGTACCCCTCTTCACTCCTTAATTTCCCCTTGGCTGCTCCATTCATCCCCTTTACTGCTCCATTCACCCTTTCACTGCTTTATTCCCCTTTCACTGCTCCATTCCTCCTTCGCTGCTGTATTCCCACCCTTCGCTACTCCATTCCGCCTTCACTGTTCCATTCCCCCCTTTGCTCCGTTATTACCCAATTCTCAGCGGTATTCCCCCAACCCCTTCTCTGTTCCGATCCCCACCTTCGCAACTCCATTACACTTTTCGTTCTGCAGTTTCCCCTTCGCTGCTCCGTATCCCTCTTTGCTCCTTAATCCCGCTTTGCTGCTGCATTCACCCCCTTCGCTGCTCCATTCACCCCTTAGCAGGTTTGTTCGCCCATTCGCTGCTCCGTTCCCATGCTTTGCTGCTCCACTCCCCACATCGCTGCTTTATTTCCCCTTCGCTGGTCAATTTCCCCTTCGCTTCTTTATTCCCTATTTGCTGCTCCATTCCCCTCTTCGCTTCTTTATTCCCACGTCGCTGCTCCATTCAAATTTTTGCTGCTTTATTCCCCATTCGCTGCTCTGTTACCCCTTTCGCTGATATATTCTCCCTTCATTCCTCCATTCCCCTTCGATTCTTTATTCCCACTTCACTGCTCCATTCCCCCTTCGTTGCTCCATTCCTCCTTCGCTTCTTTATTCCCTCTTTGCTGCTCCATAACTCCCTTACGATGCTCTGATCCCCCCCTTTCGCTGATCCGTTCCCCCTTCACTGCTTTAATCCTCCTTTGCTGCTCCATTCAACCTTCGCTGCTTTATTTCCCCTTCGCTGCTCCATACACCCCCTTTGCTGTTTTTTCCCCCTTTTCTGCTTTATTTCCACTTCGCTGCTCCATTCTTCTCCTTTAGTGCTCTGTTCCACCTACTCTGCTTTAGTCACCCTTTGCAGCTCCGTTCGCCCGCCTTCGCTGCTCTGATTCGCCCCTTTCACTGATTTATTCCCCTTCAGTCCTCCATTTGCACTTCGCATCTTTATTCCCCCTTTGCTGCCCCATTCCCCCCTTCCCTGCTCTGTTGCCACTTTGCTGCTCCGTTCCCCCTTCGCTGCTTTATTCCCCCTTTACTGATCCATTCCACACTTCACAGCTTTATTTCCCCTTCGTTGCTCCGTTCCCCCTTCGCTGCTCTGTTACTGCTTTCACTGATATATTTTCCCTTCTTTGCTCCATTCCCATTCGCTTATTTATTGCCACTTCAGTGCTCCATTCTCCCTTTGCTGCTGCATTCCAACCTTCGCTGCTTTGTTCGCCCTTCGCTACTCCATTCTACTTTCGCTGCTCTGTTACCTCTTTTGTTGATTTATTCTGCCTTCGTTGCTCCATTGCCCCTTCGGTTCTTTATTCTCCCTTTGCCTCTCCATTCCCCCCTTCGCTTCTTTATTCCCCCTTCGCTGCTCCGTAAATCCCCTGCGATATTCTGATCCCCCCCTTTGCTGCTCCATTCTCCCCATCGCTCATCCATTGCCCCTTCACTTTTTTCTCCACCGCTGTTTCATTCCCCACCTACGCTGTTTTATTTACCCCTTCACTGATCCGTTCCCTCCCTTCGCTGCTTTCATCCCCATTTACTGCTCCATTCCCCCATTCGCTGCTCCGTTCCCCCCTTTCAATTCTTTATTTCCCCTTCGCTGCTACGTTCCCGCCTTCACTGAACCGTTCCCCCTCTTCGCAGCTTTACTCCCCCTTAGCTGCTCCATTCCCCCATTTGCTGATTTATTCCCCCTTCGCTGCTTCATTCACTCTTTACTGCTTTATTCCCCCTTCGTTGCTCCATTCCCCCTTTGCTGCTTTATTTCCACTTCGCTGCTCCATTCTTCTCCTTTGGTTTTCCGTTCCACCTTCTCTGCTCTATTCCCCCTCTGCAGCTCCTTCGCTGCTCTGATTCCCACTTTCACTGATTTATTCCCCCTTCAATCCTCCATTCGCCCTTCGCATCTTTATTCCCCCTTTTCCTGCCCCATTCCCTCTTCCCTGCTCTGTTGCCACTTTGCTGTTCCGTTCCCCCTTCGCTGCTTTATTCCCCCCTTCACTGCTCCATTCCTCCTTCGCTGCTGTGTTCCCACCCTTCGCTACTCCATTCCGCCTTCACTGTTCCATTCCCACCTTCGCTCCTTTATTACCCAATTCTCCGCGGTATTCCCCCACCCCTTCTCTGTTCCGATCCCCACCTTCGCAACTCAATAACACTCTTCGCTCTGCAGTTTCCCCTTCGCTGCTCCGTATCCTTCTTCGCTCCTTAATTCCCCCTTTGCTGCTCAATTAACCCACTTCGCTGCTCCATTCACCCCTGCTCAGCTTTGTTCCCCCCTTCGCTGCTCTGTTCCCACCCTCCACTGCTCCATTCCCCACATCGCTGCTTTATACACCCTTCGCTGCTCCATTCCTCCTTCGCTCCTTCATTCCCCCTTCGCTACTTTATTCCCCCCTTCACTGTTCCGATCCCCACCTTTGCAACTCCATTACACCCTTCGCTGTGCAGTTCCCCCTTCGCTGCTCCCTACCACTCTTCGCTCTGAAATTCCCGCTTTGCTGCTCCATTCACCCCTTCTCAGCATTATTCCCCTCTTCACTGCTCCGTTCCCCCCTTTGCTGCTCCATTCCCCACATCACTGCTTTATTCCCGTTCGCTGCTCCATTTCCCATTCGCTGCTCCATTCCTCCTTCGCTGCTCCATTCCCCCCTTCGCTGCTGCGATCCACACCCCTTTGCTGCTCTGAACCACATCCTTCGCTGCTCCGTTCCCCCTTTGCTGCTTCGTACCCCTCTTCACTCCTTAATTTCCCCTTGGCTGCTCCATTCAACCCCTTTACTGCTCCATTCACCCCTTCACAGCTTTATTCCCCCCTTCACTGCTCCGTTCCCCGCTTTGCTGCTCCATACCCAACATTGCTGATTTATTGCCCTTCACTGCTTTATTGCCTCCTTGCTGCTCCATTCCTCCTTCGCTGCTGTGTTCCCACCCTTCGCTACTCCATTCCGCCTTCACTGTTCCATTCCCCCCTTTGCTCCTTTATTACCCAATTTTCTGCGGTATTCCCCCACCCCCTTCTCTGTTCCGATCCCCACCTTCGCAACTCCATTACACTCTTCGTTCTGCAGTTTCCCCTTCGCTGCTCCGTATCCCTCTTTGCTCCTTAATTCCCACTTTGCTGCTCCATTCACCCCCTTCGCTGCTCCATTCACCCCTTAGCAGCTTTGTTCCCCCCTTCGCTGCTCCGTTCCCATGCTTTGCTGCTCCATTCCCCACATCGCTGCTTTATTCTGCCTTCATTGGTCAATTTCCCCTTCGCTTCTTTATTCCCTATTTGCTGCTCCGTTCCCCTCTTCACTTCTTTATTCCCACGTCGCTGCTCCATTCAAATTTTTGCTGATTTATTCCCCATTCGCTGCTCTGTTACCCCTTTCGCTGATATATTCTCCCTTCATTCCTCCATTCCCCTTCGATTCTTTATTCCCACTTCACTGCTCCATTCCCCCTTCGTTGCTCCATTCCTCCTTCGCTTCTTTATTCCCCCTTTGCTGCTCCATAACTCCCTTACGATGCTCTGATCCGCCCCCTTTCGCTGATCCGTTCCCCCTTCACTGCTTTAATCCTCCTTTGCTGCTCCATTCAACCTTCGCTGCTTTATTTCCCCTTCGCTGCTCCATACACCCCCTTTGCTGTTTTTTCCCCCTTTACTGCTTTATTTCCACTTCGCTGCTCCATTCTTCTCCTTTAGTGCTCCGTTCCACCTACTCTGCTTTATTCACCCTTCGCAGCTCCGTTAGCCCCCTTCACTGCTCTGATTCACCCCTTTCGCTGATTTATTCCCCTTCATTCCTCCATTTGCTCTTCGCATCTTTATTCCCCCTTTGCTGCCCCATTCCCCCCTTCCCTGCTCTGTTGCCACTTTGCTGCTCCGTTCCCTCTTCGCTGCTTTATTCCCCCTTCACTGATCCATTCCACACTTCACAGCTTTATTTCCCCTTCATTGCTCCGTTCCCCCTTCGCTGCTCTGTTACTCCTTTCACTGATTTATTCCCCCTTCGTTCCTCCATTCACAATTCACTTCTTTCATACCCCCTTGCTGCTCCATTCCCCATTCGCTGCTTTATTCCTCCTTCGCTGCTCTCTGACCCCCCTTCGCTGCTCTGATCCCCCCATTTCGCTGCTCCGTTCCCACCTTTGCTGATCCATTCACCCTTCACTTTTTTCTCTTTCTGCTGTTCCATTCCCCACCTATGCTCTTTGACTCACCCCTTCACTGATCAGTTCCTCCCTTTGCTGCTTTATTCCTCATTTACTGTTCCATTCCCCCTTTCGCTGCTTCGTTCCCCCATTCACTTCTTTATTCCCCCTTCGCTGCTCTGTTACCCCTTTCACTGATTTATTTTCCATTCGTTGCTCCATTCCCTTTCGCTTATTTATTGCCACTTCAGTGCTCCATTCTCCCTTTGCTGCATTCCAACCTTCGCTGCTTTGTTTGCCCTTTGCTACTCCGTTCTACTTTCTCTGCTCTGTTACCTCTTTTGTTGATTTATTCTGCCTTCGTTGCTCCATTGCCCCTTCGGTTCTTTATTCTCCCTTTGCCTCTCCATTCCCCCTTCGCTTCTTTATTCCCCCTTCATTGCTCCTAACTCCCCTGCGATATTCTGATCCCCCCCTTCGCTGCTCCATTCTCCCCTTCGCTCATCCATTGCCTCTTCACTTTTTTCTCCCTCCGCTGTTTTATTCACCCCTTCACTGATCCGTTCCCTCCATTCGCTGCTTTCATCCCCATTTACTGCTCCATTCCCCCATTCGCTGCTCCGTTCTCGGCTTTCAATTCTTTATTTCCCCTTCGCTGCTACGTTCCCGCCTTCACTGCACCGTTCCCTCTCTTCGCAGCATTACTCCCACTTAGCTGCTCCATTCCCCCATTTGCTGAATTATTCCCCCTTCGCTGCTTCATTCACTCTTTACTGCTTTATTCCCCCTTCGTTGCTCCATTCCCCCTTTGCTTATTTATTCCCACGACGCTGCTCCATTCAAATTTTCGCTCATTTATTCCCCATTCGCTGCTCCGTTACCCTTTTCGCTGATATATGCTCCCTTCATTGCTCCATTCCCCTTCGATTCTTTACTCCCACTTCACTACCCTATTCCCCCTTCGTTGCTCCATTCCCCCTTCGCTTCTTTATTCCCCCTTTGCCTCTCCATTCCCCTCTTTGCTTCTTTATTCCCCCCTCGCTGATCCATAACTCCCATACGATGCTCTGATCCCCCCCCTTCCGCTGATCCGTTCCCCCCTTCATTGCTTTAATCCTCCTTCGCTGCTCCATTCAACCTTCGCTGCTTTATATCCCCTTCGCTGCTCCATACACCCCCTTTGCTGTTTTATTCCCCCTTTGCTGCTTTATTTCCACTTCGCTGCTCCATTCTTCTCCTTTGGTTTTCCGTTCCACCTTCTCTGCTTTATTCCCCCTTTGCAGCTCCGTTACCACCCTTCACTGCTCTGATTCCCCCTTTCACTGATTTATTCCCCCTTCATTCCTCCATTCGCCCTTCGCATCTTTATTCCCCCTTTTCCTGCCCCATTCCCTCTTCCCTGCTCTGTTGCCACTTTGCTGCTCCATTCCTCCTTCGCTGTTGTGTTCCCACCCTTCGCTACTCCATTCCGCCTTCACTGTTCCATTCCCCCCTTCACTCCTTTATTACCCAATTCTCCGCGGTATTCCCCCAGCCCCTTCTCTGTTCCGATCCCCACCTTCGCAACTCAATAACACTCTTCGCTCTGCAGTTTCCCCTTCACTGCTCCGTATCCTTCTTCGATCCTTAATTCCCCCTTTGCTGCTCAATTCACCCACTTCGCTGCTCCATTCACCCCTGCACAGCTTTATTCCCCCCTTCGCTGCTCCGTTCCCACCCTTCACTGCTCCATTCCCCACATCGCTGCTTTATACACCCTTCGCTGCTCCATTCCTCCTTCGCTCCTTTATTCCCCCTTCGCTACTTTATTCCCCCCTTCACTGTTCCGATCCCCACCTTCGCAACTCCATTACACCCTTCGCTGTGCAGATCCCCCTTCGCAGCTTTATTCCCCTCTTCGCTGCTCTGTTCCCCACATCGCTGCTCCATTCCCCACATCACTGCTTTATTCCCGTTCGCTGCTCCATTTCCCCTTCGCTGCTGCGTTCCACACCACTTCGCTGCTCTGAACCTCATCCTTCGCTGCTCCATTCCCCCTTCGCTGCTCCGTTCCCCCTTCGCTGCTTCGTACCCCTCTTCACTCCTTAATTTCCCCTTGGCTGCTCCATTCAACCCCTTTACTGCTCCATTCACCCCTTCACAGCTTTATTCCCCCCTTCACTGCTCCGTTCCCCGCTTCGCTGCTCCATTCCCCACATTGCTGTTTTATTGCCCTTCACTGCTTTATTGCCACTTTGCTGCTCCATTCCTCCTTCGCTGCTGTGTTCCCACCCTTCGCTACTTCATTCCTCCTTCACTGTTCCATCCCCCCCTTCGCTCCTTTATTACCCAATTCTCCGCGGTATTCCCCCACCCACTTCTCTGTTCCGATCCCCACCTTCGCAACTCCATTACACTCTTCGCTCTGCAGTTTCCCCTTCGCTGCTCCGTATCCCTCTTTGCTCCTTAATTTCCGCTTTGCTGCTCCATTCACCCCCTTCGCTGCTCCATTCACCCCTTAGCAGCTTTGTTCCCCACTTCGCTGCTCCGTTCCCATCCTTTGCTGCTCCATTTCCCACATCGCTGCTTTATTTCCCCTTCGCTGGTCAATTTCCCCTTCGCTTCTTTATTCCCTATTTGCTGCTCCATTCCCCCCTTCGCTTCTGTATTCCCACGTCGCTGCTCCATTCAAATTTTTGCTCCTTTATTCCCCATTCGCTGCTCTGTTACCCCTTTCGCTGATATATTCTCCCTTCATTGCTCCATTCCCCTTCGATTCTTTATTCCCACTTCACTGCTCCATTCCTCCTTCACTCCTTTATTACCCAATTCTCCTTCACTTCTTTATTCCCTCTTTGCCTCTCCATTCTCACCTTCGCTTCTTTATTTCCCCTTCGCTGCTCCATAACCCCCCTACGATGCTCTGATCCCCCCTTTCGCTGATCCGTCCCCCCTTCACTGCTTTAATCCTCCTTTGTTGCTCCATTCAACCTTTGCTGCTTTATTTCCACTTTGCTGCTACATTCTTCTCCTTTGGTGCTGCGTTCCACCTTCTCTGCTTTATTCACACTTCACAGCTTTATTCCCCCTTCCTTGTTCCATTCCCCCTTCGCTGCTCTGTTACTCCTTTCACTGATTTATTCCCCCTTCGTTCCTCCATTCACAATTCACTTCTTTCATACCCCGTTGCTGCTCCATTCCCCATTCTCTGCTTTATTCCTCCTTCGCTGCTCTCTGACCCCCCTTCGCTGCCCTTATCCCCCCAATTCGCTGCTCCATTCCCACCTTCGCTGATCCATTCACCCTTCACTTTTTCCTCTTTCTGCTGTTCCATTCCCCACCTATGCTGTTTTACTCACCCCTTCACTGATCAGTTCCTCCCTTTGCTGCTTTATTCCCCATTTACTGCTCCATTCCCCCTTTCGTTGCTCCGTTCCCCCATTCACTTCTTTATTCCCCCTTCGCTGCTCTGTTACCCCTTTCACTGATATATTCTCCCTTCATTGCTCCATTCCCCTTCGATTCTTTACTCCCACTTCACTGCTCTATTCCCCCTTCGTTGCTCCATTCCCCCTTTGCTTCTTTATTCTCCCTTTGCCTCTCCTTTCCCCCCTTCGCTTCTTTATTCCCCCTTCGCTGCTCCGTAAATCCCCTGCGATATTCTGATCCCCCCCTTTGCTGCTCCATTCTCCCCATCGCTCATCCATTGCCCCTTCACTTTTTTCTCCACCGCTGTTTCATTCCCCACCTACACTGTTTTATTCACCCCTTCACTGATCCGTTCCCTCCCTTCGCTGCTTTCATCCCCATTTACTGCTCCATTCCCCCATTCGCTGCTCCGTTCCCCCCTTTCAATTCTTTATTTCCCCTTCGCTGCTACGTTCCCGCTTTCACTGAACCGTTCCCCCTCTTCGCAGCTTTACTCCCCCTTAGCTGCTCCATTCCCCCATTTGCTGATTTATTCCCCCTTCGCTGCTTCATTCACTCTTTACTGCTTTATTCCCCCTTCGTTGCTCCATTCCCCCTTTGCTGCTTTATTTCCACTTCGCTGCTCCATTCTTCTCCTTTGGTTTTCCGTTCCACCTTCTCTGCTCTATTCCCCCTCTGCATCTCCGTTACCGCCCTTCGCTGCTCTGATTCCCACTTTCACTGATTTATTCCCACTTCATTCCTCCATTCGCCCTTCGCATCTTTATTCCCCCTTTTCCTGCCCCATTCCCTCTTCCCTGCTCTGTTGCCACTTTGCTGCTCCGTTCCCCCTTCGCTGCTTTATTCCCCCCTTCACTGCTCCATTCCTCCTTCGCTGCTGTGTTCCCACCCTTCGCTACTCCATTCCGCCTTCACTGTTCCATTCCCACCTTCGCTCCTTTATTACCCAATTCTCCGCGGTATTCCCCCACCCCTTCTCTATTCCGATCCCCACCTTTGCAAATCAATAACACTCTTCGCTCTGCAGTTTCCCCTTCGCTGCTCCGTATCCTTCTTCGCTCCTTAATTCCCCCTTTGCTGCACAATTCACCCACTTCGCTGTTCCATTCACCCCTGCTCAGCTTTGTTCCCCCCTTTACTGCTCTGTTCTCACCCTCCACTGCTCCATTCCCCACATCGCTGCTTTATACACCCTTCGCTGCTCCATTCCTCCTTCGCTCCTTCATTCCCCCTTCGCTACTTTATTCCCCCCTTCACTGTTCCGATCCCCACCTTTGCAACTCCATTACACCCTTCGCTGTGCAGTTCCCCCTTCGCTGCTCCCTACCCCTCTTCGCTCTGAAATTCCCGCTTTGCTGCTCCATTCACCCCTTCGCAGCTTTATTCCCATCTTCGCTGCTCCGTTCCCCCCTTCGCTGCTCCATTCCCCACATCACTGCTTTATTCCCGTTCGCTGCTCCATTTCCCATTCGCTGCTCCATTCCTCCTTCGCTGCTCCATTCCCCCCTTCGCTGCTGCGTTCCACACCCCTTTGCTGCTCTGAACCACATCCTTCGCTGCTCTGTTCCCCCTTCGCTGCTTCGTACCCCTCTTCACTCCTTAATTTCCCCTTGGCTGCTCCATTCAACCCCTTTACTGCTCCATTCACCCCTTCACAGCTTTATTCCCCCCTTCACTGCTCCGTTCCCCGCTTCGCTGCTCCATACCCAACATTGCTGCTTTATTGCCCTTCACTGCTTTATTGCCTCTTTGCTGCTCCATTCCACCTTCGCTGCTGTGTTCCCACCCTTCGCTACACCATTCCGCCTTCACTGTTCCATTCCCCCCTTTGCTCCTTTATTACCCAATTTTCCGCGGTATTCCCCCACCTCCTTCTCTGTTCCGATCCCCACCTTCGCAACTCCATTACACTCTTCATTCTGCAGTTTCCCTTTCGTTGCTCCGTATCCCTCTTTGCTCCTTAATTCCCACTTTGCTGCTCCATTCACCCCCTTCGCTGCTCCATTCACCCCTTAGCAGCTTTGTTCCCCCCTTCGCTGATCCGTTCCCATGCTTTGCTGCTCCATTCCCCACATCGCTGCTTTATTCTGCCTTCATTGGTCAATTTCCCCTTCGCTTCTTTATTCCCTATTTGCTGCTCCATTCCCCTCTTCACTTCTTTATTCCCACGTCGCTGCTCCATTCAAATTTATGCTGATTTATTCCCCATCTGCTGCTCTGTTACCCCTTTCGCTGATATATTCTCCCTTCATTCCTCCATTCCCCTTCGATTCTTTATTCCCACTTCACTGCTCCATTCCCCCTTCGTTGCTCCATTCCTCCTTCGCTTCTTTATTCCCCCTTTGCTGCTCCATAACTCCCTTACGATGCTCTGATCCGCCCGCTTTCGCTGATCCATTACCCCTTCACTGCTTTAATCCTCCTTTGCTGCTCCATTCAACCTTCACTGCTTTATTTCCCCTTCGGTGCTCCATACACCCCCTTTGCTGTTTTTTCCCCCTTTGCTGCTTTATTTCCACTTCGCTGCTCCATTCTTCTCCTTTAGTGCTCCTTTCCACCTACTCTGCTTTATTCACCCTTCGCAGCTCCGTTAGCCCCCTTCACTGCTCTGATTCGCCCCTTTCGCTGATTTATTCCCCTTCATTCCTCCATTTGCTCTTCGCATCTTTATTCCCCCTTTGCTGCCCCATTCCCCCCTTCCCTGCTCTGTTGCCACTTTGCTGCTCCGTTCCCTCTTCGCTGCTTTATTCCCCCTTCACTGATCCATTCCACACTTCACAGCTTTATTTCCCCTTCATTGCTCCGTTCCCCCTTCGCTGCTCTGTTACTTCTTTCACTGATTTATTCCCCCTTCGTTCCTCCATTCACAATTCACTTCTTTCATACCCCCTTGCTGCTCCATTCCCCATTCTCTGCTTTATTCCTCCTTCGCTGCTCTCTGACCCCTCTTCGCTGCTCTGATCCCCCCAATTCGCTGCTCCATTCCCACCTTCGCTGATCCATTCACCCTTCACTTTTTCCTCTTTCTGCTGTTCCATTCCCCACCTATGCTGTTTTACTCACCCCTTCACTGATCAGTTCCTCCCTTTGATGCTTTATTCCCCATTTACTGCTCCATTCCCCCTTTTGTTGCTCCGTTCCCCATTCACTTCTTTATTCCCCCTTCGCTGCTCTGTTACCCCTTTCACTGATATATTCTCCCTTTATTGCTCCATTCCCCTTCGATTCTTTACTCCCACTTCACTGCTCTATTCCCCCTTCGTTGCTCCATTCCCCCTTTGCTTCTTTATTCCCCCTTTGCCTCTCCATTCCCCCCTTTGCTTTTTATTCCCCCTTCGCTGATCCATAACTCCCGTACGATGCTCTGATCCCCCCCCCTTTCGCTGATCCGTTCCCCCCTTCATTGCTTTAATCCTCCTTCGCTGCTCCATTCAACCTTCGCTGCTTTATATCCCCTTCGCTGCTCCATAAACCCCCTTCGCTGTTTTATTCCCCCTTTGCTGCTTTATTTCCACTTTGCTGCTCCGTTACCGCCCTTCGCTGCTCTGATTCCCCCTTTCACTGATTAATTCCCTCTTCATACCTCCATTCGCCCTTCGCATCGTATTCCCCCTTTGCTGCCCCATTCCCCCCTTCCCTGCTCTGTTGCCACTTTGCTGCTCCGTTTCCCCTTCGCTGCTTTATTCCCCCTTCACTGATCCATTCCACACTTCACAGCTTTATTCCCCGTTCGTTGCTCCGTTCCCCTTTCGCTGCTCTGTTACACCTTTCACTGATTTATTCCCCCTTCATTCCTCCATTCCCAAATCACTTCTTTAATCCCCCTTTGCTGATCCATTGCCCATTCACTGCTTTATTCCTCCTTCGCTGCTCTCTGACCCCATTTCACTGCTCTGATCCCCCATTTCGCTGCTCCGTTCCCACCTTCGCTGATCCATTCACCCTTCACTTTTTTCTCCTTCCGCTGTTCCATTCCCCACCTATGCTGTTTTACTCACCCCTTCACTGATCAGTTCCTTCCTTCGCTGCTTTATTCGCCATTTAGTACTCCATTCCCCCTTTCGCTGCTCCGTTCCCCCATTCACTTCTTTATTTCCCCTTCGGTGCTCCGTTCCCACCTTCACTGCTCCGTTACCCCCTTCGCTGCTTTATTTCCCCTTCTCTGCTCAATTCCCGCGCTTCGCTGCTTCATCTCCCCTTTACTGCTTTATTCCCCCTTCGCTGCTCCGTTCCCCCTTCGCTGCTTCGTACCCATCTTCACTCCTTAATTTCCCCTTGGCTACTCCATTCAACCCCTTTACTGCTCCATTCACCCCTTCACAGCTTTAATCCCCCATTCTCTGCTCCGTTCCCCTCTTCGCTGCTCCATTCCCCACATTGCTGCTTTATTGCCCTTCACTGCTTTATTGCCACTTTGCTGCTCCATTCCTCCTTCACTGCTGTGTTCCCACCCTTCGCTATTCCATTCCCCCTTCACTGATCCATTCCCCCCTTCGCTCCTTTATTCTCCCCTTCGCTGCTTTATTCCCCCACCCCCTTCTCTTTTCCGAACCCCACCTTCGCAATTCCATTGCACTCTTCGCTGTGCAGTTCCCCCTTCGCTGCTCTCTATCCCTCTTCGCTCCTTCATTCCCCCTTTGCTCCTCCATTCACTCCTTTCGCTGCCTCATTCACCCCTTCGCTGCTTTATTCCGCCCTTCGCTGCTCCGTTCCCCATTTCACTGCTCCATTCCCCTTTTCATTGCTGCATTCCCCCCTTCGCTGCTCGATCCCACTTCACTTCTTTATTCCCCCTTCGTTGCTTTATTGCCACTTTGCTGCTCCATTCCCACTTTCTCTGCTTCATTCCCCGCTCGCTGATCTGTTCCTCCTTATCTGCTTTATTCCCCCTTCACAGCTCCATCACCCTTCGCTGCTTTATTCTCGCCACCTTTGCTGCTTTATTCCCCATTCCATGCTCTGTCCCCCCTTTGCTACTCCATTCTCCCTTCGTTGTTACATTCCCCCCTTCGTTCCTTTATTCCCCCCTTTGCTCCTTTATTCCCCCACCCCCTTCTCCTATCCGATCCCCACCTTCGCAACTCCATTGCACTCTTTGATGTGCAGTTTCCCCTTCGCTGCTCCGTATCACTCTTCGCTCCACTATTCCCCCTTTGCTGCTCCATTCACCCACTTCGCTGCTCCCTTCACCCCTGCGCAGCTTTATTCCCCACTTCGCTGCTCCGTTCCCACCCTTCGCTGCTCCATTCCCCACATCGCTGCTTTATACACCCTTCGCTGCTCCATTCCTCCTTCGCTCCTTTATTCCCCCTTCGCTACTTTATTCCCCCCTTCACTGTTCCGATCCCCACCTTCGCAACTCCATTACACACTTCGCTGTGCAGTTCGCCCTTCGCTGCTCCCTACCCCTCTTCGCTCTTTAATTCCCTCTTTGCTGCTCCATTCACCCCTTCGCAGCTTTATTCCCCTCTTCGCTGCTCCGTTCCCCCCTTCGCTGCTCCATTCCCCACATCACTGCTTTATTCCCGTTCGCTGCTCCATTTCCACTTCGCTGCTCCATTCCTCCTTCGCTGCTCTATTCCCCCTCTTCGCTGCTGCGTTCCACACCCCTTCGCTGCCCTGAACCTCATCCTTCGCTGCTCCGTTCCCCCTTCGGTGCTTCGTACCCCTCTTCACTCCTTAATTTCCCCTTGGCTGCTCCATTCATCCCCTTTACTGCTCCATTCACCCTTTCACTGCTTTATTCCCCTTTCACTGCTCCATTCCTCCTTCGCTGCTGTATTCCCACCCTTCGCTACTCCATTCCGCCTTCACTGTTCCATTCCCCCCTTTGCTCCGTTATTACCCAATTCTCAGCGGTATTCCCCCAACCCCTTCTCTGTTCCGATCCCCACCTTCGCAACTCCATTACACTCTTCGTTCTGCAGTTTCCCCTTCGCTGCTCCGTATCCCTCTTTGCTCCTTAATCCCGCTTTGCTGCTGCATTCACCCCCTTCGCTGCTCCATTCACCCCTTAGCAGGTTTGTTCGCCCATTCGCTGCTCCGTTCCCATGCTTTGCTGCTCCATTCCCCACATCGCTGCTTTATTTCCCCTTCGCTGGTCAATTTCCCCTTCGCTTCTTTATTCCCTATTTGCTGCTCCATTCCCCTCTTCGCTTCTTTATTCCCACGTCGCTGCTCCATTCAAATTTTTGCTGCTTTATTCCCCATTCGCTGCTCTGTTACCCCTTTCGCTGATATATTCTCCCTTCATTCCTCCATTCCCCTTCGATTCTTTATTCCCACTTCACTGCTCCATTCCCCCTTCGTTGCTCCATTCCTCCTTCGCTTCTTTATTCCCTCTTTGCTGCTCCATAACTCCCTTACGATGCTCTGATCCCCCCCTTTCGCTGATCCGTTCCCCCTTCACTGCTTTAATCCTCCTTTGCTGCTCCATTGAACCTTCGCTGCTTTATTTCCCCTTCGCTGCTCCATACACCCCCTTTGCTGTTTTTTCCCCCTTTTCTGCTTTATTTCCACTTCGCTGCTCCATTCTTCTCCTTTAGTGCTCTGTTCCACCTACTCTGCTTTAGTCACCCTTTGCAGCTCCGTTCGCCCCCTTCGCTGTTCTGATTCGCCCCTTTCACTGATTTATTCCCCTTCATTCCTCCATTTGCACTTCGCATCTTTATTCCCCCTTTGCTGCCCCATTCCCCCCTTCCCTGCTCTGTTGCCACTTTGCTGCTCCGTTCCCCCTTCGCTGCTTTATTCCCCCTTTACTGATCCATTCCACACTTCACAGCTTTATTTCCCCTTCGTTGCTCCGTTCCCCCTTCGCTGCTCTGTTACTGCTTTCACTGATATATTTTCCCTTCTTTGCTCCATTCCCATTCGCTTATTTATTGCCACTTCAGTGCTCCATTCTCCCTTTGCTGCTGCATTCCAACCTTCGCTGCTTTGTTCGCCCTTCGCTACTCCATTCTACTTTCGCTGCTCTGTTACCTCTTTTGTTGATTTATTCTGCCTTCGTTGCTCCATTGCCCCTTCGGTTCTTTATTCTCCCTTTGCCTCTCCATTCCCCCCTTCGCTTCTTTATTCCCCCTTCGCTGCTCCGTAAATCCCCTGCGATATTCTGATCCCCCCCTTTGCTGCTCCATTCTCCCCATCGCTCATCCATTGCCCCTTCACTTTTTTCTCCACCGCTGTTTCATTCCCCACCTACGCTGTTTTATTCACCCCTTCACTGATCCGTTCCCTCCCTTCGCTGCTTTCATCCCCATTTACTGCTCCATTCCCCCATTCGCTGCTCCGTTCCCCCCTTTCAATTCTTTATTTCCCCTTCGCTGCTACGTTCCCGCCTTCACTGAACCGTTCCCCCTCTTCGCAGCTTTACTCCCCCTTAGCTGCTCCATTCCCCCATTTGCTGATTTATTCCCCCTTCGCTGCTTCATTCACTCTTTACTGCTTTATTCCCCCTTCGTTGCTCCATTCCCCCTTTGCTGCTTTATTTCCACTTCGCTGCTCCATTCTTCTCCTTTGGTTTTCCGTTCCACCTTCTCTGCTCTATTCCCCCTCTGCAGCTCCTTCGCTGCTCTGATTCCCACTTTCACTGATTTATTCCCCCTTCAATCCTCCATTCGCCCTTCGCATCTTTATTCCCCCTTTTCCTGCCCCATTCCCTCTTCCCTGCTCTGTTGCCACTTTGCTGTTCCGTTCCCCCTTCGCTGCTTTATTCCCCCCTTCACTGCTCCATTCCTCCTTCGCTGCTGTGTTCCCACCCTTCGCTACTCCATTCCGCCTTCACTGTTCCATTCCCACCTTCGCTCCTTTATTACCCAATTCTCCGCGGTATTCCCCCACCCCTTCTCTGTTCCGATCCCCACCTTCGCAACTCAATAACACTCTTCGCTCTGCAGTTTCCCCTTCGCTGCTCCGTATCCTTCTTCGCTCCTTAATTCCCCCTTTGCTGCTCAATTAACCCACTTCGCTGCTCCATTCACCCCTGCTCAGCTTTGTTCCCCCCTTCGCTGCTCTGTTCCCACCCTCCACTGCTCCATTCCCCACATCGCTGCTTTATACACCCTTCGCTGCTCCATTCCTCCTTCGCTCCTTCATTCCCCCTTCGCTACTTTATTCCCCCCTTCACTGTTCCGATCCCCACCTTTGCAACTCCATTACACCCTTCGCTGTGCAGTTCCCCCTTCGCTGCTCCCTACCACTCTTCGCTCTGAAATTCCCGCTTTGCTGCTCCATTCACCCCTTCTCAGCTTTATTCCCCTCTTCACTGCTCCGTTCCCCCCTTTGCTGCTCCATTCCCCACATCACTGCTTTATTCCCGTTCGCTGCTCCATTTCCCATTCGCTGCTCCATTCCTCCTTCGCTGCTCCATTCCCCCCTTCGCTGCTGCGATCCACACCCCTTTGCTGCTCTGAACCACATCCTTCGCTGCTCTGTTCCCCCTTCGCTGCTTCGTACCCCTCTTCACTCCTTAATTTCCCCTTGGCTGCTCCATTCAACCCCTTTACTGCTCCATTCACCCCTTCACAGCTTTATTCCCCCCTTCACTGCTCCGTTCCCCGCTTTGCTGCTCCATACCCAACATTGCTGCTTTATTGCCCTTCACTGCTTTATTGCCTCCTTGCTGCTCCATTCCTCCTTCGCTGCTGTGTTCCCACCCTTCGCTACTCCATTCCGCCTTCACTGTTCCATTCCCCCCTTTGCTCCTTTATTACCCAATTTTCTGCGGTATTCCCCCACCCCCTTCTCTGTTCCGATCCCCACCTTCGCAACTCCATTACACTCTTCGTTCTGCAGTTTCCCCTTCGCTGCTCCGTATCCCTCTTTGCTCCTTAATTCCCACTTTGCTGCTCCATTCACCCCCTTCGCTGCTCCATTCACCCCTCAGCAGCTTTGTTCCCCCCTTCGCTGCTCCGTTCCCATGCTTTGCTGCTCCATTCCCCACATCGCTGCTTTATTCTGCCTTCATTGGTCAATTTCCCCTTCGCTTCTTTATTCCCTATTTGCTGCTCCGTTCCCCTCTTCACTTCTTTATTCCCACGTCGCTGCTCCATTCAAATTTTTGCTGATTTATTCCCCATTCGCTGCTCTGTTACCCCTTTCGCTGATATATTCTCCCTTCATTCCTCCATTCCCCTTCGATTCTTTATTCCCACTTCACTGCTCCATTCCCCCTTCGTTGCTCCATTCCTCCTTCGCTTCTTTATTCCCCCTTTGCTGCTCCATAACTCCCTTACGATGCTCTGATCCGCCCCCTTTCGCTGATCCGTTCCCCCTTCACTGCTTTAATCCTCCTTTGCTGCTCCATTCAACCTTCGCTGCTTTATTTCCCCTTCGCTGCTCCATACACCCCCTTTGCTGTTTTTTCCCCCTTTACTGCTTTATTTCCACTTCGCTGCTCCATTCTTCTCCTTTAGTGCTCCGTTCCACCTACTCTGCTTTATTCACCCTTCGCAGCTCCGTTAGCCCCCTTCACTGCTCTGATTCACCCCTTTCGCTGATTTATTCCCCTTCATTCCTTCATTTGCTCTTCGCATCTTTATTCCCCCTTTGCTGCCCCATTCCCCCCTTCCCTGCTCTGTTGCCACTTTGCTGCTCCGTTCCCTCTTCGCTGCTTTATTCCCCCTTCACTGATCCATTCCACACTTCACAGCTTTATTTCCCCTTCATTGCTCCGTTCCCCCTTCGCTGCTCTGTTACTCCTTTCACTGATTTATTCCCCCTTCGTTCCTCCATTCACAATTCACTTCTTTCATACCCCCTTGCTGCTCCATTCCCCATTCGCTGCTTTATTCCTCCTTCGCTGCTCTCTGACCCCCCTTCGCTGCTCTGATCCCCCCAATTCGCTGCTCCGTTCCCACCTTTGCTGATCCATTCACCCTTCACTTTTTTCTCTTTCTGCTGTTCCATTCCCCACCTATGCTCTTTGACTCACCCCTTCACTGATCAGTTCCTCCCTTTGCTGCTTTATTCCCCATTTACTGCTCCATTCCCCCTTTCGCTGCTTCCTTCCCCCATTCACTTCTTTATTCCCCCTTCGCTGCTCTGTTACCCCTTTCACTGATTTATTTTCCATTCGTTGCTCCATTCCCATTCGCTTATTTATTGCCACTTCAGTGCTCCATTCTCCCTTTGCTGCTGCATTCCAACCTTCGCTGCTTTGTTCGCCCTTCGCTACTCCATTCTACTTTCGCTGCTCTGTTACCTCTTTTGTTGATTTATTCTGCCTTCGTTGCTCCATTGCCCCTTCAGTTCTTTATTCTCCCTTTGCCTCTCCTTTCCCCCCTTCGCTTCTTTATTCCCCCTTCGCTGCTCCGTAAATCCCCTGCGATATTCTGATCCCCCCCTTTGCTGCTCCATTCTCCCCATCGCTCATCCATTGCCCCTTCACTTTTTTCTCCACCGCTGTTTCATTCCCCACCTACGCTGTTTTATTCACCCCTTCACTGATCCGTTCCCTCCCTTCGCTGCTTTCATCCCCATTTACTGCTCCATTCCCCCATTCGCTGCTCCGTTCCCCCCTTTCAATTCTTTATTTCCCCTTCGCTGCTACGTTCCTGCCTTCACTGAACCGTTCCCCCTCTTCGCAGCTTTACTCCCCCTTAGCTGCTCCATTCCCCCATTTGCTGATTTATTCCCCCTTCGCTGCTTCATTCACTCTTTACTGCTTTATTCCCCCTTCGTTGCTCCATTCCCCCTTTGCTGCTTTATTTCCACTTCGCTGCTCCATTCTTCTCCTTTGGTTTTCCGTTCCACCTTCTCTGCTCTATTCCCCCTCTGCAGCTCCGTTACCGCCCTTCGCTGCTCTGATTCCCACTTTCACTGATTTATTCCCCCTTCATTCCTCCATTCGCCCTTCGCATCTTTATTCCCCCTTTTCCTGCCCCATTCCCTCTTCCCTGCTCTGTTGCCACTTTGCTGCTCCGTTCCCCCTTCGCTGCTTTATTCCCCCCTTCACTGCTCCATTCCTCCTTCGCTGCTGTGTTCCCACCCTTCGCTACTCCATTCCGCCTTCACTGTTCCATTCCCACCTTCGCTCCTTTATTACCCAATTCTCCGCGGTATTCCCCCACCCCTTCTCTATTCCGATCCCCACCTTTGCAAATCAATAACACTCTTCGCTCTGCAGTTTCCCCTTCGCTGCTCCGTATCCTTCTTCGCTCCTTAATTCCCCCTTTGCTGCTCAATTCACCCACTTCGCTGCTCCATTCACCCCTGCTCAGCTTTGCTCCCCCCTTTACTGCTCTGTTCTCACCCTCCACTGCTCCATTCCCCACATCGCTGCTTTATACACCCTTCGCTGCTCCATTCCTCCTTCGCTCCTTCATTCCCCCTTCGCTACTTTATTCCCCCCTTCACTGTTCCGATCCCCACCTTTGCAACTCCATTACACCCTTCGCTGTGCAGTTCCCCCTTCGTTGCTCCCTACCCCTCTTCGCTCTGAAATTCCCACTTTGCTGCTCCATTCACCCCTTCGCAGCTTTATTGCCTCCTTGCTGCTCCATTCCTCCTTCGCTGCTGTGTTCCCACCCTTCGCTACTCCATTCCGCCTTCACTGTTCCATTCCCCCCTTTGCTCCTTTATTACCCAATTTTCTGCGGTATTCCCCCACCCCCTTCTCTGTTCCGATCCCCACCTTCGCAACTCCATTACACTCTTCGTTCTGCAGTTTCCCCTTCGCTGCTCCGTATCCCTCTTTGCTCCTTAATTCCCACTTTGCTGCTCCATTCACCCCCTTCGCTGCTCCATTCACCCCTCAGCAGCTTTGTTCCCCCCTTCGCTGCTCCGTTCCCATGCTTTGCTGCTTCATTCCCCACATCGCTGCTTTATTCTGCCTTCATTGGTCAATTTCCCCTTCGCTTCTTTATTCCCTATTTGCTGCTCCGTTCCCCTCTTCACTTCTTTATTCCCACGTCGCTGCTCCATTCAAATTTTTGCTGATTTATTCCCCATTCGCTGCTCTGTTACCCCTTTCGCTGATATATTCTCCCTTCATTCCTCCATTCCCCTTCGATTCTTTATTCCCACTTCACTGCTCCATTCCCCCTTCGTTGCTCCATTCCTCCTTCGCTTCTTTATTCCCCCTTTGCTGCTCCATAACTCCCTTACGATGCTCTGATCCGCCCCCTTTCGCTGATCCGTTCCCCCTTCACTGCTTTAATCCTCCTTTGCTGCTCCATTCAACCTTCGCTGCTTTATTTCCCCTTCGCTGCTCCATACACCCCCTTTGCTGTTTTTTCCCCCTTTACTGCTTTATTTCCACTTCGCTGCTCCATTCTTCTCCTTTAGTGCTCCGTTCCACCTACTCTGCTTTATTCACCCTTCGCAGCTCCGTTAGCCCCCTTCACTGCTCTGATTCACCCCTTTCGCTGATTTATTCCCCTTCATTCCTCCATTTGCTCTTCGCATCTTTATTCCCCCTTTGCTGCCCCATTCGCCCCTTCCCTGCTCTGTTGCCACTTTGCTGCTCCGTTCCCTCTTCGCTGCTTTATTCCCCCTTCACTGATCCATTCCACACTTCACAGCTTTATTTCCCCTTCATTGCTCCGTTCCCCCTTCGCTGCTCTGTTACTCCTTTCACTGATTTATTCCCCCTTCGTTCCTCCATTCACAATTCACTTCTTTCATACCCCCTTGCTGCTCCATTCCCCATTCGCTGCTTTATTCCTCCTTCGCTGCTCTCTGACCCCCCTTCGCTGCTCTGATCCCCCCATTTCGCTGCTCCGTTCCCACCTTTGCTGATCCATTCACCCTTCACTTTTTTCTCTTTCTGCTGTTCCATTCCCCACCTATGCTCTTTGACTCACCCCTTCACTGATCAGTTCCTCCCTTTGCTGCTTTATTCCCCATTTACTGCTCCATTCCCCCTTTCGCTGCTTCCTTCCCCCATTCACTTCTTTATTCCCCCTTCGCTGCTCTGTTACCCCTTTCACTGATTTATTTTCCATTCGTTGCTCCATTCTCATTCGCTTATTTATTGCCACTTCAGTGCTCCATTCTCCCTTTGCTGCTGCATTCCAACCTTCGCTGCTTTGTTCGCCCTTCACTACTCCATTCTACTTTCGCTGCTCTGTTACCTCTTTTGTTGATTTATTCTGCCTTCGTTGCTCCATTGCCTCTTCAGTTCTTTATTCTCCCTTTGCCTCTCCTTTCCCCCCTTCGCTTCTTTATTCCCCCTTCGCTGCTCCGTAAATCCCCTGCGATATTCTGATCCCCCCCTTTGCTGCTCCATTCTCCCCATCGCTCATCCATTGCCCCTTCACTTTTTTCTCCACCGCTGTTTCATTCCCCACCTACGCTGTTTTATTCACCCCTTCACTGATCCGTTCCCTCCCTTCGCTGCTTTCATCCCCATTTACTGCTCCATTCCCCCATTCGCTGCTCCGTTCCCCCCTTTCAATTCTTTATTTCCCCTTCGCTGCTACGTTCCCGCCTTCACTGAACCGTTCCCCCTCTTCGCAGCTTTACTCCCCCTTAGCTGCTCCATTCCTCCATTTGCTGATTTATTCCCCCTTCGCTGCTTCATTCACTCTTTACTGCTTTATTCCCCCTTCGTTGCTCCATTCCCCCTTTGCTGCTTTATTTCCACTTCGCTGCTCCATTCTTCTCCTTTGGTTTTCCGTTCCACCTTCTCTGCTCTATTCCCCCTCTGCAGCTCCGTTACCGCCCTTCGCTGCTCTGATTCCCACTTTCACTGATTTATTCCCCCTTCATTCCTCCATTTGCCCTTCGCATCTTTATTCCCCCTTTTCCTGCCCCATTCCCTCTTCCCTGCTCTGTTGCCACTTTGCTGCTCCGTTCCCCCTTCGCTGCTTTATTCCCCCCTTCACTGCTCCGTTCCCCGCTTCGCTGCTCCATACCCAACATTGCTGCTTTATTGCCCTTCACTGCTTTATTGCCTCTTTGCTGCTCCATTCCACCTTCGCTGCTGTGTTCCCACCCTTCGCTACACCATTCTGCCTTCACTGTTCCATTCCCCCCTTTGCTCCTTTATTACCCAATTTTCCGCGGTATTCCCCCACCTCCTTCTCTGTTCCGATCCCCACCTTCGTAACTCCATTACACTCTTCATTCTGCAGTTTCCCTTTCGCTGCTCCGTATCCCTCTTTGCTCCTTAATTCCCACTTTGCTGCTCCATTCACCCCCTTCGCTGCTCCATTCACCCCTTAGCAGCTTTGTTCCCCCCTTCGCTGCTCCGTTCCCATGCTTTGCTGCTCCATTCCCCACATCGCTGCTTTATTCTGCCTTCATTGGTCAATTTCCCCTTCGCTTCTTTATTCCCTATTTGCTGCTCCATTCCTCTCTTCACTTCTTTATTCCCACGTCGCTGCTCCATTCAAATTTTTGCTGATTTATTCCCCATTCGCTGCTCTGTTACCCCTTTCGCTGATATATTCTCCCTTCATTCCTCCATTCCCCTTCGATTCTTTATTCCCACTTCACTGCTCCATTCCCCCTTCGTTGCTCCATTCCTCCTTCGCTTCTTTATTCCCCCTTTGCTGCTCCATAACTCCCTTACGATGCTCTGATCCGCCCCCTTTCGCTGATCCGTTCCCCCTTCACTGCTTTAATCCTCCTTTGCTGCTCCATTCAACCTTCACTGCTTTATTTCACCTTCGCTGCTCCATACACCCCCTTTGCTGTTTTTTCCCCCTTTGCTGCTTTATTTCCACTTCGCTGCTCCATTCTTCTCCTTTAGTGCTCCGTTCCACCTACTCTGCTTTATTCACCCTTCGCAGCTCCGTTAGCCCCCTTCACTGCTCTGATTCGCCCCTTTCGCTGATTTATTCCCCTTCATTCCTCCATTTGCTCTTCGCATCTTTATTCCCCCTTTGCTGCCCCATTCCCCCCTTCCCTGCTCTGTTGCCACTTTGCTGCTCCGTTCCCTCTTCGCTGCTTTATTCCCCCTTCACTGATCCATACCACACTTCACAGCTTTATTTCCCCTTCATTGCTCCGTTCCCCCTTCGCTGCTCTGTTACTCCTTTCACTGATTTATTCCCCCTTCGTTCCTCCATTCACAATTCACTTCTTTCATACCCCCTTGCTGCTCCATTCCCCATTCGCTGCTTTATTCCTCCTTCGCTGCTCTCTGACCCCCCTTCGCTGCTCTGATCCCCCCATTTCGCTGCTCCGTTCCCACCTTTGCTGATCCATTCACCCTTCACTTTTTTCTCTTTCTGCTGTTCCATCCCCCACCTATGCTCTTTGACTCACCCCTTCACTGATCAGTTCCTCCCTTTGCTGCTTTATTCCTCATTTACTGTTCCATTCCCCCTTTCGCTGCTTCGTTCCCCCATTCACTTCTTTATTCCCCCTTCGCTGCTCTGTTACCCCTTTCACTGATTTATTTTCCATTCGTTGCTCCATTCCCTTTCGCTTATTTATTGCCACTTCAGTGCTCCATTCTCCCTTTGCTGCATTCCAACCTTCGCTGCTTTGTTTGCCCTTTGCTACTCCGTTCTACTTTCTCTGCTCTGTTACCTCTTTTGTTGATTTATTCTGCCTTCGTTGCTCCATTGCCCCTTCGGTTCTTTATTCTCCCTTTGCCTCTCCATTCCCCCTTCGCTTCTTTATTCCCCCTTCATTGCTCCTAACTCCCCTGCGATATTCTGATCCCCCCTTCGCTGCTCCATTCTCCCCTTCGCTCATCCATTGCCTCTTCACTTTTTTCTCCCTCCGCTGTTCCATTCCCCACCTACGCTGTTTTATTCACCCCTTCACTGATCCGTTCCCTCCATTCGCTGCTTTCATTCCCATTTACTGCTCCATTCCCCCATTCGCTGCTCCGTTCTCGGCTTTCAATTCTTTATTTCCCCTTCGCTGCTACGTTCCCGCCTTCACTGCACCGTTCCCTCTCTTCGCAGCATTACTCCCACTTAGCTGCTCCATTCCCCCATTTGCTGAATTATTCCCCCTTCGCTGCTTCATTCACTCTTTACTGCTTTATTCCCCCTTCGTTGCTCCATTCCCCCTTTGCTTATTTATTCCCACGACGCTGCTCCATTCAAATTTTCACTCATTTATTCCCCATTCGCTGCTCCGTTACCCTTTTCGCTGATATATGCTCCCTTCATTGCTCCATTCCCCTTCGATTCTTTACTCCCACTTCACTACTCTATTCCCCCTTCGTTGCTCCATTCCCCCTTCGCTTCTTTATTCCCCCTTTGCCTCTCCATTCCCCTCTTTGCTTCTTTATTCCCCCTTCGCTGATCCATAACTCCCATACGATGCTCTGATCCCCCCCCTTCCGCTGATCCGTTCCCCCCTTCATTGCTTTAATCCTCCTTCGCTGCTCCATTCAACCTTCGCTGCTTTATATCCCCTTCGCTGCTCCATACACCCCCTTTGCTGTTTTATTCCCCCTTTGCTGCTTTATTTCCACTTCGCTGCTCCATTCTTCTCCTTTGGTTTTCCGTTCCACCTTCTCTGCTTTATTCCCCCTTTGCAGCTCCGTTACCACCCTTCACTGCTCTGATTCCCCCTTTCACTGATTTATTCCCCCTTCATTCCTCCATTCGCCCTTCGCATCTTTATTCCCCCTTTTCCTGCCCCATTCCCTCTTCCCTGCTCTGTTGCCACTTTGCTGCTCCATTCCTCCTTCGCTGCTGTGTTCCCACCCTTCGCTACTCCATTCCGCCTTCACTGTTCCATTCCCCCCTTCACTCCTTTATTACCCAATTCTCCGCGGTATTCCCCCAGCCCCTTCTCTGTTCCGATCCCCACCTTCGCAACTCAATAACACTCTTCGCTCTGCAGTTTCCCCTTCACTGCTCCGTATCCTTCTTCGATCCTTAATTCCCCCTTTGCTGCTCAATTCACCCACTTCGCTGCTCCATTCACCCCTGCACAGCTTTATTCCCCTCTTCGCTGCTCTGTTCCCCACATCGCTGCTCCATTCCCCACATCACTGCTTTATTCCCGTTCGCTGCTCCATTTCCCCTTCGCTGCTGCGTTCCACACCACTTCGCTGCTCTGAACCTCATCCTTCGCTGCTCCATTCCCCCTTCGCTGCTCCGTTCCCCCTTCGCTGCTTCGTACCCCTCTTCACTCCTTAATTTCCCCTTGGCTGCTCCATTCAACCCCTTTACTGCTCCATTCACCCCTTCACAGCTTTATTCCCCCCTTCACTGCTCCGTTCCCCGCTTCGCTGCTCCATTCCCCACATTGCTGTTTTATTGCCCTTCACTGCTTTATTGCCACTTTGCTGCTCCATTCCTCCTTCGCTGCTGTGTTCCCACCCTTCGCTACTTCATTCCTCCTTCACTGTTCCATCCCCCCCTTCGCTCCTTTATTACCCAATTCTCCGCGGTATTCCCCCACCCCCTTCTCTGTTCCGATCCCCACCTTCGCAACTCCATTACACTCTTCGCTCTGCAGTTTCCCCTTCGCTGCTCCGTATCCCTCTTTGCTCCTTAATTTCCGCTTTGCTGCTCCATTCACCCCCTTCGCTGCTCCATTCACCCCTTAGCAGCTTTGTTCCCCACTTCGCTGCTCCGTTCCCATCCTTTGCTGCTCCATTTCCCACATCGCTGCTTTATTTCCCCTTCGCTGGTCAATTTCCCCTTCGCTTCTTTATTCCCTATTTGCTGCTCCATTCCCCCCTTCGCTTCTGTATTCCCACGTCGCTGCTCCATTCAAATTTTTGCTCCTTTATTCCCCATTCGCTGCTCTGTTACCCCTTTCGCTGATATATTCTCCCTTCATTCCTCCATTCCCCTTCGATTCTTTATTCCCACTTCACTGCTCCATTCCTCCTTCACTCCTTTATTACCCAATTCTCCTTCACTTCTTTATTCCCTCTTTGCCTCTCCATTCTCACCTTCGCTTCTTTATTTCCCCTTCGCTGCTCCATAACCCCCCTACGATGCTCTGATCCCCCCTTTCGCTGATCCGTTCCCCCCTTCACTGCTTTAATCCTCCTTTGTTGCTCCATTCAACCTTTGCTGCTTTATTCCCCCTTTGCCTCTGCATTCCCCCCTTTGCTTTTTATTCCCCCTTCGCTGATCCATAACTCCCGTACGATGCTCTGATCCCCCCCCTTTCGCTGATCCGTTCCCCCCTTCATTGCTTTAATCCTCCTTCGCTGCTCCATTCAACCTTCGCTGCTTCATATCCCCGTCGCTGCTCCATAAACCCCCTTCGCTGTTTTATTCCCCCTTTGCTGCTTTATTTCCGCTTTGCTGCTCCATTACCGCCCTTCGCTGCTCTGATTCCCCCTTTCACTGATTAATTCCCTCTTCATACCTCCATTCGCCCTTCGCATCTTTATTCCCCCTTTGCTGCCCCATTCCCCCCTTCCCTGCTCTGTTGCCACTTTGCTGCTCCGTTTCCCCTTCGCTGCTTTATTCCCCCTTCACTGATCCATTCCACACTTCACAGCTTTATTCCCCCTTCGTTGCTCCGTTCCCCCTTCGCTGCTCTGTTACACCTTTCACTTATTTATTCCTCCTTCATTCCTCCATTCCCAAATCACTTCTTTAATCCCCCTTTGCTGCTCCATTGCCCATTCACTGCTTTATTCCTCCTTCGCTGCTCTCTGACCCCATTTCGCTGCTCTGATCCCCCATTTCGCTGCTCCGTTCCCACCTTCGCTGATCCATTCACCCTTCACTTTTTTATCCTTCCGCTGTTCCATTCCCCACCTATGCTGTTTTACTCACCCCTTCACTGATCAGTTCCTTCCTTCGCTGCTTTATTCGCCATTTAGTACTCCATTCCCCCTTTCGCTGCTCCGTTCCCCCATTCACTTCTTTATTTCCCCTTCGGTGCTCCATTCCCACCTTCGCTGCTCCGTTACCCCCTTCGCTGCTTTATTTCCCCTTCACTGCTCAATTCCCGCGCTTCGCTGCTTCATCTCCCCTTTACTGCTTTATTCCCCCTTCGCTGCTCCGTTCCCCCTTCGCTGCTTCGTACCCATCTTCACTCCTTAATTTCCCCTTGGCTACTCCATTCAACCCCTTTACTGCTCCATTCACCCCTTCACAGCTTTATTCCCCCATTCTCTGCTCCGTTCCCCTCTTCGCTGCTCCATTCCGCACATTGCTGCTTTATTGCCCTTCACTGCTTTATTGCCACTTTGCTGCTCCATTCCTCCTTCACTGCTGTGTTCCCACCCTTCGCTATTCCATTCCCCCTTCACTGATCCATTCCCCCTTCACTGATCCATTCCCCCCTTCGCTCCTTTATTCTCCCCTTCGCTGCTTTATTCCCCCACCCCCTTCTCTTTTCCGAACCCCACCTTCGCAATTCCATTGCACTCTTCGCTGTGCAGTTCCCCCTTCGCTGCTCTGTATCCCTCTTCGCTCCTTAATTCCCCCTTTGCTGCTCCATTCACCCACTTCACTGCTCCATTCACTCCTGCGCAGCTTTATTCCCCTCTTCGCTGCTCTGTTCCCCACTTCGCTGCTCCATTCCCCACATCACTGCTTTATTCCCGTTCGCTGCTCCATTTCCCCCTCGCTGCTGCGTTGCACACCCCTTCGCTGCTCTGAACCTCATCCTTCGCTGCTCCGTTCCCCCTTCGCTGCTCCGTTCCCCCTTCGCTGCTTCGTACCCCTCTTTACTCCTTAATTTCCCCTTGGCTGCTCCATTCAACCCCTTTACTGCTCCATTCACCCCTTCACGGCTTTATTCCCCCCTTCACTGCTCCGTTCCCCGCTTCGCTGCTCTATTCCCCACATTGCTGTTTTATTGCCCTTCACTGCTTTATTGCCACTTTGCTGCTCCATTCCTCCTTCGCTGCTGTGTTCCCACCCTTCGCTACTTCATTCCTCCTTCATTGTTCCATCCCCCCTTCGCTCCTTTATTACCCAATTCTACACGGTATTCCCCCACCCCCTACTCTGTTCCGATCCCCACCTTCGCAACTCCATTACACTCTTCGCTCTGCAGTTTCCCCTTCGCTGCTCCGTATCCCTCTTTGCTCCCTAATTCCCGCTTTGCTGCTCCATTCACCCCCTTCGCTGCTCCATTCACCCCTTAGCAGCTTTGTTCCCCACTTCGCTGCTCCGTTCCCATCCTTTGCTGCTCCATTCCCCACATCGCTGCTTTATTTCCTCTTCGCTGGTCAATTTCCCCTTCGCTTCTTTATTCCCTATTTGCTGCTCCATTCCCCACTTCGCTTCTGTATTCCCACGTCGCTGCTCCATTCAAATTTTTGCTCCTTTATTCCCCATTCGCTGCTCTGTTACCCCTTTCGCTGATATATTCTCCCTTCATTGCTCCATTCCCCTTCGATTCTTTATTCCCACTTCACTGCTCCATTCCCCCTTCGTTGCTCCATTCCTCCTTCACTTCCTTATTCGCTCTTTGCCTCTCCATTCTCCCCTTCGCTTCTTTATTTCCCCTTCGCTGCTCCATAACTCCCCTACGATGCTCTGATCCCCCCATTTCGCTGCTCCGTTCCCACCTTTGCTGATCCATTCACCCTTCACTTTTTTCTCTTTCTGCTGTTCCATTCCCCACCTATGCTCTTTGACTCACCCCTTCACTGATCAGTTCCTCCCTTTGCTGCTTTATTCCTCATTTACTGTTCCATTCCCCCTTTCGCTGCTTCGTTCCCCCATTCACTTCTTTATTCCCCCTTCGCTGCTCTGTTACCCCTTTCGCTGATTTATTTTCCATTCGTTGCTCCATTCCCTTTCGCTTATTTATTGCCACTTCAGTGCTCCATTCTCCCTTTGCTGCATTCCAACCTTCGCTGCTTTGTTTGCCCTTTGCTACTCCGTTCTACTTTCTCTGCTCTGTTACTTCTTTTGTTGATTTATTCTGCCTTTGTTGCTCCATTGCCCCTTCGGTTCTTTATTCTCCCTTTGCCTCTCCATTCCCCCTTCGCTTCTTTATTCCCCCTTCATTGCTCCTAACTCCCCTGCGATATTCTGATCCCCCCCTTCGCTGCTCCATTCTCCCCTTCGCTCATCCATTGCCTCTTCACTTTTTTCTCCCTCCGCTGTTCCATTCCCCACCTACGCTGTTTTATTCACCCCTTCACTGATCCGTTCCCTCCATTCGCTGCTTTCATTCCCATTTACTGCTCCATTCCCCCATTCGCTGCTCCGTT
Organism: Narcine bancroftii; assembly: GCF_036971445.1. NCBI lineage: Eukaryota > Metazoa > Chordata > Chondrichthyes > Torpediniformes > Narcinidae > Narcine > Narcine bancroftii. The sequence goes on along the minus strand of NC_091472.1, from coordinate 209,783,621 downwards.
CTCGGCTTTCAATTCTTTATTTCCCCTTCGCTGCTACGTTCCCGCCTTCACTGCACCGTTCCCTCTCTTCGCAGCATTACTCCCACTTAGCTGCTCCATTCCCCCATTTGCTGAATTATTCCCCCTTCGCTGCTTCATTCACTCTTTACTGCTTTATTCCCCCTTCGTTGCTCCATTCCTCCTTTGCTTATTTATTCCCACGACGCTGCTCCATTCAAATTTTCACTCATTTATTCCCCATTCGCTGCTCCGTTACCCTTTTCGCTGATATATGCTCCCTTCATTGCTCCATTCCCCTTCGATTCTTTACTCCCACTTCACTACTCTATTCCCCCTTCGTTGCTCCATTCCCCCTTCGCTTCTTTATTCCCCCTTTGCCTCTCCATTCCCCTCTTTGCTTCTTTATTCCCCCTTCGCTGATCCATAACTCCCATACGATGCTCTGATCCCCCCCCTTCCGCTGATCCGTTCCCCCCTTCATTGCTTTAATCCTCCTTCGCTGCTCCATTCAACCTTCGCTGCTTTATATCCCCTTCGCTGCTCCATACACCCCCTTTGCTGTTTTATTCCCCCTTTGCTGCTTTATTTCCACTTCGCTGCTCCATTCTTCTCCTTTGGTTTTCCGTTCCACCTTCTCTGCTTTATTCCCCCTTTGCTGATCCGTTCCCCCCTTCACTGCTTTAATCCTCCTTTGTTGCTCCATTCAACCTTTGCTGCTTTATTTCCACTTCGCTGCTCCATTCTTCTCCTTTGGTGCTGCGTTCCACCTTCTCTGCTTTATTCACACTTCACAGCTTTATTCCCCCTTCCTTGCTCCGTTCCCCCTTCGCTGCTCTGTTACTCCTTTCACTGATTTATTCCCCCTTCGTTCCTCCATTCACAATTCACTTGTTTCATACCCCGTTGCTGCTGCATTCCCCATTCTCTGCTTTATTCCTCCTTCGCTGCTCTCTAACCCCTCTTCGCTGCTCTGATCCCCCCAATTCGCTGCTCCATTCCCACCTTCGCTGATCCATTCACCCTTCACTTTTTCCTCTTTCTGCTGTTCCATTCCCCACCTATGCTGTTTTACTCACCCCTTCACTGATCAGTTCCTCCCTCTGCTGCTTTATTCCCCATTTACTGCTCCATTCCCCCTTTCGTTGCTCCGTTCCCCCATTCACTTCTTTATACCCCCTTCGCTGCTCTGTTACCCCTTTCACTGATATATTCTCCCTTCATTGCTCCATTCCCCTTCGATTCTTTACTCCCACTTCACTGCTCTATTCCCCCTTCGTTGCTCCATTCCCCCTTTGCTTCTTTATTCCCCCTTTGCCTCTGCATTCCCCCCTTTGCTTTTTATTCCCCCTTCGCTGATCCATAACTCCCGTACGATGCTCTGATCCCCCCCCTTTCGCTGATCCGTTCCCCCCTTCATTGCTTTAATCCTCCTAAGCTGCTCCATTCAACCTTCGCTGCTTTATATCCCCTTCGCTGCTCCATAAACCCCCTTCGCTGTTTTATTCCCCCTTTGCTGCTTTATTTCCACTTTGCTGCTCTGTTACCGCCCTTCGCTGCTCTGATTCCCCCTTTCACTGATTAATTCCCCCTTCATACCTCCATTCGCCCTTCGCATCTTTATTCCCCCTTTGCTGCACCATTCCCCCCTTCCCTGCTCTGTTGCCACTTTGCTGCTCCGTTTCCCCTTCGCTGCTTTATTCCCCCTTCACTGATCCATTCCACACTTCACAGCTTTATTCCCCCTTCGTTGCTCTGTTCCCCCTTCGCTGCTCTGTTACACCTTTCACTGATTTATTCCCCCTTCATTCCTCCATTCCCAAATCACTTCTTTAATCCCCCTTCGCTGATCCATTCACCCTTCACTTTTTTATCCTTCCGCTGTTCCATTCCCCACCTATGCTGTTTTACTCACCCCTTCACAGATCAGTTCCATCCTTCGCTGCTTTATTCGCCATTTAGTACTCCATTCCCCCTTTCGCTGCTCCGTTCCCCCATTCACTTCTTTATTTCCCCTTCGGTGCTCCGTTCCCACCTTCGCTGCTCCGTTACCCCCTTCGCTGCTTTATTTCCCCTTCACTGCTCAATTCCCGCGCTTCGCTGCTTCATCTCCCCTTTACTGCTTTATTCCCCCTTCGCTGCTCCGTTCCCCCTTCGCTGCTTCGTACCCATCTTCACTCCTTAATTTCCCCTTGGCTACTCCATTCAACCCCTTTACTGCTCCATTCACCCCTTCACAGCTTTATTCCCCCATTTTCTGCTCCGTTCCCCTCTTCGCTGCTCCATTCCCCACATTGCTGCTTTATTGCCCTTCACTGCTTTATTGCCACTTTGCTGCTCCATTCCTCCTTCACTGCTGTGTTCCCACCCTTCGCTATTCCATTCCCCCTTCACTGATCCATTCCCCCCTTCGCTCCTTTATTCCCCCCTTCGCTGCTTTATTCCCCCACCCCCTTCTCTTTTCCGAACCCCACCTTCGCAATTCCATTGCACTCTTCGCTGTGCAGTTCCCCCTTCGCTGCTCTGTATCCCTCTTCGCTCCTTAATTCCCCCTTTGCTGCTCCATTCACCCACTTCACTGTTCCATTCACTCCTGCGCAGCTTTATACACCCTTCGCTGCTCCATTCCTCCTTCACTCCTTTATTTTCCCCTTCGCTATTTTATTCACCCCCTTCGCTGTTCCGATCCCCACCTTCGCAACTCCATTACACCCTTTATTGTGAAGTTGCCCCTTTGCTGCTCCGTACACATCTTCGCTCCTTAATTCCCTCTTCGCTGCTCGATTCACTCCTTTCGCTGCTCCATTCACCCCATTGCAGCTTCATTCCCCCCTTCGTTGCTCCGTTCCCCACATTGCTGCTTTATTACCACTTTCGCTGCTCCATTTCCCCTTTGCTGCTTTATACCCCCTTCACTGCTTTCTTCTCACTTCACTGTTCCATTTCCCCCCTTTGCTTCTCCGATCCGCACCTTCACTGCTCCATTCCCCCTTCACTGCTCCATTCCTCACATCGCTATTTTATTCCCCCTTCACTGCTCCATTTCGCCTTCACTGCTTTAATCCTCCTTCACTGCTCCATTCCTCCTTCGCTTCTTTATTCTCCCTTCGATACTTTATTCCCCCTCCTTTGCTGCTCTGATCCCCACCTTCGCAAATGCATTACACCCTTCGCTGTGTAGTTCCCCATTCGCTGCTCCGTACTGCTTCGCTGCTCCATTCCTCCTTCGCTGCTCCATTCCCCCCCTTCGCTGCTGCGTTCCACCCTCCTTCGCTGCTCTGAAACTCATCCTTCTCTGCTCCGTTCCCCCTTCACTGCTCTGTACACCAAATCACTCCTTAATTTCCCCTTGGCTGCTCCATTCAACCCCTTTACTGCTCCATTCACCCCTTCACAGCTTTATTCCCCCCTTCACTGCTCTGTTCCCCGCTTCGCTGCTTCATTCCCCACATTGCTGCTTTATTAACCTTCACTACTTTATTGCCACTTTGCTGCTCAATTCCTACTTCGCTGCTGTGTTCCCACCCTTCGCTACTCCATTCCCCCTTCACTGTTCCATTCCCCCCTTGCTCCTTTATTACCATATTCTCCGTGGTATTCCCCCATCCCCTTCTCTGTTCCGATCCTCACCTTCGCAACTCCATTGCACACTTCACTGTGCAGTTTCCCCTTCGCTGCTTCGTATCCCTCTTCGCTCCTTAACTCCCACTTTGTTGCTCCATTCACCCCTTTCTCTGGTCCATATACACCTTAGCAGCTTTAATCCCCCCCTTCGCTGCTCCGTTCCCACTCTTTGCTGCTCCATTCCCCACATCGCTGCTTTATTCCCCCTTCGCTGGTCCATTTACCCTTCTCTCCTTTGTACATCCTTTGCTTCTCCATTCCTCCTTCGCTGCTTTATTCCCCCTTCGTTACTTTATTCCCCGCCTTCGCTGTTCTGATCCCAACTTTCGCAACTCCATTACACCCTTCGCTGTGCAGTGCCCACTTCGCTGCTCTGTACCCCTCTTCGCTCCTTCATTCCCCCTTTGCTCCTCCATTCACTCCTTTCGCTGGTTCATTTACCCCTTCGCTGCTTTATTCCGCCCTTCGCTGCTCCGTTCCCCATTTCACTGCTCCATTCCCCTTTTCACTGCTGCATTCCCCCCTTCGCTGCTCGATTCCCCTTCACTTCTTTATTCCCCCTTCGTTGCTTTATTGCCATTTTGCTGCTCCATTCCCACTTTCTCTGCTTCATTCTCCGCTCACTGATGTGTTCCTCCTTTGCTGCTTTATTCCCCCTTCGCAGCTCCATCACCCTTCGCTGCTTTATTCTCGCCACCTTTGCTGCTTTATACCCCATTCGCTGCTCCGTCCCCCCTTCGCTGCTCTGTTCACCCTCCTTCGCTGCTCTAATCCCCCCTTCGCTACTCCATTCCCCCTTCGTTGTTCCATTCCCCTTTCGCTCCTTTAATCCCCCTTCACTGCTTTATTCCCCCACCCCCTTCTCTTTTCCGATCCCCACCTTCGCAACTCCATTGCACTCTTCGCTGTGCAGTTCCCCATTTGCTGCTCTGTATCCATCTTCGCTCCTTAATTCCCCCATTGCTGCTCCATTCACCCACTTCACTGCTCCATTCACCCCTGCGCAGCTTTGTTTCCCCCTTCGCTGCTCTGTTCCCATCCTTTGCTGCTCCATTCCCAACATCGCTGCTTTATACACCCTTCACTGCTCCATTCCTCCTTCGCTGCTTTATTCCCTCTTCGCTACTTTATTCCCCCACTTCGCTGTTCCGATCCTCACCTTCCCAACTCGATTACACCCTTTGCTGTGCAGTTGCCCATTCGCTGCTCCGTACCCCTTTTCGCTCCTTAATTCCCCCTTCGCTGCTCCATTCACTCCTTTCGCTGCTCCATTTCCCTTTCGCTGCTTTATACCCCCTTCACTGCTTTCTTCTCCCTTCACTGCTCTATTTCCCCCCTTCGCTGCTCCGATCCACACCTTCACTGCTCCGCTAGCCCTTCGCTGCTCCATTCCTCACATTGCTATTTTATTCCCGCTTCACTGCTCCATTTCCCCTTCGCTGTTTTATACCCCCTACACTGCTCCATTCCTCCTTCGCTTCTTTATTCCCCCTTCGCTACTTTATTCCCCTCCTTCGTTGTTCCGATCCCCACATTCGCAACTCCATTACACCCTTCGCTGTGCAGTACCCCCTTCGCTGCTACGTACACCTCTTCGCTCTTTAATTCCCACTTTGCTGCACCATTCACCCCTTTGCTGCTTTATTCCCCCCTTCGCTGCTCCGTTCCCCCCATTGCTGCTCCATTCCCCACATCGCTGCTTTATTCCCCCTTTGCTGCTCCATTTGCCCTTCTCTGCTTTATACATCCTTTGCTTCTCCATTCCTTCTTCGATCCTTTATTCCCCCTTCGCTACTTTATTTTCCCCTTCGCTGTTCTTATCCCCACCTTTGCAACTCCATTACACCCTTCACTGTGCAGTTGCCCATTCGCTGCTCCGTACCCCTCTTCGCTCCTTCATTCCCGCTTTGCTGCTCCATTCACTTTTCACTGGTTCGTTCACCCCTTTGCAGCTTTCTCTCATCTTTCGCTGCTCCTTTCCCCCTGTCACTGCTCTATTACCCTTTTCACTGCTGCATTCCCCACTTCGCTGCTCGATTCCCCTTCACTTCTTTATTCCCCCTTCGTTGCTTTATTGCCACTTTGCTGCTCCCTTCCCCCTTTCGCTGCTTCTTTCCCCAATCGCTGATCTGTTCATCCTTCGTTAATTTATTTCCTCTTCGCAGCTCCATTCGCCCTTCTCAGCTTTATTCTCGCCACCTTTGCTGCTTCATACCCATTCGCTGCTCCGTCCCCACTTCGCTGCTCTATTCACCCTCCTTCGCTGCTCTGATCCCCCCTTCGCTACTCCATTCCCCCTTCGTTGTTCCATTCCCTACTTCGCTCCTTTATTGCCCCTTGACTGCTTGATTCCCCCACCCCCTTCTCTTTTCCGATCCCCACCTTCGCAACTCCATTGCACTCTTCGCTGTGCAGTTCTCCCTTCGCTGCCCTGTATCCCTCTTCGCTCCTTAATTCCCCCTTTGCTGCTCCATTCTCCCACTTCACTGCTCCATTCACCCCTGCGCAGCTTTATTCCCCCCTTTGCTGTTCAGATCCCCACCTTCACAACTCCATCACACCCTTTGCTGTGAAGTTGCCCCTTCGCTGCCCCGTACTACTCTTTGCTCCTTAATTCCCCCTTCGCTGCTCCATTCACTCCTTTCGCTGCTCCATTCACCCCTTCGCATCTTTATTCCCCCCTTCGCTGTTCAGATCCCCACCTTCACAACTCCATCACACCCTTTGCTGTGAAGTTGCCCCTTCGCTGCTCCGTACTACTCTTTGCTCCTTAATTCCCCCTTCGCTGCTCCATTCACTCCTTTTGCTGCTCCATTCACCCCTTCGCATCTTTATTCCCCCCTTCGTTGCTCAGTTCCCCACATTTCTGCTCCATTCCCCACATCGCTGCTTTATTCCCCCTTCGCAGCTCCATTTGCCCTTCTCTGCTTTATACATCCTTTGCTTCTCCATTCCTTCTTCGCTCCTTTATTCCCCGCTTCGCTACTTTATTCCCTCCTTCGCTGTTCTGATCCCCAACTTTACAACTCCATTACACCCTTCGTTGTGCAGTTGCCCCTTTGCTGCTCCGTACCCCTCTTCACTCCTTCATTCCCCCTTTGCTGCTCCATTCACTCCTTTCGCTGGTTCATTCACCCCTTCACAGCTTTCTTCCATCCTTTGCTGCTCCGTTCCCCCTTTCACTGCTCTATTACCCTTTTCACTGCCGCATTCCCGACTTCACTGCTCGATTCCCCTTCACTTCTTTATTCCCCCTTCGTTGCTTTATTGCCACTTTGCTGCTCCATTCCCCCTTTTGCTGCTTCATTCCCACTTCGTTGTTCCAATCCCTCCTTCGCTCCTTTATTCCCCCTTCGCTGCTTTATTCCCCCACCCCCTTCTCTTTTCTGATCTCCACCTTCGCAACTCCATTCCGCTCTTCGCTGTGCTGTTCCCCCTTCGCTGCTCTGTATCCCTCTTCGCTCCTTAATTCCCCCTTTGCTGCTCCATTCACCCACTTCACTGCTCCATTCACCACTGCGCAGCTTTATTCCACCCTTCGCTGCTCCGTTCCCACCCTTCACTGCTCCATTCCCCACATCGCTTCTTTATAAACCCTTCGCTACGGCTTTCGCGCTAACAGAGGAACCACTGACATGGTCTTTGCCCTCAGACAGCTCCAAGAAAAGTGTAGAGAACAAAACAAAGGACTCTACATCACCTTTGTTGACCTCACCAAAGCCTTCGACACCGTGAGCAGGAAAGGGCTTTGGCAAATACTAGAGCGCATCGGATGTCCCCCAAAGTTCCTCAACATGATTATCCAACTGCACGAAAACCAACAAGGTCGGGTCAGATACAGCAATGAGCTCTCTGAACCCTTCTCCATTAACAATGGCGTGAAGCAAGGCTGTGTTCTCGCACCAACCCTCTTTTCAATCTTCTTCAGCATGATGCTGAACCAAGCCATGAAAGACCCCAACAATGAAGACGCTGTTCACATCCGGTACCGCACGGATGGCAGTCTCTTCAATCTGAGGCGCCTGCAAGCTCACACCAAGACACAAGAGAAACTTGTCCGTGAACTACTCTTTGCAGATGATGCCGCTTTAGTTGCCCATTCAGAGCCAGCTCTTCAGCGCTTGACGTCCTGCTTTGCGGAAACTGCCAAAATGTTTGGCCTGGAAGTCAGCCTGAAGAAAACTGAGGTCCTCCATCAGCCAGCTCCCCACCATGACTACCAGCCCCCCCACATCTCCATCGGGCACACAAAACTCAAAACGGTCAACCAGTTTACCTATCTCGGCTGCACCATTTCATCAGATGCAAGGATCGACAATGAGATAGACAACAGACTCGCCAAGGCAAATAGCGCCTTTGGAAGACTACACAAAAGAGTCTGGAAAAACAACCAACTGAAAAACCTCACAAAGATAAGCGTATACAGAGCCGTTGTCATACCCACACTCCTGTTCGGCTCCGAATCATGGGTCCTCTACCGGCACCACCTACGGCTCCTAGAACGCTTCCACCAGCGTTGTCTCCGCTCCATCCTCAACATCCATTGGAGCGCTCACACCCCTAACGTCGAGGTACTCGAGATGGCAGAGGTCGACAGCATCGAGTCCACGCTGCTGAAGATCCAGCTGCGCTGGATGGGTCACGTCTCCAGAATGGAGGACCATCGCCTTCCCAAGATCGTATTATATGGCGAGCTCTCCACTGGCCACCGTGACAGAGGTGCACCAAAGAAAAGGTACAAGGACTGCCTAAAGAAATCTCTTGGTGCCTGCCACATTGACCACCGCCAGTGGGCTGATAACGCCTCAAACCGTGCATCTTGGCGCCTCACAGTTTGGCGGGCAGCAGCCTCCTTTGAAGAAGACCGCAGAGCCCACCTCACTGACAAAAGGCAAAGGAGGAAAAACCCAACACCCAACCCCAACCAACCAATTTTCCCTTGCAACCGCTGCAATCGTGTCTGCCTGTCCCGCATCGGACTGGTCAGCCACAAACGAGCCTGCAGCTGACGTGGACTTTTTACCCCCTCCATAAATCTTCGTCCGCGAAGCCAAGCCAAAGAAAGAAGATTTTATTCCCCCCCTTCGCTGTTCCGATCCCCACCTTCACAACTCCATTACACCCTTTACTGTGAAGTTGCCCCTTCGCTGCTCCGTACCACTCTTCGCTCCTTAATTCCCCCTTCGCTGCTCCATTCATTCCTTTCACTGCTCCATTCACCCCTTCGCATCTTTATTCCCCCCTTCGTTGCTCCGTTCCCCACATTGCTGCTTTATTACCACTTTCGCTGCTCCATTTCCCCTTCACTGATTTATACCTCCTTCACTGCTCCATTCCTCCTCCGCTTCTTTATTCCCCCTTCGCTACTTTATACCCCCTCTTTCACTCCTCCGATCCCCACCTTCGCAATTCCATTACACCCTTCACTGTGCAGTTCACCCTTCGCTTCTCCGTACCCCTTCACTGCTCCATTACTCTTTTGCTGCTCCATTTGCCCTCTTAACTGCTGCGTTTCACCCCCCTTTGCTGCTCTGAAACTCATCCTTCGCTGCTCCATTCCCCCTTCACTGCTCCGCTCCCCTCTTCACTCCTTAGTTTCTCCTTGGATGCTCCATTCAACCACTTTACTGCTCCATTCACCCCATCACAGCTTTATTCCCCCCTGAAGTGCTCTGTTCCCCGCTTCGCTGCTCCATTCCCCACATTGCTGCTTTATTGCCCTTCACTACGTTGTTGCCACTTTGCTGCTCCATTCCTCCTTCGCTGCTGTGTTCCCACCCTTCGCTATTTCATTCCCCCTTCACTGTTCCATTCCCCCCTTTGCTCCTTTATTACCCAATTCTCCGCGGTATTACCCCACCGCTTCTCTGATCCGATCCCCACCTTTGCAACTCCATTGCACTCTTCGCTGCGCAGTTTCCCCTTCACTGCTCCGTACCCCTCTTCGCTCCTTCATTCCCCCTTTGCTGCTCCATTCACTCCTTTCGCTGGTTCATTCACCCCTTCGCAGCATTCTTCCATCCTTCGCTGCTCCGTTCCCCCTTTCACTGCTCTATTACCCTTTTCACTGCTGCATTCCCCACTTCACTGCTTGACTCCCCTTCACTTCTTTATTCCCCCTTCGTTGCTTTATTGCCACTTTGCTGCTCCATTCCCCCTTTCACTGCTTCATTCCCCACTCGCTGATCTGTTCATCCTTCGCTACTTTATTTCCTCTTCACAGCTCCATTCGCCCTTCGCTACTTTATTCTCGCCACCTTTGCTGCTTTATTCCCCATTCGCTTCTCCGTCCCCCCTTTGCTGCTCTGTTCACCCTCCTTCGCTGCTCTGATCCCCCCTTCGCTACTACATTCCCCCTTCGTTGTTCCATTCCCCCCTTCGCCTCTTTATTCCCCCTTCGCTGCTTTATTCCCCCACCCACTTCTCTTTTCCTATCACCAACTTCGCAACTCCATTGCACACTTCGCTGTGCAGTTCCCCCTTCGCTGCTCTGTATCCCTCTTCGCTCCTTAATTCCCCCTTTGCTGCTTCATTCACCCACTTCACTGCTCCATTCACCCCTACGCAGCTTTATTCCCCCTTCGCTGCTCCGTTCCCACTCTTCGCTGCTCCATTCCGCACATCGCTGCTTTATACACCCTTCGCTGCTCCATTTCTCCTTCGATCCTTTATTTGCCCTTCGCTACATTATTCCCCCCCTTCGCTGTTCTGATCCCCACCTTCGCAACTCCATTACACTCTTTGATGTGCAGTTGCCCCTTCGCTGCTCCGTACCACTCTTCGCTGCTTAATTCCCCCTTCGCTGCTCCAATCACTCCTTTCGCTGCTCCATTCACCCCTTCGCAGCTTTATTTCCCCCTTCGTTTCTCCGATCCCCACTTTGCTGCTTTATTACCACTTTCACTGCTCCATTTCCCCTTCGCTGCTTTATACCCCCTTCACTGCTTTCTTCTCCCTTTGCTGCTCCATTTCCCCCCTTCGCTGCTCTGATCTGCTCCTTCACTGCTCCGTTCCCCCTTCGCTGCTCCATTCCTCACATCACTATTTTATTCCCGCTTCGCTGCTCCATTTCCCCTTCGCTGTTTTATACCCCCTTCACTCCACCATTCCTGCTTCAATTCTTTATTCCCCCTTCGCTACTTTATTCCCCCTCCTTCGCTGTTCCGATCCCCACCTTCGCAACTCCATTACACCCTTCTCTGTGCAGTTCCCCCTTCGCTGCTACGTACACCTCTTCGCTCTTTAATTCCCCCTTTGCTGCACCATTCACCCCTTCGCTGCTTCGTTCCCCCCATTGCTGCTCCATTCCCCACATCGCTGCTTTATTCCCCCTTCGCTGCTCCATTTGCCCTTATCTGCTTTATACATCCTTTGGTTCTCCATTCCTTCTTCGCTCCTTTATTCCCCCTTCGCTACTTTATTCCCCCCTTCGCTGTTCTGATCCCCACCTTTGCAACTCCATTACACCCTTCGCTGTGCAGTTTCCCCTTCGCTGCTCCGTACCCCTCTTCGCTCCTTCATTCCCCCTTTGCTGCTCCATTCACTCCTTTCACTGGTTCATTCACCCCTTCGCAGCTTTCTTCCATCCTTCGCTGCTCCGTTCCCCCTTTCACTGCTCTATTACCTTTTTCACTGCTGCATTCCCCACTTCGCTGCTTGATTCCCCTTCATTTCTTTATTCCCCCTTCGTTGCTTTATTGCCACTTTGCTGCTCCATTCCCCCTTTCGCTGCTTCATTCCCCACTCGCTGATCTGTTCATCCTTCGCTACTTTATTCCCTCTTCGCAGCTCCATTCGCCCTTTGCTGCTTTATTCTCGCCACCTTTGCTGCTTTATATCCCATTCGCTGCTCCGTCCCCCCTTCGCTGCTCTGTTCACCCTCCTTCGCTGCTCTAATCCCCCCTTCGCTACTCCATTCCCCCTTCGTTGTTCCATTCCCCTTTCGCTCCTTTAATCCCCCTTCGCTGCTTTATTCCCCCACCCCCTTCTCTTTTCCGATCCCCACCTTCGCAACTCCATTGCACTCTTCGCTGTGCAGTTCCCCCTTTGCTGCTCTGTATCCATCTTCGCTCCTTAATTCCCCCATTGCTGCTCCATTCACCCACTTCACTGCTCCATTCACCCCTGCGCAGCTTTGTTTCCCACTTCGCTGCTCTGTTCCCATCCTTCACTGCTCCATTCCCCACATCGCTGCTTAATACACCCTTCGCTGCTCCATTCCTCCTTCGCTGCTTTATTCCCTCTTCGCTACTTTATTCCCCCCCTTCGCTCTTCCGATCCCCACCTTCGCAACTCGATTACACCCTTTGCTGTGCAGTTGCCCCTTCGCTGCTCCGGTCCCCTCTTCGCTCCTTAATTCCCCCTTCGCTGCTCCATTCACTCCTTTCGCTGCTCTATTCACCCCTTCACAGCTTTATTTCCCCCTAAGTTGCTCCGTTCCCCACATTGCTGCTTTATTACCACTTTCGCTGCTCCGATCCGCACCCTCACTGCTCCGTTCCTCCTTCGCTGCACCATTCCTCACATTACTATTTTATTCCCGCTTCACTGCTCCATTTCCCCTTCGCTGTTTTATACCCCCTACACTGCTCAATTCCTCCTTGGCTTCTTTATTCCCCCTTCGCTACTTTATTACCCCTCATTCGCTGTTCCGATCCCCACCTTCGCAACTGCATTACACCCTTCGCTGTGTAGTTCCCCATTCGCTGCTCCGTACTGCTTCGCTGCTCCATTCCTCCTTCGCTGCTCCATTCCCCCCCTTCGCTGCTGCGTTTCACCCTCCTTCGCTGCTCTGAAACTCATCCTTCTCTGCTCCGTTCCCCCTTCGCTGCTCCGTACACCAAATCACTCCTTAATTTCCCCTTGGCTGCTCCATTCAACCCCTTTACTGCTCCATTCACCCCTTCACAGCTTTATTCCCCCCTTCACTGCTCTGTTCCCCGCTTCGCTGCTTCATTCCCCACATTGCTGCTTTATTAACCTTCACTACTTTATTGCCACTTTGCTGCTCAATTCCTACTTCGCTGCTGTGTTCCCACCCTTCGCTACTCCATTCCCCCTTCACTGTTCCATTCCCCCTTTGCTCCTTTATTACCATATTCTCCGCGGTATTCCCCCATCCCCTTCTCTGTTCCGATCCTCACATTCGCAACTCCATTGCACACTTACTGTGCAGTTTCCCCTTCGCTGCTCCGTATCCCTCTTCGCTCCTTAACTCCCACTTTGTTGCTCCATTCACCCCTTTCTCTGGTCCATATACACCTTAGCAGCTTTATTCCCCCCCTTCGCTGCTCCGTTCCCACCCTTTGCTGCTCCATTCCCCACATCACTGCTTTATTCCCCCTTCGCTGGTCCATTTACCCTTCTCTCCTTTGTACATCCTTTGCTTCTCCATTCCTCCTTCGCTGCTTTATTCCACCTTCGCCACTTTATTCCCCGCCTTCGCTGTTCTGATCCCAACTTTCACAACTCCATTACACCCTTCGCTGTGCAGTGCCCACTTCGCTGCTCTGTACCCCTCTTCGCTCCTTCATTCCCCCTTTGCTCCTCCATTCACTCCTTTCGCTGGTTATTTACCCCTTCGCTGCTTTATTCCGCCCTTCGCTGCTCCGTTCCCCATTTCACTGCTCCATTCCCCTTTTCACTGCTGCATTCCCCCCTTCGTTGCTTTATTGCCACTTTGCTGCTCCATTCCCACTTTCTCTGCTTCATTCTCCGCTCACTGCTGTGTTCCTCCTTTGCTGCTTTATTCCCCCTTCGCAGCTCCATCACCCTTCGCTGCTTTATTCTCGCCACCTTTGCTGCTTTATACCCCATTCGCTGCTCCGTCCCCCCTTCGCTGCTCTCTTCACCCTCCTTCGCTGCGCTAATCCCCCCTTCGCTACTCCATTCCCCCTTCGTTGTTCCATTCCCCCCTTCGCTCCTTTATTCCCCCTTCGCTGCTTTATTCCCCCACCCCCTTCTCTTTTCCGATCCCCACCTTCGCAACTCCATTGCACTCTTCGCTGTGCAGTTCCCCCTTCGCTGCTCTTTATCCATCTTCACTCCTTAATTCCACCATTGCTGCTCCATTCACCCACTTCACTGCTCCATTCACCCCTGCGCATCTTTGTTTCCCCATTCGCTGCTCTGTTCCCATCCTTTGCTGCTGCATTCCAAACATCGCTGCTTTATACACCCTTCACTGCTCCATTCCTCCTTCGCTGCTTTATTCCCTCTTCGCTACTTTATTCCCCCCCTTCACTGTTCCGATCCTCACCTTCCCAACTCGATTACACCCTTTGCTGTGCAGTTGCCCAATCGCTGCTCCGTACCCCTTTTCGCTCCTTAATTCCTCCTTCGCTGCTCCATTCACTCCTTTCGCTGCTCCATTTACCCCTTCGCAGCTTTATTTCCCCATTCGTTGCTCCGTTCCCCACATTGCTGCTTTATTACCACTTTCGCTGCTCCATTTCCCTTTCGCTGCTTTATACCCCCTTCACTGCTTTCTTCTAGCTTCACTGCTCTATTTCCCCCCTTCGCTGCTCTGATCCGCACCTTCACTGCTCCGCTAGCCCTTCGCTGCTCCATTCCTCACATTGATATTTTATTCCCGCTTCACTGCTCCATTTCCCCTTCGCTGTTTTATACCCCGTACACTGCTCCATTCCTCCTTCGCTTCTTTATTCCCCCTTCGCTATTTTATTCCCCTCCTTCGCTGTTCCGATCCCCACCTTCGCAACTCCATTACACCCTTCGCTGTGCAGTACCCCCTTCGCTGCTCCGTACACCTCTTCGCTCTTTAATTCCCCCTTCGCTGCTCCATTCACTCCTTTCGCTGCTCCATTCACCCCTTCGCATCTTTATTCCCCCCTTCGTTGCTCAGTTCCCCACATTTCTGCTCCATTCCCCACATCGCTGCTTTATTCCCCCTTCGCAGCTCCATTTGCCCTTCTCTGCTTTATACATCCTTTGCTTCTCCATTCCTTCTTCGCTCCTTTATTCCCCACTTCGCTACTTTATTCCCTCCTTCGCTGTTCTGATCCCCAACTTTACAACTCCATTACACCCTTCGTTGTGCAGTTGCCCCTTTGCTGCTCCGTACCCCTCTTCACTCCTTCATTCCCCCTTTGCTGCTCCATTCACTCCTTTCGCTGGTTCATTCACCCCTTCACAGCTTTCTTCCATCCCCTGCTGCTCCGTTCCCCCTTTCACTGCTCTATTACCCTTTTCACTGCCGCATTCCCGACTTCGCTGCTCGATTCCCCTTCACTTCTTTATCCCCCTTCGTTGCTTTATTGCCACTTTGCTGCTCCATTCCCCCTTTTGCTGCTTCATTCCCACTTCGTTGTTCCAATCCCCCCTTCGCTCCTTTATTCCCCCTTCGCTGCTTTATTCCCCCACCCCCTTCTCTTTTCTGATCTCCACCTTCGCAACTCCATTCCACTCTTCGCTGTGCTATTCCCCCTTCGCTGCTCTGTATCCCTCTTCGCTCCTTAATTCCCCCTTTGCTGCTCCATTCACCCACTTCACTGCTCCATTCACCACTGCGCAGCGTTATTCCATCCTTTGAGCTCCGTTTCCACCCTTCGCTGCTCCATTCCCCACATCGCTGCCTTATACACCCTTCGCTGCTCCATTCCACCTTCGCTCCTTTATTTCCCCCTTCGCTATTTTATTCCCCCCCTTCGCTGTTCCGATCCCCACCTTTACAACTCCATTACACCCTTTACTGTGAAGTTGCCCCTTCGCTGCTCCGTACCACTCTTCGCTCCTTAATTCCCCCTTCGCTGCTCAATTCACTCCTTTCGCTGCTCCATTCACCCCTTCGCAGCTTTATTTCCCCCTTCGTTTCTCCGATCCCCACTTTGCTGCTTTATTACCACTTTCGCTGCTCCATTTCTCCTTCGCTGCTTTATACCCCCTTCACTGCTTTCTTCTCCCTTCGCTGCTCCATTTCACCCCTTCGCTGCTCCGATCCGCATCTTCAATGCTCCGTTATCCCTTCGCTGCTCCATTCCTCACATCGCTATTTTATTCCCGCTTCACTGCTCCATTTCCCCTTCTGCTGTTTTATACCCCCTTCACTCCTCCATTCCTGCTTCGATTCTTTATTCCCCCTTCGCTACTTTATTCCCCCTCCTTCGCTGTTCCGATCCCCACCTTCGCAACTCCATTACACCCTTCTCTGTGCAGTTCCCCCTTCGCTGCTACGTACACCTCTTCGCTCTTTAATTCCCTCTTTGCTGCACCATTCACCCCTTCGCTGCTCCGTTCCCCCCATTGCTGCTCGATTCCCCACATCGCTGCTTTATTCCCCCTTCGCTGCTCCATTTGCCCTTATCTGCTTTATACATCCTTTGCTTCTCCATTCCTTCTTCGCTCCTTTATTCCCCCTTCGCTACTTTATTCCCCCATTCGCTGTTCTGATCCCCACCTTTGCAACTCCATTACACCCTTCGCTGTGCAGTTTCCCCTTCGCTGCACCGTACCCCTCTTCGCTTCTTCATTCCCCCTTTGCTGCTCCATTCACTCCTTTCGCTGTTTCATTCACCCCTTCGCAGCTTTCTTCCATCCTTCGCTGCTCCGTTCCCCCTTTCACTGCTGTATTACCTTTTTCACTGCTGCATTCCCCACTTCGCTGCTTGATTCCCCTTCACTTCTTTATTCCCCCTTCGTTGCTTTATTGCCACTTTGCTGCTCCATTCCCCCTTTCGCTGCTTCATTCCCCACTCGCCGATCTGTTCATCCTTCGCTACTTTATTCCCTCTTCGCAGCTCCATTCCTCCTTCGCTGCTCCATTTGCCCCCTTAACTGCTGCGTTTCACCCCCCCTTCGCTGCTCTGAAACTCATCCTTCGCTGCTCCATTCCCCCTTCACTGCTCCGCACTGCTTCATTCCCCACTCGCTGATCTGTTCATCCTTCGCTACTTTATTCCCTCTTCACATCTCCATTCGCACTTCGCTGCTTTATTCTCGCCACCTTTGCTGCTTAGATCCCCATTCGCTGCTCCGTCCCCCCTTTGCTGCTCTGTTCACCCTCCTTCGCTTCTCTGATCCCCCCTTCGCTACTCCATTCCCCCTTCGTTGTTCCATTCCCCCCTTCGGTCCTTTATTCCCCCTTCGCTGCTTTATTCCCCCACCCCCTTCTCTTTTCCTATCACCACCTTTGCAACTCCATTGCACTCTTCGCTGTGCAGTTCCCCCTTCGCTGCTCTGTATCCCTCTTCGCTCCTTAATTCCCCCTTTGCTGCTCCATTCACCCACTTCACTGCTCCATTCACCCCTACGCAGCTTTATTCCCCCTTCGCTGCTCCGTTCCCACTCTTCGCTGCTCCATTCCCCACATCGCTGCTTTATACCTCCTTCGCTGCTCCATTTCTCCTTCGCTCCTTTATTCCCCCTTCACTACATTATTCCCCCCTTCGTTGTTCTGATCCCCACCTTCGCAACTCTATTACACTCTTTGCTGTGCAGTTGCCCCTTCGCTGCTCTGTATCACTCTTCGCACCTTAATTCCCTCTTCGCTGCTCCATTCACTCCTTTCGCTGCTCCATTCACCCCTTCGCAGCTTTATTTCCCCCTTCGTTTCTCCGATCCCCACTTTGCTGCTTTATTAACACTTTCACTGCTCCATTTCCCATTCTCTGCTTTATACCCCCTTCACTGCTTTCTTCTCCCTTCGCTGCTCCATTTCCCCCCTTCGCTGTTCCGAACCGCTCCTTCACTGCTCCGTTCCCCCTTCGCTGCTCCATTCCTCACATCGCTATTTTATTCCCGCTTCACTGCTCCATTTCCCCTTAGCTGTTTTATACCCACTTCACTCCTCCATTCCTGCTTCGATTCTTTATTCCCCCTTCGCTACTTTATTCCCCCTCCTTCGCTGTTCCGATCCCCACCTTCGCAACTCCATTACACCCTTCTCTGTGCAGTTCCCCCTTCGCTGCTACGTACACCTCTTCGCTCTTTAATACCCTCTTTGCAGCACCATTCACCACTTCGCTGCTCCGTTCCACCCATTGCTGCTCCATTCCCCACATCGCTGCTTTATTCCCCCTTCGCTGCTCCATTTGCCCTTCTCTGCTTTATACATCCTTTGCTTCTCCATTCCTTCTTCGCTCCTTTATTCCCCCTTCGCTACTTTATTCCCCCATTCGCTGTTCTGATCCCCACCTTTGCAACTCCATTACACCCTTCGCTGTGCAGTTTACCCTTCGCTGCTCCGTACCCCTCTTCGCTCCTTCATTCACCCTTTGCTGCTCCATTCACTCCTTTCGCTGGTTCATTCACCCCTTCGCAGCTTTCTTCCATCCTTTGCTGCTCCGTTCCCCCTTTCACTGCTCTATTACCCTTTTCACTGCTGCATTCCCAACTTCGTTGCTTGATTCCCCTTCACTTCTTTATTCCCCCTTCGTTGCTTTATTGCCACTTTGCTGCTCCATTCCCCCTTTCGCTGCTTCATTCCCCACTCGCTGATCTGTTCATCCTTCGCTACTTTATTCCCTCTTCGCAGCTCCATTCGCCCTTCGGTGCTTTATTCTTGCCACCTTTGCTGCTTTATACCCCATTCGCTGCTCCGTACCCCCTTCGCTGCTCTGTTCACCCTCCTTCGCTGCTCTAATCCCCCTTTCGCTACTCCATTCCCCCTTCGTTGTTCCATTTCCCCCTTTGCTCCTTTATTCCCCCTTCGCTGCTTTATTTTCCCACCCCCTTCTCTTTTCCTATCTCCACCTTCGCAACTCCATTGCACTCTTCGCTGTGTAGTTCCCCGTTCGCTGCTCTGTATCCATCTTCACTCCTTAATTCCCCCATTGCTGCTCCATTCACCCACTTCACTGCTCCATTCACCCCTGGGCAGCTTTGTTTCCCCTTCGCTGCTCTGTTCTCATCATTCGCTGCTCCATTCCCCACATCGCTGCTTTATACACCCTTCGCTGCTCCATTCCTCCTTCGCTGCTTTATTCCCTCTTCGCTACTTTATTCCCCCCTCTTCGCTGTTCCGATCCCCACCTTCGCAACTCGATTACACCCTTTGCTGTGCAGTTGCCCCTTCGCTGCTCCGTACCCCTCTTCGCGCCTTAATTCCCCCTTCGCTGCTCCATTCACTCCTTTCGCTGCTCCATTCACCCCTTCGCAGCTTTATTTCCCCCTTCGTTGCTCCGTTCCCCACATTGCTGCTTTATTCCCACTTTCGCTGCTCCATTTCCCATTCGCGGCTTTATACCCCCTTCACTGCTTTCTTCTCCCTTCGCTGCTCCATTTCCCCCCTTTGCTGCTCCGATCCGCACCTTCACTGCTCCATTCCCCCTTCGCTGC
Source organism: Narcine bancroftii (assembly GCF_036971445.1). NCBI lineage: Eukaryota > Metazoa > Chordata > Chondrichthyes > Torpediniformes > Narcinidae > Narcine > Narcine bancroftii. The sequence goes on along the minus strand of NC_091472.1, from coordinate 209,764,706 downwards.
TCCATTCCTCACATTGCTATTTTATTCCCGCTTCACTGCTCAATTTCCCGTTCGCTGTTTTATACCCCCTACACTGCTCCATTCCTCCTTCGCTTCTAAATTCCCCCTTCGCTACTTTATTCCCCCTCCTTCGCTGTTCCGATCCCCACCTTCGCAACTCCATTACACCCTTCGCTGTGCAGTACCCCCTTCGCTGCTACGTACACCTCTTCGCTCTTTAATTCCCTTTTTGCTGCACCATTCACCCCTTCTCTGCTTTATTCCCCCCTTCGCTGCTCCATTCCCCCCCATTGCTGCTCCATTCCCCACATCGCTGCATTATTCCCCCTTTGCTGCTGCATTTGCCCTTCTCTGCTTTATACATCCTTTGCTTCTCCATTCCTTCTACGCTCCTTTATTCCCCCTTCGCTACTTTATTTCCCCCTTCGCTGTTCTTATCCCCACCTTTGCAACTCCTTTACACCCTTCACTGTGCAGTTGCCCATTCGCTGCTCCGTACCCCTCTTCGCTCCTTCATTCCCGCTTTGCTGCTCCATTCACTCCTTTCACTGGTACGTTCACCCCTTCGCAGCTTTCTATCATCCTTCGCTGCTCCATTCCCCCTTTCACTGCTCTATTACCCTTTTCACTGCTGCATTCCCCACCTCGCTGCTCGATTCCCCTTCACTTCTTTATTCCCCCCTCGTTGCTTTATTGCCACTTTTCTGCTCCATTCCCCCTTTCGCTGCTTCATTCCCCACTCGCTGATCTGTTCATCCTTCGCTACTTTATTCCCTCTTCGCAGCTCCATTCGCCCTTCTCTGCTTTATTCTCGCCACCTTTGCTGCTTCATACCCATTTGCTGCTCCGTCCCCCCTTCGCTGCTCTATTCACCCTCCTTCGCTGCTCTGATCCCCCCTTCGCTACTCCATTCCCCCTTCGTTGTTCCATTCCCACCTTCGCTCCTTCATTGCCCCTTCACTGCTTTATTCCCCCACCCCATTCTCTTTTCTGATCCCCACCTTCGCAACTCCATTGCACTCTTCGCTGTGCAGTTCCCCCTTCGCTGCTCCTGTATCCCCCTTTACTCCTTAATTCGCCCTTTGCTGCTCCATTCACCCACTTCACTGCTCCATTCACCCCTGCGCAGCTTTATTCCCACTTTCGCTGTTAGATCCCCACCTTCACAACTCCATTACACCCTTTGCTGTGAAGTTGCCCCTTCGCTGCTCCGTACCACTCTTTGCTCCTTAATTCCCCCTTCGCTGCTCCATTCACTCCTTTCGCTGCTCCATTCGCCCCTTCGCATCTTTATTCCCCCCTTCGTTGCTCAGTTCCCCACATTTCTACTCCATTCCCCACTTCGCTGCTTTATTCCCCCTTCGCTGCTCCATTTGCCCTTCTCTGCTTTATACATCCTTTGCTTCTCCATTCCTTCTTCGCTCCTTTATTCCCCCTTCGCTACTTTATTCCCCACTTCGCTGTTCTGATCCCCACCTTTGTAACTCCATTACACCCTTCTTTGTGCAGTTGCCCCTTCGCTGCTCCGTACCCCTCTTCACTCCTTCATTCCCCTTTTGCTGCTCCATTCACTCCTTTCGCTGGTTCATTCACCCCTTCGCAGCTTTCTTCCATCCTTCGCTGCTCCGTTCCCCCTTTCACTGCTCTATTACCTTTATCACTCCAGCATTCCCCACTTCGCTGCTTGATTCCCCTTCACTTCTTTATTCCACCTTCGTTGCTTTATTGTCACTTTGCTGCTCCATTCCCCCTTTCGCTGCTTCATTCCCCACTCGCTGATCTGTTCATCCTTCGCTACTTTATTCCCTCTTCGCAGCTCCATTCGCCCTTCGCTGCTTTATTCTCGCCACCTTTGCTGCTTCATACACCATTCGCTGCTCCGTCCCCCCTCGCTGCTCTGTTCACCCTCCTTCGCTGCTCTAATCACTCCTTCGCTACTCCATTCCCCCTTCGTTGTTCCATTCCCGCCTTCGCAACTTTATTACCCCTTCGCTGCTTTATTCCCCCACCCCCTTCTCTTTTCCGATCCCCACATTCGCAACTCCATTGCACTCTTCGCTGTGCAGTTCCCCATTTGCTGCTCTGTATCCATCTTCGCTCCTTAATTCCCCCATTGCTGCTCCATTCACCCACTTCACTGCTCCATTCACCCCTGCGCAGCTTTGTTACCCCGTTCGCTGCTCTGTTCCCATCCTTCGCTGCTCCATTCCCCACATCGCTGCTTTATACATACTTCGCTGCTCCATTCCTCCTTCGCTGCTTTATTCCCTCTTCGCTACTTTATTCCCCCCCTTCGCTGTTCCGATCCCCACCTTCGCAACTCGATTACACCCTTTGCTGTGGAGTTGCCATTTCGCTGCTCCGTACCCCTCTTCGCTCCTTAATTCCCCCTTCGCTGCTTCATTCACTCCTTTCGCTGCTCCATTCACACCTTCGCAGCTTTATTTCCCCCTTCGTTGCTCCGTTCCCCACATTGCTGCTTTATTACTACTTTCGCTGCTCCATTTCCCTTTGGCTGCTTTATAACCCCTTCACTGCTTTCTTCTCCCTTCGCTGCTCCATTTCCCCCCTTAGCTGCTCCGATCCGCACCTTCACTGCTCCGTTCTCCCTTCGCTGCTCCATTCCTCACATTGCTATTTTATTCCCGCGTCACTGCTCCATTTCCCCTTCGCTGTTTTATACCCCCTACACTGCTCCATTCCTCCTTCGCTTCTTTATTCCCCCTTCGCTACTTTATTCCCCCTCCTTCGCTGTTCCGATCCCCACCTTCGCAACTCCATTACACCCTTCGCTGTGCAGTACCCCCTTCGCTGCTACGTACACCTCTTCGCTCTTTAATTCCCTCTTTGCTGCACCATTCACGCCTTTGCTGCTCCATTTGCGCTTCTCTGCTTTATACATCCTTTGCTTCTCCATTCCTTCTTCGCTCCTTTATTCCCCCTTCGCTACTTTATTTCCCCCTTCGCTGTTCTTATCCCCACCTTTGAAACTCCATTACACCCTTCACTGTGCAGTTGCCCATTCGCTGCTCCGTACCCCGCTTCGCTCCTTCATTCCCACTTTGCTGCTCCATTCACACATTTCGCTGGTTCATTCACCCCTTCGCAGCTTTCTTCCATCCTTCGCTGCTCCGTTCCCCCTTTCACTGCTGTATTACCTTTTTCACTGCTGCATTCCCCACTTCGCTGCTTGATTCCCCTTCACTTCTTTATTCCCCCTTCGTTGCTTTAATGCCACTTTGCTGCTCCATTCCCCCTTTCGCTGCTTCATTCCCCACTCGCCGATCTGTTCATCCTTCACTACTTTATTCCCTCTTCGCAGCTCCATTCCTCCTTCGCTGCTCCATTTGCCACCTTAACTGCTGCGTTTCACCCCCCCTTCGCTGCTCTGAAACTCATCCTTCGCTGCTCCATTCCCCCTTCACTGCTCCGCACTGCTTCATTCCCCACTCGCTGATCTGTTCATCCTTCGCTACTTTATTCCCTCTTCACATCTCCATTCGCACTTCGCTGCTTTATTCTCGCCACCTTTGCTGCTTAGATCCCCATTCGCTGTTCCGTCCCCCCTTTGCTGCTCTGTTCACCCTCCTTCGCTTCTCTGATCCAACCTTCGCTACTCCATTCCCCCTTCGTTGTTCCATTCCCCCCTTCAGTCCTTTATTCCCCCTTCGCTGCTTTATTCCCCCACCCCCTTCTCTTTTCCTATCACCACCTTTGCAACTCCATTGCACTCTTCGCTGTGCAGTTCCCCCTTCGCTGCTCTGTATCCCTCTTCGCTCCTTAATTCCCCCTTTGCTGCTCCATTCACTCACTTCACTGCTCCATTCACCCCTACGCAGCTTTATTCCCCCTTCGCTGCTCCGTTCCCACTCTTCGCTGCTCCATTCCCCACATCACTGCTTTATACCTCCTTCACTGCTCCATTTCTCCTTCGCTCCTTTATTTCCCCTTCACTACATTATTCCCCCCCTTCGTTGTTCTGATCCCCACCTTCGCAACTCTATTACACTCTTTGCTGTGCAGTTGCCCCTTCGCTGCTCCGTATCACTCTTCGCTCCTTAATTCCCTCTTCGCTGCTCCATTCACTCCTTTCGCTGCTCCATTCACCCCTTCGCAGCTTTATTTCCCCCTTCGTTTCTCCGATCCCCACTTTGCTGCTTTATTATCACTTTCGCTGCTCCATTTCCCATTCGCTGCTTTATACCCCCTTCACTGCTTTCTTCTCCCTTCACTGCTCCATTTCCCCCCTTCGCTGCTCCGAACCGCTCCTTCACTGCTCCGTTCCCCCTTCGCTGCTCCATTCCTCACATCGCTATTTTATTCCCGCTTCACTGCTCCATTTCCCCTTAGCTGTTTTATACCCACTTCACTCCTCCATTCCTGCTTCGATTCTTTATTCCCCCTTCGCTACTTTATTCCCCCTCCTTCGCTGTTCCGATCCCCACCTTCGCAACTCCATTACACCCTTCTCTGTGCAGTTCCCCCTTCGCTGCTACGTACACCTCTTCGCTCTTTAATACCCTCTTTGCTGCACCATTCACCACTTCGCTGCTCCGTTCCCCCCATTGCTGCTCCATTCCCCACATCGCTGCTTTATTCCCCCTTCGCTGCTCCATTTGCCCTTCTCTGCTTTATACATCCTTTGCTTCTCCATTCCTTCTTCGCTCCTTTATTCCCCCTTCGCTACTTTATTCCCCCTCCTTCGCTGTTCCGATCCCCACCTTCGCAACTCCATTACACCCTTCGCTGTGCAGTACCCCCTTCGCTGCTACATACACCTCTTCGCTCTTTAATTCCCTCTTTGCTGCACCATTCACCCCTTCGCTGCTTTAATCCCTCCTTCGCTGCTCCGTTCCCCCCATTGCTGCTCCATTCCCCACATCGCTGCTTTATTCCCCCTTTGCTGCTCCATTTGCGCTTCTCTGCTTTATACATCCTTTGCTTCTCCATTTCTTCTTCGCTCCTTTATTCCCCCTTCGCTACTTTATTTACCCCTTCGCTGTTCCTATCCCCACCTTTGCAACTCCATTACACCCTTCACTGTGCAGTTGCCCATTCGCTGCTCCGTACCCCGCTTCGCTCCTTCATTCCCGCTTTGCTGCTCCATTCACACATTTTGCTGGTTCATTCACCCCTTCGCAGCTTTCTTCCATCCTTCGCTGCTCCGTTCCCCCTTTCACTGCTCTATTACCTTTTTCACTCCAGCATTCCCCACTTCGCTGCTTGATTCCCCTTCACTTCTTTATTCCACCTTCGTTGCTTTATTGTCACTTTGCTGCTCCATTCCCCCTTTCGCTGCTTCATTCCCCACTCGCTGATCTGTTCATCCTTCGCTACTTTATTCCCTCTTCGCAGCTCCATTCGCCCTTCGCTGCTTTATTCTCGCCACCTTTGCTGCTTTATACACCATTCGCTGCTCCGTCCCCCCTCGCTGCTCTGTTCACCCTCCTTCGCTGCTCTAATCACTCCTTCGCTACTCCATTCCCCCTTCGTTGTTCCATTCCCGCCTTCGCAACTTTATTCCCCCTTCGCTGCTTTATTCCCCCACCCCCTTCTCTTTTCCGATCCCCACATTCGCAACTCCATTGCACTCTTCGCTGTGCAGTTCCCCATTTGCTGCTCTGTATCCATCTTCGCTCTTTAATTCCCTCTTTGCTGCACCATTCACGCCTTTGCTGCTCCATTTGCGCTTCTCTGCTTTATACATCCTTTGCTTCTCCATTCCTTCTTCGCTCCTTTATTCCCCCTTTGCTACTTTATTTCCCCCTTCGCTGTTCTTATCCCCACCTTTGAAACTCCATTACACCCTTCACTATGCAGTTGCCCATTCGCTGCTCCGTACCCCGCTTCGCTCCTTCATTCCCACTTTGCTGCTCCATTCACACATTTCGCTGGTTCATTCACCCCTTCGCAGCTTTCTTCCATCCTTCGCTGCTCCGTTCCCCCTTTCACTGCTGTATTACCTTTTTCACTGCTGCATTCCCCACTTCGCTGCTTGATTCCCCTTCACTTCTTTATTCCCCCTTCGTTGCTTTAATGCCACTTTGCTGCTCCATTCCCCCTTTCGCTGCTTCATTCCCCACTCGCCGATCTGTTCATCCTTCACTACTTTATTCCCTCTTCGCAGCTCCATTCCTCCTTCGCTGCTCCATTTGCCCCCTTAACTGCTGCGTTTCACCCCCCCTTCGCTGCTCTGAAACTCATCCTTCGCTGCTCCATTCCCCCTTCACTGCTCCGCACTGCTTCATTCCCCACTCGCTGATCTGTTCATCCTTCGCTACTTTATTCCCTCTTCGCAGCTCCATTCGCCCTTCGCTGCTTTATTCTCGCCACCTTTGCTGCTTAGATCCCCATTCGCTGCTCCGTCCCCCCTTTGCTGCTCTGTTCACCCTCCTTCGCTTCTCTGATCCCCCCTTCGCTACTCCATTCCCCCTTCGTTGTTCCATTCCCCCCTTCGGTCCTTTATTCCCCCTTCGCTGCTTTATTCCCCCACCCCCTTCTCTTTTCCTATCACCACCTTTGCAACTCCATTGCACTCTTCGCTGTGCAGTTCCCCCTTCGCTGCTCTGTATCCCTCTTCGCTCCTTAATTCCCCCTTTGCTGCTCCATTCACCCACTTCACTGCTCCATTCACCCCTACGCAGCTTTGTTACCCCGTTCGCTACTCTGATCACATCCTGCGCTGCTCCATTCCCCACATCGCTGCTTTATACATACTTTGCTGCTCCATTCCTCCTTCGCTGCTTTATTCCCTCTTCGCTACTTTATTCCCCCCCTTCGCTGTTCCGATCCCCACCTTCGCAACTCGATTACACCCTTCGCTGTGCAGTACCCCCTTCGCTGCTACGTACACCTCTTCGCTCTTTAATTCCCTCTTTGCTGCACCATTCACCCCTTCGCTGCTTTAATCCCTCCTTCGCTGCTCCGTTCCCCCCATTGCTGCTCCATTCCCCACATCGCTGCTTTATTCCCCCTTTGCTGCTCCATTTGCGCTTCTCTGCTTTATACATCCTTTGCTTCTCCATTTCTTCTTCGCTCCTTTATTCCCCCTTCGCTACTTTATTTCCCCCTTCGCTGTTCCTATCCCCACCTTTGCAACTCCATTACACCCTTCACTGTGCAGTTGCCCATTCGCTGCTCCGTACCCCGCTTCGCTCCTTCATTCCCGCTTTGCTGCTCCATTCACACATTTTGCTGGTTCATTCACCCCTTCGCAGCTTTCTTCCATCCTTCGCTGCTCCGTTCCCCCTTTCACTGCTCTATTACCTTTTTCACTCCAGCATTCCCCACTTCGCTGCTTGATTCCCCTTCACTTCTTTATTCCACCTTCGTTGCTTTATTGTCACTTTGCTGCTCCATTCCCCCTTTCGCTGCTTCATTCCCCACTCGCTGATCTGTTCATCCTTCGCTACTTTATTCCCTCTTCGCAGCTCCATTCGCCCTTCGCTGCTTTATTCTCGCCACCTTTGCTGCTTTATACACCATTCGCTGCTCCGTCCCCCCTCGCTGCTCTGTTCACCCTCCTTCGCTGCTCTAATCACTCCTTCGCTACTCCATTCCCCCTTCGTTGTTCCATTCCCGCCTTCGCAACTTTATTCCCCCTTCGCTGCTTTATTCCCCCACCCCCTTCTCTTTTCCGATCCCCACATTCGCAACTCCATTGCACTCTTCGCTGTGCAGTTCCCCATTTGCTGCTCTGTATCCATCTTCGCTCCTTAATTCCCCCATTGCTGCTCCATTCACCCACTTCACTGCTCCATTCACCCCTGCGCAGCTTTGTTACCCCGTTCGCTGCTCTGTTCCCATCCTTCGCTGCTCCATTCCCCACATCGCTGCTTTATACATACTTCGCTGCTCCATTCCTCCTTCGCTGCTTTATTCCCTCTTCGCTACTTTATTCCCCCCCTTCGCTGTTCCGATCCCCACCTTCGCAACTCGATTACACCCTTTGCTGTGCAGTTGCCATTTCGCTGCTCCGTACCCCTCTTCGCTCCTTAATTCCCCCTTCGCTGCTCCATTCACTCCTTTCGCTGCTCCATTCACACCTTCGCAGCTTTATTTCCCCCTTCGTTGCTCCGTTCCCCACATTGCTGCTTTATTACCACTTTCGCTGCTCCATTTCCCTTTGGCTGCTTTATAACCCCTTCACCGCTTTCTTCTCCCTTCGCTGCTCCATTTCCCCCCTTAGCTGCTCCGATCCGCACCTTCACTGCTCCGTTCTCCCTTCGCTGCTCCATTCCTCACATTGCTATTTTATTCCCGCGTCACTGCTCCATTTCCCCTTCGCTGTTTTATACCCCCTACACTGCTCCATTCCTCCTTCGCTTCTTTATTCCCCCTTCGCTACTTTATTCCCCCTCCTTCGCTGTTCCGATCCCCACCTTCGCAACTCCATTACACCCTTCGCTGTGCAGTACCCCCTTCGCTGCTACGTACACCTCTTCGCTCTTTAATTCCCTCTTTGCTGCACCATTCACGCCTTTGCTGCTCCATTTGCGCTTCTCTGCTTTATACATCCTTTGCTTCTCCATTCCTTCTTCGCTCCTTTATTCCCCCTTCGCTACTTTATTTCCCCCTTCGCTGTTCTTATCCCCACCTTTGAAACTCCATTACACCCTTCACTGTGCAGTTGCCCATTCGCTGCTCCGTACCCCGCTTCGCTCCTTCATTCCCACTTTGCTGCTCCATTCACACATTTCGCTGGTTCATTCACCCCTTCGCAGCTTTCTTCCATCCTTCGCTGCTCCGTTCCCCCTTTCACTGCTGTATTACCTTTTTCACTGCTGCATTCCCCACTTCGCTGCTTGATTCCCCTTCACTTCTTTATTCCCCCTTCGTTGCTTTAATGCCACTTTGCTGCTCCATTCCCCCTTTCGCTGCTTCATTCCCCACTCGCCGATCTGTTCATCCTTCACTACTTTATTCCCTCTTCGCAGCTCCATTCCTCCTTCGCTGCTCCATTTGCCCCCTTAACTGCTGCGTTTCACCCCCCCTTCGCTGCTCTGAAACTCATCCTTCGCTGCTCCATTCCCCCTTCACTGCTCCGCACTGCTTCATTCCCCACTCGCTGATCTGTTCATCCTTCGCTACTTTATTCCCTCTTCACATCTCCATTCGCACTTCGCTGCTTTATTCTCGCCACCTTTGCTGCTTAGATCCCCATTCGCTGTTCCGTCCCCCCTTTGCTGCTCTGTTCACCCTCCTTCGCTTCTCTGATCCAACCTTCGCTACTCCATTCCCCCTTCGTTGTTCCATTCCCCCCTTCGGTCCTTTATTCCCCCTTCGCTGCTTTATTCCCCCACCCCCTTCTCTTTTCCTATCACCACCTTTGCAACTCCATTGCACTCTTCGCTGTGCAGTTCCCCCTTCGCTGCTCTGTATCCCTCTTCGCTCCTTAATTCCCCCTTTGCTGCTCCATTCACTCACTTCACTGCTCCATTCACCCCTACGCAGCTTTATTCCCCCTTCGCTGCTCCGTTCCCACTCTTCGCTGCTCCATTCCCCACATCGCTGCTTTATACCTCCTTCACTGCTCCATTTCTCCTTCGCTCCTTTATTTCCCCTTCACTACATTATTCCCCCCTTCGTTGTTCTGATCCCCACCTTCGCAACTCTATTACACTCTTTGCTGTGCAGTTGCCCCTTCGCTGCTCCGTATCACTCTTCGCTCCTTAATTCCCTCTTCGCTGCTCCATTCACTCCTTTCGCTGCTCCATTCACCCCTTCGCAGCTTTATTTCCCCCTTCGTTTCTCCGATCCCCACTTTGCTGCTTTATTATCACTTTCGCTGCTCCATTTCCCATTCTCTGCTTTATACCCCCTTCACTGCTTTCTTCTCCCTTCACTGCTCCATTTCCCCCCTTCGCTGCTCCGAACCGCTCCTTCACTGCTCCGTTCCCCCTTCGCTGCTCCATTCCTCACATCGCTATTTTATTCCCGCTTCACTGCTCCATTTCCCCTTAGCTGTTTTATACCCACTTCACTCCTCCATTCCTGCTTCGATTCTTTATTCCCCCTTCGCTACTTTATTCCCCCTCCTTCGCTGTTCCGATCCCCACCTTCGCAACTCCATTACACCCTTCTCTGTGCAGTTCCCCCTTCGCTGCTACGTACACCTCTTCGCTCTTTAATACCCTCTTTGCTGCACCATTCACCACTTCGCTGCTCCGTTCCCCCCATTGCTGCTCCATTCCCCACTTCGCTGCTTTATTCCCCCTTCGCTGCTCCATTTGCCCTTCTCTGCTTTATACATCCTTTGCTTCTCCATTCCTTCTTCGCTCCTTTATTCCCCCTTCGCTACTTTATTCCCCCCTTCGCTGATCTGATCCCCACCTTTGTAACTCCATTACACCCTTCGTTGTGCAGTTGCCCCTTCGCTGCTCCGTACCCCTCTTCACTCCTTCATTCCCCTTTTGCTGCTCCATTCACTCCTTTCGCTGGTTCATTCACCCCTTCGCAGCTTTCTTCCATCCTTCGCTGCTCTGTTCCCCCTTTCACTGCTCTATTACCTTTTTCACTGCTGCATTCCCCACTTCGCTGCTTGATTCCCCTTCACTTCTTTATTCCACCTTCGTTGCTTTATTGTCACTTTGCTGCTCCATTCCCCCTTTCGCTGCTTCATTCCCCACTCGCTGATCTGTTCATCCTTCGCTACTTTATTCCCTCTTCGCAGCTCCATTCGCCCTTCGCTGCTTTATTCTCGCCACCTTTGCTGCTTTATACACCATTCGCTGCTCCGTCCCCCCTTTGCTGCTCTGTTCACCCTCCTTCGCTTCTCTGATCCCCCCTTCGCTACTCCATTCCCCCTTCGTTGTTCCATTCCCCCCTTCGGTCCTTTATTCCCCCTTCGCTGCTTTATTCCCCCACCCCCTTCTCTTTTCCTATCACCACCTTTGCAACTCCATTGCACTCTTCGCTGTGCAGTTCCCCCTTCGCTGCTCTGTATCCCTCTTCGCTCCTTAATTCCCCCTTTGCTGCTCCATTCACCCACTTCACTGCTCCATTCACCCCTACGCAGCTTTGTTACCCCGTTCGCTGCTCTGATCCCATCCTGCGATGCTCCATTCCCCACATCGCTGCTTTATACCTCCTTCGCTGCTCCATTTCTCCTTCGCTCCTTTATTCCCCCTTCACTACATTATTCCCCCCTTCGTTGTTCTGATCCCCACCTTCGCAACTCTATTACACTCTTTGCTGTGCAGTTGCCCCTTCGCTGCTCTGTATCACTCTTCGCACCTTAATTCCCTCTTCGCTGCTCCATTCACTCCTTTCGCTGCTCCATTCACCCCTTCGCAGCTTTATTTCCCCCTTCGTTTCTCCGATCCCCACTTTGCTGCTTTATTAACACTTTCACTGCTCCATTTCCCATTCTCTGCTTTATACCCCCTTCACTGCTTTCTTCTCCCTTCGCTGCTCCATTTCCCCCCTTCGCTGTTCCGAACCGCTCCTTCACTGCTCCGTTCCCCCTTCGCTGCTCCATTCCTCACATCGCTATTTTATTCCCGCTTCACTGCTCCATTCCCCCTTCACTGCTCCGCACTGCTTCATTCCCCACTCGCTGATCTGTTCATCCTTCGCTACTTTATTCCCTCTTCACATCTCCATTCGCAATTCGCTGCTTTATTCTCGCCACCTTTGCTGATTAGATCCCCATTCGCTGTTCCGTCCCCCCTTTGCTGCACTGTTCACCCTCCTTCGCTTCTCTGATCCACCCTTCGCTACTCCATTCCCCCTTCGTTGTTCCATTCCCCCCTTCGGTCCTTTATTCCCCCTTCGCTGCTTTATTCCCCCACCCCCTTCTCTTTTCCTATCACCACCTTTGCAACTCCATTGCACTCTTCGCTGTGCAGTTCCCCCTTCGCTGCTCTGTATCCCACTTCGCTCCTTAATTCCCCCTTTGCTGCTCCATTCACTCACTTCACTGCTCCATTCACTCCTACGCAGCTTTATTCCCCCTTCGCTGCTCCGTTCCCACTCTTCGCTGCTCCATTCCCCACATCGCTGCTTTATACCTCCTTCACTGCTCCATTTCTCCTTTGCTCCTTTATTCCCCCTTCGCTACTTTATTCCCCCCTTCGCTGTTCTGATCCCCACCTTTGTAACTCCATTACACCCTTCGTTGTGCAGTTTCCCCTTCGCTGCTCCGTACCCCTCTTCACTCCTTCATTCCCCTTTTGCTGCTCCATTCACTCCTTTCGCTGGTTCATTCACCCCTTCGCAGCTTTCTTCCATCCTTCGCTGCTCCGTTCCCCCTTTCACTGCTCTATTACCTTTATCACTCCAGCATTCCCGACTTCGCTGCTTGATTCCCCTTCACTTCTTTATTCCACCTTCGTTGCTTTATTGTCACTTTGCTGCTCCATTCCCCCTTTCGCTGCTTCATTCCCCACTCGCTGATCTGTTCATCCTTCGCTACTTTATTCCCTCTTCGCAGCTCCATTCGCCCTTCGCTGCTTTATTCTCGCCACCTTTGCTGCTTCATACACCATTCGCTGCTCCGTCCCCCCTCGCTGCTCTGTTCACCCTCCTTCGCTGCTCTAATCACTCCTTCGCTACTCCATTCCCCCTTCGTTGTTCCATTCCCGCCTTCGCAACTTTATTACCCCTTCGCTGCTTTATTCCCCCACCCCCTTCTCTTTTCCGATCCCCACATTCGCAACTCCATTGCACTCTTCGCTGTGCAGTTCCCCATTTGCTGCTCTGTATCCATCTTCGCTCCTTAATTCCCCCATTGCTGCTCCATTCACCCACTTCACTGCTCCATTCACCCCTGCGCAGCTTTGTTACCCCGTTCGCTGCTCTGTTCCCATCCTTCGCTGCTCCATTCCCCACATCGCTGCTTTATACATACTTCGCTGCTCCATTCCTCCTTCGCAGCTTTATTCCCTCTTCGCTACTTTATTCCCCCCCTTCGCTGTTCCGATCCCCACCTTCGCAACTCGATTACACCCTTTGCTGTGGAGTTGCCATTTCGCTGCTCCGTACCCCTCTTCGCTCCTTAATTCCCCCTTCGCTGCTTAATTCACTCCTTTCGCTGCTCCATTCACACCTTCGCAGCTTTATTTCCCCCTTCGTTGCTCCGTTCCCCACATTGCAGCTTTATTACCACTTTCGCTGCTCCATTTCCCTTTGGCTGCTTTATAACCCCTTCACTGCTTTCTTCTCCCTTCGCTGCTCCATTTCCCCCCTTAGCTGCTCCGATCCGCACCTTCACTGCTCCGTTCTCCCTTCGCTGCTCCATTCCTCACATTGCTATTTTATTCCCGCGTCACTGCTCCATTTCCCCTTCGCTGTTTTATACCCCCTACACTGCTCCATTCCTCCTTCGCTTCTTTATTCCCCCTTCGCTACTTTATTCCCCCTCCTTCGCTGTTCCGATCCCCACCTTCGCAACTCCATTACACCCTTCGCTGTGCAGTACCCCCTTCGCTGCTACGTACACCTCTTCGCTCTTTAATTCCGTCTTTGCTGCACCATTCACGCCTTTGCTGCTCCATTTGCGCTTCTCTGCTTTATACATCCTTTGCTTCTCCATTCCTTCTTCGCTCCTTTATTCCCCCTTCGCTACTTTATTTCCCCCTTCGCTGTTCTTATCCCCACCTTTGAAACTCCATTACACCCTTCACTGTGCAGTTGCCCATTCGCTGCTCCGTACCCCGCTTCGCTCCTTCATTCCCACTTTGCTGCTCCATTCACACATTTCGCTGGTTCATTCACCCCTTCGCAGCTTTCTTCCATCCTTCGCTGCTCCGTTCCCCCTTTCACTGCTGTATTACCTTTTTCACTGCTGCATTCCCCACTTCGCTGCTTGATTCCCCTTCACTTCTTTATTCCCCCTTCGTTGCTTTAATGCCACTTTGCTGCTCCATTCCCCCTTTCGCTGCTTCATTCCCCACTCGCCGATCTGTTCATCCTTCACTACTTTATTCCCTCTTCGCAGCTCCATTCCTCCTTCGCTGCTCCATTTGCCCCCTTAACTGCTGCGTTTCACCCCCCCTTCGCTGCTCTGAAACTCATCCTTCGCTGCTCCATTCCCCCTTCACTGCTCCGCACTGCTTCATTCCCCACTCGCTGATCTGTTCATCCTTCGCTACTTTATTCCCTCTTCACATCTCCATTCGCACTTCGCTGCTTTATTCTCGCCACCTTTGCTGCTTAGATCCCCATTCGCTGTTCCGTCCCCCCTTTGCTGCTCTGTTCACCCTCCTTCGCTTCTCTGATCCAACCTTCGCTACTCCATTCCCCCTTCGTTGTTCCATTCCCCCCTTCGGTCCTTTATTCCCCCTTCGCTGCTTTATTCCCCCACCCCCTTCTCTTTTCCTATCACCACCTTTGCAACTCCATTGCACTCTTCGCTGTGCAGTTCCCCCTTCGCTGCTCTGTATCCCTCTTCGCTCCTTAATTCCCCCTTTGCTGCTCCATTCACTCACTTCACTGCTCCATTCACCCCTACGCAGCTTTATTCCCCCTTCGCTGCTCCGTTCCCACTCTTCGCTGCTCCATTCCCCACATCGCTGCTTTATACCTCCTTCACTGCTCCATTTCTCCTTCGCTCCTTTATTTCCCCTTCACTACATTATTCCCCCCCTTCGTTGTTCTGATCCCCACCTTCGCAACTCTATTACACTCTTTGCTGTGCAGTTGCCCCTTCGCTGCTCCGTATCACTCTTCGCTCCTTAATTCCCTCTTCGCTGCTCCATTCACTCCTTTCGCTGCTCCATTCACCCCTTCGCAGCTTTATTTCCCCCTTCGTTTCTCCGATCCCCACTTTGCTGCTTTATTATCACTTTCGCTGCTCCATTTCCCATTCGCTGCTTTATACCCCCTTCACTGCTTTCTTCTCCCTTCACTGCTCCATTTCCCCCCTTCGCTGCTCCGAACCGCTCCTTCACTGCTCCGTTCCCCCTTCGCTGCTCCATTCCTCACATCGCTATTTTATTCCCGCTTCACTGCTCCATTTCCCCTTAGCTGTTTTATACCCACTTCACTCCTCCATTCCTGCTTCGATTCTTTATTCCCCCTTCGCTACTTTATTCCCCCTCCTTCGCTGTTCCGATCCCCACCTTCGCAACTCCATTACACCCTTCTCTGTGCAGTTCCCCCTTCGCTGCTACGTACACCTCTTCGCTCTTTAATACCCTCTTTGCTGCACCATTCACCACTTCGCTGCTCCGTTCCCCCCATTGCTGCTCCATTCCCCACATCGCTGCTTTATTCCCCCTTCGCTGCTCCATTTGCCCTTCTCTGCTTTATACATCCTTTGCTTCTCCATTCCTTCTTCGCTCCTTTATTCCCCCTTCGCTACTTTATTCCCCCCTTCGCTGATCTGATCCCCACCTTTGTAACTCCATTACACCCTTCGTTGTGCAGTTGCCCCTTCGTTGCTCCGTACCCCTCTTCACTCCTTCATTCCCCTTTTGCTGCTCCATTCACTCCTTTCGCTGGTTCATTCACCCCTTCGCAGCTTTCTTCCATCCTTCGCTGCTCTGTTCCCCCTTTCACTGCTCTATTACCTTTTTCACTGCTGCATTCCCCACTTCGCTGCTTGATTCCCCTTCACTTCTTTATTCCACCTTCGTTGCTTTATTGTCACTTTGCTGCTCCATTCCCCCTTTCGCTGCTTCATTCCCCACTCGCTGATCTGTTCATCCTTCGCTACTTTATTCCCTCTTCGCAGCTCCATTCGCCCTTCGCTGCTTTATTCTCGCCACCTTTGCTGCTTTATACACCATTCGCTGCTCCGTCCCCCCTTTGCTGCTCTGTTCACCCTCCTTCGCTTCTCTGATCCCCCCTTCGCTACTCCATTCCCCCTTCGTTGTTCCATTCCCCCCTTCGGTCCTTTATTCCCCCTTCGCTGCTTTATTCCCCCACCCCCTTCTCTTTTCCTATCACCACCTTTGCAACTCCATTGCACTCTTCGCTGTGCAGTTCCCCCTTCGCTGCTCTGTATCCCTCTTCGCTCCTTAATTCCCCCTTTGCTGCTCCATTCACCCACTTCACTGCTCCATTCACCCCTACGCAGCTTTGTTACCCCGTTCGCTGCTCTGATCCCATCCTGCGCTGCTCCATTCCCCACATCGCTGCTTTATACATACTTTGCTGCTCCATTCCTCCTTCGCTGCTTTATTCCCTCTTCGCTACTTTATTCCCCCCCTTCGCTGTTCCGATCCCCACCTTCGCAACTCGATTACACCCTTTGCTGTGCAGTTGCCATTTCGCTGCTCCGTACCCCTCTTCGCTCCTTAATTCCCCCTTCGCTGCTCCATTCACTCCTTTCGCTGCTCCATTCACACCTTCGCAGCTTTATTTCCCCCTTCGTTGCTCCGTTCCCCACATTGCTGCTTTATTACCACTTTCGCTGCTCCATTTCCCTTTGGCTGCTTTATAACCCCTTCACTGCTTTCTTCTCCCTTCGCTGCTCCATTTCCCCCCTTAGCTGCTCCGATCCGCACCTTCACTGCTCCGTTCTCCCTTCGCTGCTCCATTCCTCACATTGCTATTTTATTCCCGCGTCACTGCTCCATTTCCCCTTCGCTGTTTTATACCCCCTACACTGCTCCATTCCTCCTTCGCTTCTTTATTCCCCCTTCGTTACTTTATTCCCCCTCCTTCGCTGTTCAGATCCCCACCTTCGCAACTCCATTACACCCTTCGCTGTGCAGTACCCCCTTCGCTGCTACGTACACCTCTTCGCTCTTTAATTCCCTCTTTGCTGCACCATTCACCCCTTCGCTGCTTTAATCCCTCCTTCGCTGCTCCGTTCCCCCCATTGCTGCTCCATTCCCCACATCGCTGCTTTATTCCCCCTTTGCTGCTCCATTTGCGCTTCTCTGCTTTATACATCCTTTGCTTCTCCATTTCTTCTTCGCTCCTTTATTCCCCCTTCGCTACTTTATTTCCCCCTTCGCTGTTCCTATCCCCACCTTTGCAACTCCATTACACCCTTCACTGTGCAGTTGCCCATTCGCTGCTCCGTACCCCGCTTCGCTCCTTCATTCCCGCTTTGCTGCTCCATTCACACATTTTGCTGGTTCATTCACCCCTTCGCAGCTTTCTTCCATCCTTCGCTGCTCCGTTCCCCCTTTCACTGCTCTATTACCTTTTTCACTCCAGCATTCCCCACTTCGCTGCTTGATTCCCCTTCACTTCTTTATTCCACCTTCGTTGCTTTATTGTCACTTTGCTGCTCCATTCCCCCTTTCGCTGCTTCATTCCCCACTCGCTGATCTGTTCATCCTTCGCTACTTTATTCCCTCTTCGCAGCTCCATTCGCCCTTCGCTGCTTTATTCTCGCCACCTTTGCTGCTTTATACACCATTCGCTGCTCCGTCCCCCCTCGCTGCTCTGTTCACCCTCCTTCGCTGCTCTAATCACTCCTTCGCTACTCCATTCCCCCTTCGTTGTTCCATTCCCGCCTTCGCAACTTTATTCCCCCTTCGCTGCTTTATTCCCCCACCCCCTTCTCTTTTCCGATCCCCACATTCGCAACTCCATTGCACTCTTCGCTGTGCAGTTCCCCATTTGCTGCTCTGTATCCATCTTCGCTCCTTAATTCCCCCATTGCTGCTCCATTCACCCACTTCACTGCTCCATTCACCCCTGCGCAGCTTTGTTACCCCGTTCGCTGCTCTGTTCCCATCCTTCGCTGCTCCATTCCCCACATCGCTGCTTTATACATACTTCGCTGCTCCATTCCTCCTTCGCTGCTTTATTCCCTCTTCGCTACTTTATTCCCCCCCTTCGCTGTTCCGATCCCCACCTTCGCAACTCGATTACACCCTTTGCTGTGCAGTTGCCATTTCGCTGCTCCGTACCCCTCTTCGCTCCTTAATTCCCCCTTCGCTGCTCCATTCACTCCTTTCGCTGCTCCATTCACACCTTCGCAGCTTTATTTCCCCCTTCGTTGCTCCGTTCCCCACATTGCTGCTTTATTACCACTTTCGCTGCTCCATTTCCCTTTGGCTGCTTTATAACCCCTTCACTGCTTTCTTCTCCCTTCGCTGCTCCATTTCCCCCCTTAGCTGCTCCGATCCGCACCTTCACTGCTCCGTTCTCCCTTCGCTGCTCCATTCCTCACATTGCTATTTTATTCCCGCGTCACTGCTCCATTTCCCCTTCGCTGTTTTATACCCCCTACACTGCTCCATTCCTCCTTCGCTTCTTTATTCCCCCTTCGCTACTTTATTCCCCCTCCTTCGCTGTTCCGATCCCCACCTTCGCAACTCCATTACACCCTTCGCTGTGCAGTACCCCCTTCGCTGCTACGTACACCTCTTCGCTCTTTAATTCCCTCTTTGCTGCACCATTGACGCCTTTGCTGCTCCATTTGCGCTTCTCTGCTTTATACATCCTTTGCTTCTCCATTCCTTCTTCGCTCCTTTATTCCCCCTTCGCTACTTTATTTCCCCCTTCGCTGTTCTTATCCCCACCTTTGAAACTCCATTACACCCTTCACTGTGCAGTTGCCCATTCGCTGCTCCGTACCCCGCTTCGCTCCTTCATTCCCACTTTGCTGCTCCATTCACACATTTCGCTGGATCATTCACCCCTTCGCAGCTTTCTTCCATCCTTCGCTGCCCCTTTCCCCCTTTCACTGCTGTATTACCTTTTTCACTGCTGCATTCCCCACTTCGCTGCTTGATTCCCCTTCACTTCTTTATTCCCCCTTCGTTGCTTTAATGCCACTTTGCTGCTCCATTCCCCCTTTCGCTGCTTCATTCCCCACTCGCCGATCTGTTCATCCTTCACTACTTTATTCCCTCTTCGCAGCTCCATTCCTCCTTCGCTGCTCCATTTGCCCCCTTAACTGCTGCGTTTCACCCCCCCTTCGCTGCTCTGAAACTCATCCTTCGCTGCTCCATTGCCCCTTCACTGCTCCGCACTGCTTCATTCCCCACTCGCTGATCTGTTCATCCTTCGCTACTTTATTCCCTCTTCACATCTCCATTCGCACTTCGCTGCTTTATTCTCGCCACCTTTGCTGCTTAGATCCCCATTCGCTGTTCCGTCCCCCCTTTGCTGCACTGTTCACCCTCCTTCGCTTCTCTGATCCACCCTTCGCTACTCCATTCCCCCTTCGTTGTTCCATTCCCCCCTTCGGTCCTTTATTCCCCCTTCGCTGCTTTATTCCCCCACCCCCTTCTCTTTTCCTATCACCACCTTTGCAACTCCATTGCACTCTTCGCTGTGCAGTTCCCCCTTCGCTGCTCTGTATCCCTCTTCGCTCCTTAATTCCCCCTTTGCTGCTCCATTCACTCACTTCACTGCTCCATTCACTCCTACGCAGCTTTATTCCCCCTTCGCTGCTCCGTTCCCACTCTTCGCTGCTCCATTCCCCACATCGCTGCTTTATACCTCCTTCACTGCTCCATTTCTCCTTCGCTCCTTTATTCCCCCTTCACTACATTATTCCCCCCTTCGTTGTTCTGATCCCCACCTTCGCAACTCTATTACACTCTTTGCTGTGCAGTTGCCCCTTCGCTGCTCCGTATCACTCTTCGCTCCTTAATTCCCTCTTCGCTGCTCCATTCACTCCTTTCGCTGCTCCATTCACCCCTTCGCAGCTTTATTTCCCCCTTCGTTTCTCCGATCCCCACTTTGCTGCTTTATTACCACTTTCGCTGCTCCATTTCCCATTCGCTGCTTTATACCCCCTTCACTGCTTTCTTCTCCCTTCACTGCTCCATTTCCCCCCTTCGCTGCTCCGAACCGCTCCTTCACTGCTCCGTTCCCCCTTCGCTGCTCCATTCCTCACATCGCTATTTTATTCCCGCTTCACTGCTCCATTTCCCCTTAGCTGTTTTATACCCACTTCACTCCTCCATTCCTGCTTCGATTCTTTATTCCCCCTTCGCTACTTTATTCCCCCTCCTTCGCTGTTCCGATCCCCACCTTCGCAACTCCATTACACCCTTCTCTGTGCAGTTCCCCCTTCGCTGCTACGTACACCTCTTCGCTCTTTAATACCCTCTTTGCTGCACCATTCACCACTTCGCTGCTCCGTTCCCCCCATTGCTGCTCCATTCCCCACATCGCTGCTTTATTCCCCCTTCGCTGCTCCATTTGCCCTTCTCTGCTTTATACATCCTTTGCTTCTCCATTCCTTCTTCGCTCCTTTATTCCCCCTTCGCTACTTTATTCCCCCCTTCGCTGATCTGATCCCCACCTTTGTAACTCCATTACACCCTTCGTTGTGCAGTTGCCCCTTCGCTGCTCCATACCCCTCTTCACTCCTTCATTCCCCTTTTGCTGCTCCATTCACTCCTTTCGCTGGTTCATTCACCCCTTCGCAGCTTTCTTCCATCCTTCGCTGCTCCGTTCCCCCTTTCACTGCTCTATTACCTTTTTCACTGCTGCATTCCCCACTTCGCTGCTTGATTCCCCTTCACTTCTTTATTCCACCTTCGTTGCTTTATTGTCACTTTGCTGCTCCATTCCCCCTTTCGCTGCTTCATTCCCCACTCGCTGATCTGTTCATCCTTCGCTACTTTATTCCCTCTTCGCAGCTCCATTCGCCCTTCGCTGCTTTATTCTCGCCACCTTTGCTGCTTTATACACCATTCGCTGCTCCGTCCCCCCTCGCTACTCTGTTCACCCTCCTTCGCTGCTCTAATTACTCCTTAGCTACTCCATTCCCCCTTCGTTGTTCCATTCCCGCCTTCGCAACTTTATTCCCCCTTCGCTGCTTTATTCCCCCACCCCCTTCTCTTTTCCGATCCCCACATTCGCAACTCCATTGCACTCTTCGCTGTGCAGTTCCCCATTTGCTGCTCTGTATCCATCTTCGCTCCTTAATTCCCCCTTTGCTGCTCCATTCACCCACTTCACTGCTCCATTCACCCCTGCGCAGCTTTGTTACCCCGTTCGCTGCTCTGTTCCCATCCTGCGCTGCTCCATTCCCCACATCGCTGCTTTATACATACTTTGCTGCTCCATTCCTCCTTCGCTGCTTTATTCCCTCTTCGCTACTTTATTCCCCCCCTTCGCTGTTCCGATCCCCACCTTCGCAACTCGATTACACCCTTTGCTGTGCAGTTGCCATTTCGCTGCTCCGTACCCCTCTTCGCTCCTTAATTCCCCCTTCGCTGCTCCATTCACTCCTTTCGCTGCTCCATTCACACCTTCGCAGCTTTATTTCCCCCTTCGTTGCTCCGTTCCCCACATTGCTGCTTTATTACCACTTTCGCTGCTCCATTTCCCTTTGGCTGCTTTATAACCCCTTCACTGCTTTCTTCTCCCTTCGCTGCTCCATTTCCCCCCTTAGCTGCTCCGATCCGCACCTTCACTGCTCCGTTCTCCCTTCGCTGCTCCATTCCTCACATTGCTATTTTATTCCCGCGTCACTGCTCCATTTCCCCTTCGCTGTTTTATACCCCCTACACTGCTCCATTCCTCCTTCGCTTCTTTATTCCCCCTTCGTTACTTTATTCCCCCTCCTTCGCTGTTCAGATCCCCACCTTCGCAACTCCATTACACCCTTCGCTGTGCAGTACCCCCTTCGCTGCTACGTACACCTCTTCGCTCTTTAATTCCCTCTTTGCTGCACCATTCACCCCTTCGCTGCTTTAATCCCTCCTTCGCTGCTCCGTTCCCCCCTATTGCTGCTCCATTCCCCACATCGCTGCTTTATTCCCCCTTTGCTGCTCCATTTGCGCTTCTCTGCTTTATACATCCTTTGCTTCTCCATTTCTTCTTCGCTCCTTTATTCCCCCTTCGCTACTTTATTTCCCACTTCGCTATTCCTATCCCCACCTTTGCAACTCCATTACACCCTTCACTGTGCAGTTGCCCATTCGCTGCTCCGTACCCCGCTTCGCTCCTTCATTCCCGCTTTGCTGCTCCATTCACACATTTTGCTGGTTCATTCACCCCTTCGCAGCTTTCTTCCATCCTTCGCTGCTCCGTTCCCCCTTTCACTGCTGTATTACCTTTTTCACTGCTGCATTCCCCACTTCGCTGCTTGATTCCCCTTCACTTCTTTATTCCCCCTTCGTTGCTTTATTGCCACTTTGCTGCTCCATTCCCCCTTTCGCTGCTTCATTCCCCACTCGCCGATCTGTTCATCCTTCACTACTTTATTCCCTCTTCGCAGCTCCATTCCTCCTTCGCTGCTCCATTTGCCCCCTTAACTGCTGCGTTTCACCCCCCCTTCGCTGCTCTGAAACTCATCCTTCGCTGCTCCATTCCCCCTTCACTGCTCCGCACTGCTTCATTCCCCACTCGCTGATCTGTTCATCCTTCGCTACTTTATTCCCTCTTCACATCTCCATTCGCACTTCGCTGCTTTATTCTCGCCACCTTTGCTGCTTAGATCCCCATTCGCTGCTCCGTCCCCCCTTTGCTGCTCTGTTCACCCTCCTTCGCTTCTCTGATCCCCCCTTCGCTACTCCATTCCCCCTTCGTTGTTCCATTCCCCCCTTCGGTCCTTTATTCCCCCTTCGCTGCTTTATTCCCCCACCCCCTTCTCTTTTCCTATCACCACCTTTGCAACTCCATTGCACTCTTCGCTGTGCAGTTCCCCCTTCGCTGCTCTGTATCCCTCTTCGCTCCTTAATTCCCCCTTTGCTGCTCCATTCACCCACTTCACTGCTCCATTCACCCCTACGCAGCTTTATTCCACCTTCGCTGCTCCGTTCCCACTCTTCGCTGCTCCATTCCCCACATCGCTGCTTTATACCTCCTTCGCTGCTCCATTTCTCCTTCGCTCCTTTATTCCCCCTTCACTACATTATTCCCCCCCTTCGTTGTTCTGATCCCCACCTTCGCAACTCTATTACACTCTTTGCTGTGCAGTTGCCCCTTCGCTGCTCCGTATCACTCTTCGCTCCTTAATTCCCTCTTCGCTGCTCCATTCACTCCTTTCGCTGCTCCATTCACCCCTTCGCAGCTTTATTTCCCCCTTCGTTTCTCCGATCCCCACTATGCTGCTTTATTGCCACTTTGCTGCTCCATTCCCCCTTTCGCTGCTTCATTCCCCACTCGCTGATCTGTTCATCCTTCGCTACTTTATTCCCTCTTCGCAGCTCCATTCACCCTTCGCTGCTTTATTCTTGCAACCTTTGCTGCTTTATACCCCATTCGCTGCTCCGTACCCACTTCGCTGCTCTGTTCACCCTCCTTCGCTGCTCTAATCCCCCTTTCGCTACTCCATTCCCCCTTCGTTGTTCCATTCCCCCCTTTGCTCCTTTATTCCCCCTTCGCTGCTTTATTTTCCCACCCCTTCTCTTTTCCTATCCCCAACTTCGCAACTCCATTGCACTCTTCGCTGTGCAGTTCCCCGTTCGCTGCTCTGTATCCATCTTCGCTCCTTAATTCCCCCATTGCTGATCGATTCACCCACTTCACTGCTCCATTCACCCCTGGGCAGCTTTGTTTCCCCTTCGCTGCTCTGTTCTCATCATTCGCTGCGCCATTCCCCACATCGCTGCTTTATACACCCTTCGCTGCTCCATTCCTCCTTCGCTGCTTTATTCCCTCTTCGCTACTTTATTCCTCCCCTTCGCTGTTCCGATCCCCACCTTCGCAACTCGATTACACCCTTTGCTGTGCAGTTGCCCCTTCGCTGCTCCGTACCCCTCCTCGCTCCTTAATTCCCTCTTCGCTGCTCCATTCACTCCTTTCGCTGCTCCATTCACCCCTTCGCAGCTTTATTTCCCCCTTCGTTTCTCCGATCCCCACTTTGCTGCTTTATTACCACTTTCGCTGCTCCATTTCCCATTCGCTGCTTTATACCCCCTTCACTGCTTTCTTCTCCCTTCACTGCTCCATTTCCCCCCTTCGCTGCTCCGAACTGCTCCTTCACTGCTCCGTTCCCCCTTCGCTGCTCCATTCCTCACATTGCTATTTTATTCCCGCTTCACTGCTCAATTTCCCCTTAGCTGTTTTATACCCACTTCACTCCTCCATTCCTGCTTCGATTCTTTATTCCCCCTTCGCTACTGTATTCCCCCTACTTCGCTGTTCCGATCCCCACCTTCGCAACTCCATTACACCCTTCTCTGTGCAGTTCCCCCTTCGCTGCTACGTACACCTCTTCGCTCTTTAATACCCTCTTTGCTGCACCATTCACCACTTCGCTGCTCCGTTCCCCCCATTGCTGCTCCATTCCCCACATCGCTGCTTTATTCCCCCTTCGCTGCTCCATTTGCCCTTCTCTGCTTTATACATCCTTTGCTTCTCCATTCCTTCTTCGCTCCTTTATTCCCCCTTCGCTACTTTATTCCCCCATTCGCTGTTCTGATCCCCACCTTTGCAACTCCATTACACCCTTCGCTGTGCAGTTTACCCTTCGCTGCTCCGTACCCCTCTTCGATCCTTCATTCCCCCTTTGCTGCTCCATTCACTCCTTTCGCTGGTTCATTCACCCCTTCGCAGCTTTCTTCCATCCTTCGCTGCACCGTTCCCCCTTTCACTGCTCTATTACCCTTTTCACTGCTGCATTCCCCAATTCGTTGCTTGATTCCCCTTCACTTCTTTATTCCCACTTCGTTGCTTTATTGCCACTTTGCTGCTCCATTCCCCCTTTCGCTGCTTCATTCCCCACTCGCTGATCTGTTCATCCTTCGCTACTTTATTCCCTCTTCGCAGCTCCATTCGCCCTTCGCTGCTTTATTCTTGCCACCTTTGCTGCTTTATACCCCATTCGCTGCTCCGTACCCCCTTCGCTGCTCTGTTCAACCTCCTTCGCTGCTCTAATCCCCCTTTCGCTACTCCATTCCCCCTTCGTTGTGCCATTCCCCCCTTTGCTCCTTTATTCCCCCTTCGCTGCTTTATTTTCCCACCCCCTTCTCTTTTCCTATCCCCACCTTCGCAACTCCATTGCACTCTTCGCTGTGCAGTTCCCCGTTCGCTGCTCTGTATCCATCTTCGCTCCTTAATTCCCCCATTGCTGATCGATTCACCCACTTCACTGCTCCATTCACCCCTGGGCAGCTTTGTTTCCCCTTCGCTGCTCTGTTCTCATCATTCGCTGCGCCATTCCCCACATCGCTGCTTTATACACCCTTCGCTGCTCCATTCCTCCTTCGCTGCTTTATTCCCTCTTCGCTACTTTATTCCTCCCCCTTCGCTGTTCCGATCCCCACCTTCGCAACTCGATTACACCCTTTGCTGTGCAGTTGCCCCTTCGCTGCTCCGTACCCCTCTTCGCTCCTTAATTCCCCCTTCGCTGCTCCATTCACCCCTTCGCAGCTTTATTTCCCCCTTCGTTGCTCCGTTCCCCACATTGCTGCTTTATTCCCACTTTCGCTGCTCCATTTCCCATTCGCAGCTTTATACCCCCTTCACTGCTTTCTTCTCCCTTCGCTGCTCCATTTCCCCCCTTTGCTGCTCCGATCCGCACCTTCACTGCTCCATTCCCCCTTCGCTGCTCCATTCCTCACATTGCTATTTTATTCCCGCTTCACTGCTCAATTTCCCCTTCGCTGTTTTATACCCCCTACACTGCTCCATTCCTCCTTCGCTTCTAAATTCCCCCTTCGCTACTTTATTCCCCCTCCTTCGCTGTTCCGATCCCCACCTTCGCAACTCCATTACACCCTTCGCTGTGCAGTACCCCCTTCGCTGCTACGTACACCTCTTCGCTCTTTAATTCCCTTTTTGCTGCACCATTCACCCCTTCTCTGCTTTATTCCCCCCTTCGCTGCTCCATTCCCCCCCATTGCTGCTCCATTCCCCACATCGCTGCTTTATTCCCCCTTTGCTGCTCCATTTGCCCTTCTCTGCTTTACACATACTTTGCTTCTCCATTCCTTCTACGCTCCTTTATTCCCCCTTCGCTACTTTATTTCCCCCTTCGCTGTTCTTATCCCCACCTTTGCAACTCCATTACACCCTTCACTGTGCAGTTGCCCATTCGCTGCTCCGTACCCCTCTTCACTCCTTCATTCCCCTTTTGCTGCTCCATTCACTCCTTTCGCTGGTTCATTCACCCCTTCAATGCTTTCTTCCATCCTTTGCTGCTCCGTTCCCCCTTTCACTGCTCTATTACCCTTTTCACTGCCGCATTCCCGACTTCGCTGCTCGATTCCCCTTCACTTCTTTATTCCCCCTTCGTTGCTTCTTTATTGCCACTTTGCTGCTCCATTCCCCCTTTTGCTGCTTCATTCCCACTTCGTTTTTCCAATCCTCTCTTCGCTCATTTATTAACCCTTCGCTGCTTTATTCCCCCACCCCCTTCTCTTTTCCGATCTCCACCTTTGCAACTCCATTGCACTCTTCGCTGTGCTGTTCCCCCTTCGCTGCTCTGTATCCCTCTTCGCTCATTAATTCCCCCTTTGTTGCTCCATTCACCCCGCGCAGCTTTATTCCACCCTTCGCTGCTCCGTTCCCACACTTCGCTGCTCCATTCCCCACATCGCTGCTTTATACACCCTTCGCTGCTCCATTGCACCTTCGCTCCTTTATTTCCCCCTTCGCTATTTTATTCCCCCCTTCGCTGTTCCGATTCCCACCTTCACAACTCCATTACACCCTTTAATGTGAAGTTGCCCCTTCGCTGCTCCGTCCCACTCTTCGCTCTTTAATTCCCCTTTCGCTGCTCCATTCATTCATTTCGCTGCTCCATTCACCCCTTCGATTCTTTATTCCCCCCTTCGTTGCTCCGTTCCCCACATTGCTGCTTTATGACCACTTTCGCTGCTCCATTTCCGCTTCACTGCTTTATACCCCCTTCACTGCTTTCTTGCCCCTTCGCTGCTCCGAGCCGCACCTTAACTGCTCCATTCTCCCTTCACTGCTGCATTCCTCACATTGCTATTTTATTCCCCTTTCACTGCTCCATTTCCCCTTCGCTGCTTTATACCTCCTTCACTGCTCCATTCCTCCTTCGCTTCTTTATTCCCCCTTCGCTACTTTATTCCCCCTCTTTCGCTGCTCCGATCCCCACCTTCGCAATTCCATTACACCCTTCACTGTGCAGTTCCCTCTTCGCTGCTCCGTACCCCTTCGCTGCTCCATTCCTCCTTAGCTGCTCCATTTACCCCCTTAACTGCTGCGTTTCACCCCCCTTCGCTGGTCTGAAACTCATCCTTCGCTGCTCCATTCCCCCTTCACTGCTCCGCACCCCTCTTCACTACTTAATTTCCCTTGGATGCTTCATTCAACCACTTTACTGCTCCATTCACCCCATCACAGCTTTATTCCCCCCTGAAGTGCTCTGTTCCCCGCTTCGCTGCTCCATTCCCCACATTGCTGCTTTATTGCCCTTCACTACGTTATTGCCACTTTGCTGCTCCATTCCTCCTTCGCTGCTGTGTTCCCACCCTTCGCTACTCCATTCTCCCTTCACTGTTCCATTTCCACATTTGCTCCTTTATTACCCAATTCTCTGTGGTATTCGCCCACCGCTTCTCTGTTCCGATCCCCACCTTTGCAACTCCATTGCACTCTTCGCTGCGCAGTTTCCCCTTCACTGCTCCGTACCCCTCTTCGCTCCTTCATTCCCCCTTTGCTGCTCCATTCACTCCTTTCGCTGGTTCATTCACCCCTTCGCAGCTTTCTTCCATCCTTCGCTGCTCCGTTCCCCCTTTCACTGCTCTATTACCCTTTTCACTGCTGCATTCCCCAATTCGTTGCTTGATTCCCCTTCACTTCTTTATTCCCCCTTCGTTGCTTTATTGCCACTTTGCTGCTCCATTCCCCCTTTCGCTGCTTCATTCCCCACTCGCTGATCTGTTCATCCTTCGCTACTTTATTCCCTCTTCGCAGCTCCATTCGCCCTTCGCTGCTTTATTCTCGCCACCTTTGCTGCTTTATTCCTCATTCGCTGCTCCGTACCCCCTTTGCTGCTCTGTTCACCCTCCTTCGCTGCCCTGATCCCCCCTTCGCTACTCCAATCCCCCTTCATTGTTCCATTCCCCCTTCACTCCTTTATTCCCCCTTCGCTGCTTTATTCCCCCACCCCCTTCTCTTTTCCTATCACCACCTTCGCAACTCCATTGCACTCTTCGCTGTGCAGTTCCCCCTTCGCTGCTCTGTATCCCTCTACGCTCCTTAATTCCCCCTTTGCTGCTCCATTCACCCACTTCACTTCTCCATTCACCCCTCTTCGCTCCTTAATTCCCCCTTCGCTGCTCCATTCACTCGTTTCGCTGCTCCATTCTCCCCTTCGCAGCTTTATTTCCCCCTTCGTTGCTCCGTTCCCCACATTGCTGCTTTATTACTACTTTCGCTGCTCCATTTCCCTTTCGCTGCTTGATACCCCCTTCAATGATTTCTTCTCCCTTCGCTGCTCCATTTCCCCCCTTCGCTGCTCCGATCCGCACCTTCACTGCTCCGTTCCCCCTTCGCTGCTCCATTCCTCACATTGCTATTTTATTCCCGCTTCACTGCTCCATTTCCCCTTCGCTGTTTTCTACCCCCTACACTGCTCCATTCCTCCTTCGCTTGTTTATTCCCCCTTCGCTACTTTATTCCCCCTCCTTCGCTGTTCCGATCCCCACCTTCGCAACTCCATTACACCCTTCGCTGTGCAGTACCCCCTTCGCTGCTACGTACACCTCTTCGCTCCTTCATTCCCTCTTTGCTGCTCCATTCACTCCTTTCACTGTTTCGTTCACCCCTTTGCAGCTTTCTATCATCCTTCGCTGCTCCGTTCCCCCTTATACTGCTCTATTACCCTTTTCACTGCTGCATTCCCCACTTCGCTGCTCGATTGCCCTTCACTTCTTTATTCCCCCTTCGTTGCTTTATTGCCACTTTGCTGCTCCATTCCTCCTTTCGCTGCTTCATTCCCCACTCGTTGATCTGTACATCCTTCGTTACTTTATTTCCTTTTCGCAGCTCCATTCGCCCTTCTCTGCTTTATTCTCGCCACCTTTGCTGCTTCATACCCATTCGCTGCTCCGTCCCCCCTTCGCTGCTCTATTCACCCTCCTTCGCTGCTCTGATCCCCCCTTCGTTACTCCATTCCCCCTTCGTTGTTCCATTCCCCCCTTCGCTGCTTTATTCCCGCACCCCCTTCTCTTTTCCGATCCCCACCTTCGCAACTCCATTGCACTCTCCGCTGTGCAGTTCCCCTTTCGCTGCCCTGTATCCCTCTTCGCTCCTTAATTCCCCCTTTGCTGCTCCATTCACCAACTTCACTGCTCCATTCACCCCTGCGCAGCTTTATTCCCCCCTTCGCTGTTCAGATCCCAACCTTCACAACTCCATTACACCCTTTGCTGTGAAGTTGCCCCTTTGCTGCTCCGTACCACTCTTTGCTCCTTAATCCACCCTTCGCTGCTCCATTCACTCCTTTCGCTGCTCCATTCACCCCTTCGCATCTTTATTCCCCCCTTCGTTGCTCAGTTCCCCACATTTCTGCTCCATTCCCCACATCGCTGCTTTATTCCCCCTTCGCTGCTCCATTTACCCTTCTCTGCTTTATACATCCTTTGCTTCTCCATTCCTTCTTCGCTCCTTTATTCCCCCTTCGCTACTTTATTCCCCCTTCGCTGTTCTGATCCCCACCTTTGCAACTCCATTACACCCTTCGTTGTGCAGTTGCCCCTTCGCTGCTCCGAACCCCTCTTCACTCCTTCATTCCCCCTTTGCAGCTCCATTCACTCCTTTCGCTGGTTCATTCACCCCTTCACAGCTTTCTTCTATCCTTTCCTGCTCCGTTCCCCCTTTCACTGCTCTATTACCCTTTTCACTGCCGCATTCCCGACTTCGCTGCTCAATTCCCCTTCACTTCTTTATTCCCCCTTCGTTGCTTTATTGCCACTTTGCTGCTCCATTAAACCTTTTTCTGCTTCATTCCCACTTCGTTGTTCCAATCCCCCCTTCGCTTCTTTATTCCCCCTTCGCTGCTTTATTCCCTCACCCCCTTCTCTTTTCCAATCTCCACCTTCGCAACTCCATTGCACTCTTCGCTGTGTTGTTCCCCCTTCGCTGCTCTGTATCCCTCTTCGCTCCTTAATTCCCCCTTTGCTGCTCCATTTACCCACTTCACTGCTCCATTCACCCCTGCGCAGCTTTATTCCACCATTCGCTGCTCCGTTCCCACCCTTCGCTGCTCCATTCCCCACATCGCTGCTTTATACACCCTTCGCTGCTCCATTCCACCTTCGCTCCTTTATTTCCCCATTCGCTATTTTATTCCCCCCCTTCGCTGTTCCGATCCCCACCTTCACAACTCTATTACACCCTTTACTGTGAAATTGCCCCTTTGCTGCTCCGTACCACTCTTCGCTCCTTAATTCCCCCTTCGCTGCTCCATTCATTCCTTTCGCTGCTCCATTCACCCCTTCGCATCTTTATTCCCCCCTTCGTTGCTCCATTCCCCACATTGCTGCTTTATTACCACTTTCGCTGCTCCATTTCCCCTTCAATGCTTTATACCCCCTTCACTGCTTTCTGCCCCCTTCGCTGCTCCATTTCCCCCATTCGCTGCTCCGAGCCACACCTTCACTGCTCCATTATCCCTTCACTGCTGCATTCCTCACATTGCTATTTTATTCCCCTTTCACTGCTCCATTTCCCCTTCGCCGCTTTATACCTCCTTTACTGCTCCATTCCTCCTTCGCTTCTTTATTCCCCCTTCGCTACTTTATTCCCCCTCTTTCACTGCTCCGATCCCCACCTTCGCAATTCCATTACACCCTTCACTGTGCAGTTCCCCCTTCGCTGCTCCGTACCCCTTCGCTGCTCCATTCCTCCTTCGCTGCTCCATTTGCCCTCTTAACTGCTGCGTTTCACCCC
This sequence comes from Narcine bancroftii, assembly GCF_036971445.1. Classification (NCBI taxonomy): domain Eukaryota; kingdom Metazoa; phylum Chordata; class Chondrichthyes; order Torpediniformes; family Narcinidae; genus Narcine; species Narcine bancroftii. The sequence continues at coordinate 209,734,022 of NC_091472.1, read as the reverse complement.
CCTTTGCTGCTCTGAAACTCATCCTTCGCTGCTCCATTCCCCCTTCACTGCTCCGCTCCCCTCTTCACTCCTTAATTTCTCCTTGGATGCTCCATTCAAACACTTTACTGCTCCATTCACCCCATCACAGCTTTATTCCCCCCTGAAGTGCTCTGTTCCCCGCTTCGCTGCTCCATTCCCCACATTGCTGCTTTATTGCCCTTCACTACGTTATTGCCACTTTGCTGCTCCATTCCTCCTTTGCTGCTGTGTTCCCACCCTTCGCTACTCCATTCCCCCTTCACTGATCCATTCCCCCCTTTGCTCCTTTATTACCCAATTCTCCGCGGTATTCCCCCACCCCCTTCTCTTTTCTGATCCCCACCTTCGCAACTCCATTGCACTCTTCGCTGTGCAGTTCCCCCTTCGCTGCTCCTGTATCCCTCTTCGCTCCTTAATTCCCCCTTTGCTGCTCCATTCACCCACTTCACTGCTCCATTCACCCCTGCGCAGCTTTATTCCCACTTTCGCGTTCAGATCCCCACCTTCACAACTCCATTACACCCTTTGCTGTGAAGTTGCCCCTTCGCTGCTCCGTACCACACTTTGCTGCTTAATTCCCCCTTCACTGCTCCATTCACTCCTTTCGCTGCTCCATTCACCCCTTCGCATCTTTATTCCCCCCTTCGTTGCTCAGTTCCCCACATTTCTGCTCCATTCCCCACTTCGCTGCTTTATTCCCCCTTCGCTGCTCCATTTGCCCTTCTCTGCTTTATACATCCTTTGCTTCTCCATTCCTTCTTCGCTCCTTTATTCCCCCTTCGCTACTTTATTCCCCCCTTCGCTGTTCTGATCCCCACCTTTGTAACTCCATTACACCCTTCGTTGTGCAGTTTCCCCTTCGCTGCTCCGTACCCCTCTTCACTCCTTCATTCCCCTTTTGCTGCTCCATTCACTCCTTTCGCTGGTTCATTCACCCATTCAATGCTTTCTTCCATCCTTTGCTGCTCCGTTCCCCCTTTCACTGCTCTATTACCCTTTTCACTGCCGCATTCCCGACTTCACTGCTCGATTCCCCTTCACTTCTTTATTCCCCCTTCGTTGCTTCTTTATTGCCACTTTGCTGCTCCATTCCCCCTTTTGCTGCTTCATTCCCACTTCGTTTTTCCAATCCTCCCTTCGCTCATTTATTAACCCTTCGCTGCTTTATTCCCCCACCCCCTTCTCTTTTCCGATCTCCACCTTTGCAACTCCATTGCACTCTTCGCTGTGCTGTTCCCCCTTCGCTGCTCTGTATCCCTCTTCGCTCATTAATTCCCCCTTTGTTGCTCCATTCACCCCGCGCAGCTTTATTCCACCCTTCGCTGCTCCGTTCCCACACTTCGCTGCTCCATTCCCCACATCGCTGCTTTATACACCCTTCGCTGCTCCATTGCACCTTCGCTCCTTTATTTCCCCCTTCGCTATTTTATTCCCCCCTTCGCTGTTCCGATTCCCACCTTCACAACTCCATTACACCCTTTAATGTGAAGTTGCCCCTTCGCTGCTCCGTCCCACTCTTCGCTCTTTAATTCCCCCTTCGCTGCTCCATTCATTCATTTCGCTGCTCCATTCACCCCTTCGATTCTTTATTCCCCCCTTCGTTGCTCCGTTCCCCACATTGCTGCTTTATGACCACTTTCGCTGCTCCATTTCCGCTTCACTGCTTTATACCCCCTTCACTGCTTTCTTGCCCCTTCGCTGCTCCGAGCCGCACCTTAACTGCTCCATTCTCCCTTCACTGCTGCATTCCTCACATTGCTATTTTATTCCCCTTTCACTGCTCCATTTCCCCTTCGCTGCTTTATACCTCCTTCACTGCTCCATTCCTCCTTCGCTTCTTTATTCCCCCTTCGCTACTTTATTCCCCCTCTTTCGCTGCTCCGATCCCCACCTTCGCAATTCCATTACACCCTTCACTGTGCAGTTCCCTCTTCGCTGCTCCGTACCCCTTCGCTGCTCCATTCCACCTTAGCTGCTCCATTTACCCCCTTAACTGCTGCGTTTCACCCCCCTTCGCTGGTCTGAAACTCATCCTTCGCTGCTCCATTCCCCCTTCACTGCTCCGCACCCCTCTTCACTACTTAATTTCCCTTGGATGCTCCATTCAACCACTTTACTGCTCCATTCACCCCATCACAGCTTTATTCCCCCCTGAAGTGCTCTGTTCCCCGCTTCGCTGCTCCATTCCCCACATTGCTGCTTTATTGCCCTTCACTACGTTATTGCCACTTTGCTGCTCCATTCCTCCTTCGCTGCTGTGTTCCCACCCTTCGCTACTCCATTCTCCCTTCACTGTTCCATTTCCACATTTGCTCCTTTATTACCCAATTCTCTGTGGTATTCGCCCACCGCTTCTCTGTTCCGATCCCCACCTTTGCAACTCCATTGCACTCTTCGATGCGCAGTTTCCCCTTCACTGCTCCGTACCCCTCTTCGCTCCTTCATTCCCCCTTTGCTGCTCCATTCACTCCTTTCGCTGGTTCATTCACCCCTTCGCAGCTTTCTTCCATCCCTCGCTGCTCCGTTCCCCCTTTCACTGCTCTATTACCCTTTTCACTGCTGCATTCCCCAATTCGTTGCTTGATTCCCCTTCACTTCTTTATTCCCCCTTCGTTGCTTTATTGCCACTTTGCTGCTCCATTCCCCCTTTCGCTGCTTCATTCCCCACTCGCTGATCTGTTCATCCTTCGCTACTTTATTCCCTCTTCGCAGCTCCATTCGCCCTTCGCTGCTTTATTCTCGCCACCTTTGCTGCTTTATTCCTCATTCGCTGCTCCGTACCCCCTTTGCTGCTCTGTTCACCCTCCTTCGCTGCCCTGATCCCCCCTTCGCTACTCCAATCCCACTTCATTGTTCCATTCCCCCTTCACTCCTTTATTCCCCCTTCGCTGCTTTATTCCCCCACCCCCTTCTCTTTTCCTATCACCACCTTCGCAACTCCATTGCACTCTTCGCTGTGCAGTTCCCCCTTCGCTGCTCTGTATCCCTCTACGCTCCTTAATTCCCCCTTTGCTGCTCCATTCACCCACTTCACTGCTCCATTCACCCCTCTTCGCTCCTTAATTCCCCCTTCGCTGCTCCATTCACTCGTTTCGCTGCTCCATTCTCCCCTTCGCAGCTTTATTTCCCCCTTCGTTGCTCCGTTCCCCACATTGCTGCTTTATTACTACTTTCGCTGCTCCATTTCCCTTTCGCTGCTTGATACCCCCTTCAATGATTTCTTCTCCCTTCGCTGCTCCATTTCCCCCCTTCGCTGCTCCGATCCGCACCTTCACTGCTCCGTTCCCCCTTCGCTGCTCCATTCCTCACATTGCTATTTTATTCCCGCTTCACTGCTCCATTTCCCCTTCGCTGTTTTCTACCCCCTACACTGCTCCATTCCTCCTTCGCTTGTTTATTCCCCCTTCGCTACTTTATTCCCCCTCCTTCGCTGTTCCGATCCCCACCTTCGCAACTCCATTACACCCTTCGCTGTGCAGTACCCCCTTCGCTGCTACGTACACCTCTTCGCTCCTTCATTCCCTCTTTGCTGCTCCATTCACTCCTTTCACTGTTTCGTTCACCCCTTTGCAGCTTTCTATCATCCTTCGCTGCTCCGTTCCCCCTTATACTGCTCTATTACCCTTTTCACTGCTGCATTCCCCACTTCGCTGCTCGATTGCCCTTCACCTCTTTATTCCCCCTTCGTTGCTTTATTGCCACTTTGCTGCTCCATTCCTCCTTTCGCTGCTTCACTCCCCACTCGTTGATCTGTACATCCTTCGTTACTTTATTTCCTTTTCGCAGCTCCATTCGCCCTTCTCTGCTTTATTCTCGCCACCTTTGCTGCTTCATACCCATTCGCTGCTCCGTCCCCCCTTCGCTGCTCTATTCACCCTCCTTCGCTGCTCTGATCCCCCCTTCGTTACTCCATTCCCCCTTCGTTGTTCCATTCCCCCCTTCACTGCTTTATTCCCGCACCCCCTTCTCTTTTCCGATCCCCACCTTCGCAACTCCATTGCACTCTCCGCTGTGCAGTTCCCCTTTCGCTGCCCTGTATCCCTCTTCGCTCCTTAATTCCCCCTTTGCTGCTCCATTCACCAACTTCACTGCTCCATTCACCCCTGCGCAGCTTTATTCCCCCCTTCGCTGTTCAGATCCCAACCTTCACAACTCCATTACACCCTTTGCTGTGAAGTTGCCCCTTTGCTGCTCCGTACCACTCTTTGCTCCTTAATCCACCCTTCGCTGCTCCATTCACTCCTTTCGCTGCTCCATTCACCCCTTCGCATCTTTATTCCCCCCTTCGTTGCTCAGTTCCCCACATTTCTGCTCCATTCCCCACATCGCTGCTTTATTCCCCCTTCGCTGCTCCATTTACCCTTCTCTGCTTTATACATCCTTTGCTTCTCCATTCCTTCTTCGCTCCTTTATTCCCCCTTCGCTACTTTATTCCCCCCTTCGCTGTTCTGATCCCCACCTTTGCAACTCCATTACACCCTTCGTTGTGCAGTTGCCCCTTCGCTGCTCCGAACCCCTCTTCACTCCTTCATTCCCCCTTTGCAGCTCCATTCACTCCTTTCGCTGGTTCATTCACCCCTTCACAGCTTTCTTCTATCCTTTCCTGCTCCGTTCCCCCTTTCACTGCTCTATTACCCTTTTCACTGCCGCATTCCCGACTTCGCTGCTCGATTCCCCTTCACTTCTTTATTCCCCCTTCGTTGCTTTATTGCCACTTTGCTGCTCCATTAAACCTTTTTCTGCTTCATTCCCACTTCGTTGTTCCAATCCCCCCTTCGCTTCTTTATTCCCCCTTCGCTGCTTTATTCCCTCACCCCCTTCTCTTTTCCAATCTCCACCTTCGCAACTCCATTGCACTCTTCGCTGTGTTGTTCCCCCTTCGCTGCTCTGTATCCCTCTTCGCTCCTTAATTCCCCCTTTGCTGCTCCATTTACCCACTTCACTGCTCCATTCACCCCTGCGCAGCTTTATTCCACCATTCGCTGCTCCGTTCCCACCCTTCGCTGCTCCATTCCCCACATCGCTGCTTTATACACCCTTCGCTGCTCCATTCCACCTTCGCTCCTTTATTTCCCCATTCGCTATTTTATTCCCCCCCTTCGCTGTTCCGATCCCCACCTTCACAACTCTATTACACCCTTTACTGTGAAATTGCCCCTTTGCTGCTCCGTACCACTCTTCGCTCCTTAATTCCCCCTTCGCTGCTCCATTCATTCCTTTCGCTGCTCCATTCACCCCTTCGCATCTTTATTCCCCCCTTCGTTGCTCCATTCCCCACATTGCTGCTTTATTACCACTTTCGCTGCTCCATTTCCCCTTCAATGCTTTATACCCCCTTCACTGCTTTCTGCCCCCTTCGCTGCTCCATTTCCCCCATTCGCTGCTCCGAGCCACACCTTCACTGCTCCATTATCCCTTCACTGCTGCATTCCTCACATTGCTATTTTATTCCCCTTTCACTGCTCCATTTCCCCTTCGCCGCTTTATACCTCCTTTACTGCTCCATTCCTCCTTCGCTTCTTTATTCCCCCTTCGCTACTTTATTCCCCCTCTTTCACTGCTCCGATCCCCACCTTCGCAATTCCATTACACCCTTCACTGTGCAGTTCCCCCTTCGCTGCTCCGTACCCCTTCGCTGCTCCATTCCTCCTTCGCTGCTCCATTTGCCCTCTTAACTGCTGCGTTTCACCCCCCTTTGCTGCTCTGAAACTCATCCTTCGCTGCTCCATTCCCCCTTCACTGCTCCGCTCCCCTCTTCACTCCTTAATTTCTCCTTGGATGCTCCATTCAAACACTTTACTGCTCCATTCACCCCATCACAGCTTTATTCCCCCCTGAAGTGCTCTGTTCCCCGCTTCGCTGCTCCATTCCCCACATTGCTGCTTTATTGCCCTTCACTACGTTATTGCCACTTTGCTGCTCCATTCCTCCTTTGCTGCTGTGTTCCCACCCTTCGCTACTCCATTCCCCCTTCACTGATCCATTCCCCCCTTTGCTCCTTTATTACCCAATTCTCCGCGGTATTCCCCCACCGCTTCTCTGTTCCGATCCCCAACTTTGCAACTCCATTGCAATCTTCGCTGCGCAGTTTCCCCTTCACTGCTCTGTATACCTCTTCGCTCTTTCATTCCCCCTTTGCTGCTCCATTCACTCATTTCGCTGGTTCATTCACCCCTTCGCAGCTTTCTTCCATCCTTCCCTGCTCCGTTCCCCCTTTCACTGCTCTATTACAGTTTTCACTGCTGCATTCCCCACTTCACTGCTTGATTCCCCTTCACTTCTTTATTCCTCCTTCGTTGCTTTATTTCCACTTTGCTGCTCCATTCCCCCTTTCGCTGCTTCATTCCCCACTCGCTGATCTGTTCATCCTTCGCTACTTTATTCCCTGTTCGCTGCTCCATTCGCCCTTCTCTGCTTTATTCTCGCCACCTTTGCTGCTTCATACCCATTTGCTGCTCCGTCCCCCCTTCGCTGCTCTATTCACCCTCCTTCGCTGCTCTGATCCCCCCTTCGCTACTCCATTCCCCCTTCGTTGTTCCATTCCCACCTTCGCTCCTTCATTGCCCCTTCACTGCTTTATTCCCCCACCCCCTTCTCTTTTCTGATCCCCACCTTCGCAACTCCATTGCACTCTTCGCTGTGCAGTTCCCCCTTCGCTGCTCCTGTATCCCTCTTCGCTCCTTAATTCCCCCTTTGCTGCTCCATTCACCCACTTCACTGCTCCATTCACCCCTGCGCAGCTTTATTCCCACTTTCGCGTTCAGATCCCCACCTTCACAACTCCATTACACCCTTTGCTGTGAAGTTGCCCCTTCGCTGCTCCGTACCACTCTTTGCTGCTTAATTCCCCCTTCACTGCTCCATTCACTCCTTTCGCTGCTCCATTCACCCCTTCGCATCTTTATTCCCCCCTTCATTGCTCAGTTCCCCACATTTCTGCTCCATTCCCCACTTCGCTGCTTTATTCCCCCTTCGCTGCTCCATTTGCCCTTCTCTGCTTTATACATCCTTTGCTTCTCCATTCCTTCTTCGCTCCTTTATTCCCCCTTCGCTACTTTATTCCCCCCTTCGCTGTTCTGATCCCCACCTTTGTAACTCCATTACACCCTTCGTTGTGCAGTTTCCCCTTCGCTGCTCCGTACCCCTCTTCACTCCTTCATTCCCCTTTTGCTGCTCCATTCACTCCTTTCGCTGGTTCATTCACCCCTTCAATGCTTTCTTCCATCCTTTGCTGCTCCGTTCCCCCTTTCACTGCTCTATTACCCTTTTCACTGCCGCATTCCCGACTTCGCTGCTCGATTCCCCTTCACTTCTTTATTCCCCCTTCGTTGCTTCTTTATTGCCACTTTGCTGCTCCATTCCCCCTTTTGCTGCTTCATTCCCACTTCGTTTTTCCAATCCTCCCTTCGCTCATTTATTAACCCTTCGCTGCTTTATTCCCCCACCCCCTTCTCTTTTCCGATCTCCACCTTTGCAACTCCATTGCACTCTTCGCTGTGCTGTTCCCCCTTCGCTGCTCTGTATCCCTCTTCGCTCATTAATTCCCCCTTTGTTGCTCCATTCACCCCGCGCAGCTTTATTCCACCCTTCGCTGCTCCGTTCCCACACTTCGCTGCTCCATTCCCCACATCGCTGCTTTATACACCCTTCGCTGCTCCATTGCACCTTCGCTCCTTTATTTCCCCCTTCGCTATTTTATTCCCCCCTTCGCTGTTCCGATTCCCACCTTCACAACTCCATTACACCCTTTAATGTGAAGTTGCCCCTTCGCTGCTCCGTCCCACTCTTCGCTCTTTAATTCCCCCTTCGCTGCTCCATTCATTCATTTCGCTGCTCCATTCACCCCTTCGATTCTTTATTCCCCCCTTCGTTGCTCCGTTCCCCACATTGCTGCTTTATGACCACTTTCGCTGCTCCATTTCCGCTTCACTGCTTTATACCCCCTTCACTGCTTTCTTGCCCCTTCGCTGCTCCGAGCCGCACCTTAACTGCTCCATTCTCCCTTCACTGCTGCATTCCTCACATTGCTATTTTATTCCCCTTTCACTGCTCCATTTCCCCTTCGCTGCTTTATACCTCCTTCACTGCTCCATTCCTCCTTCGCTTCTTTATTCCCCCTTCGCTACTTTATTCCCCCTCTTTCGCTGCTCCGATCCCCACCTTCGCAATTCCATTACACCCTTCACTGTGCAGTTCCCTCTTCGCTGCTCCGTACCCCTTCGCTGCTCCATTCCTCCTTAGCTGCTCCATTTACCCCCATAACTGCTGCGTTTCACCCCCCTTCGCTGGTCTGAAACTCATCCTTCGCTGCTCCATTCCCCCTTCACTGCTCCGCACCCCTCTTCACTACTTAATTTCCCTTGGATGCTCCATTCAACCACTTTACTGCTCCATTCACCCCATCACAGCTTTATTCCCCCCTGAAGTGCTCTGTTCCCCGCTTCGCTGCTCCATTCCCCACATTGCTGCTTTATTGCCCTTCACTACGTTATTGCCACTTTGCTGCTCCATTCCTCCTTCGCTGCTGTGTTCCCACCCTTCGCTACTCCATTCTCCCTTCACTGTTCCATTTCCACATTTGCTCCTTTATTACCCAATTCTCTGTGGTATTCGCCCACCGCTTCTCTGTTCCGATCCCCACCTTTGCAACTCCATTGCACTCTTCGCTGCGCAGTTTCCCCTTCACTGCTCCGTACCCCTCTTCGCTCCTTCATTCCCCCTTTGCTGCTCCATTCACTCCTTTCGCTGGTTCATTCACCCCTTCGCAGCTTTCTTCCATCCTTCGCTGCTCCGTTCCCCCTTTCACTGCTCTATTACCCTTTTCACTGCTGCATTCCCCAATTCGTTGCTTGATTCCCCTTCACTTCTTTATTCCCCCTTCGTTGCTTTATTGCCACTTTGCTGCTCCATTCCCCCTTTCGCTGCTTCATTCCCCACTCGCTGATCTGTTCATCCTTCGCTACTTTATTCCCTCTTCGCAGCTCCATTCGCCCTTCGCTGCTTTATTCTCGCCACCTTTGCTGCTTTATTCCTCATTCGCTGCTCCGTACCCCCTTTGCTGCTCTGTTCACCCTCCTTCGCTGCCCTGATCCCCCCTTCGCTACTCCAATCCCCCTTCATTGTTCCATTCCCCCTTCACTCCTTTATTCCCCCTTCGCTGCTTTATTCCCCCACCCCCTTCTCTTTTCCTATCACCACCTTCGCAACTCCATTGCACTCTTCGCTGTGCAGTTCCCCCTTCGCTGCTCTGTATCCCTCTACGCTCCTTAATTCCCCCTTTGCTGCTCCATTCACCCACTTCACTGCTCCATTCACCCCTCTTCGCTCCTTAATTCCCCCTTCGCTGCTCCATTCACTCGTTTCGCTGCTCCATTCTCCCCTTCGCAGCTTTATTTCCCCCTTCGTTGCTCCGTTCCCCACATTGCTGCTTTATTACTACTTTCGCTGCTCCATTTCCCTTTCGCTGCTTGATACCCCCTTCAATGATTTCTTCTCCCTTCGCTGCTCCATTTCCCCCCTTCGCTGCTCCGATCCGCACCTTCACTGCTCCGTTCCCCCTTCGCTGCTCCATTCCTCACATTGCTATTTTATTCCCGCTTCACTGCTCCATTTCCCCTTCGCTGTTTTCTACCCCCTACACTGCTCCATTCCTCCTTCGCTTGTTTATTCCCCCTTCGCTACTTTATTCCCCCTCCTTCGCTGTTCCGATCCCCACCTTCGCAACTCCATTACACCCTTCGCTGTGCAGTACCCCCTTCGCTGCTACGTACACCTCTTCGCTCCTTCATTCCCTCTTTGCTGCTCCATTCACTCCTTTCACTGTTTCGTTCACCCCTTTGCAGCTTTCTATCATCCTTCGCTGCTCCGTTCCCCCTTATACTGCTCTATTACCCTTTTCACTGCTGCATTCCCCACTTCGCTGCTCGATTGCCCTTCACTTCTTTATTCCCCCTTCGTTGCTTTATTGCCACTTTGCTGCTCCATTCCTCCTTTCGCTGCTTCATTCCCCACTCGTTGATCTGTACATCCTTCGTTACTTTATTTCCTTTTCGCAGCTCCATTCGCCCTTCTCTGCTTTATTCTCGCCACCTTTGCTGCTTCATACCCATTCGCTGCTCCGTCCCCCCTTCGCTGCTCTATTCACCCTCCTTCGCTGCTCTGATCCCCCCTTCGTTACTCCATTCCCCCTTCGTTGTTCCATTCCCCCCTTCGCTGCTTTATTCCCGCACCCCCTTCTCTTTTCCGATCCCCACCTTCGCAACTCCATTGCACTCTCCGCTGTGCAGTTCCCCTTTCGCTGCCCTGTATCCCTCTTCGCTCCTTAATTCCCCCTTTGCTGCTCCATTCACCAACTTCACTGCTCCATTCACCCCTGCGCAGCTTTATTCCCCCCTTCGCTGTTCAGATCCCAACCTTCACAACTCCATTACACCCTTTGCTGTGAAGTTGCCCCTTTGCTGCTCCGTACCACTCTTTGCTCCTTAATCCACCCTTCGCTGCTCCATTCACTCCTTTCGCTGCTCCATTCACCCCTTCGCATCTTTATTCCCCCCTTCGTTGCTCAGTTCTCCACATTTCTGCTCCATTCCCCACATCGCTGCTTTATTCCCCCTTCGCTGCTCCATTTACCCTTCTCTGCTTTATACATCCTTTGCTTCTCCATTCCTTCTTCGCTCCTTTATTCCCCCTTCGCTACTTTATTCCCCCCTTCGCTGTTCTGATCCCCACCTTTGCAACTCCATTACACCCTTCGTTGTGCAGTTGCCCCTTCGCTGCTCCGAACCCCTCTTCACTCCTTCATTCCCCCTTTGCAGCTCCATTCACTCCTTTCGCTGGTTCATTCACCCCTTCACAGCTTTCTTCTATCCTTTCCTGCTCCGTTCCCCCTTTCACTGCTCTATTACCCTTTTCACTGCCGCATTCCCGACTTCGCTGCTCGATTCCCCTTTACTTCTTTATTCCCCCTTCGTTGCTTTATTGCCACTTTGCTGCTCCATTAAACCTTTTTCTGCTTCATTCCCACTTCGTTGTTCCAATCCCCCCTTCGCTTCTTTATTCCCCCTTCGCTGCTTTATTCCCTCACCCCCTTCTCTTTTCCAATCTCCACCTTCGCAACTCCATTGCACTCTTCGCTGTGTTGTTCCCCCTTCGCTGCTCTGTATCCCTCTTCGCTCCTTAATTCCCCCTTTGCTGCTCCATTTACCCACTTCACTGCTCCATTCACCCCTGCGCAGCTTTATTCCACCATTCGCTGCTCCGTTCCCACCCTTCGCTGCTCCATTCCCCACATCGCTGCTTTATACACCCTTCGCTGCTCCATTCCACCTTCGCTCCTTTATTTCCCCATTCGCTATTTTATTCCCCCCCTTCGCTGTTCCGATCCCCACCTTCACAACTCTATTACACCCTTTACTGTGAAATTGCCCCTTTGCTGCTCCGTACCACTCTTCGCTCCTTAATTCCCCCTTCGCTGCTCCATTCATTCCTTTCGCTGCTCCATTCACCCCTTCGCATCTTTATTCCCCCCTTCGTTGCTCCATTCCCCACATTGCTGCTTTATTACCACTTTCGCTGCTCCATTTCCCCTTCAATGCTTTATACCCCCTTCACTGCTTTCTGCCCCCTTCGCTGCTCCATTTCCCCCATTCGCTGCTCCGAGCCACACCTTCACTGCTCCATTATCCCTTCACTGCTGCATTCCTCACATTGCTATTTTATTCCCCTTTCACTGCTCCATTTCCCCTTCGCCGCTTTATACCTCCTTTACTGCTCCATTCCTCCTTCGCTTCTTTATTCCCCCTTCGCTACTTTATTCCCCCTCTTTCACTGCTCCGATCCCCACCTTCGCAATTCCATTACACCCTTCACTGTGCAGTTCCCCCTTCGCTGCTCCGTACCCCTTCGCTGCTCCATTCCTCCTTCGCTGCTCCATTTGCCCTCTTAACTGCTGCGTTTCACCCCCCTTTGCTGCTCTGAAACTCATCCTTCGCTGCTCCATTCCCCCTTCACTGCTCCGCTCCCCTCTTCACTCCTTAATTTCTCCTTGGATACTCCATTCAAACACTTTACTGCTCCATTCACCCCATCACAGCTTTATTCCCCCCTGAAGTGCTCTGTTCCCCGCTTCGCTGCTCCATTCCCCACATTGCTGCTTTATTGCCCTTACTACGTTATTGCCACTTTGCTGCTCCATTCCTCCTTTGCTGCTGTGTTCCCACCCTTCGCTACTCCATTCCCCCTTCACTGATCCATTCCCCCCTTTGCTCCTTTATTACCCAATTCTCCGCGGTATTCCCCCACCGCTTCTCTGTTCCGATCCCCAACTTTGCAACTCCATTGCAATCTTCGCTGCGCAGTTTCCCCTTCACTGCTCTGTATCCCTCTTCGCTCTTTCATTCCCCCTTTGCTGCTCCATTCACTCATTTCGCTGGTTCATTCACCCCTTCGCAGCTTTCTTCCATCCTTCCCTGCTCCGTTCCCCCTTTCACTGCTCTATTACAGTTTTCACTGCTGCATTCCCCACTTCACTGCTTGATTCCCCTTCACTTCTTTATTCCTCCTTCGTTGCTTTATTTCCACTTTGCTGCTCCATTCCCCCTTTCGCTGCTTCATTCCCCACTCGCTGATCTGTTCATCCTTCGCTACTTTATTCCCTGTTCGCAGCTCCATTCGCCCTTCTCTGCTTTATTCTCGCCACCTTTGCTGCTTCATACCCATTTGCTGCTCCGTCCCCCCTTCGCTGCTCTATTCACCCTCCTTCGCTGCTCTGATCCCCCCTTCGCTACTCCATTCCCCCTTCGTTGTTCCATTCCCACCTTCGCTCCTTCATTGCCCCTTCACTGCTTTATTCCCCCACCCCCTTCTCTTTTCTGATCCCCACCTTCGCAACTCCATTGCACTCTTCGCTGTGCAGTTCCCCCTTCGCTGCTCCTGTATCCCTCTTCGCTCCTTAATTCCCCCTTTGCTGCTCCATTCACCCACTTCACTGCTCCATTCACCCCTGCGCAGCTTTATTCCCACTTTCGCGTTCAGATCCCCACCTTCACAACTCCATTACACCCTTTGCTGTGAAGTTGCCCCTTCACTGCTCCGTACCACTCTTTGCTGCTTAATTCCCCCTTCACTGCTCCATTCACTCCTTTCGCTGCTCCATTCACCCCTTCGCATCTTTATTCCCCCCTTCGTTGCTCAGTTCCCCACATTTCTGCTCCATTCCCCACTTCGCTGCTTTATTCCCCCTTCGCTGCTCCATTTGCCCTTCTCTGCTTTATACATCCTTTGCTTCTCCATTCCTTCTTCGCTCCTTTATTCCCCCTTCGCTACTTTATTCCCCCCTTCGCTGTTCTGATCCCCACCTTTGTAACTCCATTACACCCTTCGTTGTGCAGTTTCCCCTTCGCTGCTCCGTACCCCTCTTCACTCCTTCATTCCCCTTTTGCTGCTCCATTCACTCCTTTCGCTGGTTCATTCACCCCTTCAATGCTTTCTTCCATCCTTTGCTGCTCCGTTCCCCCTTTCACTGCTCTATTACCCTTTTCACTGCCGCATTCCCGACTTCGCTGCTCGATTCCCCTTCACTTCTTTATTCCCCCTTCGTTGCTTCTTTATTGCCACTTTGCTGCTCCATTCCCCCTTTTGCTGCTTCATTCCCACTTCGTTTTTCCAATCCTCCCTTCGCTCATTTATTAACCCTTCGCTGCTTTATTCCCCCACCCCCTTCTCTTTTCCGATCTCCACCTTTGCAACTCCATTGCACTCTTCGCTGTGCTGTTCCCCCTTCGCTGCTCTGTATCCCTCTTCGCTCATTAATTCCCCCTTTGTTGCTCCATTCACCCCGCGCAGCTTTATTCCACCCTTCGCTGCTCCGTTCCCACACTTCGCTGCTCCATTCCCCACATCGCTGCTTTATACACCCTTCGCTGCTCCATTGCACCTTCGCTCCTTTATTTCCCCCTTCGCTATTTTATTCCCCCCTTCGCTGTTCCGATTCCCACCTTCACAACTCCATTACACCCTTTAATGTGAAGTTGCCCCTTCGCTGCTCCGTCCCACTCTTCGCTCTTTAATTCCCCCTTCGCTGCTCCATTCATTCATTTCGCTGCTCCATTCACCCCTTCGATTCTTTATTCCCCCCTTCGTTGCTCCGTTCCCCACATTGCTGCTTTATGACCACTTTCGCTGCTCCATTTCCGCTTCACTGCTTTATACCCCCTTCACTGCTTTCTTGCCCCTTCGCTGCTCCGAGCCGCACCTTAACTGCTCCATTCTCCCTTCACTGCTGCATTCCTCACATTGCTATTTTATTCCCCTTTCACTGCTCCATTTCCCCTTCGCTGCTTTATACCTCCTTCACTGCTCCATTCCTCCTTCGCTTCTTTATTCCCCCTTCGCTACTTTATTCCCCCTCTTTCGCTGCTCCGATCCCCACCTTCGCAATTCCATTACACCCTTCACTGTGCAGTTCCCTCTTCGCTGCTCCGTACCCCTTCGCTGCTCCATTCCTCCTTAGCTGCTCCATTTACCCCCTTAACTGCTGCGTTTCACCCCCCTTCGCTGGTCTGAAACTCATCCTTCGCTGCTCCATTCCCCCTTCACTGCTCCGCACCCCTCTTCACTACTTAATTTCCCTTGGATGCTCCATTCAACCACTTTACTGCTCCATTCACCCCATCACAGCTTTATTCCCCCCTGAAGTGCTCTGTTCCCCGCTTCGCTGCTCCATTCCCCACATTGCTGCTTTATTGCCCTTCACTACGTTATTGCCACTTTGCTGCTCCATTCCCCCTTCGCTGCTGTGTTCCCACCCTTCGCTACTCCATTCTCCCTTCACTGTTCCATTTCCACATTTGCTCCTTTATTACCCAATTCTCTGTGGTATTCGCCCACCGCTTCTCTGTTCCGATCCCCACCTTTGCAACTCCATTGCACTCTTCGCTGCGCAGTTTCCCCTTCACTGCTCCGTACCCCTCTTCGCTCCTTCATTCCCCCTTTGCTGCTCCATTCACTCCTTTCGCTGGTTCATTCACCCCTTCGCAGCTTTCTTCCATCCCTCGCTGCTCCGTTCCCCCTTTCACTGCTCTATTACCCTTTTCACTGCTGCATTCCCCAATTCGTTGCTTGATTCCCCTTCACTTCTTTATTCCCCCTTCGTTGCTTTATTGCCACTTTGCTGCTCCATTCCCCCTTTCGCTGCTTCATTCCCCACTCGCTGATCTGTTCATCCTTCGCTACTTTATTCCCTCTTCGCAGCTCCATTCGCCCTTCGCTGCTTTATTCTCGCCACCTTTGCTGCTTTATTCCTCATTCACTGCTCCGTACCCCCTTTGCTGCTCTGTTCACCCTCCTTCGCTGCCCTGATCCCCCCTTCGCTACTCCAATCCCCCTTCATTGTTCCATTCCCCCTTCACTCCTTTATTCCCCCTTCGCTGCTTTATTCCCCCACCCCCTTCTCTTTTCCTATCACCACCTTCGCAACTCCATTGCACTCTTCGCTGTGCAGTTCCCCCTTCGCTGCTCTGTATCCCTCTACGCTCCTTAATTCCCCCTTTGCTGCTCCATTCACCCACTTCACTGCTCCATTCACCCCTCTTCGCTCCTTAATTCCCCCTTCGCTGCTCCATTCACTCGTTTCGCTGCTCCATTCTCCCCTTCGCAGCTTTATTTCCCCCTTCGTTGCTCCGTTCCCCACATTGCTGCTTTATTACTACTTTCGCTGCTCCATTTCCCTTTCGCTGCTTGATACCCCCTTCAATGATTTCTTCTCCCTTCGCTGCTCCATTTCCCCCCTTCGCTGCTCCGATCCGCACCTTCACTGCTCCGTTCCCCCTTCGCTGCTCCATTCCTCACATTGCTATTTTATTCCCGCTTCACTGCTCCATTTCCCCTTCGCTGTTTTCTACCCCCTACACTGCTCCATTCCTCCTTCGCTTGTTTATTCCCCCTTCGCTACTTTATTCCCCCTCCTTCGCTGTTCCGATCCCCACCTTCGCAACTCCATTACACCCTTCGCTGTGCAGTACCCCCTTCGCTGCTACGTACACCTCTTCGCTCCTTCATTCCCTCTTTGCTGCTCCATTCACTCCTTTCACTGTTTCGTTCACCCCTTTGCAGCTTTCTATCATCCTTCGCTGCTCCGTTCCCCCTTATACTGCTCTATTACCCTTTTCACTGCTGCATTCCCCACTTCGCTGCTCGATTGCCCTTCACTTCTTTATTCCCCCTTCGTTGCTTTATTGCCACTTTGCTGCTCCATTCCTCCTTTCGCTGCTTCATTCCCCACTCGTTGATCTGTACATCCTTCGTTACTTTATTTCCTTTTCGCAGCTCCATTCGCCCTTCTCTGCTTTATTCTCGCCACCTTTGCTGCTTCATACCCATTCGCTGCTCCGTCCCCCCTTCGCTGCTCTATTCACCCTCCTTCGCTGCTCTGATCCCCCCTTCGTTACTCCATTCCCCCTTCGTTGTTCCATTCCCCCCTTTGCTGCTTTATTCCCGCACCCCCTTCTCTTTTCCGATCCCCACCTTCGCAACTCCATTGCACTCTCCGCTGTGCAGTTCCCCTTTCGCTGCCCTGTATCCCTCTTCGCTCCTTAATTCCCCCTTTGCTGCTCCATTCACCAACTTCACTGCTCCATTCACCCCTGCGCAGCTTTATTCCCCCCTTCGCTGTTCAGATCCCAACCTTCACAACTCCATTACACCCTTTGCTGTGAAGTTGCCCCTTTGCTGCTCCGTACCACTCTTTGCTCCTTAATCCACCCTTCGCTGCTCCATTCACTCCTTTCGCTGCTCCATTCACCCCTTCGCATCTTTATTCCCCCCTTCGTTGCTCAGTTCCCCACATTTCTGCTCCATTCCCCACATCGCTGCTTTATTCCCCCTTCGCTGCTCCATTTACCCTTCTCTGCTTTATACATCCTTTGCTTCTCCATTCCTTCTTCGCTCCTTTATTCCCCCTTCGCTACTTTATTCCCCCCTTCGCTGTTCTGATCCCCACCTTTGCAACTCCATTACACCCTTCGTTGTGCAGTTGCCCCTTCGCTGCTCCGAACCCCTCTTCACTCCTTCATTCCCCCTTTGCAGCTCCATTCACTCCTTTCGCTGGTTCATTCACCCCTTCACAGCTTTCTTCTATCCTTTCCTGCTCCGTTCCCCCTTTCACTGCTCTATTACCCTTTTCACTGCCGCATTCCCGACTTCGCTGCTCGATTCCCCTTTACTTCTTTATTCCCCCTTCGTTGCTTTATTGCCACTTTGCTGCTCCATTAAACCTTTTTCTGCTTCATTCCCACTTCGTTGTTCCAATCCCCCCTTCGCTTCTTTATTCCCCCTTCGCTGCTTTATTCCCTCACCCCCTTCTCTTTTCCAATCTCCACCTTCGCAACTCCATTGCACTCTTCGCTGTGTTGTTCCCCCTTCGCTGCTCTGTATCCCTCTTCGCTCCTTAATTCCCCCTTTGCTGCTCCATTTACCCACTTCACTGCTCCATTCACCCCTGCGCAGCTTTATTCCACCATTCGCTGCTCCGTTCCCACCCTTCGCTGCTCCATTCCCCACATCGCTGCTTTATACACCCTTCGCTGCTCCATTCCACCTTCGCTCCTTTATTTCCCCATTCGCTATTTTATTCCCCCCCTTCGCTGTTCCGATCCCCACCTTCACAACTCTATTACACCCTTTACTGTGAAATTGCCCCTTTGCTGCTCCGTACCACTCTTCGCTCCTTAATTCCCCCTTCGCTGCTCCATTCATTCCTTTCGCTGCTCCATTCACCCCTTCGCATCTTTATTCCCCCCTTCGTTGCTCCATTCCCCACATTGCTGCTTTATTACCACTTTCGCTGCTCCATTTCCCCTTCAATGCTTTATACCCCCTTCACTGCTTTCTGCCCCCTTCGCTGCTCCATTTCCCCCATTCGCTGCTCCGAGCCACACTTTCACTGCTCCATTATCCCTTCACTGCTGCATTCCTCACATTGCTATTTTATTCCCCTTTCACTGCTCCATTTCCCCTTCGCCGCTTTATACCTCCTTTACTGCTCCATTCCTCCTTCGCTTCTTTATTCCCCCTTCGCTACTTTATTCCCCCTCTTTCACTGCTCCGATCCCCACCTTCGCAATTCCATTACATCCTTCACTGTGCAGTTCCCCCTTCGCTGCTCCGTACCCCTTCGCTGCTCCATTCCTCCTTCGCTGCTCCATTTGCCCTCTTAACTGCTGCGTTTCACCCCCCTTTGCTGCTCTGAAACTCATCCTTCGCTGCTCCATTCCCCCTTCACTGCTCCGCTCCCCTCTTCACTCCTTAATTTCTCCTTGGATGCTCCATTCAAACACTTTACTGCTCCATTCACCCCATCACAGCTTTATTCCCCCCTGAAGTGCTCTGTTCCCCGCTTCGCTGCTCCATTCCCCACATTGCTGCTTTATTGCCCTTACTACGTTATTGCCACTTTGCTGCTCCATTCCTCCTTTGCTGCTGTGTTCCCACCCTTCGCTACTCCATTCCCCCTTCACTGATCCATTCCCCCCTTTGCTCCTTTATTACCCAATTCTCCGCGGTATTCCCCCACCGCTTCTCTGTTCCGATCCCCAACTTTGCAACTCCATTGCAATCTTCGCTGCGCAGTTTCCCCTTCACTGCTCTGTATCCCTCTTCGCTCTTTCATTCCCCCTTTGCTGCTCCATTCACTCATTTCGCTGGTTCATTCACCCCTTCGCAGCTTTCTTCCATCCTTCCCTGCTCCGTTCCCCCTTTCACTGCTCTATTACAGTTTTCACTGCTGCATTCCCCACTTCACTGCTTGATTCCCCTTCACTTCTTTATTCCTCCTTCGTTGCTTTATTTCCACTTTGCTGCTCCATTCCCCCTTTCGCTGCTTCATTCCCCACTCGCTGATCTGTTCATCCTTCGCTACTTTATTCCCTGTTCGCAGCTCCATTCGCCCTTCTCTGCTTTATTCTCGCCACCTTTGCTGCTTCATACCCATTTGCTGCTCCGTCCCCCCTTCGCTGCTCTATTCACCCTCCTTCGCTGCTCTGATCCCCCCTTCGCTACTCCATTCCCCCTTCGTTGTTCCATTCCCACCTTCGCTCCTTCATTGCCCCTTCACTGCTTTATTCCCCCACCCCCTTCTCTTTTCTGATCCCCACCTTCGCAACTCCATTGCACTCTTCGCTGTGCAGTTCCCCCTTCGCTGCTCCTGTATCCCTCTTCGCTCCTTAATTCCCCCTTTGCTGCTCCATTCACCCACTTCACTGCTCCATTCACCCCTGCGCAGCTTTATTCCCACTTTCGCGTTCAGATCCCCACCTTCACAACTCCATTACACCCTTTGCTGTGAAGTTGCCCCTTCGCTGCTCCGTACCACTCTTTGCTGCTTAATTCCCCCTTCACTGCTCCATTCACTCCTTTCGCTGCTCCATTCACCCCTTCGCATCTTTATTCCCCCCTTCGTTGCTCAGTTCCCCACATTTCTGCTCCATTCCCCACTTCGCTGCTTTATTCCCCCTTCGCTGCTCCATTTGCCCTTCTCTGCTTTATACATCCTTTGCTTCTCCATTCCTTCTTCGCTCCTTTATTCCCCCTTCGCTACTTTATTCCCCCCTTCGCTGTTCTGATCCCCACCTTTGTAACTCCATTACACCCTTCGTTGTGCAGTTTCCCCTTCGCTGCTCCGTACCCCTCTTCACTCCTTCATTCCCCTTTTGCTGCTCCATTCACTCCTTTCGCTGGTTCATTCACCCCTTCAATGCTTTCTTCCATCCTTTGCTGCTCCGTTCCCCCTTTCACTGCTCTATTACCCTTTTCACTGCCGCATTCCCGACTTCGCTGCTCGATTCCCCTTCACTTCTTTATTCCCCCTTCGTTGCTTCTTTATTGCCACTTTGCTGCTCCATTCCCCCTTTTGCTGCTTCATTCCCACTTCGTTTTTCCAATCCTCCCTTCGCTCATTTATTAACCCTTCGCTGCTTTATTCCCCCACCCCCTTCTCTTTTCCGATCTCCACCTTTGCAACTCCATTGCACTCTTCGCTGTGCTGTTCCCCCTTCGCTGCTCTGTATCCCTCTTCGCTCATTAATTCCCCCTTTGTTGCTCCATTCACCCCGCGCAGCTTTATTCCACCCTTCGCTGCTCCGTTCCCACACTTCGCTGCTCCATTCCCCACATCGCTGCTTTATACACCCTTCGCTGCTCCATTGCACCTTCGCTCCTTTATTTCCCCCTTCGCTATTTTATTCCCCCCTTCGCTGTTCCGATTCCCACCTTCACAACTCCATTACACCCTTTAATGTGAAGTTGCCCCTTCGCTGCTCCGTCCCACTCTTCGCTCTTTAATTCCCCCTTCGCTGCTCCATTCATTCATTTCGCTGCTCCATTCACCCCTTCGATTCTTTATTCCCCCCTTCGTTGCTCCGTTCCCCACATTGCTGCTTTATGACCACTTTCGCTGCTCCATTTCCGCTTCACTGCTTTATACCCCCTTCACTGCTTTCTTGCCCCTTCGCTGCTCCGAGCCGCACCTTAACTGCTCCATTCTCCCTTCACTGCTGCATTCCTCACATTGCTATTTTATTCCCCTTTCACTGCTCCATTTCCCCTTCGCTGCTTTATACCTCCTTCACTGCTCCATTCCTCCTTCGCTTCTTTATTCCCCCTTCGCTACTTTATTCCCCCTCTTTCGCTGCTCCGATCCCCACCTTCGCAATTCCATTACACCCTTCACTGTGCAGTTCCCTCTTCGCTGCTTAGTACCCCTTCGCTGCTCCATTCCTCCTTAGCTGCTCCATTTACCCCCTTAACTGCTGCGTTTCACTCCCCTTCGCTGGTCTGAAACTCATCCTTCGCTGCTCCATTCCCCCTTCACTGCTCCGCACCCCTCTTCACTACTTAATTTCCCTTGGATGCTCCATTCAACCACTTTACTGCTCCATTCACCCCATCACAGCTTTATTCCCCCCTGAAGTGCTCTGTTCCCCGCTTCGCTACTCCATTCCCCACATTGCTGCTTTATTGCCCTTCACTACGTTATTGCCACTTTGCTGCTCCATTCCTCCTTCGCTGCTGTGTTCCCACCCTTCGCTACTCCATTCTCCCTTCACTGTTCCATTTCCACATTTGCTCCTTTATTACCCAATTCTCTGTGGTATTCGCCCACCGCTTCTCTGTTCCGATCCCCACCTTTGCAACTCCATTGCACTCTTCGCTGCGCAGTTTCCCCTTCACTGCTCCGTACCCCTCTTCGCTCCTTCATTCCCCCTTTGCTGCTCCATTCACTCCTTTCGCTGGTTCATTCACCCCTTCGCAGCTTTCTTCCATCCTTCGCTGCTCCGTTCCCCCTTTCACTGCTCTATTACCCTTTTCACTGCTGCATTCCCCAATTCGTTGCTTGATTCCCCTTCACTTCTTTATTCCCCCTTCGTTGCTTTATTGCCACTTTGCTGCTCCATTCCCCCTTTCGCTGCTTCATTCCCCACTCGCTGATCTGTTCATCCTTCGCTACTTTATTCCCTCTTCGCAGCTCCATTCGCCCTTCGCTGCTTTATTCTCGCCACCTTTGCTGCTTTATTCCTCATTCGCTGCTCCGTACCCCCTTTGCTGCTCTGTTCACCCTCCTTCGCTGCCCTGATCCCCCCTTCGCTACTCCAATCCCCCTTCATTGTTCCATTCCCCCTTCACTCCTTTATTCCCCCTTCGCTGCTTTATTCCCCCACCCCCTTCTCTTTTCCTATCACCACCTTCGCAACTCCATTGCACTCTTCGCTGTGCAGTTCCCCCTTCGCTGCTCTGTATCCCTCTACGCTCCTTAATTCCCCCTTTGCTGCTCCATTCACCCACTTCACTGCTCCATTCACCCCTCTTCGCTCCTTAATTCCCCCTTCGCTGCTCCATTCACTCGTTTCGCTGCTCCATTCTCCCCTTCGCAGCTTTATTTCCCCCTTCGTTGCTCCGTTCCCCACATTGCTGATTTATTACTACTTTCGCTGCTCCATTTCCCTTTCGCTGCTTGATACCCCCTTCAATGATTTCTTCTCCCTTCGCTGCTCCATTTCCCCCCTTCGCTGCTCCGATCCGCACCTTCACTGCTCCGTTCCCCCTTCGCTGCTCCATTCCTCACATTGCTATTTTATTCCCGCTTCACTGCTCCATTTCCCCTTCGCTGTTTTCTACCCCCTACACTGCTCCATTCCTCCTTCGCTCGTTTATTCCCCCTTCGCTACTTTATTCCCCCTCCTTCGCTGTTCCGATCCCCACCTTCGCAACTCCATTACACCCTTCGCTGTGCAGTACCCCCTTCGCTGCTACGTACACCTCTTCGCTCCTTCATTCCCTCTTTGCTGCTCCATTCACTCCTTTCACTGTTTCGTTCACCCCTTTGCAGCTTTCTATCATCCTTCGCTGCTCCGTTCCCCCTTATACTGCTCTATTACCCTTTTCACTGCTGCATTCCCCACTTCGCTGCTCGATTGCCCTTCACTTCTTTATTCCCCCTTCGTTGCTTTATTGCCACTTTGCTGCTCCATTCCTCCTTTCGCTGCTTCATTCCCCACTCGTTGATCTGTACATCCTTCGTTACTTTATTTCCTTTTCGCAGCTCCATTCGCCCTTCTCTGCTTTATTCTCGCCACCTTTGCTGCTTCATACCCATTCGCTGCTCCGTCCCCCCTTCGCTGCTCTATTCACCCTCCTTCGCTGCTCTGATCCCCCCTTCGTTACTCCATTCCCCCTTCGTTGTTCCATTCCCCCCTTCGCTGCTTTATTCCCGCACCCCCTTCTCTTTTCCGATCCCCACCTTCGCAACTCCATTGCACTCTCCGCTGTGCAGTTCCCCTTTCGCTGCCCTGTATCCCTCTTCGCTCCTTAATTCCCCCTTTGCTGCTCCATTCACCAACTTCACTGCTCCATTCACCCCTGCGCAGCTTTATTCCCCCCTTCGCTGTTCAGATCCCAACCTTCACAACTCCATTACACCCTTTGCTGTGAAGTTGCCCCTTTGCTGCTCCGTACCACTCTTTGCTCCTTAATCCACCCTTCGCTGCTCCATTCACTCCTTTCGCTGCTCCATTCACCCCTTCGCATCTTTATTCCCCCCTTCGTTGCTCAGTTCCCCACATTTCTGCTCCATTCCCCACATCGCTGCTTTATTCCCCCTTCGCTGCTCCATTTACCCTTCTCTGCTTTATACATCCTTTGCTTCTCCATTCCTTCTTTGCTCCTTTATTCCCCCTTCGCTACTTTATTCCCCCCTTCGCTGTTCTGATCCCCACCTTTGCAACTCCATTACACCCTTCGTTGTGCAGTTGCCCCTTCGCTGCTCCGAACCCCTCTTCACTCCTTCATTCCCCCTTTGCAGCTCCATTCACTCCTTTCGCTGGTTCATTCACCCCTTCACAGCTTTCTTCTATCCTTTCCTGCTCCGTTCCCCCTTTCACTGCTCTATTACCCTTTTCACTGCCGCATTCCCGACTTCGCTGCTCGATTCCCCTTCACTTCTTTATTCCCCCTTCGTTGCTTTATTGCCACTTTGCTGCTCCATTAAACCTTTTTCTGCTTCATTCCCACTTCGTTGTTCCAATCCCCCCTTCGCTTCTTTATTCCCCCTTCGCTGCTTTATTCCCTCACCCCCTTCTCTTTTCCAATCTCCACCTTCGCAACTCCATTGCACTCTTCGCTGTGTTGTTCCCCCTTCGCTGCTCTGTATCCCTCTTCGCTCCTTAATTCCCCCTTTGCTGCTCCATTTACTCACTTCACTGCTCCATTCACCCCTGCGCAGCTTTATTCCACCATTCGCTGCTCCGTTCCCACCCTTCGCTGCTCCATTCCCCACATCGCTGCTTTATACACCCTTCGCTGCTCCATTCCACCTTCGCTCCTTTATTTCCCCCTTCGCTATTTTATTCCCCCCCTTCGCTGTTCCGATCCCCACCTTCACAACTCTATTACACCCTTTACTGTGAAATTGCCCCTTTGCTGCTCCGTACCACTCTTCGCTCCTTAATTCCCCCTTCGCTGCTCCATTCATTCCTTTCGCTGCTCCATTCACCCCTTCGCATCTTTATTCCCCCCTTCGTTGCTCCATTCCCCACATTGCTGCTTTATTACCACTTTCGCTGCTCCATTTCCCCTTCAATGCTTTATACCCCCTTCACTGCTTTCTGCCCCCTTCGCTGCTCCATTTCCCCCATTCGCTGCTCCGAGCCACACCTTCACTGCTCCATTATCCCTTCACTGCTGCATTCCTCACATTGCTATTTTATTCCCCTTTCACTGCTCCATTTCCCCTTCGCCGCTTTATACCTCCTTTACTGCTCCATTCCTCCTTCGCTTCTTTATTCCCCCTTCGCTACTTTATTCCCCCTCTTTCACTGCTCCGATCCCCACCTTCGCAATTCCATTACACCCTTCACTGTGCAGTTCCCCCTTCGCTGCTCCGTACCCCTTCGCTGCTCCATTCCTCCTTCGCTGCTCCATTTGCCCTCTTATCTGCTGCGTTTCACCCCCCTTTGCTGCTCTGAAACTCATCCTTCGCTGCTCCATTCCCACTTCACTGCTCCGCTCCCCTCTTCACTCCTTAATTTCTCCTTGGATGCTCCATTCAAACACTTTACTGCTCCATTCACCCCATCACAGCTTTATTCCCCCCTGAAGTGCTCTGTTCCCCGCTTCGCTGCTCCATTCCCCACATTGCTGCTTTATTGCCCTTCACTACGTTATTGCCACTTTGCTGCTCCATTCCTCCTTTGCTGCTGTGTTCCCACCCTTCGCTACTCCATTCCCCCTTCACTGATCCATTCCCCCCTTTGCTCCTTTATTACCCAATTCT
The DNA here is from genome assembly GCF_036971445.1 of Narcine bancroftii. Taxonomy (NCBI): domain Eukaryota; kingdom Metazoa; phylum Chordata; class Chondrichthyes; order Torpediniformes; family Narcinidae; genus Narcine; species Narcine bancroftii. The sequence continues at coordinate 209,709,181 of NC_091472.1, read as the reverse complement.
CCGCGGTATTCCCCCACCGCTTCTCTGTTCCGATCCCCAACTTTGCAACTCCATTGCAATCTTCGCTGCGCAGTTTCCCCTTCACTGCTCTGTATCCCTCTTCGCTCTTTCATTCCCCCTTTGCTGCTCCATTCACTCATTTCGCTGGTTCATTCACCCCTTCGCAGCTTTCTTCCATCCTTCCCTGCTCCGTTCCCCCTTTCACTGCTCTATTACAGTTTTCACTGCTGCATTCCCCACTTCACTGCTTGATTCCCCTTCACTTCTTTATTCCTCCTTCGTTGCTTTATTTCCACTTTGCTGCTCCATTCCCCCTTTCGCTGCTTCATTCCCCACTCGCTGATCTGTTCATCCTTCGCTACTTTATTCCCTGTTCGCAGCTCCATTCGCCCTTCTCTGCTTTATTCTCGCCACCTTTGCTGCTTCATACCCATTTGCTGCTCCGTCCCCCCTTCGCTGCTCTATTCACCCTCCTTCGCTGCTCTGATCCCCCCTTCGCTACTCCATTCCCCCTTCGTTGTTCCATTCCCACCTTCGCTCCTTCATTGCCCCTTCACTGCTTTATTCCCCCACCCCCTTCTCTTTTCTGATCCCCACCTTCGCAACTCCATTGCACTCTTCGCTGTGCAGTTCCCCCTTCGCTGCTCCTGTATCCCTCTTCGCTCCTTAATTCCCCCTTTGCTGCTCCATTCACCCACTTCACTGCTCCATTCACCCCTGCGCAGCTTTATTCCCACTTTCGCGTTCAGATCCCCACCTTCACAACTCCATTACACCCTTTGCTGTGAAGTTGCCCCTTCGCTGCTCCGTACCACTCTTTGCTGCTTAATTCCCCCTTCACTGCTCCATTCACTCCTTTCGCTGCTCCATTCACCCCTTCGCATCTTTATTCCCCCCTTCGTTGCTCAGTTCCCCACATTTCTGCTCCATTCCCCACTTCGCTGCTTTATTCCCCCTTCGCTGCTCCATTTGCCCTTCTCTGCTTTATACATCCTTTGCTTCTCCATTCCTTCTTCGCTCCTTTATTCCCCCTTCGCTACTTTATTCCCCCCTTCGCTGTTCTGATCCCCACCTTTGTAACTCCATTACACCCTTCGTTGTGCAGTTTCCCCTTCGCTGCTCCGTACCCCTCTTCACTCCTTCATTCCCCTTTTGCTGCTCCATTCACTCCTTTCGCTGGTTCATTCACCCCTTCAATGCTTTCTTCCATCCTTTGCTGCTCCGTTCCCCCTTTCACTGCTCTATTACCCTTTTCACTGCCGCATTCCCGACTTCGCTGCTCGATTCCCCTTCACTTCTTTATTCCCCCTTCGTTGCTTCTTTATTGCCACTTTGCTGCTCCATTCCCCCTTTTGCTGCTTCATTCCCACTTCGTTTTTCCAATCCTCCCTTCGCTCATTTATTAACCCTTCGCTGCTTTATTCCCCCACCCCCTTCTCTTTTCCGATCTCCACCTTTGCAACTCCATTGCACTCTTCGCTGTGCTGTTCCCCCTTCGCTGCTCTGTATCCCTCTTCGCTCATTAATTCCCCCTTTGTTGCTCCATTCACCCCGCGCAGCTTTATTCCACCCTTCGCTGCTCCGTTCCCACACTTCGCTGCTCCATTCCCCTCATCGCTGCTTTATACACCCTTCGCTGCTCCATTGCACCTTCGCTCCTTTATTTCCCCCTTCGCTATTTTATTCCCCCCTTCGCTGTTCCGATTCCCACCTTCACAACTCCATTACACCCTTTAATGTGAAGTTGCCCCTTCGCTGCTCCGTCCCACTCTTCGCTCTTTAATTCCCCCTTCGCTGCTCCATTCATTCATTTCGCTGCTCCATTCACCCCTTCGATTCTTTATTCCACCCCTTCGTTGCTCCGTTCCCCACATTGCTGCTTTATGACCACTTTCGCTGCTCCATTTCCGCTTCACTGCTTTATACCCCCTTCACTGCTTTCTTGCCCCTTCGCTGCTCCGAGCCGCACCTTAACTGCTCCATTCTCCCTTCACTGCTGCATTCCTCACATTGCTATTTTATTCCCCTTTCACTGCTCCATTTCCCCTTCGCTGCTTTATACCTCCTTCACTGCTCCATTCCTCCTTCGCTTCTTTATTCCCCCTTCGCTACTTTATTCCCCCTCTTTCGCTGCTCCGATCCCCACCTTCGCAATTCCATTACACCCTTCACTGTGCAGTTCCCTCTTCGCTGCTTAGTACCCCTTCGCTGCTCCATTCCTCCTTAGCTGCTCCATTTACCCCCTTAACTGCTGCGTTTCACTCCCCTTCGCTGGTCTGAAACTCATCCTTCGCTGCTCCATTCCCCCTTCACTGCTCCGCACCCCTCTTCACTACTTAATTTCCCTTGGATGCTCCATTCAACCACTTTACTGCTCCATTCACCCCATCACAGCTTTATTCCCCCCTGAAGTGCTCTGTTCCCCGCTTCGCTACTCCATTCCCCACATTGCTGCTTTATTGCCCTTCACTACGTTATTGCCACTTTGCTGCTCCATTCCTCCTTCGCTGCTGTGTTCCCACCCTTCGCTACTCCATTCTCCCTTCACTGTTCCATTTCCACATTTGCTCCTTTATTACCCAATTCTCTGTGGTATTCGCCCACCGCTTCTCTGTTCCGATCCCCACCTTTGCAACTCCATTGCACTCTTCGCTGCGCAGTTTCCCCTTCAATGCTCCGTACCCCTCTTCGCTCCTTCATTCCCCCTTTGCTGCTCCATTCACTCCTTTCGCTGGTTCATTCACCCCTTCGCAGCTTTCTTCCATCCTTCGCTGCTCCGTTCCCCCTTTCACTGCTCTATTACCCTTTTCACTGCTGCATTCCCCAATTCGTTGCTTGATTCCCCTTCACTTCTTTATTCCCCCTTCGTTGCTTTATTGCCACTTTGCTGCTCCATTCCCCCTTTCGCTGCTTCATTCCCCACTCGCTGATCTGTTCATCCTTCGCTACTTTATTCCCTCTTCGCAGCTCCATTCGCCCTTCGCTGCTTTATTCTCGCCACCTTTGCTGCTTTATTCCTCATTCGCTGCTCCGTACCCCCTTTGCTGCTCTGTTCACCCTCCTTCGCTGCCCTGATCCCCCCTTCGCTACTCCAATCCCCCTTCATTGTTCCATTCCCCCTTCACTCCTTTATTCCCCCTTCGCTGCTTTATTCCCCCACCCCCTTCTCTTTTCCTATCACCACCTTCGCAACTCCATTGCACTCTTCGCTGTGCAGTTCCCCCTTCGCTGCTCTGTATCCCTCTACGCTCCTTAATTCCCCCTTTGCTGCTCCATTCACCCACTTCACTGCTCCATTCACCCCTCTTCGCTCCTTAATTCCCCCTTCGCTGCTCCATTCACTCGTTTCGCTGCTCCATTCTCCCCTTCGCAGCTTTATTTCCCCCTTCGTTGCTCCGTTCCCCACATTGCTGATTTATTACTACTTTCGCTGCTCCATTTCCCTTTCGCTGCTTGATACCCCCTTCAATGATTTCTTCTCCCTTCGCTGCTCCATTTCCCCCCTTCGCTGCTCCGATCCGCACCTTCACTGCTCCGTTCCCCCTTCGCTGCTCCATTCCTCACATTGCTATTTTATTCCCGCTTCACTGCTCCATTTCCCCTTCGCTGTTTTCTACCCCCTACACTGCTCCATTCCTCCTTCGCTTGTTTATTCCCCCTTCGCTACTTTATTCCCCCTCCTTCGCTGCTCCGATCCCCACCTTCGCAACTCCATTACACCCTTCGCTGTGCAGTACCCCCTTCGCTGCTACGTACACCTCTTCGCTCCTTCATTCCCTCTTTGCTGCTCCATTCACTCCTTTCACTGTTTCGTTCACCCCTTTGCAGCTTTCTATCATCCTTCGCTGCTCCGTTCCCCCTTATACTGCTCTATTACCCTTTTCACTGCTGCATTCCCCACTTCGCTGCTCGATTGCCCTTCACTTCTTTATTCCCCCTTCGTTGCTTTATTGCCACTTTGCTGCTCCATTCCTCCTTTCGCTGCTTCATTCCCCACTCGTTGATCTGTACATCCTTCGTTACTTTATTTCCTTTTCGCAGCTCCATTCGCCCTTCTCTGCTTTATTCTCGCCACCTTTGCTGCTTCATACCCATTCGCTGCTCCGTCCCCCCTTCGCTGCTCTATTCACCCTCCTTCGCTGCTCTGATCCCCCCTTCGTTACTCCATTCCCCCTTCGTTGTTCCATTCACCCCCTTCGCTGCTTTATTCCCGCACCCCCTTCTCTTTTCCGATCCCCACATTCGCAACTCCATTGCACTCTCCGCTGTGCAGTTCCCCTTTCGCTGCCCTGTATCCCTCTTCGCTCCTTAATTCCCCCTTTGCTGCTCCATTCACCAACTTCACTGCTCCATTCACCCCTGCGCAGCTTTATTCCCCCCTTCGCTGTTCAGATCCCAACCTTCACAACTCCATTACACCCTTTGCTGTGAAGTTGCCCCTTTGCTGCTCCGTACTACTCTTTGCTCCTTAATCCACCCTTCGCTGCTCCATTCACTCCTTTCGCTGCTCCATTCACCCCTTCGCATCTTTATTCCCCCCTTCGTTGCTCAGTTCCCCACATTTCTGCTCCATTCCCCACATCGCTGCTTTATTCCCCCTTCGCTGCTCCATTTACCCTTCTCTGCTTTATACATCCTTTGCTTCTCCATTCCTTCTTCGCTCCTTTATTCCCCCTTCGCTACTTTATTCCCCCCTTCGCTGTTCTGATCCCCACCTTTGCAACTCCATTACACCCTTCGTTGTGCAGTTGCCCCTTCGCTGCTCCGAACCCCTCTTCACTCCTTCATTCCCCCTTTGCAGCTCCATTCACTCCTTTCGCTGGTTCATTCACCCCTTCACAGCTTTCTTCTATCCTTTCCTGCTCCGTTCCCCCTTTCACTGCTCTATTACCCTTTTCACTGCCGCATTCCCGACTTCGCTGCTCGATTCCCCTTCACTTCTTTATTCCCCCTTCGTTGCTCTATTGCCACTTTGCTGCTCCATTAAACCTTTTTCTGCTTCATTCCCACTTCGTTGTTCCAATCCCCCCTTCGCTTCTTTATTCCCCCTTCGCTGCTTTATTCCCTCACCCCCTTCTCTTTTCCAATCTCCACCTTCGCAACTCCATTGCACTCTTCGCTGTGTTGTTCCCCCTTCGCTGCTCTGTATCCCTCTTCGCTCCTTAATTCCCCCTTTGCTGCTCCATTTACCCACTTCACTGCTCCATTCACCCCTGCGCTGCTTTATTCCACCATTCGCTGCTCCGTTCCCACCCTTCGCTGCTCCATTCCCCACATCGCTGCTTTATACACCCTTCGCTGCTCCATTCCACCTTCGCTCCTTTATTTCCCCCTTCGCTATTTTATTCCCCCCCTTCGCTGTTCCGATCCCCACCTTCACAACTCTATTACACCCTTTACTGTGAAATTGCCCCTTTGCTGCTCCGTACCACTCTTCGCTCCTTAATTCCCCCTTCGCTGCTCCATTCATTCCTTTCGCTGCTCCATTTACCCCTTCGCATCTTTATTCCCCCCTTCGTTGCTCCGTTCCCCACATTGCTGCTTTATTACCACTTTCGCTGCTCCATTTCCCCTTCAATGCTTTATACCCCCTTCACTGCTTTCTGCCCCCTTCGCTGCTCCATTTCCCCCATTCGCTGCTCCGAGCCACACCTACACTGCTCCATTATCCCTTCACTGCTGCATTCCTCACATTGCTATTTTATTCCCCTTTCACTGCTCCATTTCCCCTTCGCCGCTTTATACCTCCTTTACTGCTCCATTCCTCCTTCGCTTCTTTATTCCCCCTTCGCTACTTTATTCCCCCTCTTTCACTGCTCCGATCCCCACCTTCGCAATTCCATTACACCCTTCACTGTGCAGTTCCCCCTTCGCTGCTCCGTACCGCTTCGCTGCTCCATTCCTCCTTCGCTGCTCCATTTGCCCTCTTAACTGCTGCGTTTCACCCCCCTTTGCTGCTCTGAAACTCATCCTTCGCTGCTCCATTCCCCCTTCACTGCTCCGCTCCCCTCTTCACTCCTTAATTTCTCCTTGGATGCTCCATTCAAACACTTTACTGCTCCATTCACCCCATCACAGCTTTATTCCCCCCTGAAGTGCTCTGTTCCCCGCTTCGCTGCTCCATTCCCCACATTGCTGCTTTATTGCGCTTCACTACGTTATTGCCACTTTGCTGCTCCATTCCTCCTTTGCTGCTGTGTTCCCACCCTTCGCTACTCCATTCCCCCTTCACTGATCCATTCCCCCCTTTGCTCCTTTATTACCCAATTCTCCGCGGTATTCCCCCACCGCTTCTCTGTTCCGATCCCCAACTTTGCAACTCCATTGCAATCTTCGCTGCGCAGTTTCCCCTTCACTGCTCTGTATCCCTCTTCGCTCTTTCATTCCCCCTTTGCTGCTCCATTCACTCATTTCGCTGGTTCATTCACCCCTTCGCAGCTTTCTTCCATCCTTCCCTGCTCCGTTCCCCCTTTCACTGCTCTATTACAGTTTTCACTGCTGCATTCCCCACTTCACTGCTTGATTCCCCTTCACTTCTTTATTCCTCCTTCGTTGCTTTATTTCCACTTTGCTGCTCCATTCCCCGTTTCACTGCTTCATTCCCCATTCGCTGATCTGTTCATCCTTCGCTACTTTATTCCCTCTTTGCAGCTGCATTCGCCCTTCGCTGCTTTATTCTCGCCACCTCTGCTGCTTTATTCCCCATTCGCTGCTCCGTCCCCCCTTCACTGCTCTGTTCACCCTCCTTCACTGCTCTGATCCCCCCTTCGATACTCCATTCCCCCTTCGTTGCTCCGTTCCCCACATTGCTGCTTTATTACCACTTTAGCTGCTCCATTTCCCTTTCGCTGCTTTATACCCCCTTCACTGCTTTCTTCTCCCTTCGCTGCTCCATTTCCCCCCTTCGCTGCTCCGATCCGCACCTTCACTGCTCCGTTCCCCCTTCGCTGCTCCATTCCTCACATTGCTATTTTATTCCCGCTTCACTGCTCCTTTTCCCCTTCGCTGTTTTATACCCCCTACACGGCTCCATTCCTCCTTCGCTTCTTTATTCCCCCTTCGCTACTTTATTCCCCCTCCTTCGCTGTTCCGATCCGCACCTTCACAACTCCATTACACCCTTCGCTGTGCAGTACCCCCTTCACTGCTACGTACATCTCTTTGCTCTTTAATTCCCTCTTTGCTGCACAATTAACCCATTCGCTGCCTTATTCCACCCTTCGATGCTCCGTTCACCCCCATTGCTGCTCCATTGCCCACATCGCTGCTTTATTCCCCCTTTGCTGCTCCATTTGCCCTTCTCTGCTTTATACATCCTTTGCTTCTCCATTCCTTATTCGCTCCTTTATTCCCCCTTCGCTGTTCTTATCCCCACATTTGCAACTCCATTACACCCTTCGCTGTGCAGTTGCCCATTCGCTGCTCCGTACCCCTCTTCACTCCTTCATTCCCGCTTTGCTGCTCCATTCACTCCTTTCACTGGTTCGTTCACCCCTTTGTAGCTTTCTATCATCCTTTGCTGCTTCATTCCCCCTTTCACTACTCTATTACCCTTTTCACTGCTGCATTCCCCACTTCGCTGCTCCATTCCCCTTCACTTCTTTATTCCCCCTTCGCTACTTTATTTCCCCTCCTTCGCTGTTCCGATCCCACTTCGCAACTCAATTACACCCTTCGCTGTGCAGTACCCCCTTCGCTGCTACGTACACTTCTTCGCTCTTTAATTCCCTCTTTGCTGCACCATTCACCCCTTCACTGCTTCATTCCCCACTCGCTGATCTGTTCATTCTTCGTTACTTTATTTCCTCTTCGCAGCTCCATTCGCCCTTCTCTGCTTTATTCTCGCCACCTTTGCTGCTTCATACCCATTCGCTGCTACGTCCCCCCTTCGCTGCTCTATTCACCCACCTTCGCTGCTCTGATCCCCCCTTCGCTACTCCATTCCCCCTTCATTGTTCCATTCCCCCCTTCGCTCCTTTATTGCCCCTTCAGTGCTTTATTCCCCCTTCGTTGCTTTATTGCCACTCTGCTGCTCCATTCCCCCTTTCGCTGCTTCATTCCCCACTCGCCGATCTGTTCATCCTTCGCTACTTTATTCCCTCTTCGCAGCTCCTTTCCTCCTTCGCTGCTCCAATTGCCCCCTTAACTGCTGCGTTTCACCCCCCCTTCGCTGCTCTGAAACTCATCCTTCGCTGCTCCATTCCCCCTTCACTGCTCCGCACTGCTTCATTCCCCACTCGCTGATCTGTTCATCCTTCGCTACTTTATTCCCTCTTCACATCTCCATTCGCACTTCGCTGCTTTATTCTCGCCACTTTTGCTGCTTAGATCCCCATTCGCTGCTCCGTCCCCCCTTTGCTGTTCTGTTCACCCTCCTCCGCTTCTCTGATCCCCCCTTCGCTACTCCATTCCCCCTTCGTTGTTCCATTCCCCCCTTCGCTCCTTTATTGCCCCTTCACTGCTTTATTCCCCCACCCCCTTCTCTTTTCCGATCCCCACCTTCGCAACTCCATTGCACTCTTCGCTGTGCAGTTCCCCCTTTGCTGCCCTGTATCCCTCTTCGCTCCTTAATTCCTCCTTTGCTGCTCCATTCACCCACTTCACTGCTCCATTCACCCCTGCGCAGCTTTATTCCCCCCTTCGCTGTTCATATCCCCACCTTCACAACTCCATTACACCCTTTGCTGTGAAGTCCCCCCTTCGCTGATCCGTACCCCTCTTCACTCCTTCATTCCCCCTTTGCTGCTCCATTCACTCCTTTCGCTGGTTCATTCACCCCTTCACAGCTTTCTTCCATCCTTTGCTGCTCCGTTCCCCCTTTCACTGCTCTATTACCCTTTTCACTGCCGCATTCCCGACTTCGCTGCTCGATTCCCCTTCACTTCTTTATTCCCCCTTCGTTGCTTCTTTATTGCCACTTTGCTGCTTCATTCCCACTTCGTTGTTCCAATCCCCCCTTCGCTCATTAATTCCCCCTTCGCTGCTTTATTCCCCCACCCCCTTCTCTTTTCCGATCTCCGCCTTTGCAACTCCATTGCACTCTTCGCTGTGCTGTTCCCCCTTCGCTGCTCTGTATCCCTCCGCTCCTTAATTCCCCCTTTGCTGCTCCATTCACCCACTTCACTGCTCCATTCACCCCTGCGCAGCTTTATTCCACCCTTTGCTGCTCCGTTCCCACCCTTCGCTGCTCCATTCCATCTTCGCTCCTTTATTTCCCCCTTCGCTATTTTATTCCCCCCCTTCGCTGTTCCGATCCCCACCTTCACAACTCCCTTACACCCTTTACTGTGAAGTTTCCCCTTCGCTGCTCCGTAGCACTCTTCGCTCCTTAATTCCCCCTTCGCTGCTCAATTCATTCCTTTCGCTGCTCCATTCACCCCTTCGCATCTTTATTCCCCCCTTCGTTGCTCCGTTCCCTACATTGCTGCTTTATTACCACTTTCGCTGCTCCATTTCCCCTTCACTGCTTTATACCCCCTTCACTGCTTTCTGCCCCCTTCGCTGCTCCATTTCCCCCATTCGCTGCTCTGAGTCGCACCTTCACTGCTCCATTCTCCCTTCACTGCTGCATTCCTCATATTGCTATTTTATTCCCCTTTCACTGCTCCATTTCCCCTTCGCTGATTGATATCTCCTTCACTGCTCCATTCCTCCTTCGCTTCTTTATTCCCCCTTTGCTACTTTATTCCCCCTCTTTCACTGCTCCAATCCCCACCTTCGCAATTCCAATACACCCTTCACTGTGCAGTTCCCCCTTCGCTGCTCCGTACCCCTTCGCTGCTCCATTCCTCCTTCGCTGCTCCATTCGCCCCCTTCGCTGCTGCGTTTCACCCCCTTTCGCTTCTCTGAAACTCATCCTTCGCTGCTCCGTTCCCCCTTCACTGCTCCGTACCCCTCTTCACTCCTTAATTTCTCCATGGCTGCTCCATTCAACCACTTTACTGCTCCATTCTCCCCATCGCAGCTTTATTCCCCCCTTAAGCGCTCTGTTCCCCGCTTCGCTGCTCCATTCCCCATATTGCTGCTTTATTGCCCTTCACTACGTTCTTGCCACTTTGCTGCTCCATTCCTCCTTCGCTGCTGTGTTCCCACCCTTCGATACTCCAGTCCCCCTTCACTGTTCCATTCATCCCTTTGCTCCTTTATTACCAAATTCTCCGTGGTATTCCGCCACCCCTTCTCTGTTCCGATCCCCACCTTTGCAACTCCATTGCACTCTTCGCTGCGCAGTTTCCCCTTCGCTGCTCCGTACCCCTCTTCGCTGCTTCATTCCCCCTTTGCTACTCCATTCACTCCTTTCGCTGGTTCATTCACCCCTTCACAGCTTTCTTCCATCCTTCGCTGCTGCGTTCCCCCTTACACTGCTCTATTACCCTTTTCACTGCTGCAATACCCACTTCGGTGCTTGATTCCCCTTCACTTCTTTATTCCCCCTTCGTTGCTTTATTGCCACTTTGCTGCTCCATTCCCCCTTTCGCTGCTTCATTTCCCACTCGCTGATCTGTTCATCCTTCACTACTTTATTCCCTCTTCGCAGCTCCATTCGCCCTTCGCTGCTTTTTTCTCGCCACCTTTGCTGCTTTATACCCCATTCGCTGCTCCGTCCCCCCTTCGCTGCTCTGTTCATCCTCCTACGCTGCTCTGATCCCCCCTTCGCTGCTCCATTCCTCCTTCGCTCCTTTATTCCCCCTTCGCTACTTTATTCCCCCACTTCGCTGTTCTGATCCCCACCTTCGCAACTCCATTACACTCTTTGCTGTGCAGTTGCCCCTTCTCTGCTCCGTACCCCTCTTCACTCCTTAACTCCCCCTTCGCTGCTCCATTCACCCCTTCGCAGCTTTATTTCCCGCTTCGTTGCTCCGTTCCTCACATTGCTACTTTATTACCACTTTCGCTGCTCCATTTCCCCTTCGCTGCTTTATACCCCCTTCACTGCTTTCTTCTACCTTCACTGCTCCATTTCCCCCCTTCGCTGCTCCGATCCGCACCTTCATTGCTCCGTTCCAATTTCGCTGCTCCATTCCTCACATCGCTATTTTATTCCCGCTTCACTGCTCCATTTCCCCTTCACTGTTTTATACCCCCTTAACTGCTCCATTCCTCCTTCGCTTCTTTATTCCCCCTTCTCTACTTTATTCCCCCTCCTTCGCTGTTCCGATCCCCACCTTCGCAACTCCATTACACCCTTCGCTGTGCAGTGCCCCCTTCGCTGCTAGGTACACCTCTTCGCTCTTTAATTCCATCTTAGCTGCACTATTCACCCCTTCGCTGGTTTATTCCCCCCTTCGCTGCTCCATTGCCCCCAACTGCTGCTCCATTCCCCACATCGCTGCTTTATTCCCCCTTCGCTGCTCCATTCGCCCTTCGCTGCTTTATTCTCGCCACCATTGCTGCTTTATAGCCCATTCGCTGCTCGGTCTCCCCTTCGCTGCTCTGTTCACCCTCCTTCGCTGCTCTGATCCCTTCGCTACTCCATTCCCCCTTCGTTGTTCCATTCCCGTCTTCGCTCCTTTATTCCCCCTTCGCTGCTTTATTCCTCCACCCCCTTCTCTTTTCCGATCCCCACCTTCGCAACTCCATTGCACTCTTCGCTGTGCAGTTTCCCCTTCGCTGCTCTGTATCCCTCTTTGCTATTTAATACCCCCTTTGCCGCTCCATTCACCCACTTCACTGCTCCATTCACCCCTGCGCAGCTTTATTCCTTCCTTCGCTGCTCCGTTCCCACCCTTCGCTGCACCATCCCCCACATCACTAATTTATACACCCTTCGCTGCTCCATTCCTCCTTCGCTCCTTTATTTCCCCCTTCGCTATTTTATTCTCCCCCTTCGCTGTTCTGATCCCCACCTTCACAACTCCATTACACCCTTTGCTGTGAAGTTGCCCCTTTGCTGTGAAGTTGCCCCTTCGCTGCTCCGTACCACTCTTCGCCCCTTAATTCCCCCTTCGCTGCTCCATTCACTCATTTCGCTGCTCCATTCACCCCTTCACATCTTTATTCCCCCCTTCGTTGCTCCGTTCCCCACATTGTTGCTTTATTACCACTTTCGCTGCTCCATTTCCCCTTCACTGCTTTATACCCCCTTCACTGCTTTCTTCCCCCTTCGCTGCTCCTTCCCCCATTCGCTGCTCCGAGCCGCACCTTCACTGCTCCATTTTCACTTCACTGCTCCATTCCTCACATCGCTATTTTATTCCCACTTCACTACTCCATTTCCCATTCGCTGCTTTATACCTCCTTCACTGCTCCATTCCTCCTTCGCTTCTTTATTCCCCCTTCACTACTTTATTCACCCTCTTTCACTGCTCCGATCCCCACCTTCGCAATTCCATTACACCCTTCACTGTGCAGTTCCCCCATCGCTGCTCCGTACCCCTTCGCTGCTCCATTCGCCCTCATCGCTGCTGCGTCTCACCTCCCTTCGCTGCTCTGAAACTCATCCTTCGCTGCTCCGTTCCCCCTTCACTGCTCTGTACCCCTCTTCACTCCTTAATTTCTCCTTGGCTGCTTCATTCAACCACTTAACTGCTCCATTCACCCCATCACAGCTTTATTCACCTCTTAAGTGCTCTGTTCCCCGCTTCACTGCTCCATTCCCCACATTGCTGCTTTATTGCCCTTCACTACGTTCTTGCCACTTTGCTGCTCCATTCCTCCTTCGCTGCTGTGTTCCCATCCTTCGATACTCCAGTCCCCCTTCACTGTTCTATTCCCCCCTTTGCTCCTTTATTACCCATTTCTCCGCGGTATTCCCCCACCCCTTCTCTGTTCCGATCCCCACCTTTGCAACTCCATTGCACTCTTCACTGCGCAGCTTCCCCTTCGCTGTTCCGTACCCCTCTTCGCTCCTTCATTCCCCCTTTGCTGCTCCATTCACCCACTTCACTGCTCCATTCACCCCTGCGCAGCTTTATTCCCCACTTCGCTGTTCAGATCCCCACCTTCACAACTCCATTACACCCTTTGCTGTGAAGTTCCCCCTTCGCTGCTCCGTACCCCTCTTCACTCCTTCATTCCCCCTTTGCTGCTCCATTCACTCCTTTCGCTGGTTCATTCACCCCTTCACAGCTTTCTTCCATCCTTTGCTGTTCCGTTCCCCCTTTCACTGCTCTATTACCCTTTTCACTGCCACATTCCCGACCGCTGCTCGATTCCCCTTCACTTCTTTATTCCCCCTTCGTTGCTTCTTTATTGCCACTTTGCTGCTCCATTCCCCCTTTTGCTGCTTCATTCCCACTTCGTTGTTCCAATCCCCCCTTCGCTCATTTATTCCCCCTTCGCTGCTTTAATCCCCCACCCCCTTCTCTTTTCCGATCGCCACCTTCGCAACTCCATTGCACTCTTCGCTGTGCTGTTCCCCCTTCGCTGCCCTGTATCCCTCTTCGCTCCTTAATTCCCCCTTTGCTGCTCCATTCACCCACTTCACTGCTCCATTCACCCCTGCGCAGCTTTATTCCACCCTTCGCTGCTCCATTCCCACCCTTCGCTGCTCCATTCCCCACATCGCTGCTTTATACACCCTTCGCTGCTCCATTCCACCTTCGCTCCTTTATTTCCCCCTTCGCTATTTTATTCCCCCCTTCGCTGTTCCGATCCCCACCTTCACAACTCCATTACACCCTTTACTGTGAAGTTGCCCCTTCGCTGCTCCGTACCACTCTTCGCTCCTTAATTCCCCCTTCGCTGCTCCATTCATTCCTTTCGCTGCTCCATTCACCCCTTTGCATCTTTATTCCCCCCTTCGCTGCTCTGTTCATCCTCCTACGCTGCTCTGATCCCCCCTTCGCTGCTCCATTCCTCCTTCGCTCCTTTATTCCCCCTTCGCTACTTTATTCCCCCACTTCGCTGTTCTGATCCCCACCTTCGCAACTCCATTACACTCTTTGCTGTGCAGTTGCCCCTTCTCTGCTCCGTACCCCTCTTCACTCCTTAACTCCCCCTTCGCTGCTCCATTCACCCCTTCGCAGCTTTATTTCCCGCTTCGTTGCTCCGTTCCTCACATTGCTACTTTATTACCACTTTCGCTGCTCCATTTCCCCTTCGCTGCTTTATACCCCCTTCACTGCTTTCTTCTACCTTCACTGCTCCATTTCTCCCCTTCGCTGCTCCGATCCGCACCTTCATTGCTCCGTTCCCATTTCGCTGCTCCATTCCTCACATCGCTATTTTATTCCCGCTTCACTGCTCCATTTCCCCTTCACTGTTTTATACCCCCTTAACTGCTCCATTCCTCCTTCGCTTCTTTATTCCCCCTTCTCTACTTTATTCCCCCTCCTTCGCTGTTCCGATCCCCACCTTCGCAACTCCATTACACCCTTCGCTGTGCAGTGCCCCCTTCGCTGCTAGGTACACCTCTTCGCTCTTTAATTCCATCTTAGCTGCACTATTCACCCCTTCGCTAGTTTATTCCCCCCTTCGCTGCTCCATTGCCCCCAATTGCTGCTCCATTCCCCACATCGCTGCTTTATTCCCCCTTCGCTGCTCCATTCGCCCTTCGCTGCTTTATTCTCGCCACCATTGCTGCTTTATAGCCCATTCGCTGCTCGGTCTCCCCTTCGCTGCTCTGTTCACCCTCCTTCGCTGCTCTGATCCCTTCGCTACTCCATTCCCCCTTCGTTGTTCCATTCCCGTCTTCGCTCCTTTATTCCCCCTTCGCTGCTTTATTCCTCCACCCCCTTCTCTTTTCCGATCCCCACCTTCGCAACTCCATTGCACTCTTCGCTGTGCAGTTTCCCCTTCGCTGCTCTGTATCCCTCTTTGCTATTTAATACCCCCTTTGCCGCTCCATTCACCCACTTCACTGCTCCATTCACCCCTGCGCAGCTTTATTCCTTCCTTCGCTGCTCCGTTCCCACCCTTCGCTGCTCCATCCCCCACATCACTAATTTATACACCCTTCGCTGCTCCATTCCTCCTTCGCTCCTTTATTTCCCCCTTCGCTATTTTATTCTCCCCCTTCGCTGTTCTGATCCCCACCTTCACAACTCCATTACACCCTTTGCTGTGAAGTTGCCCCTTTGCTGTGAAGTTGCCCCTTCGCTGCTCCGTACCACTCTTCGCCCCTTAATTCCCCCTTCGCTGCTCCATTCACTCATTTCGCTGCTCCATTCACCCCTTCACATCTTTATTCCCCCCTTCGTTGCTCCGTTCCCCACATTGTTGCTTTATTACCACTTTCGCTGCTCCATTTCCCCTTCACTGCTTTATACCCCCTTCACTGCTTTCTTCCCCCTTCGCTGCTCCTTCCCCCATTCGCTGCTCCGAGCCGCACCTTCACTGCTCCATTTTCACTTCACTGCTCCATTCCTCACATCGCTATTTTATTCCCACTTCACTGCTCCATTTCCCCTTCGCTGCTTTATACCTCCTTCACTGATCCATTCCTCCTTCGCTTCTTTATTCCCACTTCACTACTTTATTCACCCTCTTTCACTGCTCCGATCCCCACCTTCGCAATTCCATTACACCCTTCACTGTGCAGTTCCCCCTTCGCTGCTCCGTACCCCTTCGCTGCTCCATTCGCCCTCTTCGCTGCTGCGTCTCACCTCCCTTCGCTGCTCTGAAACTCATCCTTCGCTGCTCCGTTCCCCCTTCACTGCTCTGTACCCCTCTTCACTCCTTAATTTCTCCTTGGCTGCTTCATTCAACCACTTAACTGCTCCATTCACCCCATCACAGCTTTATTCACCTCTTAAGTGCTCTGTTCCCCGCTTCACTGCTCCATTCCCCACATTGCTGCTTTATTGCCCTTCACTACGTTCTTGCCACTTTGCTGCTCCATTCCTCCTTCGCTGCTGTGTTCCCATCCTTCGATACTCCAGTCCCCCTTCACTGTTCTATTCCCCCCTTTGCTCCTTTATTACCCATTTCTCCGCGGTATTCCCCCACCCCTTCTCTGTTCCGATCCCCACCTTTGCAACTCCATTGCACTCTTCACTGCGCAGCTTCCCCTTCGCTGTTCCGTACCCCTCTTCGCTCCTTCATTCCCCCTTTGCTGCTCCATTCACTCCTTTCGCTGGTTCATTCACCCCTTCGCTGCTTTCTTCCATCCTTCGCTGCTCCATTCCCCCTTTCACTGCTCTATTACCCTTTTCACTGCTGCATTCCCCACTTTGCTGCTTGATTCCCCTTCACTTCTTTATTCCCCATTCGTTGCTTTATTGCCACTTTGCTGCTCCATTCCCCTTTTCGCTGCTTCTTTCCCCACTCGCTGATCTGTTCATCCTTCGCTACTTCATTCCCTCATCGCAGCTCCGTTCGCCCTTCGCTGCTTTATTCTTGCCACCTTTGCTGCTTTATAACCCATTCGCTGCTCCGTCCCCCCTTCGCTGCTCTGTTCACCATCCTTCGCTGCTCTGATCCCCCCTTCGCTACTCCATTCCCACCTTCGTTGTTCCATTCCCCCCTTCGCTGCTTTATTCCCGCACCCCCTTCTCTTTTCCGATCCCCACCTTCGCAACTCCATTGCACTCTTCGCTGTGCAGTTCCCCCTTCGCTGCTCTGTCTCCCTCTTCGCTCCTTAATTCCCCCTTTGCTGCTCCATTCACCCACTTCACTGCTCCATTCACCCCTGCGCAGCTTTATTCCCCCCTTCGCTGCTCCGTTCCCACCCTTCGCTGCTCCATTCCCCACATTGCTGCTCCATTACTCCTTCGCTCCTTTATTCCCCCTTCGCTACTTCATTCTCCCACTTCGCTGTTCTGATCCCCTCCTTCGCAACTCCATTACACCCTTCGCTGTGCAGTTGCCCCTTCGCTGCTCCGTACCCCTCATCACTCCTTAATTCCCCTTCGCTGCTCCATTCACTCCTTTCGCTGCTCCATTCACCCCTTCGCAGCTTTATTTCCCCCTTTGTTGCTCCGTTCCCCACATTGCTGCTTTATTACCACTTTCGCTCCTCCATTTCTCCTTCGCTGCTTTATACCCACTTCACTGCTTACTTCTCCCTTCGCTGCTCCATTTCCCCCCTTCTCAGCTCCGACCCGCAACTTCACTGCTCCGTTCCCCCTTTGCTGCTCCATTCCTCACATTGCTATTTTATTCCCGCTTCACTGCTCCATTTCCCCTTCGCTGTTTTATACCCCCTTCACTGCTCCATTCCTCCTTCTTTATTCCCCCTTCTCTACTTTATTCCCCCTCCTTCGCTGTTCCGATCCCCACCTTCGCAACTCCATTACACCCTTCGCTGTGCAGTTCCCCCTTCGCTGCTACATACACCTCTTTGCCCTTTGCTGCACCATTCACACCTTCGCTGCTTTATTCGCCCCTTCGCTGCTCTGGTCTCCCCCATTGCTGCTCCATTCCCATCCCTGCTTTATTCCCTCTTCGCTGCTCCATTTGCCCTTCTCTGCTTTATACATCCTTTGCTTCTCCATTCCCCCTTCGCTACTTTATTCCCCCCTTTGCAGTTCCGATCCCCACCTTCGCAACACCATTACACCCTTTGCTGTGCAGTTGCCCCTTCGCTGCTCCGTACCCCTCTTCGTTCCTTATTTCCCCCTTCGCTGCTCCATTCACTCCTTTCGCTGCTCCATTCACCCATTCGCAGCTTTATTTCCCCCTTCGTTGCTCTGTTCCCCACATTGCTGATTTATTACCACTTTCGCTGCTCCATTTCCCCTTCGCTGCTTTATACCCCCTTCACTGCTTTCTTCTCCCTTCGCTGCTCCATTTCCCCCCTTCGCTGCTCCATTCCTCACATCGCTATTTTATTCCCGCTTCACTGCTCAATTTCCCCTTCGCTGTGTTATACACCCTACACTGCTGCATTCCTCGTTCGCTTCTTTATTCCCCCTTCGCTACTTTATTCCCCCTCCTTCGCTGTTCCGATCCCCACCTTCGCAACTCCATTACACCCTTCGCTGTGCAGTACCCCCTTCACTGCTACGTACACCTCTTTGCTCTTTAATTCCCTCTTTGCTGCACCATTAACCCCTTCGCTGCCTTATTACACCCTTCGCTGCTCCGTTCACCCCCATTGCTGCTCCATTGCCCACATCGCTGCTTTATTCCCCCTTTGCTGCTCCATTTGCCCTTCTCTGCTTTATACATCCTTTGCTTCTCCATTCCTTCTTCGCTCCATTATTCCCCCATCGCTACTTTATTTCCCCCTTCGCTGTTCTTATCCCCACATTTGCAACTCCATTACACCATTCGCTGTGCAGTTGCCCATTCGCTGCTCCGTACCCCTCTTCACTCCTTCATTCCTGCTTTGCTGCTCCATTCACTCCTTTCACTGGTTCGTTCACCCCTTTGCAGCTTTCTATCATCCTTCGCTGCTCTGTTCCCCCTTTCACTGATCTATTACCCTTTTCACTGCTTCATTCCCCACTCGCTGATCTGTTCATTCTTCGTTACTTTATTTCCTCTTCGCAGCTCCATTCACCCTTCTCCGCTTTATTCTCTCCACCTTTGCTGCTTCAAACCCATTCGCTGCTCCGTCCCCCCTTCGCTGCTCTATTCACCCTCCTTCGCTGCTCTGATCCCCCCTTCGCTACTCCATTCCCCCTTCATTGTTCCATTCCCCCCTTCGCTCCTTCATTGCCCCTTCAGTGCTTTATTCCCCCACCCCCTTCTCTTTTCCGATCCCCACCTTCGCAACTCCATTGCACTCTTCACTGTGCAGTTCCCCCTTCGCTGCCCTGTATCCCTCTTCGCTCCTTAATTCCCCCTTTGCTGCTCCATTCACCCACTTCACTGCTCCATTCACCCCTGCGCAGCTTTATTCCCCACTTCGCTGTTCAGATCCCCACCTTCACAACTCCATTACACCCTTTGCTGTGAAGTTCCCCCTTCGCTGCTCCGTACCCCTCTTCACTCCTTCATTCCCCCTTTGCTGCTCCATTCACTCCTTTCGCTGGTTCATTCACCCCTTCACAGCTTTCTTCCATCCTTTGCTGCTCCGTTCCCCCTTTCACTGCTCTATTACCCTTTTCACTGCCACATTCCCGACTTCGCTGCTCGATTCCCCTTCACTTCTTTATTCCCCCTTCGTTGCTTCTTTATTGCCACTTTGCTGCTCCATTCCCCCTTTTGCTGCTTCATTCCCACTTCGTTGTTCCAATCCCCCCTTCGCTCATTTATTCCCCCTTCGCTGCTTTAATCCCCCACCCCCTTCTCTTTTCCGATCGCCACCTTCGCAACTCCATTGCACTCTTCGCTGTGCTGTTCCCCCTTCGCTGCCCTGTATCCCTCTTCGCTCCTTAATTCCCCCTTTGCTGCTCCATTCACCCACTTCACTGCTCCATTCACCCCTGCGCAGCTTTATTCCACCCTTCGCTGCTCCGTTCCCACCCTTCGCTGCTCCATTCCCCACATCGCTGCTTTATACACCCTTCGCTGCTCCATTCCACCTTCGCTCCTTTATTTCCCCCTTCGCTATTTTATTCCCCCCCTTCGCTGTTCCGATCCCCACCTTCACAACTCCATTACACCCTTTACTGTGAAGTTGCCCCTTCGCTGCTCCGTACCACTCTTCGCTCCTTAATTCCCCCTTCGCTGCTCCATTCATTCCTTTCGCTGCTCCATTCACCCCTTTGCATCTTTATTCCCCCCTTCGTTGCTCCGTTCCCCATATTGCTGCTTTATTACCACTTTCGCTGCTCCATTTCCCCTTCACTGCTTTATACCCCCTTCACTGCTTTCTGCCCCCTTCGTTGCTCCATTTCCCCCATTCGCTGCTCCGAGCCGCACCTTCACTGCTCCATTCTCCCTTCACTGCTGCATTCCTCAAATTGCTATTTTATTCCCCTTTCACTGCTCCATTTCCCCTTCGCTGATTGATATCTCCTTCACTGCTCCATTCCTCCTTCGCTTCTTTATTCCCCCTTCGCTACTTTATTCCCCCTCTTTCACTGCTCCGATCCCCACCTTCGCAATTCCATTACACCCTTCACTGTGCAGTTCCCCCTTCGCTGCTCCGTACCCCTTCGCTACTCCATTCCTCCTTCGCTGCTCCATTCACCCCCTTCGCTGCTGCGTTTCACCCCCTTTCGCTGCTCTGAAACTCATCCTTCGCTGCTCCGTTCCCCCTTCACTGCTCCGTACCCCTCTTCACTCCTTAATTTCTCCTTGGCTGCTCCATTCAACCACTTTACTGCTCCATTCACCCCATCGCAGTTTTATTCCCCACTTAAGTGCTCTGTTTCCCTCTTCGCTGCTCCATTCCCCACATTGCTGCTTTATTGCCCTTCACTACGTTCTTGCCACTTTGCTGCTCCATTCCTCCTTCGCTGCTGTGTTCCCATCCTTCGATACTCCAGTCCCCCTTCACTGTTCCATTCATCCCTTGGCTCCTTTATTACCAAATTCTCCGCGGTATTCCCCCACCCCTTCTCTGTTCCGATCCCCACCTTTGCAATTCCATTGAACTCTTCGCTGCGCAGTTTCCCCTTCGCTGCTCCGTAGCCCTCTTCGCTCCTTCATTCCCCCTTTGCTACTCCATTCACTCCTTTCGCTGGTTCATTCACCCCTTCACAGCTTTCTTCCATCCTTCGCTGCTCCGTTCCCCCTTACACTGCTCTATTACCCTTTTCACTGCTGCATTCCCCACTTCGCTGCTTGATTCCCCTTCACTTTTTTATTCCCCCTTCGTTGCTTTATTGCCACTTTGCTGCTCCATTCCCCCTTTCGCTGCTTCATTCCCCACTCGCTGATCTGTTCATCCTTCGCTACTTTATTCCCTCTTCGCAGCTCCATTCGCCCTTCGCTGCTTTATTCTCGCCACCTTTGCTGCTTTATACCCCATTCGCTGCTCCGTTCCCCGTTCGCTGCTCTGTTTACCCTCCTACGCTGCTCTAATCACACCTTCGCTGCTCCATTCCTCCTTCGCTCCTTTATTCCCCCTTCGCTACTTTATTCCCCCACTTCGCTGTTCCGAGCCCCACCTTCGCAACTCCATTACACTCTTTGCTGTGCAGTTGCCCCTTCTCTGCTCCGTACCCCACTTCACTCCTTAACTCCCCCTTCGCTGCTCCATTCACCCCTTCGCAGCTTTATTTCCCGCTTCGTTGCTCCGTTCCTCACATTGCTACTTTATTACCACTTTCGCTGCTCCATTTCCCCTTCACTGCTTTATACCCCCTTCACTGCTTTCTTCTACCTTCACTGCTCCATTTCCCCCCTTCGCTGCTCCGATCCGCACCTTCATTGCACCGTTCCCTCTTCGCTGCTCCATTCCTCACATCGCTATTTTATTCCCGCTTCACTGCTCCATTTCCCCTTCACTGTTTTTTACCCCCTTAACTGCTCCATTCCTCCTTCGCTTCTTTATTCCCCCTTCTCTACTTTATTCCCCCTCCTCTACTTTATTCCCCCTCCTTCGCTGTTCCGATCCCCA
This sequence comes from Narcine bancroftii, assembly GCF_036971445.1. Classification (NCBI taxonomy): domain Eukaryota; kingdom Metazoa; phylum Chordata; class Chondrichthyes; order Torpediniformes; family Narcinidae; genus Narcine; species Narcine bancroftii. The sequence goes on along the minus strand of NC_091472.1, from coordinate 209,687,844 downwards.
CCTTCGCAAGTCCATTACACCCTTCGCTGTGCAGTGCCCCCTTCGCTGCTAGGTAAACCTCTTCGCTCTTTAATTCCCTCTTTGCTGCACTATTCACCCCTTCGCTGCTTTATTCCCCCCTTCGCTGCTCCATTGCCCCCAATTGCTGCTCCATTCCCCACATCGCTGCTTTATTCCCCCTTCGCTGCTCCATTTGCCCTTCTCTGCTTTATACATCCTTTGCTTCTCCATTCCTTCTTCGCACATTTATTCCCCCTTCGCTACTTTATTCCTCCATTCGCTGTTCTGATCCCCACCTTTGCAACTCCATTACACCCTTCGCTGCTCCGTACACCTCTTCGCTCCTTCATTCCCCCTATGCTGCTCCATTCACTCCTTTCGTTGGTTCATTCACCCCTTCGCAGCTTTCTTCCATCCTTCACTGCTCCATTCCCCCCTTCGCGGCTCCGATCCCCCCTTCGTGGCTCCGATCCCCCGTTCGCGGCTCCGATCCCCCCTTCGCTGCTCCGATCCCCCCTTCGCTGCTCCGATCCCCCCTTCACTGCTCCGTTCCCTCTTCGCTGATTTATTCCCCCTTCGTAGTTCCATTCCCCCCTTCCTTGCTCCATTTCTCCCTTTGCTGCTTTATTTTCACAACTTTTGCTGCATTATCCCCCACTTTTCTGCTTTATTCCCCTTCGCTCCTTCATTCGCCAATGCTCCAGTATTTCCTTCTTCGCCGCTCTATTCCCTTCTTCGCCGCTCTATTCCCTTCTTCGCCGCTCTATTCCCCCCTTCGCCGCTTTATTCCCCCCTAGATGCACCATTCCCCCTTCGCTGCTCCTTTCCCCCCTTCCCTGCTTTATTCCCCCCTTCCTTGCTTTATTCCCCCTTCGCTGCTCCGTTCCCCCTTCGCTGCTCCGTTCCCCCCTTCGCTGCTTTATTCCCCCTTCGCTGCTCCGTTACCCCCTTCGCTGCTCCGTTACCCCCTTCGCTGCTCCGTTACCCCCTTCGCTGCTCCGTTACCCCCTTCGCTGCTCCGTTACACCCTTCGCTGCTCCGTTACCCCCTTCGCTGCTCCGTTACCCCCTTCGCTGCTCCGTTACCCCCTTCGCTGCTCCGTTACCCCCTTCGCTGCTCCGTTACACCCTTCGCTGCTCCGTTCGCCCCCCCCCCCCCACGATTCATTCCTCCCCGCACCACCCCCTACCCTCAAGCTTCATCCCCCATAGTTCCCGGCCCCAATGAAAGAAATCACTCCACAGGGCACATTCCACCCGGAAACGGCCTGGGAAATCCCTTTGCGCATGCACCTGCACGTTCCAGTCGGCGCCACCCCTTCCTGGCTGCGGCAGCCTCTTCACGTGACAGTGTCTATCTCACCAAGTGACCCTGAGTGCCGTTTCCTCAGTAACGGGCCGGTCCACGGAGGAGGTCGCGGCCTGGGCCCGGGGCTGGAGGTGAGGCTTTGGTAGGGCGGTGGAACGATCGAGGAGCAGCCGTGCGTTCCCGAGTGTTCGGATCGCGGTCCCTTGTTGGAGCCGGTGCTGCCACAGTCGGGCCGGTGCGGGGAGGAGGATGAGGGCAGCGACCGCGCTTCCTATCATACGGGGAAGTGGGGGATCAGGGAGAAGAATCCCTGACAATGCTGTGGGCAGCGAGTTTGTCCTGCTGCGGCCCCTGCCCCCCCACCCCCCTGCCCCCCCACCCCCCTGCCCCCCCACCCCCCTGCCCCCCCACCCCCCTGCCCCCCCACCCCCCTGCCCCCCCACCCCCCTGCCCCCCCACCCCCCTGCCCCCCCACCCCCCTGCCCCCCCACCCCCCTGCCCCCCCACCCCCCTGCCCCCCCACCCCCCTGCCCCCCCACCCCCCTGCCCCCCCACCCCCCTGCCGCACGGATGGGTGGGGGCGGACAGGGTCCCACACGTGGCAAGGGGAGGGGGACAGAGGACAGACAGGGTCTCACATGGGGCATGGGTGAGGGGAAGAGGGAGCAGACAGGGTCCCACACAGGGCAAGGCGGACAGAGATCAGACAGGGGCCCACACAGGACAAGGAGGTGGGGGACAGAGGGCAGACAGGGTCCCACACAGGGCAAGGGTGAAGGGAACAGGGAGCAGACAGGGTCCCACATGGGACATGGGTGAGGGGAACAGAGGGTGTGGAACAGAGGGCCGACAGGGGCCCACACAGGGCAAGGGGGAGGGGAACGGGGTAAACAGGGTCCCACACAGGGCAAGGGCGAGGGGGACAGGGGTCAGACAGGGGCCCACACGGGGCAAGGGGGAAGGGGACAGGGAGCAGACAGGGTCCCACACAGGGCAAGGGGGAGGGGGACAGGGAGCAGACAGGGTCCCACACAGGGCAAGGGTGAAGGGAACAGGGAGCAGACAGGGTCCTACACAGGGCAAGGAGGAGGGGAACAGGAGTCAGACAGGGGCCCACATGGGGAAAGGGGGAGGGGAACAGAGGGCAGACAGGGCGCTCACAGGGCAAGGGGGAGGGGAACAGGGGGGTAGACAGTCCCATACAAAGCAAGGGGGGTCGCGGGAAGATGGTCCCCTCTTCTTTTCCCCCCCCCCCCCCCAATCAGTTCTCCTCTGATGGTGACTGCCTGGGAGAGGCCAGTCACTTGCTTTGGGTGCAGGAAGGTCTTCACACTGTTGAACCGTCTGGGGGACTGTCCAGTGGGTCCACACATAAAGTTTGCAGAATGTGGAATAGTTAAACATCACTCACTCAAACACCAGGAGGGACTGGAGTCTTGTGGTTATTGAGGCATCAAATCGAATCAGGTCTTGGTCTTGTGGTCAATTTGTTTTCAGGTTCAATTTACTGTCACATATACAAAGGTGCAATGAGGAAGTTTGGTTTGGAGCAGTCTAGCTAGACTGCTCCAAACATAGTCCAGCAAATAAGTACATAGTCCAGCAAATAAGTCACAGAGCAGGAGTGTAGTTACAGGGACAGATCAGTTGGTACAAGGTAAAAAGCAGCAGGTACGAGGATCATTCAGGAGTCTGATAACAGGGGGAAGGAACCGTCCATGAATCTGGTGGAGGGTGATTTACGCTGGTGAATCTTCTCCTTGGGGAGGAGGGGAAAGGGACTGTGTCTGGGGAGGGGGGGGGGAAGTCTTTTGTTGTTCATTTTCCCAAGGCAGTGGGGGGTGGAGGTGGAATAGATTCTCTCCCTCAATGTTAGTGACTCTGATTATATATTTTAAACATTAACAATACAGTGAGGTTGAAGGTTCTCCAGCCCATGAACCCCGTGCTGCTCAATTAACCTCCCAGTCACAGGGGGATCATGCAGTCTCCTTTCAGATGGGACTGGATTCGAACCTGGGTCATTGATGATATAATAACATTTCACTAGCCGTGCCACCCACTTACAGGAATTGGATTTCATGTCCTGGATCTTTACGCAAATGAAGCAGCTGTGTTTGAAAACTGTGTCTCATCCCCTTGTATCTCTGTAATACACTTAATGTAGATACAAAGAAAAGGTCATTCAGTCCAGCTGGGGCCACACTGGAAGCATTCTGTTATCTCACCTCCTGTCCATGTTTCTGCTCCATACCAGCCCCCAACCACCTCACCCTGCTGGAATACTCTTCAGTTTCTTTCTCCTCTCGTATGTTCACTGAGCTTCCACTTCCAGACAGCTGCATTGTTTACCTCAAGGTAAGAAACAGGAGTTGGCCATCCGGCCCATCGAGTCTGCTCTGCCAGTCAATAAGATCATGGCTGATCTGTCCATGGACTCAGCACCACTTACTCACCCATTCCCTACAACCCTTAATTCCCAAATCAGTTAAAAATCTACCCATACGTTTGGAAAATACTTTGACCAAGGCAACCTCCTCTGCTTAATTGGGCAGATTCAACACTCTGCAAAAAAGCAACGGTTCCACCCAGATGGCGAGACACAAACGTGCTGGAGAAATTCACTGAGTCATCATACATTGGGGGTTGTAGGTCCATTAGGTGTGATTGGGCAGCACAGGCATATGGGTGACATCGTGCTGAATGTTTCAAAGAAAATCTTAAGGTTTGTAAGGGAGTAGCTCAGAACCTTGACCAAATGTTCAATTTCAAGTTGTAATGAGTAAAACCAGCAGGTTTTCCAGGATTCAGAACAATGAGGGAGAAAGAACACTTCCAGGGTGTAAAAATGTGATAAAGTGCAGTCAGTCACATGAAATATCAAGAAAACAAAATGCCCCTCTCCCCATCGTTGGCTCTGGTTTGGGAAGGCTGACTTGGAAAATCTCTGCCTTTGGAAGTGGGGCAGAGGAAGTTCACCAGGTTGGAAAAAAAGGGGTTATTTCATGAGGTTGAGTCGCCTGGGACACAACGCATTGGAGTTGAGAAGGATGAGGGGGCTAATCTTTTAGAAACGGATAAACTGATGAAAGGAGGACCAGACGGGAGATTGTTTCCACTAGCAGGTGAAACTCCAACTGGGGGGCAGAGCCTCACGATTCTGGGAATTCGATTTAAGCAGAGAGGGAGGAAGTGCTTCTCTCAGGGAGGGGTCGATCTGGAACTCTCTGCCCAGTGAAGAGTGGAGGCTGCCTCATTAAATGAATTGAAGACACAGGTTGATTTTTGAATAATAGGAGAATTAAGGAGGATGAAGGGTGACCTAATAGAGGTGCACAAGATGATGAGAGACATTGATTGTGTGGATGGCCAGAGGCTTTATCCCTTGGACTGAAATGGCTAACACGAGTGGGCCTAGTTTTAAGGGACAGAGTCCACCCTCTGTGTAAGAGGCAAGTTTTTCACACAGAGTGGTGGGTGCACGGAATGTTCATCCTAAGTTAGTGACAGACTTCAAACAGTATTTCCACTTTGTCTGGTGAATTCAGTGCCTTACATTGTCAATGTTAAGTCATAAGTTTTGGATTTTTGTGCTAGTCGGAGACTTGGACACAACAATCTAACTGAAACAAAACATTTTTATTTTTAATTTCAGAGATCCAGCACGGTAACAGACCCTTACAGCCCACGAGCCCGTACTGCCCAAATACACCAATTAACTGACAAACCCCATGAGGATTTTTTTGTGGAGGCTGGGAGGAACCTACCTGTCCTGGGGAGAACATACAAACTCCTTACAGACAGTGCCAGATTGGAACCTGGGTGCCTGGCGCTGTAATCGTGCTGTGCTAGTCGCTCCGCCCTGCTGGAGGAACTCAGTGGGTCGAGCAGCATTGGTGAAAGAGAAAAAGAATCCCCAACGTTATGGGCCAGCGCCTTGCGATGTCCCGTCTCCTCACGTTTATACAAAATATGGCCTGATATGTTCCAAGGAGGCGCTGGGAAATAATCCTGGGATAGTTATTTCTCAATCAACATAAAAATAGTGATCGATGTCGTCATTGTTGATGGGATCTTTCTGTGCATTGATTGGTAGCTGTGTTTCGTCCATCATAGCAGTCACACCCTGGGAGATTGATTTGGGAGACACGGGCTTTGTTTAATGACAATCGTTCAACGCCTCTCATGACGATCACAGTTAACCAGAAATCCCTAGCTAAGAAAGTACTCTATCAACGTGTGAAAAAAGGGAGTGTGCAGGCGTTTGGCAAGTGACGTCATGTGCTTGTGAACAGTGCCAAAGCTCCCGACACTTGTTGGGATCAAAGGTGATTTAACTCTGGTTACCAGGTGCCAGGAGCGGAACGCATCACCAAGTTCCAGAATTGAAGGCTCCTGTGGGTCTGGGGCTTGTGACATCTGGCTGGAGGATGCTTCTCACTGGGTCCCAGCCTCAGTGTTGATTTAACCTGCTGCCAACCTTTCGGGAGCCTCCATCAGGCTGAGCACGCACTGTGTGCCCTGGTGGAGGACTTCATTGATTTATCCCCTGGTCATACCCTCTCATCCCCATGGCGATGAACCCGTTTCAGTGCTCCATCTGTGGGAAGAACTTTAAATGGTCGAGTGACTTAAAGACACACCAGCGGCTCCACACCGGGGAGAGGCCCTTCACCTGCCCCGAGTGCGGTAAGAGCTTCACTCAGTCTAGCAACCTGCGGAGACATCAGCTGGTCCACACCAGAGATAAGCCTTTCGTTTGCCCCGAGTGTGAGAAGGCCTTTGCCAGCTTGTACGGTCTTCAGATACACCAGCGGATGCACAGTGTGGAAAAGCAATTCACCTGCCCCGAGTGCGGCAAGGGCTTCACCCAGACCTACGACCTACTGATCCACCAGCGAGTGCACACAGGGGAGAGACCCTTCACCTGCCTTGAGTGTGGGAAGGGCTTCACCGTTTCATCCAACCTGCGGAGTCACCAGCGGATCCACACTGGGGAGAGGCCCTTCACCTGCCCCGAGTGTGGGAAGGGCTTCACCGTTTCATCCAACCTGCTGAGACATCAACGGATCCACACCGGTGAGAGGCCCTTCACCTGTCCCGAGTGCGGAAAGGGCTTCACCCACATCTCCAGCCTGAGGACCCACCAGCGGGTCCACTCTGGGGAGAGGCCCTTCACCTGCCCCAAGTGTGGTAAGGGCTTCACCCAGACTTCCCACCTGCAGACCCACCAGTGGGTCCACACTGACAAAAAGCCATTCACATGCACCGAGTGCAAGAAGGGCTTCACCAACAGGTCCAAGCTTGAGATACATCAGCGGATCCACACCGGGGAGAGGCCCTTCACCTGCCCCAAGTGCAGCAAGGGCTTCACCCAGACCTCCCACCTGCAGACCCACCAGTGCGTTCACACTGACAAAAAGCCATTCACCTGCACTGAGTGTAAGAAGGGCTTCACCAACAGGTCCAAGCTTGAGATACACCGGTGGGTCCACACTGGTGAGAGGCCCTTCACCTGCCACGAGTGTGGGAAGGGCTTCACCCAGACCAGCGACCTGCGAAAGCACCAGCGTGTCCACACCGGGGAAAGGCCCTTCATCTGCTTCAGCTGCGGCAAAAGCTTCACTCGGTCAACTAGCCTGTTGAAGCACCAGCGGGTCCACAAGTGAGCCAGATTCTGTTCCTGATCTGACCCCACACCCTTGTCATTCTAACAGGGTTGGACCATTTCCACTGACCTGTCCCTGTCCATCTGATCTTAACATCCCCTGTAACAGTTCTGTAGCTGAATGTACTTGGCACATGCCAAATAAATGACCTGGACCTTGAACATCTGTTGAATAGCGAGGACTGTTCTTGGGCTTTCGTTAGGATCATATGGTCTTTCTGCTGTTGAACCACAGAACAGTACAGAAACAGGTCATTTGGCCCATCTATTCTGTGCTGAACTATTATTCTGCCCAGTCCCATTGATTGTAAGGCAACTGATAGCTTCTCCCTCCTCTATCTTTTCTGGTGATGCAGGGGACTGGGGGGAGGTGGGATTAGGGAGCCTGGCCACTCGGGGAGTATCACCAGGGTTGGGGTACGTAAAAGACTGGAAGCCTTTGCCACAAGTGGGAATGGATGTTTTATAAACTGTCATTTGTAAACTCGAGGTAAATGAATGTTTTCTGAACCAAGGGGTATGGAGTTTGGGTGGGCATTTTGAGTTGGCTCGTGGATCAGCCTCAATGGATCATAAAGTTGTGCAGCACAGGCAGAAAAAAGGCCCTTTGGCCCAGCTTGTTCGTGCCAGCACCATTTGGCCAACATCCCTGTTATGCCCTTCTGATCCATGTTCCTGAATTCATGTCTTCTAAGTTCAGCAGGCTCTACTACTTCCTCTGGCAGCTCATTCCACATGCCCACCACCCTCTGTGTAAAGTTAAATAGGGGAGTCTGCAGACGCTGGGTCTACAGTGCGATACTGGAGAAACTCAGCAAGTCACTCAACGTCTATAGGTTAACTAACATTTCGGGCCTGGGCCCTTCATCGAGGTCTGAGAAAAAAAGCAGACAGTCTCCTGAATAATGAGGAGGGAGAAAGGGGGAGGAGCTCAGGCTAACAGGAGAGAGGTCATAGGTGGATACAGGTGGGCGGGAAGAAGAGAAAACAGCTGAGGCGTGATGGGGGTAACTGATTGGAAAGGGGAGTGGGGAGCTGGAGGAAAAGAGACGGGGAATAGAAAAAGAAAGACTCAGTGGAGGGGTCTAATATAAACTGAAGGTCGATGTTAATCCCATCTGGTTGGAAAGTGCCCAGATGGGACTCATTGCCACAAACATGCCCTTAAACAGCAGCCAACAGACTCCAGCACCCTTCATCTCCCAAATGTTACATCAGAACAAAGTCTTAATTTAGTAGTCCATTACTTCAATCTGAATAATTCCTTCTCATTTACTAAGCCTATTTAATGGCAAAGGTTTCACCAAATCTTGTTTGATTATGGCTATGGTCTGAGAACCCTATGTACACTTTTGATTTCAATTGGACCTCATATTTTAAATCAGTTTAATTCATTTTAAATAAATTCCAATATATCTAATATTAATCCTAATTAATTATATATCCATTAAGAATCTCATATCTCTTCCATCATCCAATTTAAATTTCGTGTTGAAAACAGAACAAAAGTTCTGTGAGGACAGAAGAGCTACAAGGCACCATGTTCATCTTCGCTTGCGGGATATGGCTCATTGCCACAAATGAACCCATGAACAGCGGCCGATGGACTCTGGCAAACTTCAGTTCCCAGGTGTTACATCTGAACAGAGACTCTGTTAGTCCATTGTCTCATTCCAAATAATTCCTTCTCATTTACTTGGCCTATAAAAAGGCAGAGTTTCCACAATATCTGATGTCTGTTTGTAATCCATTAAAAAATTATTTTGTCATCGCTGGGTAACATAATGTAAACTTGTATTCCTTTTCCCCAAGACTTCTGTTGACTTCATTAAACTGTCTCCTTTTAGTGCAGTAATATCCAGATAATAGAAAATCTTCAAACCATGATATTCAAGTGGACTTTTTTTTATTCTTACTTTTTTTGCTGCTAAAGCTAAAATCTTTTCCTTGTCTTGATATTGTAATGGAATATATTTCGTAGATAAATTGGTAAAATTAGAGTAGGTTATATACATACACACACTTTAAAACAGATCTTATTTGAAATATGGAAGAATTCATATTCAGCGACTTTACAGAAACTATGGAGAATGCACATTTCACAAGTAGGTGTTAATTGAAATGATGTCATGAAATGAATAGACCATTGTCTTGAAGGAGTCAGGGGATCTGTGTTGAAGATTTTTACGAGACTTCTGACCTTTCTGCAAAGTGCTCATTTAAAGGTTACTTCTGGGTTCTTGTTTACCTAAAAACAACAGATGGGAGCAGAAGACTAACTCCTATTGTTTGCTGAAGAAGGAGGGGGTGGGGGTTTGCAAGTGTGAGAGAGAAAAGAGCATGTGGCTGGCAGTTGGTATCTCAGATGAAGAGAGACAGAAGAGAGTCTTTGACTGTGTGACAGCTGAAACAAGCAGGAGAAGCTAGCTGGAACTGAAACAGAAACTCCAGAGTGGCGGATGGCTGGAAGTGCTATCTGTGTGATGTTTCTTTTGGAATAAGTGGAACAGAAAGGAACTCTGTGGTAGCCTGAAAGTAAGAGGTTATCATCTGGAGAACTCTGATGGGGCAAGTTTCATCAGCAAGACATTGAGGTGACTAATGGTGGTACCTCAGTTGTGGAAATCCTGGAACAATCATCTTTCTGCAAACCTACAAAGAACCTTCCTAAGCAGTAAACATTTACCTTTTGAACACCAAAGCCTGATGAACTTTATACATGTTGAATTCTGTGCACAGTATAAGAATTGCCTGGAACCAGTGAACTTGGAAGAATGAGAAGTGAGATTGAACTGAACCAAAGAACTTTTCTTAAATTTACACACACATTACATACACGTAATGAATTAGAATTAGAAGGGAGTTAAGTTGGATTAGTTAAGCTAATAGAGATAAGTTAAAGTTTGATTCTGTTTTCATGTTTAAAAATGATTAAAAGCAACTTGTTTACGTAACTACTTGTCTTGGTGGATGTCTTTTGCTGCTGGGTTTTGGGGTCCTTTGGGCTTGTAACAATATTTTGACAACTTAATTACTATAGAGCGAGGTTTCTCATTTGGCCGTGGTCTGAGGGCTCAATGTGCTTTTTCAATTTCAGTTGGACTTTCAAATTGATTTATCTCCAGAACCTTCGGTATCTGTCCTTGGAAAAACTGCTGAATCATGTCATGCTTTTCTTTTCCTTCATCCAAACCAACTACCTTAATGTTGTTCACCCTCCTTATCAATTTTTTAAAAAAATACCTTCCTCTTAACAATTTCTTCCTTAACTTCAGATTCCAAATTTGTTCGCTTCTTCACATTTTTAACCTTTTGATAAACCTTCATAACTTCTTGATTTTCCTCATCCTTTTGTTCTTGTACTTGCATCATATTTGTCGATAACTGGTTGTATTTTTCATTCATATCTTTAAGCTCAGATCTTAAATATTTTACTTCTTTCCACATTACTCTGATATAATCCCACATTTCGCATACCATTTCTTGCAATTCACTATCAGTATTCTCTTTATCCTTTTGTATAGCCTTATTTTTATATTTAACTTGCTTAACATTTTCATAGACTGAAGCAACCATTTCAAATCTTCTCTGTCCATGTTCACCACTGAAACTAATCATGTCACTTGAATTTGATACTCAGATCTTGCTTAAAGAATCTGTTCTCCTTGGCCTGACGCCATCTTCCCCAGCTCACAGGCTGGTCACACTTGCTGTTGTTTCCAGCAATTCAATTCTCTGATGGGCCTTTGTCACCACACCAGATCCAGGATTTCTCTGGATCAAAGGCCTCTCCATGTCCATGGGCAATATCTTCATCTGCTCCAGAAACAATTCTTTTCTTCAAAGGCATTTTAAAAGACGTGGACTATTCTTATATTCTTCCTTCATATTTTAATCTCTGTTTACTTCAATTAACTAATCATTTTCTATTTTCCCGGGAGTTTTAGGATCCTACGTCCTCCGCGCCACATGAATATTCCTCTGAGTCATGGTGTCCCCCTTGGGTCTGTTGTAAATCTTGCCCCTCTTGCTTTAAATCTCTGTGCTCCAGTTTTAGACTCCCTTGTCCTGGGGAAAAGATGATGACTGACGACCTTCTCCATGCCCTTGGTGATTTTCTAAGGTCCTGCCTCCCTCAGCCTCCTCTGCTCCAGCCTCTCCTTACAATTCATAAGATTGTGGAATTTTTTTTGTGGCTCATTCAGCCTTTTTTGAGGCAATTTTTTCTGCAGCCCATTTTCCATTGCATTTCCTTTGGAAAACGAGAGGGGTGGCACGGTTAGTGTAGCAGTTAGCGCAATACCATTAAAGTGCCAGTGATCAGGACCAGGGTTTGAATCTTGCACTAAGTTTGTATGTTCTCCCCGTGTCTGCGTGGGTTTTCCCCGGGGGCTCTAGATCAAAACTTATCAGGGATTGTAGGGCAATTGGGTGTAAATGGGGTGGGATGGACTCGTGGGCCGAAATGATTTGTTACCATGGTGTATGTCTAAGTTTAATTTTTTAAAAAATTTGAATCTGTGTCCACCTCCCTTTGTTACGGCTTCTCCCAGATTGATGCCACTCACGGCACAGAAGGGGTTCTCCTCATGCCAGCCCCAATCATTGTGCACGACCTTATCAAATGTCTTCTGGAAATCCAAATATACAACATCAACCTGTTCCCCTCTATCTACCCATTATATCCTCAAACAATTCCAGCAAGTTTGTCAAACAAGACCTGCCCTTTCCACTGCTGTATCTGCCTGATGGAATCCCTTCATTCTAAAAGTCTTGCTATTTCATCCTTAATGACAGCTTCAAGCATTTTCCCAACTACAGACGTTAAGCTAATTAACTGATAGTTACCCACCTTCTGCCTACATCCCTTTAAAAAAAGTGACATGATATTTGCTGTCTTCCAATCTGCCGGGACCTGCCCAGAATCTGGAGTATTTTGGTAAATGACAACCAAGGCATTGACTATAACTCCTGCCATTTCCCTCAGTACCCTGGGATGCCATCCAATCAGGACCAGGGGATTTGTCTGCTTTCAGTCCCATTAGTTTACTCATCACTGTCTCTTTTGCAACAATTATTTTGTTGTGGCCCTCACCTCATCCTTTTCACCATTCTTTGACATGATTGACGTGTCTTCCACCATGAGAATTGACACACAATATTTGTTTAATGCCTTGACCATTTCCTCATTACTTAATATCAATCTCCCTTTCTCATCTTCCGAGGGAACTATGTTGAGTCCAGCCACCCTCTTCTGTTTTATATATTTATAACATTTTTTGTTATCGGTTTTTATATTTTGTGCTAACTTACCTTCATAATCCTTCCCTTTCCTTATTTCCCAGTTAGTTGTCGTTTGTTGCCTTTTAAAGTTTTCCCAATCCTTCAGTTTCCCAATAATCTTGGCAACTTTGTACACATGAACTTTTAATTTTTTACTTTCCTTCATTTCCTTAGTTAACCAAAGTTGGGTGGGGGGGGGGGGCAGCGGAGTGTGGTGCTGGTACATCATCAGCTGCAACAATAGCCTGGGGTAAGGGGTGGTCAGCTGCAGGTTTGGGGGCCCCTAAGGTTGAAGAAAGGGAGAGTGTCTGTGGAAAATCAGTGGTGGTCGGAGTGGGGGGGGGGCGTGATCCCGACAGTGCTAGGTCTCGGATCAAGTCCGCCAGCGGCTCAGACTTTGATTGCCTAACATGCTTGCAGAGCTGGGCAGGTCCTGGTGAGGTAAGACAAGTGGGCAGCACGCTCCCTGAAGCAGAGTTCATGAAGTGTGCTGTACATAAAAGTGATTTAACGGTGTGAAGTGTATCTGGTAGGACATCTTGCCAATGGGCGATGGGGAGACCCCATGACTTCAGTGCCAGGAGGATGATCTTCCAGACCATGGCATTTTCCCTTTCCATTTGCCCATTACCCCTGGGATTGTAGCTGCTGGTCCTGCTCGTGGCAATGCCCCTGACCAGCAGGTACTGCTACAGCTCATTACTCAGAAATGATGTATCCTGGATAAAGCCGGGGTACCCAAAGATACTACGCAGGGCCTTGATAACAGTGGCTGTGGTCATGTCAGGGCCTGGGATGGCAAAGGGAAAATGGGAATATTCATTGATAACAGTAAGGAAATAAGATTCCAGTTGAAGGAGGGCAAGGGATCCTTTAATGCCTTGATGACCCTGGCTGGTATAACAGGTTTGCATTCGGCACAGACCTGGCAGTTTCTCATCTTTGTGCTGACCTCCTCGACGGAGTAGATTCTGAGATTGGACAAAATGGAAAAACCTGGTAACTCTGGAGATGACAGAGGTTATGGCGAAGAGTCATTTGAAGACTAGCAAATGTTCCACGGGATAGGGCATCTGGAGGCTCGTTATGTTTGCCAGGTCTGTAGAGGATATCATAGCTGCAAGTAGACAGTTTGATTCTCCACCTGAGGAGTTTTGATTTTGCTGCTTTGTTTATTATTAAATACGGATCCAGCTGCTTGCTGGCCTGTGAGAATCATCTCCCAGTGAGGTAGAGCCTCCAGTGGTGTACAGCTTCCATGTTGGCCTGGACTTCCTTCTCAATGGAGGAGTGGTGAATATCAATGCCTAAATTAAAGCTATCAATAGGAATTTGTTAAAGCAGTGATAGTGGTGGTGAGGAAATGTACTGCAGTTACTTGGAAATCAGATATTTCTTTAGGTATCCCAAGGTGGCAGAAATTCAAAGTTGTATTCCTTTGGGAAAAAAAAATACATAGAGTTTGAGAAAGAAATATGTTTTTGCAAATTTTGTGCCTGTATCCCCAAATTTTAGGCTTAAATTTGTAAGAATATCCTTTCTTTCCCTCTAGACCTGCAAAATTCTCCTCTGCGTTGTAATGAAGATTTTTATATACGTGTGTTAGACGGCATCTCTCCACACAATCCTGAAAAATTGTCTCTTTTCAACATCTATATAGCTATATTGTACTTTTTATATTGACTCTGACTATTTTGTGGGAGGGGGGTTAGGGAGGAAGGGACTTTGGGAGGGGAGCGGATACCATCATGTATGTAACTTTTGATTTTTTTTGCCATTTGTATTACCATATTTAACTGCATGAATGGAGAAAATTTTAAAAAGAATATAAACAAAAGAAATTGCAGCAGGGAATGTACTCACATATACAAAGCAATAACATAAAAATCAACGTCATTCACAGCTCACAACCTGGAGCACAGCTCAAGGATCGTCGCTGGGAGATAAAATAGATCAAGTTGGTCCACATAGTGGGCTTTAGAACAGAAGGGCATCTCTCTGATCATAGGAAGGGAGTGGGGAGCAGGAAGGGTGCCAGAGGGGTGAGGAACAGAGAGACCGGGAGAGGGTTAAAGGAAATTGGAAATCAATATTCACGCTGAGACAGAATATAAGGTGTTGTTCCTCCCATTTGTGGGTCGCCCTCAGTTTGGCAGTAAATGAGGCCACAGACCGATACATCAGTGTGGAAATGGTGCATGGAACTGACATGGTTGGCAACTGGAAGGTCCTTGCTGTTGCAGCAGACACACGGAAGATGCTCAAAGTGAATTCCCAGTCTGTGTCCAGTCTCCACAATGTAGAGGCCCCAGCGTAAGCACCGGATCCAGTGAATGACGCCTGGCAGAGCCAGGAGATGTAACATCTGGTACAGTAATAGGGGTGGGTCTCAGGTGGCGGGGAATTAGGAGTCCACCTCTTTATTCCTTCCACCAAAGTGCATGATCATACACTTCTCTACACTGCATCCATCTGCCATTTCCTTGCCAAATCTTCCAACCTGTCTAAGGCCTGCAGATTTCCTCAACACTTCTTGCCTCTCATGATCCCACCACTTGGCACATATTCCCCTCTCCACCCCTCATCTCCTTCCACAGGGATCGCTCCCTCCATGATTCCCTTGTCCACCCCTCCCTCCCCACCAAGTGCCCTTGGCATTCCATCGCATCCCCGTTCCGATACCCGGTACCCATTCAGCCAGTTTCCAGCAGCCCCACAGCCTGGTGGAAGTCCCTTGACCGCAGTCTCCAGCAGCCCACTGCCTGGTGCGAGTCCCTTGACCGCAGTCTCCAGCAGCCCACAGCATTCACTGGGTCCCTCAGCTACAGAGCCCCCTCACTGGTCTGCCAACATGGTCATTGCCCAGAGGTCTTCACCAGCGAACAACAAATCTCTCTCTGAAAACCGACAAGAACCTTCCTGAGCAGTTACCATTTACCTTTCAAGCACCGAAGCCTGGTGAACTTTATAAATGTTAAATTCTGTGCCCAGTATAAGAATTGCCTGCAACCAGTGAACTTGGAGGAATGAGAAGTGAAATTGGACTGTGAACCAAAGAACTTTTATGAACTTACACATATATTACATACACATGCACTTAGAATTAGAAGGGGGTTAAGTTAGGTGAAGTTAATAGTAACAAGTTAAAGTTTGATTTTGTTTTAATGTTTAAAGATAATTAAAAGTAACTTTTGTTTAAGTAACCACTTATCGGTGAATGTCTATTTCTGTTGGGTTTTGGGGTCTTCTGGGCTCATAACATTCCCCACTCTGCAGAGCCCCACAGTTTACCATGTATGTCCTACCTTGGTTGTTCCTTCGAAAATGCAGCACCTCACACTTTTCTGCATTAAATTCCACCTGCTGCTTTCTGGTCCATTTTTCCAGTTGGTCCAGTTCCCTCTTCAACCTTCGAAAACCTTTCTTGCTGTCCACAATGCCCCATTCTTAGTGTCATCAGCAAACTTGCTGATCTAATTTACCACATTATCATCCAGATCATTGATATAGACAACAAACAACAATGGTCCCAGCACCGATCCCTGAGGCACACCACTCATCACAGGCCTCCAGTCTGAGAAGCAGCCATCCACAACCACTCTCTGTCTTCTCCCATTCAGCCAATTTCTAACCCAGTTAACAACCTCTCCATGGATACCTAGTGTCTGAACCTTCTGAACTGGCCTTCTGTGTGGGACCTTGTCCATAACATCCACAGCCTTTCCTTCATCTACTTTCTTGATAACCTCCTCGAAATAGAGTTAAATAGATTTGTTAAACATGAGCTACCTCGCACAAAACCTTGATGACTATCTTGAATCAGCCCTTGGCTCTCCAAATACCTCTCTCAGAATACCCAGCAATAATTTACCTATTACTGACATCAGTAGTAATTTAGTGGTTTACATTTGGAGTTTTTTTAAAACAATGGAACAAAATGAGCGACTCTCCAATCCTCCAGCACCTCACCCGTGGATAAAGACATTTTAAATATTTCTGCCAGGGCCCCTACAATTTCTACACTCAGCTCCCCCAAGGTCCTCAGGGGGGAATTTATCTACCCTTATTCACTGTAAGACAACAAGCACTGCTCAGGCTGTTTTCTTTCTCTTGACTTTTCCTGGTTAGGATGCACCCCTCCCCACCGATTGAGGGATAGATGGGGGAGGTAGGGTGGCGAGGCGCGATGGTCCACACTATAGTCGTTCCCCTATGGAAATGAAGTATGTTTGCCAAATTTTCAAGAAAGTGTTATACTTTTTCCTTAAGTTGTAAGTAATTTTCTCCAGGGGAGCACAGCTCTGCATTTCTGTGTTCCAGAGCATGATATTCAGGCAGGAGTCGGATTTCTAGGGAATTACAATGCACTTCCTGCATTGCCAATGCAATCATTATGAATCCGATTTGAAATATGGACAGGCAACAGTGGTTTTAGTTGAAATCCTACAACCACGTGTCCGCACCAAAGATGGTGGCACCTATTAATCAGCATCAGCCACGAGGGGCTGCAGACTCTGGGGAAGCAGAGGAATGGAGCAGGGCACCAGAGGATGGGAAACAGAGGAGATGACCCGCGGGGATGGACTCTGTGGTTGCGGAACCAGTGCTTGTGGCAGGGCTGCTGAAGACTGCTGTCGGGAGACTCACTGCGGACTGCTGGAGACTTTCTCAAAATGGCTAGAGGGGTGCCAGGTATCTGAACCAGAATACGAGGAGATGCCAAGGGCGCTGAAGGCTTCCTGACCGTGTCAGAGGTTTGGATCTGGACCTCGGGTCGCCGATGGTTTGGACAGGGCTCTGTGTGGCTGCGGGGGCTGTGGAAATGCTAGAGGCAAGTCTACAGATACTC
Source organism: Narcine bancroftii (assembly GCF_036971445.1). Lineage (NCBI taxonomy): Eukaryota > Metazoa > Chordata > Chondrichthyes > Torpediniformes > Narcinidae > Narcine > Narcine bancroftii. The sequence continues at coordinate 209,670,736 of NC_091472.1, read as the reverse complement.
AATGAATCTGGGGGGATTCTCTTTTGCTTCTCTCTCTCTGACTGTAAGTCTGACTGTAAGAATTATAAGAGGCCAGCGGCGAGTCTGTGTGCCTTGCAGCAGGCAAAAAGAAATTTCATGTAATTGGATACTGTTTTATAACTATGACAATAAATTGAATTTTGAATTGGCCTCCACAGCCACTTGCGGCAACAAATTCCACAAAATCACCAACGTCTGCATAAAGAAATCCCTTCTCTCTGTTCTAAAGGGATGTTTTATATTCCGAGGCTGTGACCCCACCAGAGGAAACATCCTCTCCGTATCCACTTTCAGTTCTCCATGGGTTTCAATGAGACCCCCGCCCTCATTTCTCTAAACCCCAGCGACTACAATCCCAGAGCTTCCGACTCTCCAGGGATCATCCTTGAAAACCTCAACTAGGCCCCTCTCCAATGCATCACACCCTTCCTTTGATATGGAGCCCAAAGCAGAGCTCTCACCAATACTTCATAAAGCCTCATCACATCCCTGTTTTAAATTAGGCAAACAGCATGGTAACAGGCCCTTTCAGCCCACAAACCCATACCACACAATTACACCCAATTACCTAGTGACAATGTAAAGCTGCTCTCACAGAGAGTGGCCATACTGGCTTTGGAGATGGTGCCAAGAAGGTGAACCAGGTTGATTCCAGTGAGGGGGTGGGGGTTGATCAGTCTGTACTCATTGGTGTTTTGAAGGATGAGATGAAAAGAATATCCGAAAATATATTTTATTCACAATAAATTATTTACAAGAAATTCTTCCAGACCTTTTACATTCATAGTGTCAATCACATCAATACATTCTCATCACTGTACATTTTACATTTTTCTCTCTATACCCCATTACCATCATTACTCCCCCTGCCCTTTGGTCTCCTCAGTGCCTGGTGATGGACAGACTCTAGACTCTCTTCCTTTCCAGCAGCACTCTCATGTTGGCTGCACTGTGCCTCCTTCAGTGCCTCCTTCAGCACGTACTCCTGCAGCTTGGATGAGCCAGTCGGGCAGCGTTCTCTTACCAAAATTCCAGTGTGCTTAAAGACCAACAGATTTCAGGCCGACCAAAGTGCTTCTCTCATCGAGTTAATGGTGTGGATATCGGTCTCAGAGTGTGTCCCTGGGAACAGTCCAGAGTCCTCTGTCACGCTGCTGCTGGCAATGAACCGTGACAAGGACCTTTATATTCTTCTCCACACATTCTTTGTGAATCTGCATTCAACAAAGAGATGACCGGACGTCTCCCCTCCACCGCAGCCGTCCCAAGGACAACGTGTGTGGAGGGTGATGTTCTGGTTGTACAAGAAGGATCTCACTAGGAAGACTCACCATGACCCCACCAGATTCAAGGACAGTTAATTCCCCCTGTTATCAGACTCCTGAATGATCCTTGTACCTGCTGCTTTTACCTTGTACCAATTGATCTATCCCTGTAACTGCACTCCTGCCCTGTGACTTATTTGCTGGACTATGTACGGGATATCTAGCTATACTGCTTTTAAACAAACTTCCTCACTGCACCTTTGTACTTGCAACAATAAACTAGGACCTGAAAACAAATTGCAAATTGACAACAAGACCAAGACCTGTTTGGACTTATTGCCCCAATAACCACAAGACTCCAGTCCCTCCTGGTGTTTGAGTGAGTGATGTTTAAATATTCCACACTCTGCAAACTTTACATGTGAACTCACTGGTGTCTTACCAGGTTGTTCAACTGGGTGAACTCCTTCCCACTCTCTGGGCAGACGAACAGCCTCTCCCCAATGTGGATCCACTGGTGGGTCAGCCTGTGTGGGAATGGGTGAAGCCCTTGCCGCACTGGGGCAGGCGAACAACTACTCCCTGAAGTGACCATGCAAGTGGGAGTTGCTGGTGAAGCCCTTACTGGAATCAGAGCAGGACCCACTGGTGTATTTCAAGCTGGGACAACAGGTAAAGGCCTTTTCACACTTGGGGGAGTTGAATGGCCTCACTGGTGCCTCAGCAGGTAGGAGGTCTGGGTGAAGCTCTTCCCGCACTCGAGGCTGGCGACCCGCTGGTGTTTCATTGACTCACCTGACCATTTTAAAATTCTTTCTGCAGAAAGAGCTCTGAATCGGGTTCATCCTGTGGGGACAAGAGGGTGTGACCAGGGGATAAATCAATGCAGTCCTGTCCAAATGGAGCAGTGTCCAACCCAACGTTGGACCAGGATGATACTGAACCCCTTTTTCTCAATCTGTTCTCTCCTTATTGTCCATCACCGGGCTGGGACCCCACTCCCACCCCCGTCCCTCACTGAGCACAGCTTCCCCATTCCCTTTTTTGCACAGTTTCCCCTTTAAAACCCCCAACATGAACTCTACCTGGCTATTTGCCCATTTCAGAACAGTTTTACCATCCCCCTGTTCCCCCCCCCCCTGCCCCCGTCCCCCCCCGCTGCTTTATTCCCTCTTGTTCCCGATCCCAATAGCCGCTTTCAGGTGGCCAGAATATTCGATTGTAAAGCCGCCTATTCTACCCCAATGCGGCTGTTGGGTGGCCACCTCAAAGTGGAGAACCCAGCCAGGAGGAGCACTTACCTAACCCTCCTCCTGTAAGTATATTCTCCGGCTCGGAGAATCCCTGTTGCACCTGAAAGCAACACCAGACAAAGCGGCTCGCAGCTTTCAGGTGTCTCGCAGTCCCCGCTGCCTGACAGTATCCCGACACGGGAATGTGAGCGCTGGCGCTCGCAGGCCACTGACATCCTGCGCCGGGGGGACTGACAGGCAGCCGGGAGGGGGCTGTCAGGCAGCAAGGAGGGGGCTGTCAGGCAGCGGGGAGACCTTGTGCGCATGCGCTGGGGCGGCCCGGGCGGGGCTGCTCCTGTGATGGACAGCTTGCTCCGCCTCACCTCCAGGGCAGCGGCCGTGGGGGGCGCGCGTTGATGTCACATGACACGGGAAGGCCCTTGAGCGCCTTTCCTCAGCAACGGGCCGGCCAATGGAGGAGGCCGCTGCCCGGAGGTGAGACTGGGCCAGGGCGGGAAAGGAGTGGCCGGGGCGCGGACCCGTCTCTTGTTGGATTTGGTGCTGCCCTGAGGTGGAGCCGGTGGCCTTAGGGAGAGCGGCGAGCTGCACGAAAGGCTGGGTGGGGCCTCGTTCCCCCACAGACGGGCGGGTGGGGGATGGGAAGGGGCGGGGCGGGTGGGGGATGGGAAGGGGCGGGGCGGGTGGGGGATGGGAAGGGGCGGGGCGGGTGGGGGATGGGAAGGGGCGGGGCGGGTGGGGGATGGGAAGGGGCGGGGCGGGTGGGGGATGGGAAGGGGCGGGGCGGGTGGGGGATGGGAAGGGGCGGGGCGGGTGGGGGATGGGAAGGGGCGGGGCGGGTGAGGGCAGGGACCATGCCTCCTGCAACACGGGGAGTGGGGAAATCAGGGAGAAGGGTCCCTGACAACGTCGTGGGTTGCAGCTCTTGTCCCCCCCCCCCCCCCCGGCCGCACGGATGGGTGGGGGTAGCAGTCGGACCAACGAGGGATGGGGGAGGGGGGGAAAGGGTGCAGGCAGGGTCCCACACAGGGCAAGGGGGAGGGGGACAGGGTCACACACAGGGCAAGGGGGAGGGGATAGGGTCCCACACAGGGAAAGGGGGAGGGGACAGGGTCCCACACAGGGGAAGGGGACAGGGTCCCACACAGGGAAAGGGGGAGGGGACAGGGTCCCACACAGGGAAAGGGGGAGAGGACAGAGGGCAGACAGGGTCCCACACAGGGCAAGGTGGGGACAGGGGGCAGACACAGTCCCACACAGGGGAAGGGGTTAGGGGTCAGACAGGGTCCTGTATAGGCAGGCTCCCACACAGGGCAAAGGGAAGGGGGGGAAACAGGTGTCGGACAGGGTCCCAAACAGGGCAGGGGAGGGGACAGGGGGCAGACAGTGTCCCACACAGTGCAAAGTGAGGGGGACAGAGGGCCACACATGCCAAAGGGGAGGGGGCCAGGGGCAAGATAGGGTCCCACTCAGGCTAGTGGGCGAACAGGATGCAGACGGGCCCACAGAGGACAAAGGGGAGGGGGGGACAGGGGTCCACAGAGGGCAAAGGGGAGGGGAAACAGGGGTCCACACAGTGTAAAGGGGAGGGGCACGGGTCAGACAGGATCCCACACAGGGAGAGAGGAACAGGGGGCATACAGCATCCCATAGAGCAAGGGGGAGAGCACAGCCAGAGTGTCCCTACCCCCCACCCCCAGTCCCCCTCATCTGCTTGATTAGATTTCTTCTGATGGTGACTCTGCCCGGGAGTCACCTGCTCCGGGAGCAGGAAGGGGTTCACCCAGTCAAACCGCCTGGTGAAACACCAGCAGGTTCACACAGAAAGTTTGCAGAGTGTAGAATATTTAAACCACTCACTCAAACACCAGGAGGGTCTTGAGTCTTGTAGTTATTGGGGCATCAAATCGAAACAGGTCTTGTCAATTTGCAATTTGTTTTCAGTTTCAAGTTTATTGTCACGTGTACAAAGGTGAAGTGAGGAAGTTTGTTTTGGAGCAGTCTAGCTGGACATCCCGTACATAGTCCAGCAAGTAAGTCACATTGCAGGAGGGCAGAGTATCTAAGTTTTCTGATTGCTCTAAATTGTGTGAAAAATCAAATTGTGCTGGGAGATATAGATAGGTTAAATGAGTGGGGAAGGGTCTGGCAAATGGAGTACAATGTTGATAAATGTGAAGTGAAGGAAAGATGGAAGATCTGAGTATTTAAACGGTAAAGACTTAGGAGAGCTTGTGCATGACTCGCAGAAAGTTGGTTTGCAGGTCCGGCAGGATATCAAGATGGCAAATGGAATATTGGCCTTTATTGCTGGAGGGATTCATTTTAGGAACAGGGAGGTTATGCTGGAACTGTACAAGGTACTGGTGAGACCACATCTGGAGTACTGCATATAGTTCTGGTTTCCTGACTTGAGGAAGGATGGACTTGCTTTGAAGATGGTGCAGAGGAAGTTCACCAGGTTGATTCCAGTTAGTCTCTGAGGAGAGATTGAGTCGTCTGGGACTGTACTCACTGGAATTTAGAAGAATGAAAGGGGATCTTGCAGAAAAACAAAATCATGAAAGGTATTGATAAGATTGAGGGAGGTCAGCTGTTTCCATTGGTAGGGGACTAGAACTCAGGGACATAGCCTCAAGATTCAGGGTCGTAGATTTAGGATGGAGATGAGGAGGAACTGCTTTACCATGGAATTCGCTTCCCATTGAAGCAGTGGAGGCAACCTCAGTGAATATATTTAACATGAGGTTGGATCAATTTTTACATAGTATGGGGAATTAAGGGATATGGGGAAAAGGCAGGTAGGTGGAGATGGGTCATGATCTCATTGAGTGGTGGAGCAGGCTCGGCGGGCTGGATGGTTGACTCCTGCTCCTATTTCTTGAGTTTCTTTTGTAGTTCAAAGAGATATTAGCTAAACACAGGCAGGTAGACGAGTGTGAGTGGGACATTATGGTTCATGTAGGCTGAAGGGCCTTTTTCCACACTGTATTACTCTGCTCTATGAGGTAATGGCAGATCCTTTAGGTTAGCAGCACTTTCCTGCTGAAAGTGAGGAGAAGGTAAGCTATTAAAGTTGGGGGTTACCGGGGCTTGGGCCTACTTGGTTCGGCTGGGAGTCGGAGGAGGAGCTTGGAGAGAGTCGAGCTGTGAATCAGAGGAGGAGGAGCTTGCTGAAAGTGACGGGGTTAATTGGTCAAGGGGCCAATAAAAGGAGTGAAAGGGGAGGAAGCGGCCAGCGAGGAGTGGCTCAGTAAGTGAGTGGAGCAGTGAAGGAGTGAGACTTCCTGGGTTTGGCTTATCAGGCTTCGGTGAAAGCAGGCAAGTAGAAAAGGTAAGCTGAGTTATTTGCCTTCGTATTCAGAGTCATGCCAATAGGGTTAGTGCTCTGTACTGGGTGTCAGATGTGGGAACAATGGGTGACCTCCACCCTCCGAAATAGTCACATCTGCACCAGGTGTACCGAGATGCAGTTACTAAGGGAGCGAATTAGGGATATGGAGTTGCAGATTGATGACCTGCGGCTTGTAAGGGAGAGAGAGGAGTTAATCGACTCAACTTTAAGGGCCATAAATACTCCAGAACCCGTGTCAGGTAAGTGGGAAACCGTCAGGGGGGGGAAAGAAAAAAGCGAGAAAAATGGAGAGCACACCAGTGACTATCCCACTCAGCAACAGTTATGTTGTGTTGGATTCTGTTGAGGGAGATGACCGGACATAAGATGGCCATGGGCAACAGATCAATGGCAATGAGCCTTTCAGAGTGGTGCAAAAGAAAAGGAATAGGAGAAATGCGGTAGTTATTGGGGACTTCATTGTCAGGGGAACAGACAGGAGGTTCTGTGAGCCAGATAAGTATACCTGCATGGTGTGCTGCCTCCCTGGTGCAAGGGTACAAGATATCACAAAGCGGGTCCAAAATATTCTGAGAGGGAGAGCAGCCTGATGTCTTGGTACATGTGGGTACAAACGACATTGACAAGAAAAGGGAGGAGGTAATGAAAAGGGATTACAGTGAGCTGGGATGAAAGCTGAAAGACAGGAACGCTAGGGTGGTGATCTCGGGATTACTACCTGTTCCAAATGCAAATGATGAAAAGAATGTAAGGATAAGGAAAATGAACGTGTGGCTGAGGTGCTGGTGTACAAGGCAAGGATTTGGCTTCTTGGATCATTGGGATCTCTTTTGGGGAAGGCATGATCTTTACAAGAGGGATGGGTTGCACCAAATCCAAAAGGTGTCAACATTTTGGCAAGTATGTTTGGTACAGCAGTGGGGCAAGGTTTAAACTAATTTGGCAGTGATATGGGAACCAGAGTGATAGGAAAAAGGGTAGGGAAGATAAAGTAATGGCCAGGAAAAATAAAATAGGAAAAGTAATGTTGGGAGGAGAAAGTAAAAAATCAGATGGTGCAGTGAGTTTTTGGGTCAATGATAGTGTTATGAAAATTACAAAGAAAAATGGTGGGCAGAAAAATCATCAGAAAAGGTTACAGAAGTCACTAGATATTAAAAGGACAAAGAGCATAAGGGCACTTTATCTGAATGCCCGCAGTATTAGAAATAAGGTTAGTGAACTTGAGGCGCAAATCGGTACCCATGCCTATGATTTGGTAGCCATCACGGAAACATGGCTACAAGGTGACCCTAAATGGCAATTGAACTTTCAAAGGTATCAGGTGGTGCAAAGAGATAGGCAGGATGGTAAGGGAGGTGGAGTTGCACTCTTAATCAAAGATGAGCTCCAGGCAGTAGCAGTAGTGAGGAATGATATAAGATCTAAAGAGCATAATGTTGAGGCCATTTGGGTAGAGATAAAGAATAACAAAGGGAAAAAATTATTGGTGGGTGTTATCTATCGCCCACCAAATAACAATAGTTTAGTGGCACAGGAAATAAATAATGATACGGCAGTAGTCATGGGGGGCTTTAACTTCCACATAGGTTGGGAAAATCAAGTTGGTTGTAGGAGTCTAGAAGAGGACTTCATAGAATGCATCCGTGATAGCTTTCTTGAGCAGCATGTTAAGGAAGCCACAAGAGAAAATGCTCTCCTGGATCTAGTGCTGTGCAATGAGATAGGTAGAGTAAATGGTTAGAGACCATCTGGGAAATAGCGATCATAGTATGATTGAATTTCTCATTCAGATGGAAGGGGAAATAATTAGATCTAAAACTAATATATTATGCTTAAACAGGGGTGACTACCATAGGATGAGGGAGGAATTGGGCAGAGTGGACTGGGAGCACAGGCTAATTGATGGAACAGTGGAAGATTTTCAAATAAATATTTTGTAATGCTCAACAAAAATATATTCCGGTCAGGAAAAAGGGCAGCAAGAGAGTGAAAAATCAACCATGATTAACAAAGGAAATAAAGGAGAGTATAAAATTGAAGGTGCAGGTGTACAAAGCTGCAAAGAGCAGTGGGAAACTGGAAGATTGGGAAAACTTTAAGAGACATCAAGGGGTTATAAAGCGGGTAATAAGAAATGGGAAAAAGGATTATGAAAGTAAATTGGCACAAAATGTAAAAACGGAAAGCAAAAAATTTTGTAAATATATAAAACGGAAGAGGGTGGCCAGAGTTAACATAGGACCCTTGGAGGATGAGAAAGGAAAACTGGTAGCAAAAAATGAGGAAATGGCCGAGGCATTAAACAAATATTTTGTGTCAGTCTTCACGGTGGAAGACACGTCCAGCATGCCCAAGTGCAGACTTAAGGATGTGAATGTTGGGGAGGGCCTTGATAAAATAGTTGTTACAAAGGAAGTAGTGATGGAGAAACTAATGGGACTAAAGCCAGACAAATCACCTGGTCCTGATGTTATGCATCCAAGGGTTCTGAAGGAAATGGCAGAAGTTATAGTTGATGCATTGGTGGTCATATATCAAAATTCCTTGGATTCTGGGCAGGTCCCGGCAGACTTGAAGACAGCAAAAGTCACGCCACTTTTTAAGAAGGGATGTAGGCAGAAGACTGGAAATTATCGGCCAAATAGCTTGACGTCTGTAGTTGGAAAAATTCTTGAAGCCGTCATTAAAGATGAAATAGTGAAACTTTTGAAACATAAGGGTTCAATCAGGCATGGTTTTAGAAAGGGAAGATCTTGTTTGACAAACTTGTTAGGATTCTTTGAGGATATAATGGGTGCAGTGGATAGAGGGGAACAGGTTGATGTATATTTGGATTTCCAGAAAGCGTTTGATAAGGTGCCGCACAAGAGACTTATCAGTAAGTTACAGGAAAGTGGAGTTTTGGGAAGTATATTGGCCTGGATTGAAAATTGGTTGTCTGACAGGAGGCAGAGAGTTGGGATAAGTGGGAGTTTTTCAGGTTGGCAGAGAGTGGTATGTGGGATGCCGCAGGCGTCGGTGTTAGGCCCACAACTGTTCATCATTTACATTGATGACTTGGAGGAGGGGACAAAATGTGGTGTAGGCAAGTTTGCGGATGACACCAAATTGAGTGGAAGAGCAAATTGTAAGTGTGAGGTTATCCACTTTGGCAAGAAAAATAAAAGAGCTGAATATTATTTAAAGGGTGAAAAACTACACCATGCTGTTGTGCAGAGGGACTTGGGAGTGCTTGTGCATGAATTGCAAAAAGTTAGCTTGCAGGTGCAGCAGGTTATTAAGAAGGCAAATGGAATGTTGGCCTTCATCGCTAGAGGAATTGAATTCAGGAGTAGGGAGGTAATGTTGCAACTGTATAAGCTGCACCATTTCATCAGATGCAAGGATCGACAATGAGATAGACAACAGACTTGCCAAGGCAAATAGCGCCTTTGGAAGACTACACAAAAGAGTCTGGAAAAACAACCAACTGAAAAACCTCACAAAGATAAGCGTATACAGAGCCGTTGTCATACCCACACTCCTGTTCGGCTCCGAATCATGGGTCCTCTACCGGCACCACCTACGGCTCCTAGAACGCTTCCACCAGCGTTGTCTCCGCTCCATCCTCAACATCCATTGGAGCGCTTACACACCTAACGTCGAAGTACTCGAGATGGCAGAGGTCGACAGCATCGAGTCCACGCTGTTGAAGATCCAGCTGCGCTGGATGGGTCACGTCTCCAGAATGGAGGACCATCGCCTTCCCAAGATCCTGTTATATGGCGAGCTCTCCACTGGCCACCGTGACAGAGGTGCACCAAAGAAAAGGTACAAGGACTGCCTAAAGAAATCTCTTGGTGCCTGCCACATTGACCACCGCCAGTGGGCTGATAACGCCTCAAACCGTGCATCTTGGCGCCTCACAGTTTGGCGGGCAGCAACCTCCTTTGAAGAAGACCGCAGAGCCCACCTCACTGACAAAAGGTAAAGGAGGAAAAACCCAACACCCAACCCCAACCAACCAATTTTCCCTTGCAACCGCTGCAATCGTGTCTGCCTGTCCCGCATTGGACTTGTCAGCCACAAACGAGCCTGCAGCTGACGTGGACTTTTTACCCCCTCCATAAATCTTCGTCCGCGAAGCCAAGCCAAAGAAAAAGAAGATAAGGTACTGGTGAGACTGCACCTGGAGTACTGTGTCCAGTTCTGGTCTCCATATTTGAGGAAGGATATACTGGCTTTGAGACGGACCAGAGGAGGTTTACTCGGTTGATCCCCGGGATGAAGGGGTTGACTTATGATGAAAGATTAAATTGTCTAGGATTGTATTCACTCGAGTTCAGAAGAATGAGAGGAGATCTTTTAGAAACATATAGGATTATGAAGGGTATGGATAGGAGAGATGTAGGAAGGTTTTTTGAGCTGGCCGGGGAAACTAAAACGAGAGGTCACAGTCTCAAGATTCAGGGGAGTAGATTTAGGACAGAGATGAGGAAAAATAGTTTTTGCCAGAGAGTAGTGAATGTTTGGAATTCTCTAACCAGGGAAGTGTTTGAGGCTGCCTCATTAAACATATTTAAAATTTTTAAAATTTGGTTAGATGCATTTTTACTTGTTAGAGGATATGGGGAGAAGGCAGGTAGGTGGAGTTAGGTCATAAATTAGATCAGCCATGATCGTATTGAATGGCGGAGAAGGCTCGATGGGCCATTTTTCGCCTACTCCTGTTCCTACTTCCTATGTTTCTAAGTAATCCCATGTACTGTTATTCCTCACTAACCACCCCTCTCCAATAATCTATTAACCCCTGATACTGTGAGGTATCGAGATGGTGGCTCTGAGGAACAGGAAGGAACTAAAGAATACAGATGGGGATTTTAAAACTGTGTCTGTAATCTTGGAGTATGGAGGATCGGGGTAGTTTGTGGGGTGGTGAATATGTGAATATCTCTTTACTGGTGGCAGGAATTTAAAAAAAAATGATTCAAATATTTTTTTGACAGCATATGATTTCTCTGCGTTAATTATATATAAGATTAGAAGAGTATGGTCAAATATCTGGGTATAAGATTAATTGGGATAAAAGTGAAATAATGCCTTGAGTTGAGAGTGACTATACTCAATGTAGAAACGTCACTCAATTGCTGGAATTAAATATTTAGGTAGTTGGGTAGAGAAGGATTTGAATAATTTATATATATTAAATTACTTACCATTACTTAATCAAATAATTGATGATTTGAACAAGTAGAACACCCTACCTATAACTTTAGTAGGTAAGGTAAATTGTATTAAGATGAATATTTTTCCTGGAGTTCAATATCTTTTTCAGTCAATTCCAATCCCAATTTCCCAAATTTTTTGAATACGAGTGTTAGGAGATTTTTACGGAAAGGGAAAATCATGAGAGTTTTTTTTGGAAAAATAGACTTATTTAAGTTGGGGGTGTCCACAATCCCATTTTAAGAATTATTACAAGGCTGCTCGATTGAGATTTATTAGTGTATTGTTTTATTTAGATAAAATTCCTACTTGGGTTAATGCAGAGCTTAGTAAAATAGGAGAAATAAATTTGCAGGATTTTAATTGTAAATGGAATTCTAAATTGTTGTTGGGAAGTAGGGGAATGTGTATTTTGAAATGCGATTGAATTATGGAATAAAATTAATTATGAAATAGGTCTGAAAAGTTTAGTTTCAAGAAAAATGCATTTATGTCAAATTATCCATTTTTGATGGATAATCAATTTTTGAGGATTTGAGGCACATGGGTATTCAGAGGATAGAGGATTTTTTTGAAGCTGGAAGATTCGTAACATTTGAATGAATGAAGGACAAGTTTAATGTGCCTTATAATACCTTCCTTTGCTATTATCAAGGCTTTTTTGACTGATAATATAAGCCTGAACTGATCCATCTGAGTTGGAATTATTGATTGCAATGGCAATGTAAGTACATTTATTTTTGTAATGTATAATTTACTTCAATGGAAAAAAACCCAAAATAAGGATGCCTGTCAAGATTGAGATGGGAAGTAAATTTAAATAGGCAAAGAGAATATGACAAAAAATATAAATGTGAGATATAGGCTGGTTCAGTTATATTTGACTCCACAAAAAATTAAAAAGGTTAAATCCTATACCATTGAAAAAGATGAAGTTGGATAAATCTCCAGGTTCTGACAAGAAGAACCCTGAGGGAGGTTAGTGAGCAAATAGCAGGGGCTTTGACAGAAATGTTTAAAATGTCACCGGCCATAGGGAAGTGCCAGAGGACTGGAGGGTGGCTCATGTTTTTCTGCTGTTCAAAAAAAGATCCAGAAGTTAACCTGGTAATTATAGGCCTGTAAGTCTGACATCAGTGGTGGGTAAATTAATGGAAAGTGTTCTTAGAGATGGTGTATACAGCTATTTGGAAAGATAGGGATTAATTTGGAGTGGTCAGCATGGTTTTGTACATGGGAGATCATGTCTAACAAATCTTTTATAGTTTTTCGAGGAGGTTACTAAAAAGGTTGATGAGGAGAAGGATGTTGTCTATTTGGTCTTTAGTAAGGCTTTTGACAAGGTTCCCCATAAGAGGTCAGTAAGGAAGGTATTAGGTATTAATAATGAAGTAGAGAAATAGATTCAGCAATGGTTGGATGGGAGATGTCAGAGAGTAGTGGTGGAAAAGTGTTTGTCGAATTGGAGGCCGGTGACAAGTTGAGTGCCTCAGGGATTGGTACTGGGTCCACTGCTGTTTGTCATACATATTAACGATCTAGGTGATAGGGTGGCAAATTGGATTAGTAAATTTGCAGATTAAACAAAGGTTGGTGCTATTGCGGACAGTGAGGAAGATTATCAAAGCTTACCAGGTGATAAAGGACAGTTAGAAGAGTGGGCTGAAAGATGGCAGATGGAGTTTAATACTGATAAATGTGAGGTGCTACATTTTGGTAATACTAATCAAAATAGATCAGAAGAAGGCATTCAGCATGTTGGCTTTCATAAATCAGAGTATAGGCTACAGGAGTTGGACTGTTATGTTGAAATTGTATAAGGCATTGGTGAGGCCAAATTTGGAATATTGTGTGGAGTTTGGTCGCCAAATTACAGGAAGGATATAAACAGTAGAGAGAGAGTGGAGAGGAGGTTTACGAGAATGTTGCTGGTTCAGGGTTTGAGTTACAGGGAAAGGTTGAGCAGGCTGGGACTTTGTTCCCTGGTTGAGGGGTGATTTGATAGAGGTATTGAAAATTATAAGGGGGACAGATGGAGTCAACGTGGATAGGCTTTTTCCACTGAGAGTGGGGAAGATTCCACAAGAGGATATGGATTGAGAGTAAAAGGGGAAAAGTTTAGGGGAAACACGAGGGGGAATTTCTTCACACAGAGGGTGGTAGGGGTACGGAATGAACTTCCGGCAGTGGTGGTAGAAGTGAGATCGATGTTAATATTCAAGGAAAGGTTGGATAGGTATATGGATAGGAGAGGTGTGGAGGGTTATTAGCCAAATGCAGGTCAGTGTGACTGGGTGGGAAAAGATGTTTGGTCCGGACTAGTAGGGTCAAGCTGGCCTGTTTCTGTCTTATAAATGGTTATACGGTCAACAACTTGGAAATTGGATACAGATTTAGACATGGAGAGATGGTATGCGGAAGGAACGCTGTAGTTGGATACCACTTGAGAAGATTACTTAAAAGTTTATGAAATAAATATATATTTTGGAAAATATGGTGCCCATATTTACAAAATGTGGGTATGAGCATTTAACAGACTCACTCTTTGAAGACCTTTCTTCTTGTTAACATCCAATATGAGATTTTATGAATATATATTGTTTATTTCCTTGACAGTCTCCTGTCTTTTTTGTTTCTTTCTTTTTCTTTTTATGGGGGGATCGGGTGTTTGAAAGTTTTTTAATTGAACAAAATGTATTTACTGTTGTGGTTTAAAATTTAAAAATAAAATATTTATGTTCCAATAAAATATTCAAAAAACTTAAAAAAAATTTAGGCATACAGCATGGTATCATTTTGGCCCACGAGTCTGCACCGCCCAATTTAGACCCCATTAACCTACAATCCCTGTACATTTTGAATGGTAGGAGGAAAGTGGAGCTCCCGGACAAAACCCACACAGACACGGGGAGAATGTGTAAACTCCTTTTTAAAATATTTTTATTAATATTTTATAATGTAAACATTTGAACAGTACAATGTGCTACAAGATTTGAAAAAAAATGTTTTGCCAATATTCTCATAATAAGAAAATCCAGAACACAATCATGACCATGAAGTAAAATTTACAACAACCCCTCCCCACAAAAGGAGAGAGACAGGAAAAAAAGTTCAAAACTCCTCTGCTCTAAGCGAGGTAGAAAGTGGACATGTAAGAATCAAGTGACACCACCTGGGAAAGTGAGGACACGACACCAACATTCCAGAACAACATTAAATCACTAGATTATGATCATCGTCCATAAATGCTCCCATGTCTTTTGGAACTTAATATTTGAATCCTTGATAGCAGATCTAATTTTTTCTGGAGTTAAACAAGACATAATATCCTTTACCCATTGTGCCCATAGGTGGAGTGTTACCTTTCCATTTAATGAAAATTGCATGTCTGTCCATCAATGAAGTAAAAGATAAAGTTTGGCTTTGAAGTGAAGTCACATCTTGAGGTGATCCAAAAAGAGCAATTAAGGGGCAAACTCCGATTTTAATTTAAGAATTACCAATAGTGTTTGAAAAACATCTTTCCAAAATTATTCTAAACTCGAACTCAAAAAGCATCATCTGTTTTACATTTGTCACATAAAGGATTTATTTCTGAATGAAAACAAGACAATTTTACTTTCAACCTATGTGCTCTTTGGACCACTTTAAATTGCAGTCAACAATGCCGTGCCCAAAAGGAAGGCGTGTTAATCCAATGAGTCCCAACCCTCATCGGACAATGAAAGATTCAAATCCTGCTCCCATGCATTCCTGATTTTAACTAACGGGACTCGTAATTTGATCAGCCAAATTACCATAAATAAGAGATCCTTTATGGAAAGATTGTAGATCAAAATATGTCTCAAGAAAAAGTCACCTCTGGGATTCCAGGAAAATCAGGGATCTGAAATTGAATGTAAATATTAAAAAAAAATGAAATTTGGGTAAATTACATTTTCCCACCAATTGTTCAAAAGATGAAAAATTGTTGCAAATAAAAAGGTCTTTGAAACATTTAATACCCAATCTGTGCCAGCCATTGAAGGCAGAGTCTTGTAAAGAAGGTAGAAAAAGGTGATTGGATACAATAGAAAAACTCTGAAATCCAAAACACCTTCTAAATTGCGCCCATATTCTCAGACTGGGTTTAATGAGCAGGTTATCAGTTAGTTTACGTCAGAGAGAGGATAAAGAAGACCCTAGAATTGCCAGCATAGAAGCAAAATTTAGTTCCATCTCTACCCATGTGGGGTAGTCAGTTCAAAACACTGTCCTGTCCCTATCGCTGGAGTTGAAACAGTGTTGTGTAACCGCTGTGTCTACTGTACTGCCATATGTTAGTTTCATGTCCAAGATGAAGGTCAGAATGATCAAGTAAAGGAAAGTCTCTGCCTTTGGAAGTGGGATGGAGGAAGTTCACCAGGCTGATTCTGGGGATGAAAGGGGAGAGATTCATGAGGAGAGATTGAGTCACCCTGAACCTTACTGGACTTGAGAGGGATGTGGGGGCTGATCTTTCAGAAACAGATACATTGATGAACAGAGGACCATTGGGGAGATTGTTTCCACTGGCAGGTGAGACTCCAACTGGGGGGACAGAGCCTCACGATTCTGGGAATTAGATTTAAGAGAGAGAGGGAGGAAGTGCTTCTGCCAGAGAGGGATGGATCTGAAGAGTGGAGGCTCTTCATTAAATGAATTTTGATTTTTGAATAATAGGGACATTAAGGAGAATGATGGGTGACCCGATAGAGGTGCCCCTAAGGCTTTATCCCTAGGGCTGAAATGGCTAACACGAGGGGGCAGAGTTTTAACATACAGGGGTGGAGGATGAAAATCACAGAGAGGGATGGGTACATGGAATTCATTGCTGGAGGCAGAGACAGTAGGATCTTTTCAAAGGCTATTGGGTAAAAACGCAATGTTGGAGAAACACAGCATCAAGCTGTGTCCTTCATGCAGCACAACCAACATTTCAAGCTTGAGTCCTTCATCAAGGTATGGAAAAATGTCAGCAGGCATCCAAACAAAGAGAAGGGGGTTGGGTGGTCACATAGGCAGGAGGAGGGAGGGAGGGGACTGAACACCATTTACTCACAACCCAGCAATCAGGCGTTAGATAGGTGAAGGGAAAGGAGAAGGGAAGGAGAACTGGAAAGGGGAGGGGAAAGAGGGCAGTACGTTAGGAGAAACTAGAAAAGTTGGTCAATGCCATCTGGCTGGAGAGTGCCCAGACGGAAAATCAAGTGTTGTTCCTGAGGGTACATAAGGCCACAGAGAGGTGTGTGAATCTGGGAGTGTGACACAGAATTGAAATGGTTGGCCACTGGGAGGACTCTGCCACTGGTGCGGATGGAGCGAAGGTTCTCGGTTGTAGAGAAGGTCACAAAGGGAGCACTGGATGCAGTAAATCAGTCCTGTAGAAACACTAATGAAGTGTTGCTTCATTTAAAAGGCCTCTTTGGGACCCTGGACCATGGTGAGCTAGATATGTACATGGACCTGAGTAAATTGGAGGGTTATGCAGTAGGGAAATTCTAGGTATTGTTAGACTAGATTATTATGTTGGCACAGAGGGTCTGTTCTATACTGTAGATTTCTGTGTTCTCTGTTCTAGGGGTTGTGGGGAATGTGTGAGTAAATGGTGCTGAGTCCATGGCCGCATCAGCCAGGGTCTAGTGAACGGCAGAACATCGATTCCTGGTCCTGTTCCTTGTGTGTTGTTAAAGAGAGGCAGAGATGAGGTTTCCATCAGCCGATGAACTCAGCCAGGTGATGTTATGGAGATGAGATTTGACAGTGCAATGATGAATTGTAGATGTAGATTAAACAAAAACTGCTGTGTCTCAGACAATGGAAGTTGAGGTTGTACTGGGTCCAAACACAACGGCAGCATCTGCCCCAGATTCACGTGTGGAAAGTTTCTGCTCATCCACGTGTTGGCTGAACAGCGTGAGCGGCCTGACAGAGTGAAGTGGACCAGAGATGGTGGAAAGGTAGAGGTAAAAATTATCAATGGACCCGTGAAACCTGGCCTTGTGTCTGCAAATGTGATCAATCAGGCACAGTGTTTAGATCAGAAATGGAGAGGGGACAAAGATAGGGGAGGGCCTGATGCAAGAGTGGTTTTAGAACACAAATAAAAAGGGGGTTTAGAATGTCTGGGTCTGAACTTGGGCTTTGAGATGACCCATCCTAAATTAGTGACAGAATTTCAAATAGTATTTCCACTTTGGTGAATTCAGTGCATTACATTGTTAATGTAAAGTCATAAGTATTGAATTTTTGTGCTGGTTGGAGACTTGGACACAACAATCTAACTCGAAATAAAACTTATTTTTATTTTTAATTTTAGAGATCCAGCACGGTAACAGACCCAGCCCATGAGCCCGTACCATCCAAATACATCAATTAACGGATAAACCCCGTGAGGATTTTTTGTGGAGGCTGGGAGGAACCCACCAGGTCCCGGGGAGAAGGTGTAAACTCCTTACAGACAGCGCTGGATTGGAACCCGGGTTCCTAGCGCTGTAATCGCCCGATAGTCATTAGTCGCTCCGCTCTGCTGGAGGAACTCAGCGGTCGAGCAGCATTGGTGGAAGAGAAAAAGAACCCCAAATGTTACGGGCCAGCGCCATGTGATGTCCCCTCTCCTCACTTATACAAAATATGGCCTGATCATCTGTTCCGAGGAGGCACTGGGAAATAATGCTGGGATATTTATTCCTCAATCAACATAAAAACAATGACTGTTGTCGTCATTGCTGATGGGATCTTTCTGTGCATTGATGGGCAGCCGTGTTTCATCTATCATAGCAGTCACACCCTGGAAGATTGATGTGGGAGACACGGGCCAGGAAACAAATGACAATTGCACAACCCCTTTCATGGTGATGACTGTTACCCAGAAAACTCTTCGGCCAAGAAAGTGCCCCATCTCCGTGTGAAAGAAGGGAGCACACAGGATGAATCGTGCACGTGAGCCATGTAAAAGTTCCAAGCGGTGCTTGTGGGGGACTGAAGGTGATTCACTAACGTGCACCAGGAGCAGAGCATAACACCAAGTCCAAGATCAGAGGGCTCCTGTGGTTCTAGGGCTTACAATGCCCGGCTAGAGGATGCTTCTCCCCGGGTACTGTCTGTAGTCTCATCCTTTGTGTTGATTTCACTGCTGCCCAGCTCTCCGGGAGCCTCCATCGGGCTGAGCACGCAGTTTCCCCCACAGGACAGGACTGCATTGATTTATGCACTGGTTACACCCTCTCGTCCCCACAGCGATGAACCCGTTTCAGTGTTCCGTCTGCGCGAAGGACTTTAAATGGTCAAGTGAGTTAATGAAACACCAGCAGGTCCATACAAGGGAGAGACCTTTCAACTGCTCTGAATGTGAGAAGGCCTTCACTAACAAGTCCAACCTTGAGAAACACAGGCGGGTCCACACCGGGGAGAGGCCCTTCACCTGCCCCGAGTGCGAGAAGGCCTTCACCACTTTGTTCCAGCTCGAGATACACCGGCGGGTCCACACCGGAGAGAGGCCTTTCACCTGCCCCGAGTGCGGCAAGGGCTTCACCCAGACCTCCAACCTGATGACCCACCGGCGGGTCCACACTGGGGAAAAGCCGTTCGCCTGCCTCGATTGCAACAAGGCCTTCACCAGGTGGTCCAGTCTTGAGATACACCGGCGGGTCCACACTGGGGAGAGACCCTTCACCTGCTCTGAGTGTGGCAAGGGGTTCACCCAGACCTCCAATCTGCTGACCCACCAGCGGCTCCACACTGGGGAAAGGCCTTTCACCTGCCCCGAGTGCGGCAAGGGCTTCACCCGGACATCCCACCTGCAGAGGCACCAGCGGGGCCATACCAGGGAAAAGTCCTTCACCTGCTCCAAGTGTGGGAAGGGCTTCACTAAGTCATCCAAACTGCTGACCCACCAGCGGGTCCACACTGGGGAGAAGCCCTTCACCTGCCCCGAGTGTGGCAAGGGCTTCAGTGAGCGATCAAACTTGCTGAGACACCAGAAGATTCACAGCAGTGACAGGCCGTTCGTCTGCCCTAAGTGCGGGAAGGGCTTCATTCAGTCCTCCAACCTGCTGACCCACCAGCGGATTCACACCAGGGAGAGGCCATTTGTCTGTACTGAGTGTGGAAAGGGTTTCACACGGTCCTCCACCCTGCTGGCCCACTTGCAGGTCCACTCTGGGAGAGGCCATTCGTCTGCCCCAAGTATGGGAAGGGCTTCACCCAGTCCTCTCACTGCTGACCCACCAGTGGGTCCACTCTGAGGAGAGGCCGTTAACCTGTTCTGAGTGTGAGAAGGGCTTTGTCAAATTGTACAACTTGGTAAAACACCAGCAGGTCCACACAAAAAGTTTGCAGAGTGTGGAATATTTAAACATCACTCACTCAAACACCAGGAGGGACTGGAGTCTTGTGGTTATTGGGGCAACAAATCCAAACAGGTCTTGGTCTTGTCAATTTGCAATTTGTTTTCAGTTTTAAGTTTATTGGGTTGGGAGGATTTTGGGATTTTTTTTTTTAGGAATATGTGGATCGGCACAACATCAAGGGCAGAAGAGCCTGAACTGGGCTGCAGTGTTCAATGTGCAAAGGTGCAGTGAGAAAATTTGTTTTGTTGTGCGTTTCAGGAACTTTTTTGATAATAGTTTTACATAATTTCAACTCTGAGAAGTAAAATTTACCAAATACTCATTTTTTTTTAGATAGTTGCAAATCAGGTATTTTCTTTGAACTCAAATGCCTGGATTTCTTTGGACACAGATGTGAATGTCATGGATATGTTTTCTAGTTTACATCTTTTGCATAAAGGTTTATATCCTTTATCTATAATGAAATGGCTGACCTTAGATATGCCCCGATACTTAACATTAAAAATGCTTGGGAGTAGGATTGAAATGTGTTCATATCGGAAGAGATCTGGGATTCCGTTTTTAGGTTAGTCATACCACAACGTTACGGGCTTACCGTTGCTTATTACAGTTACAGGGCCCATATTTCCAAAGCCAAATGACCTCGTATCTATTCAGTGGTAAACTCGTGTTTTGATAAATGCAAGAGAGATGAGGCCTCTTTAATTCACATGTTTTGGTCCTGTCCTCGGCTTGAAAAGAACTGGAAGGAGGTTTTCCCAAACGTTATCTTTAATTGTGGATATAACATTAGAACTGAATCCTTTGGTAGTGCTTTTCGGTACAATGGGAGAGGATGATGTTTTGCTGACTCCTTATAAATGTTGCATCTTGTCTTTGACTTCTCTTCTGCCTAGACCTATTGTACAACTCGGGTGCAAGGTCGACATCACACCTCCTCATGCTCAGTGGCTGAAAGATATCCTGTTCTGTTTAAGTTTAGAAAAGATTCCATGTTCAATCAATAATTCTAGCATAAGATTCCAAACGCTGTGGGAACCAGTTTTGAATTATTACCACAATCTTTCGATATATTTTATAATCCGAGTTTTGTTGGCTTTTTTCAATCACTTTTACGAGTGAAGTTTACTGTTGTTTCTTTCTGGCAGGCAATGTTCGGGGGATTGGGTTTTGATTAATATTTGATTTTTTTTTCTGTTATGGATGTGATGCAATATATGGATTTGTGTAATTTATGTACATTTTTCATTCCATATAAACTAGCTTGGTTTTTTATGTATAAAATCAATAAAAATATTTTAAAAAGGAAAAGTTTGATTTGGAGCAGTACTGCTAGACATCTCATAAATAGTTGCAGAGTTACAGGGTCAGATCAGTTGGTGCAAGGCAAAAGCACCATTATTTTACAAGTGCAACCAGAATCAAAATTTATTGTTATGAACGTCAGGAAATTTGGTGTTTTGAGGCAGCTTCCCAGAACAAACATTCATATTATAAACCATATAACTTCAATAATGTATTAAAAAAACTAAAATAGTGCACGAAAGGTAAGGGAATGCCTTTGGTTCATTGATTATTCAGAATTCAGCAGGGAGCTGTCCTTGTGCCACTGAGTGCTCATCTTTAAGCTCATGTACCTTTTTTCTGATGGCAGCAGAGTGAAGAGGGCATGGCCTAGGGTTGGGGGTGGGGTCTTTGAGGATGGAGGGTGCTTTTTTAAGGCACAATCTCTTGTCCATGTCCTCGATATCTGGTGCCTGTGATGTCGCAAGCTGAGTTAACAACCTTCTGGATTTGGCACCTCCATAGCAGGCAGAGATGCAACCAGCCAGAATGTCCTCCGCGGTTTACCTGTAGAGGTTTTCGAGAGTCTTCGGTGACGTACATAATCTCAAGCAACTCACAAAGTATAGCTGTTGGCAGGCCTTCATGATTTTATCAACATGGAGGCTCCAGGACAGATCCTCAGAGATGTTGACACCCAGGAGTTCGAAGTTCTTGACACTCACCTCAACTGAGCCCTTGATGTGGACTGGGTCATGTTCCCTTGACTTCCTCCGGAAGTCCACAATCATCTCCTTCGTTTTGCTTACATTGTGTGCAAAGTTGTTGATGTGACACCATTCCATATAACACAGTACAGAAACAGGCCATCTCGGCCTTGTAGTCTGCACCAATTTACGTTAACCCACTAGTTCCACCTTCCCACTCCCTGCCCATAACCCTCCAACCCCCTCACATCCATGTACTCATCCAACCTCAAATGACAGAATTGACCCTGCCACATCCAGCTCTTCTGGAAGGTCATTCCACTCAGCCACCACTCAGTGAAGAAGCATCCTCTTGTATTACTCCTAAAGTTTTGCCCCTTAACCCTTAACTTATGACCCCTTGTTCCAATCTCATCTGCCCTCAAGGGGAAGAGACTCTTCACATCTACTCTATCTATCCCCCTCATAATTTTAAATACCTTTCAAATTCCCCCTCAACCTACGCTCCAATGAATAAAGACCCAGTCTATTCATTCTTTCTCCATATTCTAGATACTGCAATCCAGACAACATTTTAGTAAATCTCTGCACCCTCTCTACCTTATTGATATACTTCCTATAATTTGGGGACCAGAACTGCACACAATATTCCAAACTTGGCCTCACCAATGCTTTGAACAGTCTCAACATCACCTTCCAGCTCCTATATTCTATGCTGTGATTTATAAAGGCCAGCAAATCAAAAGCCTTTGCCACCCTATCTACATGAGAATCCACTTTCAAAGAACGATGAACTGTTATTCCCTCTGTTCCTCTGCATTCCTCAATGACCTCCCCTTCACTACATATGTCCTGTTTTGAGTATTCTTCCCAAAATGAAGCACTTCACACTTACCTCCATTAAACTCCATATGCCACCTTTCAGCCCACTCTTGTAAGCTGTCAAAATCCTTCCTGCAGTCCCCGAAAACCATCCTCACTATCCACAACTCCCCTTATTTTTGTATCGTCTGCAATATTTACTCACCCAATTTACCACTCCATCATCCAAATCATTAATGTAAGTGATGAACAACAAGGGCCCCAACATTGATCCCTGAGGCACACCGCTCATCACTGGCCTCCATCCTGACAGACAGTTATCCACCATGACTCTCTGGTGCCTATCATTCCAGTCACCACTGAACCCATCTGACTATCAACGAGCTGATCCATCTCCCTCTTGTATTGCTGTTTGTGATTCTGCCGACAACTGTGGAATCATCAGCAAATGTTAATGGCATTGGAATTGTCCCTGGCCATACAGTCATGGGTGTATAATGAGTAGAGCAGTGGACTAAGCACGTATATTTGGGGTGTACTTATGTTGATGATCAGTGAGGAGGAAACATTTTTAATTTGTATTGACTGACAATGAGAAAGTCAAGGATCCAGTTGCCAGAGGGGGGTTTGTAGCTTCTTGACCAGCACTGAGGGATCAGTATCTGGTGTAGTCAATGAAGAGCAGTTGTTGCTGTTTTTGAGATGATCCAGAGCTGAGTGGAGAGCCAGCGATATTACATCTGCTGTGGAGCGATTGTGACAATAGGAGAATTGCAGCGGGTCCAGATCTTTACTTCGGGACATGTTAATTCTGGCCATGATGAACCTCTCGGAGCATTTCATCACTGTAGAAGTTTCTGCTACTGGGCGGCAGTCGTTGAGGCAGCACATATTACTCTTCTTGGGTACCAGGATGATGATTGATGCCTTTTTGAACCTGGTGGAAACTTCTGCCAGCTAGTTGGTTGGTGCAGATTTTCAGTCCCCTGCCAGGTACAACATCAAGGCCTAATGCCTTGTGAGGGTTCACCCTCTTGAATGATGTCCTGTTGCCCTTCGAGATGGAGATCAGGCCTTTTCAGGGATTCTGGTAGAGGCTGTTCAGTTCTTATCAAAGTGGGCAGAGAAGGTGTTCAGCTCATTGGGTAATGAAGCATCGCAGCCATCTGTGGTGTTACGCTGGTAAATCTGATAATGGCGGAAGGAACTGTCCTTGTATCTGGTGGAGGGTGATCCACACTGGTGAATTTTCTCAATGGGGAGGAGGGGAAAGGGAGTGGGTCTGGGGAGGGGGGAGTCTTTAATATATTGTTTGCTTTTCCAAGGCAGTGGGAGGTGGAGGTGGAATAGATTCTCTCCCTCAATGTTAGTGACTCTGATTATATATTTTAAAACATTAACAAAACAGCGAGGTTGAAGGTTCTCTGGCCCATAAACCCCGTGCTGCCCAATTAACCTTCCAATCATGGGGGAAATTGTACAGATCCCTTACAGGCAGGACTGAATTCAAACCTGGGTCATTGGTGCTATAATAATGTTTCACTAACCATGCCACCCAATTACAGGAATTGAATTTCATGTCCTGGATCTTTTCCCAATTAAAGCAGCTGTGCTTAAAAACAGTGTCTCATCCCCTTAGAAACAGTGTCTCATCCCCTTGTATCTCTGTAATACACTCAATGTAGATACAAAGACAAGGCCATTCAGTCCAGCTGACACCTCACTGGGGGCATCCTGGTATCTCACCTCCTGTCCGTGTTTATGCTCCATACCAGCCCCCAAACCCCTCACCCTGCTGGAATACTCCAGTTTCTTTCTCCTCTCTGTGTTCACTGAGCTTCCACTTCAAGGCAGCTGCACTGTTCACCTCAAGGTAAGAAACAGGAGCAGGAGTCGGCCATCTGGCCCCTTGAGTCTGCTCTGTCAGTCAATAAGATCGTGGCTGATCTGGCCGTGAACTCAGCTCCACTTACTCACCTGCTCCCCTATAACCCTTAATTGCCCAATTCGTTAAAAATCCTCCCATATCTTGATTAAATACTTTCAACAAGGCAGCCTCCGCTGCTGAATTGGGTGAGAATTCTACGGATTTACCCTCTGTGAGAAGCCAATTTCCCCTGTATCGCCACCAATGTGCTCGAGAAACTCAGCAGGTCATTGAGCTTTGGAGTTTTGGGCCTCGGATGGTCCTTTACTTCCTGTGGATGCTGCACAACCTGCTGATTTTCTCCAGGAAGTTTGTGTTTTGCATTCGACCCCAGATCTACAGGTATTCTTGTTTAACTCCAGACAGATGGTGTCAATATCGATCTCCAATTTTCGGTAACAGCCCCACCCCCCCACCCTTCCCCCCCATCGCTCTCTCTCTCCCTCTGACTTCCTTCCTCCAGCTCCCTCCCTCATTCCTTTCCCCTATCAGGGAACATCTTTTCCAGCCTCTGACACCTCCCCCATCACCTTTTGGCTCATACTTCCCCCTGTATCCATTTGCTGATCTGTGCCCCTCCCCCACCCTCACGTTATTTGCATGTTTGTCTGATTTTTGGCATAATTAAGAACGTAAGCAGCCGATCACTTTCCATGGACACGACGGGACCTGCTGGGTTCCTCCAGTACTTCTATACATTGCCCTCATTATCCCTGCCTCAAATCTACTCCCCTGTGTCCTGAGGCTCTGTCCCCAGTTCTGGTGCCAGTTGCCAGTGGAAACAACCTCCCTGCTTCTATCTTATCTATTCCTTTCATAGAGAAGTTTTTTCCAGGACCTGGCCTGGCTGGCAGTGAGAAGAGCCCTTCCAGTACAACCGGAACATCACCCTCCAAGCACGTTGTCCTTGGGACAGCTGCAGTGGAGGGGAGATGGTTGCTCATCTCTTTGCTGAATGCAGATTCACTAAGAGTATGTAGAGAAGGATGCAAGGGTCCTTGACACGGTTCATCGCCAGCAGCAGCGTGACAGAGGGCTGTGATCTACGGGCTGTTCCCTGGGACAATCTCTGAGTCCAACATCCAGAAATGTTGGAGGACCATCTACACGGCAAGGGTGCCCTTCAATCATCCTGAAACCTGCTGCCCTTTCAGCACACGGAGATGTCAATGAGAGGAACGCTGCTGACTGGCTCATTCCAGGCTGTGGGAGAACGTACTGAGGGATGCACTGAGGCTCGGTGCAGCCAATGCGAGGGGGCTGTGGGGGAAAGACCACAGTCTAGAATCTTCCCATTCCCAGGCAATGAAGGGCTGAGAGCGAGGGGAAGCCCCTGAACCAACAGAGGCGGGAGTAAGGACCAGGTATCCAGTGGTGGTAATGGGGATGGAGAGAAGGATGTGTAATGTACAGTGATGGGAATGTATTGATGTGATTGACACTGAATGTAAAAGGTCTGGAACCATTCTCTTTTATTGTAAATAATTTATTGTGAATAAAGTATATTTTTCAAATAAAATTCCTTTCATCTTGTCCCATAAGATCCCACCTCATCCTTCTTAACTCCAATGAATACAGACTGAGGCTACTCAATCAAACCCCCCCCCACTGGAGTCAATCTGGTTCACCTTCTTGACACAATCTCCATAGCCAGAATGACCATTCTCTGCGAGAGCGACTTCACGTTGTCACTACTCTTTGAGGGAAGACTTCTCTCGTGAATTCCCCACTGCTAGCAGCACCTTGTTAAGAGCCAGTGATTGGGGTGCATGCTTAGATTCCTGTGATAGATACCACCCTCATCAGTGGGTGCAATTTGCTTAGTGGCTCGTGCAATGGTATTATCGTGACAACACAGGTACAAATTCAGTCCTATCTGAAGGAGTTTGCATCTTCTCCCTGTGTCTGTGTGCATTTCCTCTGGGTGCTGCAGGTTCCTCTGGCCTTTCAAAAATGTATGGGGTTTGTAGGTTTAAATTTTTCTTCGGCACAATAACAGGCCCTCTCAGACCACGAGCCCATCTTGCCCAATTACACCCAACCCTGGTATGTTCCGAACAGTGGGAGGAAACTGGAGCCCCCGGGGAAAAGAAACGGGGAGAATCTACAATCTCCTTACACTCAGTGGGATTCGAACCCCAATCCTGATTCCTGGCACTGTAACAGCATTGCGCTAACCACTACATTAACCATGCTGCCCATGTATGAATATTTACGTA
This sequence comes from Narcine bancroftii, assembly GCF_036971445.1. Lineage (NCBI taxonomy): Eukaryota > Metazoa > Chordata > Chondrichthyes > Torpediniformes > Narcinidae > Narcine > Narcine bancroftii. Next base: position 209,644,309 of record NC_091472.1, on the reverse strand, counting down.
TAAATATGTTGGAATAATTTACTCGGTAACAGGCTCATTAATCTCTGAGCCAGCAGGAAGAAGCTATTTCGCAGCCTGGCAGCCCTGATTTTGATGTTCTGCTCTGATACCTTCTACCTGATGGAAGTGGGTCAAAGATGCTGGGATCTGGAGAAACTCAACAGTTCAGGCATCATCAGTGGGAGAAAAGTAATTGTGTGCATTTCAGGCCCGAACCCCTCATCGAAACTTGATAAAGTGGTTTGGCTCAAAACGTTACCCATTCAGCAGATGGAGTTTAGTCTCTCATCTCTCAGATTTTTTTTCCAATTCAAGTTTATCATCATCTGATTGTACAAGGACAACCTGATGAAACAGTGTTCTCTGATTCTTGGTGCCAGACATAACACAGACAAACAACACATATGCAGGACAAGTATTTCATCTATACAAACAAATAAATACTATAGTTTTGTACAAATGAGAGTCTTGGATGGTCATTGTGAGCTGTTCCTTTGGTCGTTCAGCATTCCCACTGTCCTTGGGAAGAAACTGTTCCTCAGTCGGGCGTGCTGATCCAGATCTAACAGACAAGGGTGTTCGCTACCTCTAGTTCTCTTCCTATTGGTAATAGAGCCTTTGGCGGAAATTATTCGATGAGACCCAGACATTAAGGGATTCAGAACTGACCAAGATGAACATAAGATTAGTCTTCTTGCAGATGATGTATTAATATATCTGACAGAGCCTGAAGCTTCTCTATAAACATAGGAAAATAGGAAGTAGGAACAGGAGTAGGCCAAAAATGGCCCATCGAGCCTGCTCCGCCATTTAATTCGATAATGGCTGATCTAATTTATGACCTAACTCCACCTACCTGCCTTCTCCCCATATCCCATAATTCCTCTATCATGTAAAAATTTATCTCACCGAATTTTAAATATGTTTAATGAGGCAGCCTCAAACACTTCCCTGGTTAGAGAATTCCAAACATTTACTACTCTCTGGGAAAAATTATTTTTCCTCATCTCTGTCCTAAATCTACTCCCCGAATCTTGAGACTCTGTCCTCTCGTTTTAGTTTTCCGGCCAGCTCAAAAAACCTTCCTACATCTATCCTATCCATACCCTTCATAATCTTATATGTTTCTATAAGATCTCTCATTCTTCTGAACGTCAGCAAATACAATCCTAGATGATTTAATCTTTCATCATGTCAACCCCTTCATCCCAGGGATCAACCTAGTAAACCTCCTCTGGACCGTCTCCAAAGCTAGTATATCCTTCCTCAAATATGGAGACCAGAACTGGACACAGTACTCCAGGTGCGGTCTCACCAGTACCTTATACAGTTGCAACATTACCTCCCTACTCCTGAATTCAATTCCTCTAGCGATGAAGGCCAACATTCCATTTGCCTTCATAATAACCTGCTGCACCTGCAAGCTAACTTTTTGCAATTCATGCACAAGCACTCCCAAGTCCCTCTGCACAACAGCATGCTGTAGTTTTTCACCCTTTAAATAATATTCAGCTCTTTTATTTTTCTTGCCAAAGTGGATAACCTCACACTTACTAACATTGTACTCCATCTGCCAGACTTTTTCCCACTCATCCAGCAGACTCTCCACATCCTCATTACAATTTGCTTACTGATAAGTCTCTTGTGCGGCACCTTATCAAACGCTTTCTGGAAATCCAAATATACAATATCAATTTGTTCCCCTCTATCCATCGCACCCATTATATCCTCAAAGAATCCTAACAAGGGGGCATGGCAAGATGGCATAGGGAGCGGACGTGCATTCCCGGTCTCCCCCAGGCAGTTATATAAATACCCGTTTTAAGAATATTTCTTTTTTGTTAAAAGTCTTTGTTTTGTTTATCAATTGTTTTTAGTTTAAAATGGCAACAAAGATTAAGGAAAATAGAGTTCAAATACAGAACAAAACTACACTCTCTGACTTTGGAAGAAACTCGGCCGACTTGCCCAGACAGAACCACGGAGTCAAGGCTGGAATCTTCTTAAGAACGGAGCTCATTAATTGGACTGTCAGATAAGCTGGCCTTGGACACCCCTCTGAAAGATGGTGATGAATATTGATTTGAAATGTTTTATGAAGATAAATTGCAGTAATTGGCATTGGTTGCCCATGAGTTTTAAAAATCCAGATAACATTAAAATTTATTAGTGATTTTTTTTGGATGGAATATCGGAAGGATGAACTTATTATCTATAAACATAGAACAAAATTACATTCTTTGACTTTGGAAGAAATTTGACATATTTGCCCAGACAGAGCCGGAGTTGGTGCTGGAATTTTCTCAAGAACAGAACTTATTAAAGTTGATTTCGGACTCCTTTTTGAAAGATGGCGACGAATGTTGATTTGAAATATTTGAAATATTTTCTGAAGATAAACATATATATGGAACTCCTTGACCAGCAATAAGGTTTATCAGTGATTTTTTTTTTGGATGGAATATTGGAAGAGTGAATTTATTATCTGTGAGTATGCATACATTGCAAACAGATTTTAATAGTTTTGAAAAGGTTTTTTTAAAACTAAACAACAAGATCAGTTTAATATTGAGAAAATTGGAAAAAATGGAAACTTTATTAAATTTGGAAACTCAGTAGAAAGAAACTATGAACAAGATTGATGATTTATAAAATTAAAGTTGAAGGAGCAATATCCAAGAAGAGTTAAAAATTTTGAATAAGTGTTTCTTGAAAATAAACAATAATTTCAACTTAACATTGAGAAGATTGACAAAGTGGATAATTTGATATTAAACTGGGAAACATAGAAGAAAGAACATATGAATAACATTGATGCTTTAGAAGATCAAGACCGAAGGAATTATGTTAAAGAAAATTTTAAAAGATTTGAAAAAACTTTTTTTGAAAGTAAGCTACAAATTTAACTTGAGACTGAGAAGAGTGGAAGATTCGGTGTTGAACTGGGATGTTCAGAGGTGTTTTAATTCAGTGGATGAAATTCAGGAAGACTTGAAAAAAAAATTAAAAAAAAAAGCTTTTATTGATTGTAAACAATGTTTAACTCAGTGTTGGGAGGGTAGAAAGGGTGCAACATTTAATATCAAGTTTGGATTTTCAAAAAAAAAGAGTTTATGAATAAGATTGGTTAAATTGATGGACCGAGGTTTTATGGATATAAGAAATGATGATTTTTCGGTTTATACGTGTATTTTGTCTGCCTGGGCGGGGGGGGGGGGTGGGGAGGGAGTGGTACTTCTGCTCCCGAAAGTCATATGCCACTTGTGGCATACCCATTTGGGTTTTTGGGAATTAACCACCGTAAGGTGGTTTCCTAAGGGGTTAGGGGAGGTGGTGGGGGTGAAAATTTGAAAATTATTTAGTATCTATTATGTAATATTATACTAAGTCAATTTGAAATGAATGTATGGAGATACTATAAATAATTTTCAAAAAAGAATCCTAACAAGTTTGTCAAACAAGATCTTCCCTTTCTAAAACCGTGCTGCGTCTGCCTGGTTGAACCCTTACGTTCCAAAAGTTTCACTATTTCATCTTTAATGACGGCTTCAAGAATATTTCCAACTACAGACGTCAAGATATTTGGCCGATAATTTCCAGTCTTCTGCCCACATCCCTTCTTAAAAAGTGGCGTGACTTTTGCTGTCTTCAAGTCTGCCGGGACCTGCCCAGAATCCAAGGAATTTTGATATATGACCACCAATGCATCAACTATAACTTCTGCCATTTCCTTCAGAACCCATGGATGCATATCATCAGGACCAGGTGATTTGTCTGGCTTTAGTCACATTAGTTTCTCCATCACTACTTCTTTTGAAATAACTATTTTATCAAGGCCCTCCCCAACATTTGCATCCTTAACCCCGCACTTGGGCATGCTGACACAAAATATTTGTTTAATGCCTCGGCCATTTCCTCATTTTTTGCTACCAGTTTTCCTTTCTTATCCTTTGTTAACTCTGGCCACCCTCTTCCGTTTTATATATTTATAAAATTTTTTGCTTTCTGTTTTTATATTTTGTGCCAATTTACTTTCATAATTCTTTTTTGCATTTCTTATTAACCATTTTGTAACCCCTTGTTGTCTCTTAAAGTTTTCCCAATCTTCCAGTTTCCCACTGCTCTTTGCATCTTTGTACACCTTCGCCTTCAATTTTATACTCTCCTTTATTTCCTTTGTTAACCACGGTTGATTTTTCCATCCCTTGCCGCCCATTTTCCTGACCGGAATATATTTTTGTTGAGCATTACAAAATATTTCTTTGAAAATTTTGCACTGTTCCTCAACTGTTTAATCAATTAGCCTGTGCTCCCAGTCCACTCTGCCCAATTCCTCCCTCATCCTATGGTAGTTACCCCTGTTTAAGCATAATATATTAGTTTTAGATCTAACTATTTCCCCTTCCATCTGAATGAGAAATTCAATCTACTATGATCGGTATTTCCCAGATGATCTCTGACTATTACATCATTTACTCTACCTATCTCATTGCACAACACTAGATCCAGGAGAGCATTTTCTCTTGTGGGTTCCTTAACATGCTGCTCAAGAAAGCTATCGCGGATGCATTCTATGAAGTCTTCTTCCAGACTCCCACGACCAACTTGATTTTCCCAATCTATGTGGAAGTTAAAGTCCCCCATGACGACTGCCGTATTATTATAACATGCCTCACTCATCTCTCTATTTATTTCCCGTGCCACTAAACTATTGTTATTTGGTGGGTGATAGATAACACCCACCAATAATTTTTTTCCATTTGTTATTCTTTATCTCTACCCAAATGCACTCAACATTATGCTCTTTAGATTTTATATCATTCCTCACTACTGCCTGGAGCTCATATTTGATTAAGAGTGCAACTCCACCTCCCTTACCATCCTGTCGATCTCTTTGCACCACCTGATACCCTTGAAAGTTTAATTCCAATTTATGGTCACCTTGTAGCCATGTTTCCATGATGGCTACAAAATCATAGGCATGGGTACCGATTTGCACCTCAAGTTCATTAACCTTATTTCTAATACTGTGGGCATTCAGATAAAGTGCCCTTATGCACTTTGTCCTTTTAATATCTAGTGACTTCTGTAACCTTTTCTTTTGATTTTTCTGCCCAGTATTTTCCATTGTAATTTTCTTAACACCATCATTGACCCAAAAACTCACTGCACCATCTGATTTTTTACTTTCTCCTCCCAACATTACTTTTCCAGGCCATTACTTTATCTTCCCTACCCTTTTTCCTATCACTCTGGTTCCCATACTACTGCCAAATTAGTTTAAACATTGCCCCACTGCTGCACCAAATATACTTGCCAAAATGTTGACACCTTTTGGATTTGGTGCAACCCGTCCCTCTTGTAAAGTTCATGCCTTCCCCAAAAGAGATCCCAATGATCCAAAAAGCCAAATCCTTGCCTTGTACACCAGCACCTCAGCCACATGTTCATTTTCCTTATATAACCATATAACCGTTTACACCACAGAAACAGGCCATGTTGGCCCTACAAGTCCGAAATTTATGGGAACAAAATATAGACACAATATATAAATGGGCAAAGGAAATATTACAGGAATAAAACACAGACACAATATGTAAAGGGGGTGAAGGAAATATTATGGGAATAAAACACTCTCACAATTTAAATAGGGGGGAGGAAATGTTACGGGAATAAAACACAGATACAGTTTACAAAGGAGTGAGGGGAAAGTTACAGGAATAAAACCCAGACGCATTATATAAAGGCATGTGGGAAATATTACGGGAATAAAATACAGACACAATTTAAATTGGGGGTGGAAATGTTACGGGAATAACTCACACAAAAATTTTATAAAGGAGTGAGGGGAAAGTTAGAGGAATAAAAAAAATACCCAAAATGTATAAACGCATGAGTGAAATATTACGGGTATAAAACAAAGAGACAATTTAAATAGGGGGGGTGGGGGGTGGAGAAAAGTTTCGGGAATAAATCAGAGTTACAGCTTACAAAGGAGTGAGGGAAAATTTATAGGAATAACAAATAGACACAATATATAAAGGGACAAAGGAAATATTAGGGGAATAAAACACAGACTCAATATAAATAGGGGGGTGCAAATGTTATGGGAATAAAACACAGACACAAATTGTAAAGGAGTGAGGCAAACATTACGGGAATAAAACACAGACACAATTAAAAAAGAGAAAGGGAAAAGTTACGGGAATAAAACACAGGCACAATTTAAAAAGGGGCCAGGGAATTTTTACCGGAATAAAACACATACACAGTTTATAAAGAGCGAGGGTAACTTTACAGGAATAAAAAAAACAGACACAATTTAAATTGTGGAGAGGAAATATTACGGGTATAAAACAAAGAGACAATTTAAATAGGGGGGGTGGAGAAAAGTTGCGGGAATAAATCAGAGATACAGCTTACAAAGGAGTGAGGGAAAATTTATAGGAATAACACATAGACACAATATATAAAGGGGCAAAGGAAATATTAGGGGAATAAAACACAGACTCAATATAAATAGGGGGGTGCAAATGTTATGGGAATAAAACACAGACACAATTTGTAAAGGAGTGAGGCAAACATTACGGGAATAAAACACAGACACAATTAAAAAAGAGAAAGGGAAAAGTTACGGGAATAAAACACAGGCACAATTTAAAAAGGGGCCAGGGAATTTTTACCGGAATAAAACACACACACAGTTTATAAAGAGCGAGGGTAACTTTACTGGAATAAAAAAACAGACACAATTTAAATTGTGGAGAGGAAATGTTACGGGAATAAAACAAAACTACAGTTTACAAAGGAGTAAGGGGAAAGATACAGGAATAAAAATATACCCAAAATTTATAAAGGAGCGAAGAGAACGTGATGGGAAAAAAAACACAGATACAATTTATAAAGACGTGAGGGAAATATTACGGGTTTAAAACACAGACACAATTTAAAGAGGGGGGTTGAAATGTTACGGGAATAAAGAACAGATGCAATTTCCAAAGGAGTGAGGGGAAAGTTAGGCGAATAAAACAGACATAATTTATAAAGGGGTAAAGGAAACATTACTTGAAAAATAAACAGACACAATTTATAAAGGTGCGAGGGAAACATTATGGGAATAAAACCCAGACACAATTTATTAAGGGAAAGGGAAAGGTTACGGGAATAAACCACAGATAGAGTTTACAAAGGAGTGAGGGGAAAGTTATGGGAATAAAACATAGACACAATATATAAAGGGGCAAAGGAAATATTACGGGAATAAAACATAGGCTCCATTTAAATAGGGGGGAGGAAATTTTACGGGAATAAAACAGGGATACAGTTTACAAAGGAGTGAGGGGAAAGTTATGGGAAAAAAGGCAGTCACATTATATAAAGTGGCAAAGGAAATATTACAGGAATAAAACACAGACACAATATGTAAAGGGGCGAAGGAAATATTATGGGAATAAAACACAAACACAATTTAAAAAGGGTGGAGGAAATGTTATGGGAATAAAGCAGAAAGTTACGGGAAGAAAAAAATACCCAAAATTTATAAAGGAAGATGTAGAACATTATGTGAATAAAACTCAGATACAATTTATAAAGACATGAGGGAAATATTACAGTAATAAAACACAGACACAATTTAAATAGCGGGGAGAAAATGTTACGGGAATAAAACACAGATACAGTTTACAAAGGAGTGACGGGAAATTTAGGGGAATAAAACAGACATAATTTATAAAGGGGTAAAGGAAACGTTACATTAAAAATAAACAGACACAATTGATAAAGGAGCGAGGGAAACATTACGAGATTAAAACACAGACACAATTTAAATAGGGGGGAAGAAATGTTACGGTAATAAAACAGAGATAAAGTTTACAAAGGAGTGAGGGGAAAGTTATGGGAATAAAACACAGACACAATATATAAAGGGGTAAAAGAAATATTACAGGAATAAAACACAGACACAATATGTAAAGGATGTGAAGAAATATGACGGGAATAAAACACAGGATTCAGTTCACAAAGAAAGGAGGGGAAATTTAGGAGAATAATACAGACATAAACTGTAAGGGGGCGAAGGAAACGCTACTTGAAAAATAAACAGACACAATTAATAAAGGGAAAGGAAAAAGTTACGGGAATAAACCACAGACACAATTTATAAAGGGAAAGGGAAAAGTTACGGGAATAAAACACAGATACAGTTTTCAAAGAAGTGACTGCAAATTTATGGGAATAAAACATAGACACAATATATAAAGAGGCAAAGGAAATATTACGGGAATAAAACACAGACTCAATTTAAATGGGTGGGCAGAGATATTTTACGGGAATAAAACAGAGATACAGTTTACAAAGGAGTGAGGGGAAAGTTATGGGAATAAAACACAGTCACAATATATAAAGTGGCAAAGGAAATATTACAGGAATAAAACACAGACACAATATGTAAAGGGGCGAAGGAAATATTATGGGAATAAAACACAAACACCATTTAAAAAGGGTGGAGGAAATGTTACGGGAATAAAACAGAGATACAGTTTACAAAGGAGTGTGGGGAAAGTTACGGGAAGAAAAATATACCCAAAATATATAAAGGAGGGAGTAGAACATTATGTGAATAAAACACAGATACAATTTAAAAAGGGTGGAGGAAATGTTACGGGAATAAAACAGAGATACAG